>NC_135883.1:6198229-6880946 GCF_964194155.1 Cetorhinus maximus | reverse complement strand
GGGTCCCGGCTGCTGCCTGGCGGGTCGGCGCTAAATCCCCATCTCCCGGGGCAGAGAGAGAGAGACAGGGAGAGGGAGACAGGGAGAAGGAGAGAGAGAGAGAGACAGAGAGGGAGACAGGGAGAGGGAGAGAGACAGAGAGACAGAGAGGGAGAGAGACAGAGAGGGAGAGAGAGACAGGGAGAGAGAGAGAGGGAGAGAGAGACAGGGAGAGAGAGAGAGACAGGGAGAGAGGGAGAGAGAGACAGGGAGAGAGAGAGGGAGAGGGAGAGAGAGACGGGGGAGAGGGAGAGAGACAGGGAGAGGGAGAGAGACAGGGAGAGAGAGAGACAGGGAGAGAGAGACAGACAGGGAGAGGGAGAGAGAGACAGAGAGGGAGACAGGGAGAGAGAGACAGAGAGGGAGACAGGGAGAGAGAGAGACAGGGAGAGAGAGGGAGAGAGAGACAGAGAGGGGAGACAGACAGGGAGAGAGGGAGACAGGGAGAGAGGGAGAGAGAGAGAGAGACAGAGAGGGAGACAGGGAGAGACAGAGAGAGAGAGAGACAGGGAGAGGGAGACAGGGAGAAGGAGAGAGAGAGAGAGACAGAGAGGGAGACAGGGAGAGAGAGAGAGAGAGAGACAGGGAGAGGAGACAGAGAGGGAGAGAGAGAGAGAGACAGAGAGGGAGACAGGGAGAGAGAGAGAGAGAGAGAGACAGGGAGAGGGAGAGAGAGAGAGAGACAGAGAGGGAGACAGGGAGAGAGAGAGAGACAGGGAGAGGAGACAGAGAGGGAGAGAGAGAGAGAGACAGAGAGGGAGACAGGGAGAGAGAGAGAGAGAGAGAGACAGGGAGAGGGAGAGAGAGAGAGAGACAGAGAGGGAGACAGGGAGAGAGAGAGAGACAGGGAGAGGGAGACAGAGAGGGAGAGAGACAGAGAGGGAGAGAGAGACAGGGAGAGAGGGAGACAGGGAGAGAGGGGAGAGAGAGACAGGGAGAGGGAGAGAGACAGGGAGGGAGAGGGAGAGAGAGACAGAGAGGGAGACAGAGACAGGGAGAGAGAGGGAGACAGGGAGAGAGAGACAGAGAGAGGGAGAGACAGAGACAGGGAGAGAGAGAGGAGTCACTGGAGCTTCACTGCCAGAGACCCTCATTCATTCCCACTCACCTTCCTGCACATCAGTCCCGCTCACCAGGTCGCTTCATGCAGCTCTTACCCCCCCCCTCCCCCAATATCCAGCCTGTAATTTGCTCACTTTCTCTAATATTGCCCTTATTCTAGCCCCCATTGATCCTGTACTTCTTTCCCGAATTCACCTAATTTCCTCTTGGTCTCACTCCTTTTTTTTCACTCTTTCTGCTGATACATTGAGCTCATTTTGCCTGGCCTCAAATTCCTGCTGTTAGAGATCCCATTTACTGAATTGCCTTCCTTTCATTGACCTTCGATTTCCATCCATTTAATTTTTTCTTTTGCATAAAGGAACTATTTATTTTAGCCAGTTATTTTCTCAGTTGTGAGCACTCTTGCCTCTGAATCACTAGTTTACAGGTTCAAAGGCCACTCCAGGCTTCAGCACAAAAATCAAGGCTGACATCCTGGTGCAGTACTGAGGGAATACTGAGATAAAAACAAAAAACTGCGGATGCTGGAAATCCAAAACAAAAACAGAAATACCTGGAAAAGCTCAGCAGGTCTGGCAGCATCTGCGGAGAGGAGCACAGTTGACGTTTCGAGTCCTCATGACCCTTCAACAGAACTAAGTAAAATTAGGAAAAGGGTGAAATATAAGCTGGTTTATCACTGGCTGCTTGTCCCAACAACCGCCGCCCCCCCCCCTTAAACCAGCTTATATTTCACCCCTTTCCTAATTTTACTTAGTTCTGTTGAAGAGTCATACGGACTCGAAATATTAACCGTGTTCCTCTCCGCAGATGCTGTCAGACCTGCTGAGTTTTTCCAGGTATTTCTGTTTTTGTTTCTGAGGGAATACTGCACCAACAGAGCTGCCATCTTTTGGATCAGATGTTAAATTGAGGCTCTACCTACTTGCCCGGGTGGATGTAAAAAAAAAAAATACATGCCACTATTTTGAAGAAGAACAAGGAGTTAAGCCACAGTGTCTGTGGCCAATAATTATCCCGCAATCAACATCACAAAAATACATGATGTGGGTTGTTATCACTGTTGTTTGTGGGAGTTTGCTGTGTGCAGATCGGTTTTGCTGCATTTCCCACATTATAATTGGTGACCACACTTCAAAAAAAAGTACTTCATTGGCTGTAAAGCACTTTGAGCCAACCAGTGATTGTGGAAAAGCATTACATAAATGCAACCTTTTTTCTAATATAACTGCGAATGGCACTTTAAAACTAAATCATGCTTTGGTGAATAACCATTATCAGCATTTAGTGCAGATACAGCCGATTGAAGAATTGTCCCACACTTTATAATGGATCAGCTGACTTTCACATTTCTTGTCACCTAGTGTTTGACTGAAAATCCTTTCCTCCAAACTGTACATTCTCTTGCCTGGACTTTCTGTTAAGTTACCCGTCAGCATTTTAAAAATTCATTTACGGGGTGTGGGTGTCGCTGGCTGGGCCAGCATTTATTGCCCAACCCGAATTGCCCTAGAGAAGGTGGTGGTGAGCTGCCTTCTTGAACCGCTGCAGTCCATGTGGTGTAGGTACACCCACAGTGCTGTTAGGGAGGGAGTTCCAGGATTTTGACCCAGCGACAGTGAAGGAACAGCGATATATTTCCAAGTCAGGTTGGTGAGTGGCTCGGAGGGGAACTTCCAGGTGGTGGTGTTTCCATGTGTCTGCTGCCCTTGTACTTCTAGATGGTAGTGGTCGTGGGTTTGGAAGGTGCTGTCTAAGGAGCCTTGGTGAGTTTCTGCAGTGCATCTTGTAGATGGTACACACTGCTGCCACTGTTTGTTGGTGATAGAGGGAGTGAATGTTTGTGGAAGGGGTGTCAATTAAGCAGGCTGCTTTGTCCTGGATGGTGTCAAGCTTTTTGAGTGTTGTTGGAGCTGCACTCATCCAGGCAAGTGAAGAGTATTCCATCACACTCCTGACTTGTGCCTTGTGGATGGTGAATAGGCTTTGGGGAGTCAGGAGGTGGGTTACTTGCTGCAGGATTCCTTGCCTCTGACCTGTTCTTGTAGTCACAGTATTTATATGGCTAGTCCAGTTCAGTTTATGGCCAATGGTAACACCTAGGATGTTGATAGTGGGGGATTCAGTGATGGTAATGCCATTGAATGTCACGGGGTGATGGTTAGATTCTCTCTTGTTGGAGATGGTCATTGCCTGACACTTGTGCGGTGTGAATGTTACTTGTC
This sequence comes from Cetorhinus maximus, assembly GCF_964194155.1. NCBI lineage: Eukaryota > Metazoa > Chordata > Chondrichthyes > Lamniformes > Cetorhinidae > Cetorhinus > Cetorhinus maximus. Next base: position 6,877,617 of record NC_135883.1, on the reverse strand, counting down.
ACTTGTCAGCCCAAGCCTGGATATTGTCCAGGTCTTGCTGCATTTGGACGTGGACTGCTTCAGTATCTGATGAGTCGTGAATGGTGCTGAACATTGTGCAATCATCAATGAACATCCCCACTTCTGACCTTATGATGGAAGGAAAGTCATTGATGAAGCAGCTGAAGATGGTTGGGCCTAGGACATAAAAGTACATACGAGCAGTTAAGAGTGTCAGTTCTTTTGTGTGTATAAATATATACTGATGCGCATGTCAGAACAGGACATAGCCTGGAGCAACCGTGCCCATGACTTGCTTCACAGATCTGACTCTGATGGATGGTGGGAGCACAAATATTGGAAGTTTTCATTAAAGTTCTTCTTTCTTTCTCTCCTCCACACCTGACCACACACAAATAGTTTGATGAACTGCTCCATGATGACCCATCACATTCTCATTTGTTCCATTCACTCCACCACAATTGGAAGTGTAAACGAAGGCAGGAAAATCAATGTGACAGTGTTATTCTGGGATAACATTCTGTGTATTTGAGTGGCCTGGGAAGAGATTTAGTTGGGGTCATATCACTGGCTTGGTTACATTTATTGCTGGCTGGTGGTTGCAGTATGGCTCCCCAGCCAGGCAAGTCCTGATAAGCACTGCCTGGCTGGATTGATTCTTACACTTAGTAGACAATGTGCACGGTTAGATTTGAAGATTTTTTCCCAGCATTTAAATTTAAATGTTTATAGGGCATGAATGACCATGCTTCCATTGACTAAATATTTAAATTGGTTGCGCATAAGCTTAAATCTGTCCAAGAAGGTTGAGGTACGTTTTAAACCTGGTTGGACTCTGCACCAGAGAATGTACTGTGCGGAAGAGACAACACATTGAAGGAGTTGCAGAACCTGACTGAAATGATGTGAGGAGACCTATAATATTGAGGAAAAAAAGACTGGAGAGTTAATTACAAAAGTGAAAACTAAAATTAATTTGGGCTATGAATTTTTTGGGGAAGCAATAAGGAGGGTAGCGCATTTGATGTAATCAACATGGATTTTGGCAAGGCTTTTGCCGAGGTCCCACGTGGTGGACTGGTTAGAAAAATAAAAGCACGTGGGATCCAAGGCAAGTGGGATCCAAAATTTGCCCAGTGACAGGAAGCAATGGGTAATGGTTCATGGGTGTTTTTGTGACTGGAAGGCTGTTTCCAGTGGGATTCTGCAGGGGTCAGTATCTGGTCCCTCGCTTTTCGTGGTACATATCAATAATTTGGACTTAAATGTAGGGGACATGATTAAGAAATTCGCAGATGATACAAAAATTGGTCATATGATTGACAGTAAGGAAGACAGCTGGAGATGGTAAGAAGATATCAATGGACCTATTAGGTGGGCAGAAAAATGGCAAATGGAATTCAATCTGGATAAGTGTGAGGTAATGCATTTGGGAAGGACAAATAAGGCAAGGGAATACACAATAAATGGTAGTATACTGGGAAATATACAGATAGTGGAATGGAAGGACAATATGGTGCATGTCCATGGATCCCTGAAGACAACAGGACAGGTGGATAAGTTGGCTAAGAAGGCATAGGGGACACTTTTCTTTATTAGCTGGGAAATAGAATATAAGAGCAGGGAGGTTATGCTAGAACTGTATAAAACTCTAATTAGGCACAGTTAGAGTATGGTGTACACTTCTCTTCACATTACAGCACTGATATGATTGTAGGATACAGAGGAATCTTACCAAAATGTTGCCAGGACTGGAGAATTTTAGTTATGAGGAAAGATTGGTTAGGCTAGGGTCATTTTCTTTGGATCAGAGGAGACTGAGGGGAGATTTAATTGAGGTGCATGGAATTATGAGAGGCTCAGATAAAGTGGATAGGAAGGGCCTATTTCCTCGAGCAGGATGGTCAATAACCAGGTGGGGGGATAGACTTAAAGTAATTGGTAGAAGAATTGAGGAGAAACGTTTTCACCTAGAGGGTGGTGGGGGTCTGGAATGCACTGCCTGAAAGGGTGGTAAAGGAAGAACCCCACATTGTATTTGCTAGGAAGATATAATAATTTTCAAAATGTTATTGGAATTTATTGTAGAGTAATAGTGGGGTCTGTGTCTTATGTCTCCGTGTGTGTGTGTGTGTGTGTGTGTGACTTAATTGAATTAAAGGCAGCTGGTCTGAAGGCTTTGATGTAACAGAAGATAATCTAGGTTTGAAATGTTAAGTAGAAAAACATGAGTGGAAAGGGAACATTTGCATTTCTAAATAAACCAGACTAGTTTGAATTCAAAAGAAGGGGTGAAATGTTTCACCTAGCCAAGAGAAGTTAAGAAACAGTGTGTTTATTTTTCCCAAAGATTACTGGTAAAATTGGTACGATGAGAAATTCTTATTTTAGAATAGAATACTGTCCAAAGACAGTAAAGTCCAAAGACATAGTGAAACAATGGGAATTTGCATTCAAAGGAGTAAAATATTATTAAAGGAGAGAAGGCTGTGTGCAAGGGGAGGCATTCTAAGATCTAAAACATGTGAAAAGCCTTCAGCATCTAAGCCTCAAGCTGCTGTCTACAAAAAATTGGAGTTAAGAAAACTCACTTTGTATTGGATTGTTCAGGGTATCATGCTTCTTTGCCTGGGACTTTTAAAATTTGTGTGTCTTACTGTTGCCTTAACGAAAGTGTAACTGGGAGTTAGATTTACTCGAGGATTTAGAAGTTATCATAATAGTAATTTGTAGATCTATGTGTGTATTTAAAATAATTTCTTCTATTAATAGAGGTTTAATTTAGTTTTGTAAGAAACCTGTAAGATCGGTGGTCTTATTACTACTGAATTCAAGGCACACATCTCAAAATTTATACAAATTGCAAAACAGTTGTGGCAGTTGTTTCAAATTTCCCTCTGGGATTTGAGCAACTTAGTATTTACCATCAGCTGTGCCATAGCACATTTAAAAAAATAGACCATAAGACCATAAGACATAGGAGCAGAAATTAAGCCAATCGGCCCATCGAGTCTGCTCCGCCATTCAATCATGGCTGATAAGTGTCTCAACCCCATTCTCCCGCCTTCTCCCCGTAACCTTTGATCCCCTTACCAATCAAGAACCTATCTATCTCGGTCTTAAATACACTCAATGACCTGGCCTCCACAGCCTTCTGTGGCAATGAATTCCATAGATTCACCACTCTCTAGCTAAAGAAGTTTCTCCTCATCTCTGTTCTAAAAGGTCTTCCCTTTACTCTGAGGCTGTGCCCTCGGCTCCTAGTCTCTCCTACTAATGGAAACATCTTCCCCAAGTCCACTCTATCCAGGCCTTTCAGTATTCTGTAAGGTTCAATCAGATCCCCCCTCATCCTTCTAAACTCCATCGAGTATAAAAGACTTGGATATTCATTTGAGGTTCTGTAACCTAAAGGGCTAGGGATCAAGAGCTGGAAAATGGGATCAGGCTGGATAGTTTTATTTCTGCTGGCACAGACATGACGGACCCAAGGACATCCTTCTGTGGTGTAAACTGCCTATATTTCTCAGTCTGCAATTCCCTATTGATCATCTGGTATTCTACACATGCATCTTCAGAGTACAGATAATTGATTATTGTGGTCGTCATAATTACTGATTTGCCTCAAATGTTTTTTTAATCAAATGAAAAAGATAAGACTTCCATTTCCTATTCAGTTGCTGCTTCTGTGATATCAAAGCAAATTATTACAACAGAGAAGGTACAGGAGAGAGCATTATCATGATCTTGTCTCAGCATACGTATATGAATGGGATAGGAATTTGGACACGTGCAGAATTGGCAAATACCTTAATGGACAGACAAGATAATTTTTTCTTTAAGTTTGCAGTTAACTAGCTCCTCACTGCCAACATTCATACTATTTATATGAGAAGTTCTGATGCAAATATATACTTTTTTGTTTACTCTTCTTTGTGATTAGTTTATTGAATACTTTTCAAAGTTTGTAAACAAATTCCACCTTCTTCCGATCAGACAGAGTAAACGATTACCCATTATTGAAATTAGGAAATCCATTCACAACAAATCTGCCCTCAAAATGACAATTGTAACAGAATGGGGAAATATCTGTCTTTGTAAATGTTAAGTCCACGGGTGTTGTAATTTCCCTTTGATACTTTAGATGCTGCAAGATGGTCAAGATTAAGTTTTGCGTTGCAACACCTGGTTAACCTGATTTTAGCCCAAGAGACCTTGCAAAAAAAATGTTGAATTGTGCACTAGGAACAGCTACCTCCAAGGATCTCTAAGGCTCCATTGACCAATTGGAGTGGCTCCTCATGCTCCTTCAAGAGGCTGCACTCCATTTTGCTGGCTAGCACTCCAATTAATAAAAAACAAAAACAGAATTACCTGGAAAAACTCAGCAGGTCTGGCAGCATCGGTGGAGAAGAAATCAGTTAATGTTTCGAGTCTTCATGACCCTTCGGCAGAACTGAGTATAGTTAGGAGAAAGGTGAAATATAAGCTGGTCTAAGGTGGGGGGGGGCGGGGGGGAGAGAGAAGTTGAGGGTGGGATGATTGTGGAGATAAGCAAGCAGTGATAGGAGCAGATAATCAAAAGATGTCACAGACAAAAGGATCAAAGAGGTGTTGAAGGTGGTGATATTATCTAAGAAAAGTGCTAATTAAGAATGGATGGCAGGACACTCAAGGTAGAGCTCTAGTGGGGGTGGGGTGGAAAGACTAACAAAGTTTTAGTTTTAGATTTAAAAATAATGGAAATAGGTGGGAAAAGAAGAATCTATATAAATTATTGAAAAACTCCAATTAATAACCTCTCCTAACAGTGACTAGCCGAACAGGAGTAAACAAGTTGTTGGATTGCGAGTGCCACTTAAAGCCAAGTGCAGCTTTTGTAGTTCACTTGTTGCTGGAGATCTGACTTTGCTGTGTTTGTAAAAGATTTCTGATACATATCGGGAGACTTTCTAGGACACTTGGTTAAAATTTCACCAACAATCCTCAACATTTATTTTGCAAATTCTCTAAGGACTTCACCCAAGGAGAGTGAGTGCTGTACTACTGCAGCTTGTTGGAGATCTTTCAGGCGTCACTTGGTCATAGGACCTTGTTAGAAGTTCCACTTGGTCTGAAGGAGGACATGAGTGCAGGCAGAGCAGCACTAGCTGCTGGAGGGAGAGGAGGCTCCCGACTCATGGTGACTTGCTACAATCTGCCGTTCATGAGAGACCAGCATTGCCACCAGCAATTGTACCAGAAGATCAAGCTCAGGAATCACAAGAGGAGGAGTATGAAGACCACGGAAACCCAGAGGGAGAACCAGAGTATCCCAGATAGACAGCCTGCACCCAGCGGGTCACGATCCACTGTCCAGGTGAAGACTGCTTTTGAGAGACATCCTCCAGGATAAGACTTTGGAGCATTGTTTCTGAGTTCTTTTGCTTCCATGACTGGGGCCCTATTTAGAAGTAGACCATCTGCAAACAATCCTTTCAATCCATTACCCATGAACAACTCGATAAAAAGAGACCACCAATTCCAGAACTACACATTACAATATTAATTCTTTATTTAGAGAAAATACAAACAATGAAAACATGACCAGACCAACAATATTACAAATATTAGACTATTTACCTTGGAGCTTACCCTCTATGGATGTCCTATAAGCGTTCTTGCCTATTCTGGTGCTTCTGTGAAATGCAACCTGAGAGGCAGAAGCCTACAACATGGATGGCTACTGACATTCTGAAGAAGGAAGTTCAGGTGTCCTCCTGGGATGCCCTCTAGGGCCATGTTGTCCCTGCCTCAGGCTGCAGCATCTCAGCAGAAGGCTTGAGTAACCTGGGTCACCTGGCTGACAGACAACCACGAGGTCAATGTTGGAGCGACAAGTGGGGGAGCAGGAATGATGCCATCAGCCAGTAGATGCCCACAACATCACCTTCGGGCATCTCTTCAGCCACCCCACTGATTTGCTTCTAATCAGCACTTGAGTGCTAAACATGCAGGTCTCTGGTTTAGCTCCTCCAAGCAGGTTTAAATCATAGCAATCACCATTTAGCTCCAAAATTGTGGAGGTTTTGTGTTGGTATGTTCAGGAATGTCACCATCAACATTAGTCACACATGAAAATTCTTTAAAAATGTACTGTGTAGATTACCCAGGAACAGCTAGTATCAGTGTCTCATGTGAAGAACCACTAATTCTGCCAGGAGATGCATTTCAATTGAATGAGCAGCACCTTAATGACGGTAAATAGACACATATTAGGCAACATGACGGTGGGCTTGGAGGTGGGGGAGCCAAGAAAATCAGGAGGGGGTGGTGGGGGGAACCTCATCAGGACAGCTCTCAGATGCTTTCCCACCTCTGGGGATGTTTACTGATGAAGGCTGGGAATTGGATCAGCTGCCCACTCCACAAAGACGGCCAACCAATCACAGTTACAATTACGCCAATCAATTAAAGGGCCCCATTAGGCACTTTGTAGCCTTGCTGACATTTTGTTGCCAGCAGTGTGGCCCTCTGCAGCACACGGAGGCTGCCAGTTCAGTGGAGGCCTATGGTAAGCCAGATGCCCATTGGAGTCAGAGGCTCCATGCACCATTAAATGGGCCATGAGCACGAAAGGCCACAATCTTTGTGGAACCATATCTAGCAGAAGGGTTTCCCCTTCATCCCACTGGATCTGCTGGCCTAGAACTTGTTTAGTTCTTCACTGTTGTGTAGTCCAGCGAAGGCGCCTCTATGTTGAAGCATGCCGGCAGCATTGAGGGCCTGCCCACCATCCTTCATAGGATGGCATAGTAAAGGCAGCCAGTTGCGCCTCCTGTAATATTGCTGAGTTGGTCTTGCTGCTGGCAAGTGCAACCTCAGGACCCCCATTTGGTCCCGATGTGAGGATCCCAAAGCCCACAGCAAAATCCAGCCCATGTTGTGTGCAAAAGTTTCCTGTCACCTACACAACATCCTATTTACCAGTAATATTTTCTATTCACTCCAGCCAAAACCCTTCAATGACCTGAATGTGTTTATTATATTATTAATCTTTAATTCCTTGAGAGACCAAGACAATCCAGAAGGATTGGCAACCCTACTGTTCCCTGTTACGCATATTAAATAACAAAATGTGTTCATAAATTCAGCTACTGAGACTCTCCTCAGGGATATTCCCAATCCCACCCCAAAAATTCAGTGGAGGACCAGCAGAAACCCCCTTCCTCGTCTTTCCAGGGAGTTTGCCAATTTTCTGCCAAGGCCCTTTGGGCGATCCCCAAAGAAATTCCCAGGAAGTTTGTTTTTGACCAGGCTGAAACGGCTCAACATCATTGCAAAGAGTCTGCTGCATCCATCACTGTATATAGCACCACGATCTGCCTGGGAAACAGAAATAGGCTGTAGGAAGCAGACAGCTACAAACTGCTCAGCCCACACCAGTATAAAATTGTATCTCTGGTAAGGCTGTAGGAGTGCAACTCATTTTGTTGATGATGACAAGTTAGAAATATTAAGTGCATACAACTTGTTTAAACTGTTACTGCTGACAAAGTTATCAAAAAGAAATACACTTGTACCATATTCATCATTTTTTTTATATTAATCCACTTATTTTAACGAGTTTAATGCTCCATAAAAGGCATGGAGATAGGGGTTTAGTACTTGCCTGTTGTGGTTCCTATGATGATATCATCAACTGTTATTCATTTTAAAATCTGCAACTGCTCATGCTGGACATAATTGTTTGGATTTTGAAAGCCACTGAGTTCAGGTGTTACCAATGTTTACTTTACTACAAGGAATGCGTAACAAATTTTGGATCTGCCTGAGATATATTCTCTCAGATTTGCATCATCAGTCTGTTCATTAAGTGAACCATGTTCCTCACATAAAGGAGTTAACTTACACTCATCAGTATATAGCTTTACAATAGCAGGACCCACGAGGTGTAACAGTGTCAGGCAAAGTGGATGCTGTGATCATAGCATGTGCCCTCATATGCATTTCACCAATGTTCTAAAGTGTGGACTTATTAATACTTTAAGGAGATGAGTCCAGAAACAAATCATTAAAGGCGTTTTATTTTACAGTCAGCAAGTGAATTTTGTAGAGTAGCGGTTATAGCAAATTCCAATTACTTAAACATAATATCATTCCCTCCTATAATTAAGAAAAATAATAAACTGCCCTGTCCTATTTATCAGGTTAAATATCCTTGCTTTTTGTCAGTCTTAGCATTGGAATTGTTTAAGGTTTATGCTGGATTTCTTTATTTCTATGGTAAGTTTTAAATTCATATTTTCATGATCATTAGTCCAAGTTTCTGGATCCTACTCTGGTAACACCACTACACACACATGCTCCTTAACACTATACCGACAGCACTTCTTCATTATTTGTGAAAACATCTCAGATAATTAGTGCAAGCACAACGTGTTACATGACACAGAGAAGGAATAAACAAAATACCTTTCCAACCGGTATCTGATTATTGAACAATATCACGGTGTGCCATGACATGCCCAAGGTAATTTGAATAGCTGATGCTCTACTATTATTCAGATTGTTCTCACAGTTCTGTTTGTTTCACTATTAGTAAGTGTTCCTTTTAATGGCAGGAAAGAATAATCATTAATATCCTATTTGTTTTGTGTTTTCAATACAGATATCTTATTTGCCATAGATTCTGACCTTCTTGAAAAACCTTGTGGGGAAGTTCATTAAAGTGAATTTCATCAACTGGATAATCCTCATCTTGGAGTCTAATTGTCTTCAAATAATTTTTTCACGATTTGTTAGACTTAGCTCATTGCTTCTACAACCACACTGATAAGCCCTTATAGCCACTGTGTACCATAGAGGACATCTGATAGCGTCCTGTAAAATTCTCCAGAGTATCTGCCCCACTATCAATGTTATCAATGGTCTATAAACTTTATAACCTTGAATTTCCTAAGGAAGTTTTTTGATTACAATCAATGTGAAGCACACGATTAGACTCCTCAAGCAATGCTTTTGGTGCCTGAATGTTTCTGGGGCCCTGCTGCAAGACAGTTTACAGATATTCTCCCATTTTGTGGTTGTGCGTTGCATCTTGCAGAACCTCACTGTGAAAGGAGGAATTCACCTGGAGGAAGAACAGCAAAGGGACCTGCCCTCATCTGATGAGGAAAATTCAGACGTAGGTGAGGAAGGAACAGAAGAGGACCCTGAAGATACCAGCTTGCAGTAAGAAATCAGCGTGTTGCCTGATTTACTCATTGCACTCAAACCTTACCCAACTGCCCTCTGCATTAACAGTCTCATTACCTTCTCTGTCTTTCCACCCTACAATTAAGAACCTCCGACCTCTGAGTCAACTACCATATACATGACTTTCTGACATTTGAGGCTCATAACTTGCTATAAAACCACACTGCAGACAAATTTGAAAATATAAAAATGTTATTTTTAATAATCATTTGTCACCCATATGCCAACCCATAATGCTTTTCTTATTTTTTTTCACTATTCTAGTGTTCCTACACGGTGTTCTCCAAGTTGCTTTAGCTTAGCTGGAGGAGCACTCACTTAAGTGAGGAGCCTTGAGGTGCTCATGGTTGTTAAACCCCTGGGAGCCCTGACCTAGGAGAATTGTCCAGCTGGCTCTCTAACACCATGACAGCAATTTGTTAAGATGGGATCTATCACGCTTGCCTGTTTTGGGATTTCTACTTTATTTTTGTAATGTGTTTTATAATATGTGACAACATACTGAGCTTTATGATATTTGTTTTTCTTGCTGGATCAGTCCGAGGAACAAATGCCCTCCCAGTCCAGGCACCGCGCATCATCATGACGCGCTTTCAGGTTTGGTGTAGCAAGGCCAACTATGGTGTTACATTTGCTCATCCTCACTAAAGTGGCTTAACCCCAACTGCAGTAAAGCACCTCATACTGCACTCTATGAGATTTTCGTTTTCCACACCAAGTATCCTTGATGTCTCTCTATGTTCAGGGTCATTTGTGTCACAGGCAGTTGGCCAATAGCTTGGGATCGTCTAAGTGCACATTTCCCAAACAGAATTGCTGAGAGGGGCAGCTGCCTGCATGTAAAAGCTACTGTTGTAAATCCGTATCCTACTGCTCTTTGGCACAGTGCATTAGTATTGACCTGCAAAGACTTATTATTACATTCAGAAATAATGTTTTTTTCACTTTTACACTGAGAAAAGTATAAGAACTCAAACTAAGAACTTGCAAATTAACGCAATAGAATAATTCATGTAATTTCATGTTCACTACATTTTTTAATGTTTGGCATTTAACTCTTAAATTGCTGGTATGTTCTGAGAAACAGCCAGCTGTCCACTGGTTTTGTTTACTTTTAGCTCATGCACTCCTGTTGTTAAAATTAAAAACTGTTATTACAATAATAAAGCCACTCAAATGTCTGAGTTAACTTTATCATTTTAATATTAACCCTAAACTAAGGAGTTAAGTGTCTAAAGCAAAACGTTATATACAAATAAAAACTTAAAAAACGTTGAGCTTGATTGTCTTCTGATTTACTGTCTATTTTGGGACAGATTTAGTGTATAAAATAAATTCAAATGTTACCATCTCAAAACTACCACCAAAAAACTGCACCAGAACACCCCAAAAAATTAAGGTCTGTCCCAATGTTGATTCCCCACATATAAATAAGGTGAAGAGGATATGGTTAAATTGTCAAATCTATTGCCTTCGCCTTCTGTTCAAAACTTAAGGAAAATAATTGCCACTGCTATATAAACCGCAGGACAGTATTGCTGAAGTGCATAAGCCATTCTGGAGGACAGTTTTGTATGCTGCCACTGAAAATTGGTGCTATTTTGCCTACAAATCAATCCCTAGTGTTTTGTCATATGTTTGAGGTCTAGATGGGGTTCTTTGGGACTTGACTATTCTCTCAAAGTTAGCTGCTTGATACTGCAGTTTGTTAAAACCATAACTCTTGATTTGCAGCCACTATATGCATATTAGGACCTCGGGACAAGGTTGGATCTTCTTCTTCCAGTTCCCCATTAACCCTTTACTCTACATTTAGTACAACTTTGGTTGCTAATTTTAGTCCACCTTGTTCTGTATTGGGACCACAATTTTCCAATAGAATTTTTAAATAAATTATTCATTCATGGGCTTCGCTGGCTGGGCCAGCATTTATTGCCCATCCCGAGTTGCCCTTGAGAAGGTGGTGGTGAGCTGCCTTCTTGAACCGCTGCAGTCCATGTGGTGCAGCTACACCCACAGTGCTGTTAGGGAGGGAGTTCCAGGATTTTGACCCAGCGACAGTGAAGAAACGATGATATATTTCCAACTCAGGATGGTGAGTGACTTGGAGGGGAACTTCCAGGTGATGGTGTTCCCATCCATCTGCTGCCCTTGTCCTTCTAGATGTTAGTGGTTGTGGGTTTGGAAGGTGCTGTCGATGGAGCCTTGGCAATCCCCTGCAGTGCATCTTGCTGATAGTATACACTACTGCTACTGTACGTCGGTGGTGGAGGGAGTGAATGTTTGTGGATGCTTTGTCCTGGACAGTGTCAAGCTTCTTAAGTGTTGTGGGAGCTACACACATCCAGGCAAGTGAAGAGTATTCCATCACATTCCTGACTTGCCTTGTAGATGGTGGACAGGCTTTGGGAAGTCAGGAGGTGAGTTACCTGTCACAGTATTCCTAGCCTCTGACCTACTCTTGTGGCCACAGTATTTATATGGCTAGTCCAGTTCAGTTTCTGGTCAATGGTAACCCCCAGGATGTAGATAGTGGGAGATTCAGTGATGGTAATGCCATTGAACGTCAAGGGGTGATGGTTAGATTCTATCTTGTTGGCGCAAATGTTACTTGCCACTTGTCAGCCCATGCCTGGATATTGTCCAGGTCTTGCTGCATTTGGACATGAACTGCTTCAGTATCTGAGGAGTCGCGAATGGTGCTGAACATCATGCAATCATCAGTGAACATCCCCACCTCTGACGTTATGATGGAAGGAAGGTCATTGATGAAGCAGCTAAAGATGGTTGCGCCGAAGACACTACCCTGAGGAACTCCTGCAGTGATGTCCTGGAGCTGAGATGACTGACCTCGAACAACCACAACCATCTTCCTTTTTGCTAGGTATGACTCCAACCAGTGGAGAGTTTTTACCCTGATTCCCATTGACTCCAGTTTTGCTAGGGCTCCTTGATGCCACACAAGGTCAAATGCTACCTTGATGTCAAGGGCAGTCACTCTCATCTCACCTCTGGAGTTCAGCTATTTTGGTCCAAGTTTGAACCAAGGCTGTAATGAGGTCAGGAGCTGAGTGGTTCTGGCGGAACCCAAACTAGGCATCAATGAGCCAGTTATTGCTAAGCAAGTGCTGCTTGATAGCACAGTTGACGAACCCTTCCAATATTTTACTGATGATGGAGAGTAGACTGATGGGACAGTAATTGGCTGGGTTGGATTTGTGCTGCTTTTTGTGTACAGGACACACCCAAGCAATTTTCCACATTGCCGGGTAGATGCCAGTGTTGTAGCTGTACTGGAACAGCTTGGCTAGGGGCACAGCAAGTACTGGAGCACAAATCATCAGTAATATTGCTGGAATACTGTCAGGGCCCATAGCCTTTGCAGTTTCCAATGCCTTCAGCCGTTCCTTGATATCACATGGAGTGAATTGAATTGACTGAAGACTGGCATCTGTGATGCTGGGGACCTCCAGAGGAGGCTGAGATGGATTATCAACTCGGCACTTCTGGCTGAAAATTGTAGCAAATGCCTTATCTTTTGCACTGATGTGCTGGGCTCCCCAATGTCTCAGGATGGGGATATTTGTGGAGCTTCCTCCTCCAGTGAGTTGTTTAATTGTCCACCACCATTCACGTCTGGATGTGGAAGGACTACAGATCTGATCCATTGGTTGTGGGATCACTTTGCTCTGCCTATCACTTGCTACTTATGCTGTTTGGCACGCAAGTGGTCCTGTGTTATAGCTTCACCAGGTTGACACCTATTTTTAGGTATGCCTGGTGCTGCTCCTGGCATGCCCTCCTGCACTCTTCATTGAACCAGGATTGATCCCCTGGCTTGATGGTAATGGTAGAGTGGGAGATATGCCAGATCATGTGGTTACAGATTGTGTTTGAATACAATCCTGCTGCTGCTAATGGCCCTCAGCGCCTCATGGAGGCTCAGTCTTGAGTTGCTAGATCTGTTCGAAATCTATCCCATTTAGCATGGCAGTCGTGCCACACAACATGATGGAGGGTATCCTCAATGTGAAGGTAGGACTTCGTCTCCACAATGACTGTGCAGTTGTCACTCCTACTGATACTGTCATGGTCAGATGCATCTGCGGCAGGCAGGTTGATGATGATGAGGTCAAGTATGTTTTTCCCTCCTGTTGGTTCCCTCACCACCTGCTGCAGACCCAGTAGCAGCTATGTCCTTTAGGACTCGGCCAGCAGTGGTGCTACCGAGCCACTCTTGGTGATGGACATTGAGCCCCCCCATTCAGAGTACATTCTGTGCCCTTGCCACCCTCAGTGCTTCCTCCAAGTGGTGCTCAACATGGAGGAGCACTGATTCCTTAGCTGAGGTACGTGGTAATTAGCAGGAGGTTTCCTTGCCCGATGTCATGAGACTTCATGGGGTTCAGAGTTGATATTGAGGACTCCAAGGGCAACTCCCTCCCTCCCACTGTGCCGCCACCTCTGGCAGGGATGGTGTCTGGGACATTATTTGTAAGTTATGATTCCGTGAGGTTGTCTATGACAACTTTGGCACTTGCCCCCAGATGTTCGTAAGAGGACTTTGCAAAGTCAACAGGGCTGCATTTGTTGTCTTTTCCGGTGCTTAGGTCAATGCCGGGTAGTCCATCCGGTTTCATTCCTTTTTTGAGGCTTTGTCCTGATACAACTGAATGGTTTGCTAGGCCATTTCAGAGGGCATTTAAGAGTCTACATGACATTAATGAACCAGATGGGTTTTTACAACAATCGACAGTGGTCATCATTAGACTTTTTATTCCAGATTTTTATTGAATTCAAATTCCACCATCTGCCCTGGCAGGATTTGAACCCAGGTCCCCAGAGCATTACCCTAGGTCTCTGGATTACTAGTCCAGCAACAATACCACTACACCATCGCCTCCCCTATTCTCTAATCTTACGCTGTGAAGGAAACGAGGATGATAATGATGACGACATGCAGTTGGAGACTTCTAGAATGAGGCATTTCTGTTCACACCCTAGATAAATCGTACACTTCATCTCTTCCACTCCCATGCCCTCACTCTCATTAATGCTTAGTTCCTCACCCTGTGAAAACCCTTCATAACTGCTTCGTCCCAAAACAGTGCCTCTGGGATGGTGCTCGTACAGGCAAGATGCTTTAAGAGAGATTATAATGGTGGCAAAGGCTGTGTCTTTTAGTCATCTGAGAGGCTGGCCTCTTCCTCCAAGGCACTCCTTTCTCTATAAAATGAAATACAGAAGAGCTTGTTTATCTATGAATACAGTGACACTTCCCTTTGAAAAAAATAGATGCCTTGTGTAATGGCATTGCAATACGTTGAGAAAATACGCAAATCAGAGTATGTAGCATAAGCTTTGCCCAGATTTTACCAATTTGCTGCTGCAATCTTGCCCCCCACCAACCCTGATATCACGCTCAGCCTCTCCTGTTCATCTGAATCCATAAGATTCTCCATCCCACAAACTCGTGGTTTTGTGTGATGGCACTCCTCCCTAATTATATTGCTCATGCAATTCCTATCAGTGAGATTTTCCTTTGAAAGGAAAGAAGGCAATGTAAAAGAAATGCGACTGGCATGGACACTCTGTCCATGTGAACACATGCATTCCATGATATTGTTCAGACTGTAGAGTTGGAGTATTTTGGTTTCAGTTATCAGATAATGAAGTTCACAAAAACTGTTTAATATCTTTATTGACTAACAATGAACTATAGAAAGAATTGATAATTGTCACAATGTTTGGGAACAAAATACAGTGGTTTTAGCACACTGTACTCTTCTATCTGTTCTTTGTTTTCTAACCTATTCCAACCATCAGCAAACCTCATTCTATTATAACAGTCAACTGCTACCATGTGCACAATTATACCAAACTAGTTTTGTTCTAACCAGAATCACAAAATCATCTGGTTATGATACAGGGGCATGTTTCCCTGTATCACTCCCCACACATAGTTGCTCTGTCTATATATCCCCTTTCTGCTCCACTGAGTCAGGACATGAGGTTACGTAGACAATGCAGCTTTAACAAAGCTAAGCCTTCATCTTGATAACTGTAGTAGTTTTAACTGGTAAAAATTATTCAGCATTTTAAGAAAAAAAGTATAGCAGTGAAACCACATAATGGCCAGTTTAACAGAGTTTCACCAGTAGGCAGTGATTTTCCATTATTGCAAAATTTTACCATGGCAAGATTGGAGGAATCAGTGATGTATAAAGTTTGTGACATATGTATTCATTTATGGTCATATTGCTTTGGCTAGCCACAGGGCCTTCAGTACAAAGATGAAAGGAGCAGGTGCATTGTCCATTCAAATTAAATCTCCTTGAAGACTAGCAGAAGTTCTGTGGCAAGCTATGTAAGTTGACAGAGAGATTGTTAGTTAAGATGATTCTCAAGTGTTTTCAGCAGTGTTATGACCCCATAGAGACTGATAACTTTTAAAAGGAGATAATTTCCCAGTGATTGACTCAAAGGATCATAAGACAAGATTCCATGTTTTAAGACTCCTACTGTAACAAACACACTAAAATCAACTAAATTGAGTAAACATTACAGAGGATGCAGCTATGATAATACACTAAGCTATAGAAAAGGTATTCCCCAGGAACTTCTTAACACCACCAAAAGCACATCACATTTATACATTAGACCACTCTTCTCCATGGACATGTAGCCTTGAGTTTAAAGTCCAAAGCTCCTCCCGGCTCTAACAGGATCTTTTCTTCCTGATTCAGCAGGGTGAATCTTCCAGTGTCCTTTTAAAAATGTCCCCTTCACTCAACACTTTGAACATAATCAAATGGGCTTTCCATTACAAAGTACCCTCTAGTGATTCTGCGATCTTTAACTTTTTACAATCCTTGTTTTCTTGAATATGGGTTCTGTCTTCACCAGCACTCCGCTTGGTGATTAGCCCATAAGCAGTCCTTTTCTTCAGCCTAGCAAAGCAGCATTTGTTGTGTGTTTTCTTCCCCAGGTCTTTCCTGTCTGACTGCCTCTGAGTTTGAGAGTCTGCAAGCAGCAGGAACAGCTGCCTTCTCCTGTGTATTCAGGTGTTAAAACTTGTACCTTACTCTCAATAAGATTCACCCTGGGCTCCTATCCCCATGGAAGCCAAGTCACCTGGGCTTGTCGCTGGGCAGACTTTGTACGAGGTCATATGCCTCTCTCCACTATTCCATTTTACCTGAGACAGTTTAAAACATAACAGTCTTATAACATCCAACAGTAATAACAGCAGTTACACTTTGTCAGTATGAAGGCAATAAGTGCAAGAGATGTGTTTTTGTGCTGATGCCTGATTTACTTTCGTTATCCTTGGGAGTCATTCAACCTCATCCCGTAAATGAGAGAATTCTTGGAGTAATGGGATTACAAAACTGCCTCGGCAAAAGCCTCCAAGATAGCCCAAACACATTCATGGGATTTCCTGTGCCCAACAATCTTCTGGCCTTTATTTCAGTCAAGAGAATGTCCTCAAATGCACCTGAGAATCTGGTGCCCTCCTGACACTGGTCTCCCTGAGGCTGTTTCACAGTCAAGACATTTTGGCCACTGCTGTCTAAAAACTCCCCTCCCTTTGGATGGTTGTAATGCTTCAAATGCTGCAGCTCCGAATTGCTCCCTCTCCCTGAAGTGGTAAAACTGTAAGGAAGGATATTACTGCTCCAAACCCTCACTTGACAAATAATATGGGTTCAGGGAGGAATTTGCAGCAGATTAGCAGAAAAATCACATGGACGGATATTAGTCCAGTTCCACCACTAACTTCCCAACAGGACAATGCAACATTTACCTATACATGCCCCGCTGTTCCTTATTCCATTCTTCATTTACCTTTCCTCCTTTGTATCCGTGCTTCTAACACCCACTTCAGGAATAGAAACAAAATCTAAGAAGAAAAATGGTTGTTTAAATGATTTACAGTTGGTTGCTTGATAGTTTTGAACTTCAGTATTGCTGGAAAAAAAGAGGCATGCTGTCAAAGCTTTTCATCTTGCACTAATCAGGATAGACACAAGAATGCCAAATTTCAAAGGAAACAACAATTTATATTGTATGAGAAAAGGGATGCTAATTGGTTGGCAAGTCGGCTGTGATTGGTCAAGACTTGGCAACGTCTTGACCAATCAGAGCCGACTTGCAAACCAATCAGCACTCCTTCTCTCGTGCAGTATAAATAGTTGTTCCCTTTGAAATTTGGTATTCTTGCGTCTGTCATGAAGAGTACAAAACGAAAAGTTTTGACAGTATATCCCTCTTTTCAGATTTACAGTTGCCTCTGAAGATTCAATTTTCTGCTGATCAAAAATGCAGATGAATGAAAGTTATATTATAGAAGCAACCAAATTAATCTCTGACATGAAAATTACATGCAAACCAAGAGATGTCTTTGCTGATGAACAAACCAGTGGGTGGAATCACCCTGGCCAGGCTGAGATGGGTTCGGTGGTGTGACCTGGAGGAGTGTTGCTGGTGTGTTCCTGCTTCTGGAGATGGAGTCAACATGACAGCGACTACCCTCCCCCCACCCGGCAGCAGAGGGGAACCAATTTGGCCCATGAAGGTCCCTTTAAGGGAACTGGGGGCAAGTTTATGGCACTGCCAGGATTGTCCCGATGGCGGACGGGTCCCCTGATGAGGCTGGAGCCAAGAAGGTAAATAGAAGCACCCTCTCAATGGCATTTGGGGGGGGATAGGGTGGGAGCCACTGGTGCTTCTTCGTAATCACCCTAGAATGGAACCGTTGGGATGTGACAGCCACACCGATGGCCTGGCAGCTGTGGCCCTGAACGATCTTAAATGTTTAGAATGCTGCATAGAGCGGGGGATGTTTACTCCCCCAAGCCAGCAAATTTGCAGACGGGGTGGCAAGTAACATAGAATGGGTAGCTAGCCCACTGCCTTCCTGCCCACCCCAAACTGTCCCTCATAATACTGCGTCAGCCAACCCACCCGCTCTTAGGCCTATTGAGACCACTAACTGGCAAATTAATGGGCACTTAAGAGCCTGTTTCCACCTTCGCCGCAATAAGGGGAAGGCAGAAGGAAGGAAGCCAGGCCACAGTTTCACGACCTCGGGCTAAAAGGTGGGGAGGAGTGGGGAGTGCCTCCTTGGGGCATCCCCTGTGCCCATCAGGGACGCCCTCCCAAGACGGTGCCCTGCTTTGGCGACCCATCCTCCTCCCTGGGGTCCCCAAACCCTCCCCGACCAAAGACTCTGGATTACCTCGAAGCCCAGTATTCGTGGGTCATCTTCTCCGAATTCCCTTGTGGTCCCAGCAGCTGCCGCTACTGAGTTCTGGTGCTCCTGGGACTCCAATTGGCCAGCAGCTCTCGGGGGCGGGACTTCTTTTCCCTGATGGGTGGAAGTCACATCTCTGCTTGTTAAGGTCGCCCCCTGTGGGTGAATGGCGGGGCAGCCTTTTTATAAATTCAGTCGACTCAAGAGCTTTGACTGGTCGAGCCTGCAGGGAAATTGAATCTTCCATCAAAGTTACAGCAGTGGATCAGAAGAACCCCATGGAAATTCTCCCCCCCTGATATAAAAGCGGATCTTGTTAAGCCTACGGTTACTTAAAAAGGAACAGGAATAAAAGTTTGGTGAACAGGTCAAAAGAATCAAATAAAATCACAACGTAAAAGAACCAGAAGTTCTTCAGGGTTTGTAACTCCTAAAAGAGAGAACAATAGATCAACGGTATAAATAAAATCGCATAAAGAAAATGCTGGAAATCTGAAATTTAAAAAAAAGCTAAAACACACAGCAGATGAGTCAGCATATGCAAATAAGAAGAAAGCTAAATTAATTTCGGGTCTAACCATCTATCGGAACCAAAAACTTAAAGACAAGCAAGCACTTAAATCTCATTGGTCAAAAGAAAGGGTGTGGATCAACAGTAACTGGAACCACAGAGAGGAAATTAATGGGTTGAGTGATTTGTAACATGTAATGTTTGTTACTTGTGTTCACATCACACATCACATCATTTTGCACTTTGGATTTATCAAAAAAAAATTAATCCAAGTGTGTTTTTGAAATACTCGCGTTCTTACCTTTGCCCACCTCCAACTATGGAGCTGTTCTCCAGACAATAGTCATTTGTAAGGTGAGAATCGGTGTGTCCCTAGTCGGCACTGGGCCACAACGTGGAGGAATAATAAAATATTTAGCCACATCCTGTTTTTCTTGTGGCATCTAGCACTCTTTAAAACAAAAATATAATGGCAGGATGGATTTAAAATGTAAAGCCACAAAATTTGAGTATTACTGTAAAAAGATACACATCATCAAAGCTTTTCATCTTGCACTCATCAGAACAATTCACAAGATTACCAAATGTAAAGGAAACAACAGTTTATACTTCATGAGAACAGAGTGCTGTTTGGTAGAGACATTGCCCTGGAGAATGCACCAGTTAACTGATGAATCACAGTTAAGCTCGAAAACAAGCTAAAAAAAAAAAATGCCTGTTGGACTTGCGTAAGAGCAACAATCTACCGGGTGATATAGATGACAGGGTTCATCCTCACGGCTTGCTGCATCCAAGTATATATGGGCTGCCTAAGACGCACAAAAGTGATGTCCCTTTGCGCCCTAACTTATCTATGAGCAGTTGTGCCAAGCTTTGTTTAAATTCAAACCAGGCAGGTTGACTTTGGTTGCTCTGATCGGTCAAGGCATTGCCCTGGGGAATGAACCAGAGAATGGCTGATGCCTGTTTTGTTTTGTTGAAACAGACACAATGTGTGTACAGGTTCTTTCTGTCTGCAAAGGACAGGGCCCTGTGTATTGACATATGTAGCTTCTAGGTTGCGTAAGTGCACCATACTGCAAGCATGACTGAAATTTGATAGATAGCTTACCTGTTCTTAACTTACCGAGGAATCGAACTATGTTGTTGAAAGCTTGTCCAGCTGATCTAGTGCACACATATTGCAGGATTCCGAATGACATGGCCAATTTTCACATGCAGTGTGAATGTCTGGTAGTGTTGCAAGACCTCAAGGCCAACCCAGACATACACCTGACAAAGGGACTGGAATAGCCATCCTTTAACAAGTGTGACTATAACAACAAAATGCACGCCATTCTTAATGACAGATCCAAACTCGTATCCATTGGACTTGCCGCTCAGCATGATAAGACAGCCTTGCTCGAAAACAAGCTATAAAAATGCCTGTTGGACTCGTGTAAGAGCAACAGTCTACCTGGTGATATAGATGACAGGGTTCGTCCTCACGGCTTGCTGCATCCGAGTATATCTGGGCTGCCTAAGACGCACAAAAGTGATGTCCCTTTGTGCCCTAACTTATCTATGAGCAGCTCTACACAGCATGAATTGGCCAAAAGGTTGAATGAATTGTTACAATCAGTTTTAAGCAAGTTTTCCACATACACAGTGAAGGATTCCTTCACATTTGCGAAAACCATACAGGACTTGCGTATCGATAGCAATGCTGTGCCCATGTGCTCATTTGACATTGTTAACCTATTGACCAATGTTCCACTTAAGGGAGCCATAGATATTTGCACTGCAGCATTATATCATGGCGATTAAGATCCGCCACCATTGCGTGAATCAGTATTCATTGAACTTATGAACTCAGCAGCTTGCGCAGTTGAGTTTGGTTTTAACCACTCCGTGCCTATGCAAATAGATGGTGTTGCCATGGGATCCCCCCCTAGGCCCAACTCTCACAAACATCTTTGTTGGTTTTCACAAGAAACGTGTCTTTGATGGAACGACACCCAACCTCCTACCCCTTACATATTTCCAGTGTGTAGATGATACGTTTGCTATAGTTGAATCCATAGCTGCATGGAAGAATTTCCTTATGTAACTTAATGGGGTCATCTTGTGCTCAAATTCACCTTTGAGATGGACCAGTCAAATGAGCTCCCTTTCCTTGACATGCTAGTTGAGAAATCTTCCAGAGGGTTCTCTGCTACCATCTACCACAAGCCTAACTTCACTGGTCAATATACGTGTCGGGATTCCCACAGTGCCACGTGCTGTAAGATTGGCCTTATCAGAAACCTCATTAATAGGGCTTGAGCCATTTGCTCACTGTTCAAGTTTAATGCCAAAATAAAGCACATCAAAGCCATCCTGCTTTGATAAAGGCTACCTGATCAGATCATTACTCGCTGTATATCACGTAAACTCATGAATGGGCCTAAGGCTGTCACTTTCGGTCCTGAAAGGTGCCCAGTCTACCTCAGATTACCCTGGACGAGTAAGGTATCTTAAAAATTTGACCAACAGGTAAAGCTAGCCTTTTCATGCCAACACAAATGGTGTTCACTACTAACAGGACGCTGCCATCAAACCAAAAAGACGTTCTACCTATCACACAAATGAGTAATGTGGTACATGAGCTTCAGTGCTGGTGTGATGAAAGGTATGTAGGCTGTATGTCCCAAAGACTGGCGGGTCATATGTCAGGGCCCACTCGCCGACGGGTAAAATGACGCATGGTGACGTCGGGGGGAACTCTCGATGTCACCGCACCCCATTTAAATTTTCAGGAAGGCGGGGGCGCAGTGAAATGAGCTGTGCGCCCGCCGACCTGTCAATGGCCAATTGAGGCCATTGACAGTGGTAACTAAGTAATTAAAGGACCTGCCCGTCCAACCTTAAGGTTGGCGGGCAGGCCAAGAGCCCCGGCGCAAATTGGAAAAAACATGAAACCTCATCCAGCGGCGGGATGAAGTTTCATGTAGCTTTTAAAAAAGTTTAATAAAGTTTTTGGGAAAATTATGGACATGTCCCAACTCACGTGACATTGTCACATGAGGGGACATGTTAGGGAAATTTTACATTTCTATTTTTAGGTTTATAACATTTTGAGCCGATCTCCCTGAGGCCGCACTTCTGTGCGGACGTCACGCTGGGCGGGCCTTAATTGGCCCACCCACGTAAAATGGCGCAGTGCCTCTGATCTGGGGTGCCGATCGGAAGCGTGCCTGTACGCACCCGTCCATCAACTTCCCCCCCAATGGGGGGAAAATTCAGCCCATTGTGTCTGTTTCAACTACACAAAGTAGGTGACAGCCATTCTTTGGTTCATTCCCCAAGGCAATGCTTTGACTAATCATAGTCAACCTGCCTGGTTTGAATTTAAACAAAGCTTGGTAGTTAACTGTCAGTCATCAGTTACCCGGTGCATTCTCCATGGCAACACTTCTACCAATCAGAGTCAACTTGTCAACCAACCAGCACTGTCTACTCATGAAGTATAAATTGTTGTTCCTTTTACATTTCTTGCAAACTGTCCTGATGAGTACAAATCGAAAAGCTTCGACAACATGTGTCTTTCTTCAGCAATACTGAAGTTCTGTACTGCCAAATGACTGTTTGTAAACCACAGAATTATTGGTCCTGTCGTCACTAAAATGGAGGCCAGCGTATGTCACAATAATTTGCATATTTTTTTTAACGATTGACGAGTAACAAACAATCCCAACCTAATAAAATAACTGATGCCATTTTCCAGGTTCGAATAATTTTGCAACCACAAAAGCATTCATTTTGTCAATGAAATCCAAGCGAAAGATCAGGAAGACTAAATTCCGCAGAAAGCAGGATGTACTTTCCCTTCCTTAAAAAAATAACGTGGTCATGCTGAAAAGTCTTCAGATATTCCAGAATGACCTGCAAAAGCGAGTAATTCGAGAGGTCAATTTAATTTTTTTTGAAAAACATCATGTGCGTTTTCTTTGCCAAATTGCAATTTTGGCTGTCCTTATCGCCAGCGGCACTTCAGACCTGGAGGTTGAAGCAGTGAAATTGCATACAGTATGTTATGATGTTGGTGACTATTAAGAAGAAATTCAATCTCTCAGTTATTAACTGAAAGAATTATGCCACAAGGTTACGCATTTTAAACAAAAAAAACTTTTGCTTTTCAAGAGTTAAACAAGGTAGGTTTTTTTTTTATTTATTCTTTCCAAGGATGCGGGCATCACTGGCAGGGCCAGCACTTGTTGCCCATCCCTATTGCCCTTGACCTAAATGGCTGGCCAGGATATTTCACAGAGGGCAGTTAAGAGTTAAGCACGTTACTGTGGGCCTGGAGTCACATGTCGGCCAGACCAGGTAAGATTGGCTGGCTTCCTTCCCTAAGGGACATCAGTGAACCGAATGAGTCTTTCCAACAAATCGATGATAGTTTCATGGGGCGGAGTTTTCCAGGTTCCACCACAAAGGGTTTAGCGGCTGGGGTGGGGGTGGGGGAGGGGCAATATGGCGGGAGCTTGAAAAATTGGTTTCCCGCCGGCATAAAATGACAGTGGGATCTTCTGCTCCCGCCTGTCATGGTGGGTCACCATTCCCGCCAGAGACCGGCATGAATCCAACATGCATCCCGTTAATGGGATGCAGATGAAGGCCCGACTGGAATCGCCCTCTCCCGTTGCTCAGTCATCCATGATGTCAGCAGGAAAGCCGGCTCAGAACACACCTGGACCAACGTGGCATGTACATATTGGCACTTACCTTAAGAAGGGCCGGGGCACCCTCGAGAGCTTGGAAGCCATATTGGAGGCCTCCAGCGACCGGACCCTGGGACATCATGTGTGGCACTAGGTCGGTGGAGCATCAAGTACGTGGATTTTCCCTGTGCAGCAGCTTCCGGGAGGTGGTTGTTCTCAATGCAGCATCTTCTCCCAGGCTTTGGACCTTCCAGCAGCAAATTCTCCCAGGGTTTGGATCTTCCTGGAGCAACTTCTCCCAGGTTTCGGATCTTCCAGCAGCAGGTGGAAGGCCGTAGGAGGTACTGCTGGGCGGTGAGGATCTGTGCTGGGTGAGAGAATACGGGGAGGAGAGGAATGAAGAGGTGGAGCGGGTATGCAGGCCTAGAGGGGGAGGTTGGGGGGATTTGGGAAAAAGAGATTCAGAGGGGGTGGTGGAATGGGTGAGTTGGTACGGAGCGGGAGGGTGGGAAACGCCATGTTGGTTTGCAGGTGGTGGGGAGGGCTATGTGCAGGTGTAAAGGTGCATGGGGCTTGTGCAAAGGTGTGAACGGACATGGGGGGGGTCTACCACGGGGTAAGCGGTTCAGAGGGAGGGGTCAGCGGAGTCAATGGAGGATGTTTTGGGGGACAATCTGAGGGAACTGGTGGTAGGAGGGGATGTTGATGGTTAAAGGGAGCAGTGGGAGCTGGTAGGATGGGAGGGTGAGGGTGCAATGATGTCATGTGAAGGGGCGCCAAGGGTTGCTGATGGGAATGCGGAAAGATGGACGGATTTGGGGGGTTGGAAGGATGGTGCCTTGTCTATGGTTATGGGGGCGGGACTTTCAGGAAGTAAGGGGACCTCTACATTCACTTGGACAGGATGGAAGGTGAAAGGGAAAGGTTGAAGGGTGACAGTGGGAAGGTCAAAAGTGATTCCTGTGAGGGGGGCCAGTGGTTATGGGGATAGGAAAAGGTGTTAGACTGTACCTCGAATGTTACTACCACCATGGCTGGTTGCAACTATGCAGAGCCTGGTGGTGGAGATCCCGGAATGCTGCCTGGTGGTTGGGTCATCGGGGGGTGGGTGTAGATGCAGGTCAGCTCAACTGGATAACTGAAGAGGAACCCCGGCATGTAGTATTTACAATGCAAGGGCTTGGGACAGATGAGAGGGCGAACGGCGAAGGCTCAGCGTGCGTGGGAGAACCTCTTACACATGGCTCGCAAGAGGTCCTGTCAAAGAACTTTGCCTCCCTGCAGATGCCTGATTCTGGGGGACATAGGGTGCCCCTTGGAAGATGATGTGTGGGGGGGAGGGGGTTGCAAATGGAAAGATTTAAGAACTATCATGAATAAACCACACATCAGATGTGATTAAAGTGCACGTGATCTATATTTACAAAAGTTTGAAATGTGTAACAATGATGGTGCATCTGTCCAACCACTTGTGAATTCAGAACTTGCTGACTTTTCTCTCCCTACCACTTCTTCTAAGAGCTCCCCTGGCACAGCAGCAGGGGTGGAGGCAGCCTGCTGACCTGTTGGCCCTGTTACCTTGGATGACCTCTGGAGACCTGAGGCCTAGAGGGCCCGGTTTACTTTGGCTGTCCCGCTGTGAAGCTCCCTTTGTGGTCACAGAGGACAAGGCTGAAGGGGTCACAGGCAAAGGGGATTCAGAAGGGCCAGACAAACTCAGACAGCCCCGGGTGGAGGCCCCAGGGTGATAACTGCCACCGCTCCTCCTTTTGGGTGCCCAAAGACCCCTGCCTGACTCCTTGAGGGGGAAGGGGCACCTGGAGGAAGGTCAAGGTGCCTTGTCACCCTCTCACATAGCCACTACAGAAGCTTACTCGTGGCTATGGCAATGGAGTGTAGGTCTGCGTGCATCTCCGGCAGAATCTGCTGGGCCAGGTTCTCCGTGGAGTCCGCCACCATGTTCATGGAGACGCCCATGTGTGCACAGGGGCCATGAGGCATGATCTTATCAAGGTGCCACTAAGGCCCATGTCCCCTGTACCATTCATTGAGGTGAGTGTGAACCATTGAGGGTTCACTTACCCTGGTGGTGTGGGTGAGGTCATTCATTCTTTTCCGGCACTGAAGGGGCAGTCCTCTGCCGGGGGCCCTGGGCACTGACTGCCCTGGAGACTCCCTCTCATGCAGGGCTCATCGCCCTTGCTCTGCTTCCTCCTCCCAACCGCTGCCATGGAGACCCTGGTCCAGCAGAACATGGAGATGTGTGCAGACCTGCACTCCATCGTGGCTGAGTTCCTGCAGTGGTGATGTGAGAGGGAAATGGAGCCCCTCGACCTTCCCCCAGGGGCTCCTTCCCCTCAAAGTGCCAGGCCAGGGTCCCCGGGCACCCAAAAGGAGGAGCAGCAGCAGCTGGACACCCCTGGGTCACCCACTCAGGAATCTCAGAGGCTGTCCTCTCCCTCCGAGTCCTCTTTGCCTGTGACCCCCTCAACCTTATCTACTGTCACCACAGAGGGATTGTGCCAGTCCACAGGAGGACAGCCAGAGCAAGCTGAGACCCCCACAAGACTTCGGCTCTCCAGAGGACCCACATCAGAGGCAACAGGGCCAAACATTGCACAGGCTGTCTCCACCCCTCCTGCAGTTGTCAGGGCAGCACCTAGAAGTCTAAGGCGTTCAAAAGTTAAGAAATTCTGATCACAGTTGGTTGCACGGGTGAACACACTTTGCCACTTCACAATCAGGAAATATATGGATTTTCACTGAATAATGTGTAATGGTGTCTTTCAGCTTCATTGACCGGCTTTGCAAGTCCTCCCCCTGCATCCCCCCCTACCCCCCACCACTAGCAGCTGCACGCAGCCAGCCCACTCTGGAGGGAGAAGTGTGTGTGTGGCAGGGCCTTTCAGAGCCTCGTGCCAACACTCTCCCACGCACATGAATCCTTCTCATATCACACTCACCTCAATGTCCCGAGCGTTTTCAATGCTGCCTGCTGGGGTTCACTTTCAGTTGTCCATCTGAGCCTGACCTGCATCTCCACCCACCCACTGATCACACTCCCATGCAGCACCTGATCTCACCCACCACGACTCTCAGCATGCAGAGCCCTCGACAGAGCTGGTGGACACACTCCTCTGACTCGCGAGCCACTCTGTTGAGGGATTCCAACAGCTTTGCATGATGTTCCCCCGCCTTCTGCTGACTCTCCAGGATGGGTTGGAAGGCCAAATCCAGAGGTTCATCATCTGACTCGGACCTCACAGATGCCTCTTCCCCAGCAGCCCTCCAAGTGCTGGGGAGCTCGGCTGAACCTGCCTCCTCCTGCTGCGGACACGTGTCCGTGTGGTGACCACCAGATTGTGAACCTGAGCCTGCTCTACATCTAGGTCCCACCAAGGTGTGTGTCTCTGCGCTGGTGGAGGGTGTGGGGCTGTGACGGGTCTTCCAGGCTGCTTATTTCCAGCTCTTCAATGGAGGAGATGTCCCCTTGGTTGGAAGTGAGGACCTGGATGGAGCTGAGGGACTGGCTGGCTGAGAGTGTCAGTCACTTGGCAGAGCTCCCTGTGAACCAAAGTAGAGATAATTAGTGCATGGCTGCAGAGGCAAAAGCAGGAGAGAGAGCACTCACAGATGCATTGAGAGAGGGATGATGTGGTGCAGGATCCTCACAAGGGTGTTTGCCACTGACCTCAGGATCGGTCCACATCCTCACCAGTCAGCGCGATGGCACATTCCTCAAAGTGAGTGAGGGGCCTAATGTGGACCACTTCACCCCCGGTCTGGGACCTCTCCCTGCTGCTGTGAGCAGGCTTCTCCCACATGAAAACAGATGGAGAGAGTGTGAGCAGGACACATGGCACTGTGTGGAATGTCTGTGTGGTGAGCGGAGATGTGGACGGGATGAGGACATGAGCTCCAGAGGACATGAGCCTGAGGAAGATGTGAGGGTGTGTGAGAGAGTTAATGGTATTGTCCCTTGAGGTGTGAGATCCCTGTGGAAGTGTGATGTGCTTGGGAATGTGTGAGTTGAGAGTGATGAGAAGAGTGACTTACCCTGATGGAACGGGTGAGACCATTCATCCTCTTATGGCACTGGGTGGTTGTCCTCTTTTGCAGGGCGTTGGTGCTGACCACCACCTCCCATGCTGGATTGGTGACCTTGCTTACTGGCCTTCTCCCAGAGCGGGGCTAGGGGACATCGCAGCAGGTCTCCACTGCGTCTAGGAGGTGCTCGAGGGAGGTGTCGCTAAATCTGGGGGCAGTATGTTTCTTCCCTTCGCCAGCCATCAGCTTTGCAGCAGCTTCCCATTCCTTGAAGAGTGCTAGCTGTTTCCAGGGGCGGCCTTTAAATATGGCGCCCGATTTACTGACGGACTGAGGTGACGGTGGGGCGCGCAAGTCAGCGGACACCCCACCAGCGACCTAGCGTGTTTCCCAGGAATGCATAATGAATGAGGCGGGATTGGGATGATACGGCGCGAGAGCCCGCCACTGCGGCCAGCGGGTAAAACGCCCTTTTTCCCGCCTGTTACCGCACTTGGTGCAAATCTGGGACGATTCCGCCCCATGTCAATTTCAAGTGCCACTTAAAGGGGTACCCGCTACCTCATGTTCATTGCTGCTGGAGCTGTGAATAGGATCTTTGAAATATATCGGGAGACACTGTGGGACACTTAGTGGATTCACAAACACTTGAGCAACATTCATTACAGAAATTATCTTGAGGGCTTAACCAGAAATAACAGAAGCTACCAGGAGAAAGGGAGAGCTTTCTTGGGTTCCTGCTTTGGTGTGGACGAGGAATGGGAAAAGGACATCAGACCAGCCAGGGTAACATGGGCTGCTGCAAGAGAGAGAAACAGGAGGGCTACGAGGACAAGGTGGCATCTTTCTGCCCTGCAGATATAGAACATCCTATCTCCTCTGGACCTTCTTCACCAGTGCCACATCTGAGAACCTATGCACCCTCTCCCTAGTCCCTGAGCCATCTTACAACATGCCACTGGGTGCCCTGTCAGAGCACACCACTCCCTTCAGCAGAAGCGAGGGCAAGAAGTCCACATATACTGTTCCCTGAAAATTACATTTCATCAGCACTTGAATGGTAACCCTGCAGGTTAGTACTTTTGGATGAGTTCAAATTATGGTAATCAGCAATTAGAACTGAAATGTGTGCTAAATTCAGACTTTCAAACAGGCTCTTCTTATCAGTACAGCAGTCATTTATCACCTGTTTTCACCCTTTGGCCAAAATAACCCCTTCACTTTTCAACAAGCATTTTTGCAGAATTTTTGGTTGGCAAAATTACATTTTGACGCAACCTGATTATTTCAGATCTAACATCCATTTGTGCAAGAATTTCGAGTACAGTAAGTACCAGTTAAATGTCAATGTCAAGGGTGCAGCAATGGGACATTGTTACGCCCATCTCACAGGTGCAAAATGGACACAAGGGCATGTGCCCAACCCGAAATCTCATGAAACAGCGAGAGAAGGCACTGGGCGCGCTTCCCAATGTGTGCAACACTATGGTCGGTGGGCGGGTGCGGGAGTCGGGAGCGTGCCTGCCGACAACTAAATGGGCAATTAAGCCCGTGAACAACCCGATTGATCCTAATTTTAAGTTGCCCGCCCTATTTAGTGCTCGTTGCATGGGAAGCCTGGGCAGGCGGCCAATCCGTTTTTTGTCATTTCTCATCCAAGGGTGGGATAAAAGAGGACCGGAGCATTGGCTGTGTGAGTTGTTAGGAGTTCAGGCAGTCCTTCGACAGCTGGCGGCGCCCAGGGCATTCCCTGCCCCCACCAGCTCCTCATGCGAGTGTGCCCTGCCCTCCCCACAGTGCACTACCATCTGAACCAACGAGCATTGGCACTCTAGCTCAAGGGCGTCCACCTCAGACTTGGTCAGTATGAGCAGGTTGGCCACCCCACCACCGGTTTGTCTGCGCTCCACAGCATTATGGCTTATCTTCTGTTCAGAACCAAGTGCATTCATTAGTCCCACTCTCTATCTTCAATACCATACCAGCCTCACCACACTTAATTAATTCTGTACACAGTTGAAAAAATGCAAAAAAGGGAAGATGCTAAGGAGCTTAGTCAACTATGAGCACCTATTCTTCCAATGAGATAAATTGAGGCCCTATTCCATGGGATGATCCAAAGAAAAGCAGAGAATTATCCCAGTATCCTGCCCAACATTCGTCCAGCAATTCTATCAATAAAATACATTAACTGGCCATTCCTCTCAGAGAGCCATAATAAGGCATCATATAAATCCAAGATTTTTCTTGCAAATTCTTACTTCTCATTGCAACATTTTCATCACATTCTTGTGTCAACCATTTCTTGCTATAAAGTCCTATGTCCCCATTTTTATTGGAAATTGCCTATATAAATGTGTCACTCTGTAATTACACCTGTCAGTGTTGAGGACTAAAGTGCCTCAGAAATTGCAATGCGGTGACCAAATCTACTTCTCTGCTTCACAAATTGTCGTCGGCTCTACTTAACTCTAAATAGTCATATGGAATCAAAGTAATGTGTTCCAAAAAAGGACAAAATGTACAAGTTCAAAATGTGGACTGAATGATGTCTGCACACCCTGTCCCAAATATCTCCCACGTTCCAACCTTGGTTCACCTGAAGACTACAAATCATGACTCCCAAACGTGCAAAAGCTTCTATCAAAAGTAGCTCCAACGTGGAATGGTACCTGAGGTGAGGGAAGAAAATGGAATTGAATATCAACAATTTGGACCACCAATTTTGTCCTTTCCTTTCATCAGCTGAAACCAATGACTTTTTGCTAGAGTACAATGCAGTTCCAATGCAGTTGTCACCCTTTGTTACCTTGTCCAATGGGAGTTACGCATGTGTGTACGTTGACAGTAGGTGTCAGCCATTTTCTTGTTGAGGTACAATGATCAAGATCCTGTCATTTAATAATTGCACATGTGCACATCTAATGGAGCTTACAGGATAATGATCACAAACAGGAATCTGATCTGTTCTTCATCTCCTGAATGCAAGTGCACTGGATCCAATTACGGTGTCCCTACTAGGGCCCCATATAAACACACTGTGCCATCAATAGCACTACTTAAAACCAACAATTTAAGATTAAAATTCATAACATGCTTTTCATTTAATATTACTACAACAAATTGAGACATTGGTGAGGCCAACTTTGGAGTATTGTGTGCAGTTCTGGTCACCTAACTACAGGAAGGATATCAGTAAGATTGAGAGAGTGCAGAGGAGATTTACTAGGATGTTGCCGGGTCTTAAGGAGTTGAGTTACAGGGAAAGATTAAACAGGTTAGGACTTTATTCCTTGGAGCGTAGAAGGATGAGGGGAGATTTGATAGAAGTTTACAAAATTATGAGGGGTATAGACAGAGTAAATGCGAGTAGGCTCTTTCCACTTAGATTAGGAGAAATAAACACGAGAGGACATGGCTTTAGGGTGAAAGGGGAAAGGTTTAGAGAGAACGTTAGGGGGAACTTCTTCACTCAGAGAGTGGTGAGAGTGTGGAACGAGCTACCATCTGACGTGGTAAATGCGGGCTCACTCTTAAGTTTTAAAAATAAATTGGATAGATACATGGATGGGAGAGGTCTGGAGGGTTATGGAATGGGTGCAGGTCAATGGGATTAGCGGAATAATATTTCGGCACGGACTAGAAGGGCCGAATGGCCTGTTTTCTGTGCTGTAGTGTTCTATGGTTCTATGGTTCTAAATATGGAGTGTGAACTAGCAGTGATATTGAACTGCTTAAGAATAATAACTGCGAAGTTGAATTTTTGGAATGGTGTTTATGTGAGACAGAGGGCGGAATTTTCTGTGCCCACTGGCATTGGGCAGGCTCGGTGGTGTGAGCGGACAAAATGGTGAGAAGTCGTGTAACCAGTTTGCAATCGTCTGTTCAGCCCGTTGACGGCGGGGCGCACTCCCTGCCAACAGACGTCGGGAAACACATCTGCACGTCATCATAAGGGCCAGCCCACCGGAATCAACCACCCTGCTGGATCGTCTGCCCACGTTGGTGTGATTGCACGCCAACCTGTTTCACAACAGCATATATACGGCGTGCACTTGGCGGGCCGCATTTTGTGGGGAACTCGGAGGTGAGCGCACAGTAACGTTGCGCAGTGCTCACGAGGGTCGCCTGTTGGGCTTCAAGGTTGAGGTACATTGGGGAGCGGGGGTGGGGGCGGGGCAAGGGCTGCCCTACAGTTGAAGGTAGAGCACAAGCCTCTGAACGTAGTTCCTCCTCATGTCAGTTGTAACTGATCCTGAGACATTGCCCCCATGTTCCAGATTGACCAGCCAGGGGAAACAACCTCTCGGTGTCTACCCTGTCAAGCCCCTTCAGAATTTGATATGTCTCAACGCGACCACCTCTCTTTCTTCTAAACTCCAGAGAGTTTAAGACCAAATAATAAAAATAATATGACCATGGACAATTCAATTAATTAGGAGATTAATACTTTTTTAATGGTTCCTTTAAGATCTTTCAATTGCAAAAGAAATTTAATAAGGTAAAGGTAAGCTTTTCAATGATCATAATATAATGAGGAAGGTGTAAAATAATCCCTTTGTTCTACTGGTTGAAACAAATCTTATTAAGGTTCAAGTAATTGCATTAGGAATATAAGCACTTTCACCTTCATCTGTCACAGGCAATTATTAATGTGCACTGAGCAGAGCTGAGGTTTTCTAGTCTCCAGAGTGATAATCTGCATTCAACATATTACTGTTCAGAAGCAGAGGGGCCCGTTATGTTGAGAACTTGGGCATAAATGTCTATGGTTGATGACAGTTGCAGTGGTGACTCTAATGTGATTTGAGCAAGAGAGAAGCAAGGAAAGTTAATGAGGTACTGATGATAATAGATGACATGCAGTGGTTCATTGAATATAAAATGTTAATTAGCACCTCAATTGTATTTTTCATATCCACAATCCCGATCATTCTTATGCTCTAAAAGAACCACTAACTTTAGCAAAGGTGGTGTATCCCTTTAAAGCCGAAAATTCGGGGGAAGTACAACCTGCTCAGCTAATGAAGCTGCAAATCAGAGCTAAATAAGGATAGATTTCTGTTGTTAGTCTGGCCAAAGACAAAACTTTTGAAATTGCACAAATTATTTTCATATTGGACACTTCACAGTTATTAATTTGGGATCGACTTTATATAGTAACATATCCAGGGAGGAAATCTATGCGACTTATCACAGCGACCTTGAAATTATTAACACGTGCTTTTTGACACACAGCTTCAGATTTCCCTTGGCAGCATGATCATCACTAGACATGGCAGGATGGGTCACCCCTCACCTCACTTGCACTGGTGATGAAGCTGCTAAAGATTCTGAGCTGAGCCTAATTTGTGGATTGTGGACAAACAGGCAACATTAGCACGACCACAGAATAGCAACACAAAAAAAAAAAAGCCAATGCTGGAAATCTTAAATAAAGCCAATGCTGGAAATACTTTGTAGATCTGACAGCGTCTTGTGGAAAGAGAAGCGGAGTTAACATTTCAGGTTGATGGCCCGCAAGCCTACCTAATGCGCAAACTTGGAAATGGTTCAAAGCCATGCAGCACGGTGCGTGTTCA
The DNA here is from genome assembly GCF_964194155.1 of Cetorhinus maximus. Lineage (NCBI taxonomy): Eukaryota > Metazoa > Chordata > Chondrichthyes > Lamniformes > Cetorhinidae > Cetorhinus > Cetorhinus maximus. The sequence goes on along the minus strand of NC_135883.1, from coordinate 6,844,302 downwards.
ACAACAATGCTAGAATACCTCGTGTTACGTCAATGCTGAACTCCCTGGAGTGGCCTCCACTGCAACAATGAAGACAGCTGAGCAGGCTTACACGGTCTTACAAAGCAGTTCACCATGAAGCTGCTATTGATATCCCACAATGTGTTCAACAACCCGTCCCCTGCAGCAGGGAAAACAACAACCGCATTGTCCCTCTCCAATGTCGCACACATGCAAATCTGAACAGCTTCCTACCAAATACCGTAATAGACTGGCCTAACCTCCCACCAGAGATAACTAAGCAAACCACTTCACCAGCATTTGAAGTATACATGGAAAAGGGGCAACAAAAGTAGGTTGTACAGGGGTAAGTGCATAACAGAGAAGTCTCGCCACCTTTGGATGATGATGGTGTACAGGGATGTCTGGATACTATTCTGCCATTCTGGAATTGCTTTGTTCATGTTTCTGTCAACACTTCATTACGGCCAAAATTTCCGTCTGGCGGGCGGGCGGAGCTGGAGCGGATGCGGGTGGGCACGGACCCGATCGGCGCCCGCGCTGCCATTTTACGCGGGACAGCCAATTAAGGCCAGCCCAGCATATTTGCCGACTCCCGTGGCTAGCGGGAGTGTGTGGGCTGCAGCGGGTGTGTACAGACCACCGGGTCCAATGGTGACCCGGCAGCCTGTTTAAAAGAAGGCCTGGCAGCCTCCTGGAGGCTGTTCACTATGGCCACCTGGAGATCCAACCACAGGGGGTCTGCTCAGCAGGGCAATCTGGAGGGAAGGCCAGAGGAGCAGGGCCAGGCTGCAGGGTCAGCCCCAGGAGCAGGGCCAGGCTGCAGGGTCAGCCCCAGGAGCAGGGCCAGGCTGCAGGGTCAGCCCCAGGAGCAGGGCCAGGCTGCAGGGTCAGCCCCAGGAGCAGGGCCAGGCTGCAGGGTCTGTCCCAGGAGCAGGGCCAGGCTACAGGGTCAGCCCCAGGAGCAGGGCCAGGCTGCAGGGTCTGTCCCAGGAGCAGGGCCAGGCTGCAGGGTCAGCCCCAGGAGCAGGGCCAGGCTGCAGGGTCAGCCCCAGGAGCAGGGCCAGGCTGCAGGATCTGTCCCAGGAGCAGGGCCAGGCTGCAGGGTCAGCCCCAGGAGCAGGGCCAGGCTGCAGGGTCTACCCCAGGAGCAGGGCCAGGCTGCAGGGTCAGCCCCAGGAGCAGGGCCAGGCTGCAGGGTCTGCCCCAGGAGCAGGGCAGGCTGCAGGGTCAGCCCCAGGAGCAGGGCCAGGCTGCAGGGTCAGCCCCAGGAGCAGGGCCAGGCTACAGGGTCTGTCCCAGGAGCAGGGCCAGGCTGCAGGGTCAGCCCCAGGATCAGGGCCAGGCTACAGGGTAGGCCAGCGGGGGGGCCAATGCACCCCTTGGTTTTCAGATGACTGCCTTGCTGCCCTCCTCCAGGAGATGGCAGCACAACAGGAGGTGTTGGTCCCCAGGATGGGAGGAGGAGGCCCCCCCACATGACCAAACGTGCCTGGGAGGAGGTGGGGGAGGTGGTGAGCTCCCGCAATGTGGTGCGATGCACCTGGATCCAGTGTCGTAAGCGCTTCAATGACTTGTTACGCTCTGGAAGGGTGAGGACCATGTTGGCATTGGGCATTTAACCCAGCAGGGAGCCTTAGGCTTTGAGGGCACCCCCCCACCCACCACATCTCCGAGTTTTACTGTTGTGACTGCATTGAATCAGGTTGGGCATTTTTCCTTCGCTGGGTGGGCAAGCAGATGGTGCCCATGCTTACATCAGCCTGAGTGGTTCATGAGGAGATGAGTTCTCCCCTGCACCATGTGTTGCTCTTAGTCGCACATGACTAGTCCGGGGGCGATCTGCAGGAGAGGCAGTTAGGCTCATACTCAGATCTCCAGGACATTGTCCTATTGACGGTGATGAGATTGTGGAAGGGGAGCCTCAAGGTCTCGTGGCAAAGAACCAGCTGCTGCCCTCGATGCCGCACCTAGTGGCGCCTCCTTGCCATGGGAGCTAAGACCGTGTGTTTCTGAAAGTGATGGATACAGAATGTGTCCAAGGGGCCGTTGGGGGGGTTGGGAGCAGGCGTACTATCTTTGTGTGAGTGATCAGGAGCAGCGGGGAGAGGAGGCACTGGAGGCCTGATATGGGCCACTGTGGCTGGGGTGCAGTGTACGCGTGCAGATTCCATGTGCGATTAGCAGCAATGAATGGTCTTCTCTGTTTTTCAGGAGAAAAATGCTCACAATGCCTGTGAGTGTTTGCGGACTGGAGGCGGCCAGGCCCAGTTGGTGATATTGAGCCATTTTGAGCAGGAGACCCTGGAGCTTGAGAGGCCCCATGCACCCAGGTCCACAGGTGTCAGTGAGGCTGGGGTGGAGCGGCCAGGTATTTGAGGTCCACAGTCACATCCGCTCTGTCTTCCCACCATCCATAGCACTGATGATTGTTTGAATTGTTATTGTAGCAACATTGCTCATTCACAGACTGATAGAGTCAGAGTGTGGGTCATAGACAAAGGTCCCTCCGCCCTTGGAAGATGTGCGTGTCCAGCTCCTTCCAAAGTCGCCTTATCCCATTTCTGACCACTATCCCCATGGCCGTGTATGCCATGATATCACAACTGTGCATCCAAATACTTATTACATGTTAGGAGGGTTTCTGCATCCACCACCCTTTCAGCCAGTGCATCCCACATTACTGTGTGCAAAAGTTCCTCATCACCTCACCTGTCAACCTCATGCCCCTTACCTAAAATCAATGCCACCAGGTTACTCATCCCACCGCCAAGGGGAAAAGTTCCTTTCTGTCCACCCTATCTATGCCCCTCATAATGTTATAAAGCTCAATAATGTCACCCCCCAATCTCCTCTGCTCCAGGGGAAATATCCCCAGTCTATGTTATGTCTCCTCATAACTCCAACTCTCCAGCCCAGCCAGCATCCTGGTCAGCGACCTCTGCACTGTCTCCACTCCAGTCACATCCCTCCCATGAAGCGCTGATCACAGCTGCACACAGAACTATAGCTGTGGCCTCGGCAGCGTTTTCTGCACTTGCAACATGACCTCCCTGTTCCTATATTCTATTCCTCGGCTAATAAAGGCAAATATGGCATTTACCTTCTTAAACACCTTATGTACCTGTCCTGCTACCTTAACGGGCCTGTCGACATGCCCAGCAAGGTCCCTCTGATCCTCCTTACTTTCCACGGTCCTACCATTCCTAGTGTATTCCTGTACCTTGTTTCTCCTGCCCAAGTGCATCACCTCACACTTATCCACATCACATTCCATTTGGCATTCCTTAGACCACCTGACCGTCTGTATCCGCCTGTAATGTTTGGGCCTCCTCCTGACTATTTGCCACCCCGCCAATATTCATCTCCTTAGGCTCTGGAAGGTTGAGCACATCATGAGCCTGGGGGAAAGGGATGAAGTGTGTCACTGTGTGGACGCTAACTGATCCACTGTCCTTGTTGTTATTTTCAGCATCATCAGAGCCTGTCCACCAGGAGCAATTCCAGATGCCCCCTCTCACACCTGAGGGTCCTCAACTGTCACCTGCGTCACACCATTTCTGCCAGGCAGGCACCAGCGCAGATACTAACACCTCAGTGGGCATTGCACCATCGGCTAGTGTCCCGGGGCACATTGGAGAGGGCACTTCACAATCGCTGGAGGAGCTGGCAGAGACAGAGAGTTCCCATGGCGCCAGCAGCCAGAGGACTGCAGGGGACCAGGCACATGCTCAGTCGGTGCATGATGATGAGCCTCTGGAGTCGTCCGCGACGCAGCAGCTGCAGGAAATGCAGCCAGGTGTGTGGGAGCATCTGGGGGAGATACATGAGACTGTGCTTGGCTTGGTGTCTGTGGTGGAGGAGTCCACATGGAACATCACTGATGCAATGAGCCTCATGTCAGACCGTCATGCTTCCCCCATGGAGAGAGTGGCGACTCTCGTGGAGAGGGGCTTCCAGGAGAACAAGCAGCTTCTCCTGGGCTTACGCTCGGACCTGCAGCCCTCACAGCGCCAGTGGCCACGGCTGGCCAGTGCCAATGTAGAAGATGGTGTGGGCTTCAAGCTTCCCAGCTCGTTGCCCATCCATCCACGGTGAGCAGGGAGGTCCGGGGTGTCCTCACCTCACCGCAGCAGCTGCCTGTCATCTCTGCTGGCTCTTCTCAGGGCGCTCCTTTTGAGGGCAACAGCTCCTCTGTCCCTCTCCCAGTGACTGTAGCATCCGGTGAGGCTGCGATGACTGGGGAGATGCCAGCTGTGGCACTGGCAGCTCCCTCCCAGGCGGGGCCAGCACAGGCTCCACGGGCCAGAGGACGGCCGCCAAGGTCATCGAGGCCAACAGGACAGCAGAGTCAGCAGGCTGGCTCAGATGCCACTCTGAGCGATGGGGCAGCACCAAGACGTAGCACCTGGAAATGTAAACATAAGGCACCTTAGGCACAACACGGGTTTCTCACTGGTGCTTTTGTGTTGGCCCAAGATTAGGGAATTATTAAGTCTTGATGTTTGAAAAATGTTTTGCTTTCATTTTGTTTGATCTTATGATGGAGAAAATTAAATCCAGATGTGTTACCATGGCTGAGGGTGGCTCCTTTGTGCTGCATTTGTATGTTTTACATACTTGTCATGAGTGTTTGAGTGGACGTTGAGGTTCATGTCCAAGGCCCTTAGTTGCAGCTGATGAAGTGGCAGATTTCGCACTGAGGTGCCGAGTGTGGAAGCGCCAGGCAAGGCTGGTCCTCCTGATCCATTTGTGTGGGACTAGCTGAAGGTTCATTGGATTAAAGTCTCCCGGGTGTCCCTGCCTCCTTGGTGTAGTTCCGGGTCAGTGTTTAGCCCCTCATCATTCCCCTGTGCTTCCTCATCCTCCGAATCACTGCTGGACTCATCGTGTGCAGCCGCATCCACTGCATCAAGATCTTCATCGTCCACAGCGCCCCCCCTTTCCAGCACAAGATTGTGGAGAGCGCAGCATCAACCACTATCACCGAGACACGATCTGGGGGGTACTGGAGTGCGCCCCCTGAGCGGTCCAGGCATCGGAAGCGCATCTTGAGAAGACCGATGGTTCTCTCTATCACAGCCCTTGTGGTGCCCTGGCTCCTATTGTACCGCTGCTCAGCCTCTGTTCTTGGATGGCGGAGAGGCATCATGAGCCACCTTCTGAGGGGATAGCCCTTGTCACTCAGCAGCCATCCATCCAGCCGGGCTGGAGCACTGAACAGCCCCGGCACCTGGGAGTGTCTGAGGATGTAGGCATCGTGGGAACTGCCTGGGTACCTTGCACAGACTTGTAGAATCAGCATCCTGTGATCACACATTATCTGCACATTCATGAAGTGGAAGCCCTTCCTGTTGACGAAGGCACCGGGCTCACCTGCTGGCGCCTTGATGGCCACATGTGTACAGTCTATAGCACCCTGGACACGGGGGAAGCCAGCAATGGCCCCAAAGCCTCTGGCTCACTGTGTCTGACTTGCCTGGTCCCAGCAGTAGTGGATGAAGGTCAATGCAAACCTGAACAGAGCGTCTGTAACCTGCTTGACACAAGTGTGGACAGCTGATTGGGAGACACCGCAAAGATCACCCACCGAGCCCTGGAAGGAGCCAGAGGCATAGAAGTTAAGGGCAGCTGTGACCTTCAGAGCCGCTGGCATGGGGTGTCCACCCACACAGTTAGGGGAGATCTCAGGGCCAATCATCTGACAGATATAGTTGACTGTCTCCCTTGAGAGACGGAGCCTCCTTTGGCATTGCACCTCAGTCATACTGAGGTAGCTGCTTCATCGCCTGTAAACCCTGGCAGCGGGATAGTGGCATCCTCTGCGGCCCCTTCCACCTTGAACTTCGGGCAATCTTGGGCCAGGGATTCCCAGATGTGGGTGTGGGTGTTGCACTTTTACAATGAGGCTTTGAGGGTGTCCCTGAAGTATTTCCTCTGTCCTCCTGGGGCTCGCTTACTGTGTTGAAGCTCCGAGTGGAGCATTTATTTCGGGAGTCTGGTGTCAGGCATGCGGACGATGTGGCCCGCCCAGCGGAGCTGATCGGGCATGGTCAATGTGACACTGGGGATGTTGGCCTGAGTGAGAACACTGACGTTGGTGCACCTATCCTGCCAACGGATTTGCAGGATCTTGCGGAGGCAATGCTGGTGGTATGTCTCCAGAGATTGGAGGTGCCTGCTGTACATAGCCCACATCTCTGAACCATATAGGAAGGTGGGTATCACTACTGCCCTGTGGACCATGAGCTTGGTGCTGGGTTTGAGGTCCTGGTCTTCAAACACTCTCTTCCTCAGGTGGTCGAAGGCTGTGCTGGCCACACTGAAGGCAGTGTTGAATCTCGATGTCAATGCCTGCCTTTGTTGACAGGAGGCTTCCAAGGTATGGAAAGTGGTCCATGTTGTCCAAGACCTCATTGTGGATTTTGATAACCGAGATTGGGGGGGGCGTGCAGTGCGGTGTAGAGGGGGCAAGTTGATAGAGGACCTTTGTCTTATTGTACTCTAGTGTAAGGCCCGTGCTCTCGTAGGCTTCGGTGAAGGTGTTGACGAGGCTTGGAGCTCGGCCTCTGAGCGTGTGCAGACGCAAGCATCATCTGCATACTGTAGTTCAGAGACAGAGGATAGGACAACCTTGGATCTGGCCTGCAGGCAGCGGAGATTGAACAGGTTCCCGCTGGTTCTGTAGCTTAGCTTCACTCCAGCGGGGAGCTTGCTGAGGGTGAGCTAGAGCATTGCGGCAAGGAAGATCGAGGAGAATGTCGGTGCAATGGCACAGCCTTGCTTGACCCTGGTCCGGACGGGGATTGGGTCTGTGGTGGATCTGTTAGTCAGGATCAAGGCTTGCATATCATGGTGGGGCAGACGGAATACGGTGACAAACCTCTGAGGGCAGCAGAGATGGAGGGCGATGCTCCATAATCCTTCATGGTTGACAGTGTCGAAGGCTTTTCTGCGGTCAAAGGTGGCCGTGTACAAGGGTTGGTACTGCTCCCGGCATTTCTCTTGCAGTTGCCGCGCGGTGAAGATTATGTCTGTTGTGCCCCTTGGTGGGCGGAATCCACATTGCGACTTTGGGAGGAGCTCTTCAGGCACAGGGAGAAGACGATTGAGGAGGATTCTTGCAATGTCCTTCCCTGTGGCTGACAGCAGAGGAGATTCCTCTATAGTTACTGCAGTCAGACTTGTCATCGATTACGGTGTCTCAGATCCCCTGGCATGTTCTCCTCCTTCCGAATAAGAGAGATGAGGCCATGTATTCATGCCAACAAGTGCTTCTCCGCCGTGCTTTAGTGCTTCAGCTGGGATTCCATCTACTCCTGATGCCTTGTTGGTCTTTAGCTGTCGAATGGCCTTTTCTACCTTGTGCCGGGTTGGGGTTGTGCCAACATGGTGGTGGGTAGCACGCTGCGGGATGGAGTCAAGGACCGTCGCGTTGAAGACAGAGTCTCTGTTAAGAAGATCTTCGAAGTGCTCCATCCAGAGGGCACTAACTGCCTCTCTGTCCTTGATGAGTGTCTCTCCGTTCTTGGCCAGCAGTGGAGTGGGGCTTTGGCTGCTTGGGCCATAGGTGTTCTTGACTGCGCTAAAGAAACCTCGCTGTTGGTTAACTGTTGGATCTCCTGCACTTTCTCCACTCACTATCTATTCTTCAGATCGTGGGTTTTTTGCTGGACCTCAGCCTTCAGCCGTCTGTCGAGCTGCTTACTTGCTCTCGAATTGGGTTGTTGTTTCAGGTTCAGAAATGCCTTGCGCTTGCGGCTTATCAGCTCCTGGACCTCCTGGTCATTCTCATCGAACCAGTCCTGGTGTTTCCTGGTCAAGTGACCAAATGTTTCTTCGCAGGTGCTGATTATGGAGGCCTTGAGGACAGAACAGGTGCTGTGGACAATCTGCGTCTCTGGGAGTTGCCAGGTTGGCAGTGAGGCGCTGGCTGAATCAGGCTCTCTTATCAGGGTCCTTGAGTGCCTGAGTGCTGATTTTCCTGCAGCGTTGTTTCTGTTTCTGTTTCTGCTTTGGTGTTACATTGATGTTGATGACAGAGTGAATCAGGCGGTGGTCCGTCCAGCAGTCGTCATGGCGCGGGTGATACGCACGTCCTTGCGGTCCCTCACTCTCACAATGACATAGAGGAGCAGGTGTCAGTGCCTGGAGTGAGGGTGTTGCCATGAGGCCTTGTACTTGTCTCTCTGACGGAACAAGGTGTTGGTAATGACAAGGCCGTGTTCTAGGCATTTTGTCAGGAGCAGGGTGCCGTTGGTGATGGATTTCCCTACCCCCTCTCTGCCGATTACATCTCCTCAGAGGTCTGTGTCCTTCTGTCCTTGAAGTCGCCAAGGAGGATCAACTTATCACCTGTTGGGACTCGGGCCAGGGATTGTTCAAGGCTGGAGTAAAATTCCTCTTTGGACTTGTTTGTAGCATCCATTATTAGGGCTGGACGTGCTGAGGACTGTAGCGCATTGGTTCTGGTCTAGGGTGAGCCGAAGGGTCATGAGGTACTCGTTTAACCTGCAAGGGGTGTCTTTGAGATGGCCAACTACTTCCTTTCTAATGGCAAAGCCAACCCCGTGGAGGTGGTGATCTTCTACTGGTTTACCTTTCCAGGCGGAGGTGTAACCACCAGCTCATTCCTTGACCTGGCCTTCCCCTGCCTGCCAGGTCTCACTTAGGGCAGCGATGTCAATGTCGAAATGCCTGAGCTCCCAGGCAACGAAGGCAATACACCGTTCCAGTCTGTCACTGTCACTGGAGACCAGGCTCTGCTGTGCAGGCTTAGGACATACAGACGCACATACTCCTCCAATCCTCTTTTCTCCTTCTGACAGGACCTCTCTCCCCGGAATTCATAAAGAGCAGCAGGAGCCTCGCAATCTCGCTGCTGGCCCGTGTTGCGCCACCCCTCCCTCCCCACTTCGTGTTGCACCCCCCACCCCCCACCCCGACCCCGGGCAGTGGCCACCAGGTGGTGATTCCTGCCTCTGGGTCCTCACTGGAGCAGTCCTGGACTGTAAGCATTGAGAAGTGTGTGCGCGGCTGCAGATTAAACATGGTGCCCTGCGTGAGGAAGCAGCGAGGGTAACAGCGCGGTGGGCAAACCAGAGGCTGCTCACCAGCGAGATCGTGTGTTCCCGTGGCTGCATCATTAATGAGGTTGGAATGGGACGATCCTGAGTGAAAACCCATCATTGCAGCCGGCGGATAAAATGATTTTTTTTCCCGCCCGCTACCGCAATTTTTTTGCAAACCTGGGACAATTCCGTCCACAGTCTTCCTGAATGGCCTCAGTGATGGCCACCCTAACTATCGGTCTGCGTGCTCTCCTCCATGGAGATCAGCACATGCAGTCAAGCCTACCCCCTCCCACTGCCAGTTTGCTGCTGCTGACCTCTATTATAGGCCACTTTGTCCCGCAAAAGAGAGAGAGAAGTGCGCTAGTGATGCCTGTCATAGGTGAATAGCTGGAATGATGTGGAAGCTGTGAGATGTGGGTGTGAGGCACGCAGTAGTGGGAAGTCTGTGAGCGTGAGTTGGGAGCATAAGAATGTTTGTCATGACTCCTTATTTCTAGAGATTGTTGACAAGTAAGTGATGGGGCTTTTTAAAAAATTATTTCACAGGATGTGCTGGCTCAGTTAGCATTTGTTGCCCATCCCTAATTGTCCTTGAGAAGGTGGTGGTGAGTCTTCCTGTTGAACCGCTGCAGTCCCTGTGGGGTGCGTTACACTGAGCAGTACAGGAGGTTGATGATGCAGTTACTGCGATAAGGCATTTGAAGATGCATTCACTGACCTTGGCAACTCGTATGAGGTCACTGAATACCTACGAGTGCTGTGTCCAGGTCCTTGAGGCCTGACTCCTCACAGTGACCTCTGTGGTGACGTGTCTTCACTGTATCTCTCTGGAGGGCCCCCGGTGCGTAGATCACCTCTTTCATTTCAACCTCTTGCATGAAGGCCTCCAGGGCAAGGTCTGAGAATCAAGGAGCTCTCTGCCTGGCCTGCTGCACCATCACTCCAGCACTTTGATGTTCAGAATGTGCTTCTCAGCCAGTACAATGAGCTGCTGCAGCCGGAACCCACATTCCCTTTAATATGTACAGGGTGTCTTTAAGAAGATCATGAAAATGGGACTGATTGGTTTGGTCGACAGAGAGCCTGCACAGACTCGATGGGCCAAACGGCCCCTTATGTGCTTATGACTCTCTGACTCTGACTCTATTAAAGCTGAAAATCAACAAAGACACACTTTCATTTTTTTACTAACTTGTCCTGAGCAGGTTGATCTCCTCTCAGTGACCTCACTTAAATCCGTCTTGCTTCAACACACCAGATTGCCAAACGGAGAGGATTATTTGGACAGCCCAGAGTACTGGTGATAGCTGCTGTTCTACTCCCTGAGGAGCAATCCAAAGCCAGGGTTCTAGCTCTGCTTACTATGGATTGAACCCTGCCCAATACGTCTTCGCTGAAAACATGATCTGGCGTGTGTGTCATGCCCCATGGGTGAAATATCACAGCAAGTCTCGCTGTCGGGCAGTAAATGTTGGTGGGCATAGAAGGAATGAGCGTTTGGTGATGATGTGACACATCCCAGTATGAATGTAGGTCTTCAGTGCAAAAAAAGCATTAGCAAAAAAAGGAAAAGGCAAACTCCAGCCAGCTGTGAGAATAATTACTGAGCTGCTGCAATTTACATTTTCTAAGTACACTTGTTCTTTGTCAAGACTTTTCAATAATAAAAGCTCGCCAGTGAGTACACTTTGCATTAGTTCTGCCGATCAGAGGAAGGTTGCGGGAAAGGTTCATGTGTGCCACTGTCAGGTGTGAACAAGATACCACTGATATCCCTGTATGTTCAAGTTCATATATATGAGGCACGGTCATTTGAATCTGCTACTACCGAGGATCCAGCCACAGACCCAATGTGCCTCAATACATTCAGGAAAGGAGGGCAGAAAATTGGCGGGGTAAAAAGATAATTGCATGAACGTGGCAGAGTTGTTGGAATTGGTGATAGCTGAATGATGTACACCGCACTTCAAACCCACAGTGAACACAATTTCATTCCAAGGGATCCTTGATCTGAAACCACTAATGATTGTGCCTCGGGTGGCTTAGCCATTGAAGCAAGCTCTTCATGGCTTGTCAATTTGCTTTAAATTTAGAGAGTTTCTCCAACTTGCTCAGCAGAAAACGAAGTAACTTTCAAAGGACAAACCATAGAGTCATAGAACACAGCACAGAACAAGGCCCTTCGGCTCATCGAGTCTGCGCTGTTCAAACAAGTACCTAACTATTCTAATCCCATTTTCCAGCACTAGGCCCATAGCCTTGTATGCCATGGCATCGCAAGTGCACATCCAAATACTTCTTAAATATTTTGAGGGTATCTGCCTCTACCATTTTTTCAGGCAGTGAGTTCCAGATTCCCACCACCCTCTGGGTGAAAAAATTCTTCCTCACATCCCCTCTAAACCTCCTGTCCCTAAATCTATGTCCCCTGGTTATTGATCCCGCTACCAAGGGGAAAAGTTCCTTCCTGTCTACCCTATCTATGCCCCTCATAATTTTATACACCTCAATCATGTCCCCCCTCAATTTCCTCTGCTCAGGGAAAATAACCCCAGTCTATCCAATCCCTCCTCATAATTAAAATTCTCCAGCCCAGGCAATATCCCGGTAAATCTCCTCTGCACTCTCTCTAGTGCAATCACATCCTTCCTATAATGCAGATTCCAGAACTGCACGCAATACTCTAGCTGTGCCCTAACCAGCGTTTTATACAGTTCCAGCATAACCTCTCTGCTCTTATATTCTATGCCTCGGCTAATAAAGGCAAGTATCCTGTATGCATTCTTAACCACCTTATCTACCTGTCCTGCTACCTTAAGGGACCGGTGGACATCCACACCAAGGTCCCTCTGATCCTCGGTACTTCCCAGGATCCTACCATTCATCATGTATTCCTGTGCCTTGTTTGTCCTGCCCAAGTGCATCACCTCACACTTATCCAGATTAAATTCCATTTGCCACTGATCAGCCCGTCTATATCCTCCTGTAATCTAAGGCTATCCTCCTCACTATTTACCACCCCACCAATTTTCGTGTCATCTGTGAACTTACTGATCAACCCTCCTACATTCAAGTCTAAATCATTTATATATGCCACAAACAGCAAGGGGCCCAACGCTGGTCCCTGTGGACACTGGACACAGGCATCCAGTCACAAAAACACCCCTCGACCATCACCCTCTGCTTCCTGCCACTCAGCCAATTCTGGATCCAATTTGCCAAATTGCCTTGGATTCCATGGGCTTTTACCTTCGTTATCAGTCTCCCATGCGGGACCTTATCAAAAGCCTTGCTGAAGTCCAAGTAGACTACGTCAAATGCATTGCCCTCATCTACACACCTGGTCACCTCTTCGAAAAATTCAATCAAATTGGTCAGACATGACCTCCACTTAACAAAACCATGCTGACTGTCCTTGATTAATTCCTGCCTCTCCAAGTGTAGATTAATTCTGTCCCTCAGAATTGCTTCCAATAGTTTCCCCACCACTGAGGTTAGACTGGCTGGCCTGTAGTTCCCTGGTTTATCCCTTCTTCCCTTCTTGAATAACGGTACCACATTGGCTGTCTCCTCCAGTCTTCTGGCACCTCACCTGTGGCCAGAGAGGTATTGAAAATTATTGCCAGTGCCCCTGCTATCTCCTCCCTTGCCTCACTCAACAGCCTGGGATATGTTTCATCCGGGCCTGGAGATTTATCTACTTTTAAGCCTGCCGGACCACTTAGAACCTCCTCCGTTTCTCTGCTAATTTCTTTAATTATATCACAGTCCTTCTACCTGATTTCCATACCCACATCGTCCCTCTCACTTGTGAACACCGACACAAAGTATTCATTTAGAACCCTACCTACGTCTTCCGGCTCCACACACAAATTACCACTATGGTCCTTAATGGCCCCTACTCCTCCCCCAGTTATCCTCTTACTCTTAATGTACTTGTAAAATAACTTAGGATTTTCCTTTATTTTACCTGCCAATGTTTTTTCATGCCCCCTTTTTGCTCTCCTAATTTCTTTTTTAAGTTCCCCCCTACACATGCTATACTCCTCTAGGGCTTCCGCTGTTTTGAGCCCTCGGTATCTGCCATAAGCCTCCCCTTTTCTCTTTATCCAATCCTGTATATCCCTCGACATCCAGGGTTCCCTGGATTTGTTGGGCCCACTCTTTATCTTTACTGGAATATGTTGGCCCTGCACTCTCCCTATTTCCTTCTTGAATGAGTCTCACTGCTCTGACCCAGATTTACCTAAAAGTAGCTACTCCCAGTCCACTCTGGCCAAATCATATCTGATCTTATTAAAATTGGCCTTCCCCCAATTTAGAACTCTGATTTCTGGCCTGTCCTTGTCCTTTTTCCATAATAACCTTGAATCTAACGGAGTTATGATCACTATCTGCAAAATGCTCCCTCATTGATACCTCTACAACTTGCCCTGCTTCATTCCTTAAAATTAATCCAGGACCACCCCAACCCTTGTAGGACTCTCTACGTACTGGCTTAAAAAGCTCTCCTTGCTATATTTTAAGAATTCCGCTGCCTCTAAACCTATCACACTATGACTAGCCCAGTTAATGTTGGGGAAGTTGAAATCCCCTACTATTACTACCCTATTATTTTTCCACTTCTCTGAAATTTGCCTACATATCTGCTCTTCTATTTCTCTCTGACTGTTTGGGGGCCTATAGTACACTCCCAGCAATGTGATTGCTCCTTTTTTGTTTTTCAGTTCTACCCATATGGCTTCATTTGAGAAGCCTTCTAAGATGTCATCCCTCCTTACTGCTGTAATTGATTCCTTGATCAATATTGTGATACCCCCTCCTTTTTTACCTCCTTTCCTGTCTCGCCTGAAGACCCTATATCCTGGAATATTGAGCTGCCAATCCTGCCCCTCTCTCAACCATGTCTCTGTGACAGCAATGACATCGTACTTCCATGTGTTAATTTGTGCCCTCAACTCATCTGCCTTATTCATCAGACTCCTTGCATTAAAATAAATACCACCCAACTTTGCCAAGCTCTCTAGTGCCTTAACTGGCCTATAATTTCTATGCCTTCCAGACTCACTTGCTGTCTCTTCTAATTTTGGCTGTGCATCTCCCCTTGCTGAACCTCCTTTCAGGATCCCATCCCCCTGCCAAGTTAGTTTCAACCCTCCTCAACAGCACTAGCAAACCTCCCCACAAGGATGTTGATCCCATTCCCGTCCGCCTTGTACAGGTCCCACTGCCCCCAGAATCGGTCCCAATGTCCCAGAAATCTAAAGCCCTCCCTCCTGCACCATCTCTCCAGCTGCGCATTCATCTGGACTGACCTCCCATTTCTATACTCACTAGCGTGTGGCACCGGAAGTAATCCAGAGATTTGAGGTCCCGTTTTTTAATCTGTTTCCTAGCTCCCTCTATTTTGCTTGCAGGATCTCACCCCTCTTTCGACCTATGTCGTTGGCCAATATGTACCACGATGTCTGTCTGTTTGCCCTCCCCCTTTAGAATGCCCTGCAGCCGTTCAGTGACATCCTTGACCCTGGCACCAGGGAGGCCACATACCATCCTGAAGTCACATCTACGGCCGCAGAAACGCCTGTCTGTTCCCCTTTCTATTGAGTCTCCTACCACTATTGCTCTTCCCCTCTTTTTCCTCCCCCCCTGTGCAGTTGAGCCACTCACAGTGCCATGAAAGTGGCTGCACTCCCCAGAGGAACCGTCACTCTCATCGTTTTCCAACACAGAAAAACGGTTCTCGAGCGAGATGCACCCTGGGGATTTCCTGACCACCTGCCTGACACCTTTCTTCTGACTGATGGTCACCCATTCCCTCTCTGTCTGCACTTACATAAGCTGTGGGGTGACCATGTCTAAAAACGTGCTATCCACGAAACTCTCAGCCTCGCGGATGTATCTCAGTGCCTCCAGCTGCTGCTCAAGCTCCGAAACTCAGAGCTCAAGTAGCTGCAGCTGGTGACACTTCCTGCACATGTGGTTAGTCAGAGCGCAAGGAGCATCTGGGACTTCCCACATGTTGCAGGCGGCACATAACATGGGACTGAGCTGCCCTTCCATGCCTCTAGTTGAAAAAAAACCCCTTACTTTAAGTTAAATACAGTAAAAAAAATAAAATTATTTATGTACCTTAAATAAAAACTAGAACCTTTACCTTTCCTTAGCTTAATCTATTTTAAACTGGAGAAAAAACTGGAAAGTCATTAGATTTTGATGAATGTTTCCAAAATCGGGGGTGAGGCAGATTGGCATATCAATAACGTGGGAGTGGATGAAATCACAGCATTGCAACCTGTGCTGGAGTGTAGTTGCATGATAATGTCCACAATTAGTGCTACTGAGCATGGAGAGTGTAGAGGGGTGAACAAACACTGATGGGTCCAGGAGCGCAGTGGTCATGTTAGTCAACTTGTTATCCAGAGGCATGAATTAATATTCTATTTTGTAAAGAAAAGCTACTATCTTTCTCAACTGCATTTTTGGATGAGCCAGGTTCAAATTCCACTATTGGAGAGTTTGAGAATTTGAATTCAGTTTAAAGAAACAGAAATAAAAATATGGTGTCTATAAAAATAATTGTAAAGCTGTTGGATTGTCGAAGGACCCAACTGTCTCTCAGATATCCTTCATGGAAGGAAACCTGCCATCCTTACCTGGTATGGCCCATACGTGACTCAGTTTCACACCAATGTGCCCTCTCAAATGCCCAAACAAAGGATTCAATTATATCTAAATGCTAGTCCTGCCAGCGACACCCACATCCAGAGAATGAATGGACAGTCTTCCTAGTAATTATAGCTGAAAATATATTTATCTTTGGTAAATTTCAATTCTTAGCTGCATTATGCCTTTCAGTGGTGTCTGCATCCTACTGCTTATCAGGAATACCAGGTTGAGTGAATTTGAGTAGGATATTTTTCAAAGTGCTGAGCACTGCACAGCAGGAATACAGAAGGCAAACAGGGATTGCAGATAGCTTCATATAATCTAGCCTTAAAAATTTGAAAGTGGCTTCACAAAAACTTGAACAATTGACAAATTACAAAGACCTCGCTCTATTTTCAAACCTGACCAGAGAAAGATCCTGAGGGACAAAACATATTCTCTTCAAGTTGAAAACATTTTTATTCAATACCATTTTTTGTAAAGAAAAGCTACTATCTTTCTCAACTGCATTTTTGGATGAGCCACGTAATAATTTTTTTTCCCTTTACAAAATAGATTAGGGTTATCAATACTAAAAATAGATTAATGATGTCAAAGTATGCAGCCTAATCTCTATCCTGTAACAGGCACGACCAGAATCAACCAGTTTAAATTGTGCTATGTATTTAATAAAACCTAATGATTTGATGTAAAATAATGATGTTAAATAAATGTAAAATCATTTCTCTCTTTGCTTTTTGGGATTGTACCATCCACAATAATATTACTATTTGGTTCTTGTGTAGGGCATTTTTTGGCAGCCCTGTAATTGATATAAGTACTGCAATTTTGTATTTTGTGTGTTGAATTGAACTCATTTGTAATGCATTACCAGAAAATCACAGAGGGCCACATTTCCCTCAGTACATGCAAGGAAAATAGTGGTCATGTTACTGGACTGGTAGTTCAAAGGCTTGAACTAGTGATGCAGAGAATGAGAGTTTAAATTCCACCATGACAGTAAAAGTGTTCAGGAAGATTGTTGTAAAAACCTTGGTCCACTAATGTCCTTTAGGAATGGACACTTCCCTTCCTTACCTTGCTTGGTTCATTTGTGTCTCAGTCCCACACGAACACAGTTGACTGTCAACTCCGAAATGGCCTAGCCGGCTTCTTAGCTGTGTCTTCCATCATCAACTTTGTAAGGGCAACCAGGGATGGGAAATAAATGCCAGCCATGCTCCCACCTGAGAATGATTTTTTTTAAAGTGAATGAACACAGCTTTTCAC
The DNA here is from genome assembly GCF_964194155.1 of Cetorhinus maximus. Classification (NCBI taxonomy): domain Eukaryota; kingdom Metazoa; phylum Chordata; class Chondrichthyes; order Lamniformes; family Cetorhinidae; genus Cetorhinus; species Cetorhinus maximus. The sequence goes on along the minus strand of NC_135883.1, from coordinate 6,827,290 downwards.
AAAATAATTATACAGTGGAAAATACAGCCACAAAACATTAATTGGGAAGTGGACTCAACTAAACTGAGGTAAATAGCTATTTCCATAACTCTGATGCATCATATAAGGCATACTTGAAGTAATATTTAGTTAGACAAATACTCAGTCACAAATTGCCAACTATATCCTGGTTGATACAAAACTGCCTTAACTTTTGGAATTATTGGGATGTGGTCACTCACTATGACTTACACAATGATCATTAACTGCCTGCAATGATTACGTTATATTCTTCAGCAAGCTAATCCAAAAGAAAATCATATTTTATTATACCATTTAAATGGTACAAGGCAATGAATCTTATATATGAAGACTATGAGGAACTGTACTCCACCAATTATCAATTCTTGACCTAACTGTAGGGCAATGCCTAAAAAAAGATTCAGTTTTCCAGGGAGACACGATTAGGGGTATCATTGTTTGATGGTATCATAGAATTAAGTGATTCAAACGAAAATTTGGTTGTGGCTGCAAAAGCCAAGCCAATCGTTAACTTTCCAACACAGGGTAATTCTAAACACCTGCACATTGGATGAGACACCAGTTAAGACTGAGTCCAAGAGTTAACTTAACTGATTTCCCAGTAGCTGGAAAGGTTCAACCAATTTCATACATTTCAAAGTGAGAAGCATGAACAATGTTATGCCATTGTTGGTTTTCCCAGAGCATTGGGTGTCGTTAAAATACGGGATGATTGGGGGTTCATTAGTTAATCTAACAATCCATGAATTCTTAAATTCCCTCAATCTGCGGGTGATGTGAGATACTCAGAAAGGATCCTCCACACAAATTGTCTAGTTCCAAGGGTCAGCACGTGGTTCAGCCAATAGTCAGTGCAGAGGTTGTTTGAACAGACTATTCATCTGCAAGGTTGCAGCTGTAGAACCACAAATACAGTTTGAAACCATAGGATAAACTTTGCCAACAATGTGGAGCTTCACTGAACAGGACAGTGGGTCACAAACCTGGGCTGATTGTGTTCAGCCACCAATGTGCAACTCATGCCCCTCTACAATAGGAGACTGCCTTGCAAATTATATTGCATTGTCACCAACAGTCCACAGAAAAGCAAACCTAGTTGAAGAAACACGATCTATCACTGTGGTTCTCTGGCAGCGACCTTGCAGATGAATAGTCTGTTCAAACAACCTCTGCACTGACTATTGGCTGAGCCAGGTTTTGACCCTGGGAACCGGGCGATGTGTGGAGGATCCTTTCTGAGTATCTTACATCACCTGAGGGAATTTAAGAATTTGTGGATTGTTAGATTAATGAATGAACCCCTAATCATCCCATATTTTAACTGCACCCAACGCTCTGGGAAAACCAACAATGGCATAACATTGTTCATGCTTCTCATGTTTTCTGAAATTTTCAAGCAACAGTTTCAATGCCTTGATCAGTGACGTGGCATAGCGTGGGGTGGGGTGGCGTGGTGTGGGTGGTGTGGGGTGAGGTGGGGTGGTGTGGGTGGTGTGGGGTGAGGTGGGGTGGTGTGGGGTGGGGTGGCGTGGTGTGGGTGGTGTGGGGTGAGGTGGGGTGGCGTGGGGTGGGGTGGCGTGGGGTGCGGTGGCGTGGGGTGGGGTGGTGTGGGGTGGGGTGGGGTAGCGTGGGGTGGGGTAGCGTGGGGTGGGGTGGGGTGGCGTGGGGTGGGGTGAGGTGGGGTGGGGTGAGGTGGGGTGGCGTGGGGTGGGGTGGCATAGCGTGGGGTGGGGTGGGGTGAGGTGGGGTGGCGTGGGGTGGGGTGGCATAGCGTGGGGTGGGGTGGGGTGGCGTGGGGTGGGGTGGCGTGGGGTGGGGTGAGGCAGGGCAGGGGGGAATACCCCCTCAATACTGCACTGGGGAGTCAGCCGGGGCTTTTGTGCTCAAGTCCTGGAGAGGGACTAGAACCCAGAGGGCATCATGGTGGGGGCAGGGTGTAAAATGTGGCGAGCCATTCAAAACTCCATTGACTTCGGCGGGCCTATAAAATCCCACCGGCATAAAATTTCACCCATAATCTCTGAGTCGGGGACGAGGGTATTAACAACCGAGCCCATGGCTGACATGACACATAATTCTAACCTCAAGAATAGATGATACAAACTTGGAGATAAAGGAAAACATGTAAGTTTAATCTATGTATTAAATGAAATATATATACATTTAAGGATACAGATAAAGGGTCGTATCACCTATCCTGAGGTTAGGATTAAGTGCTCCAACTGGGTTCGATTTCTCGGCCTGGCTGTCGCGATGCTGCCGCCGCTCCGGTTGCTGAGGGGAATTTGTAAAGAATTGAGGAGCTGGAGCCCGGCTCCTGGTCACAGTTACCGAGCCTCCGCCGCTGATAAATATATAATGGAGCAATTCCGCAGAAAGCAGGTTTACCAGTGAGAAGTTATGCCGTGCCCAGCATGAACTGTATCACCAGGCCTCTAGCTACTTGTGCCTGCTGCAGAGTGACCGGCAGCACCCAGCACTGCACCAGGAGTACCACACCAAGGGAGAGCGGTCACCCCCATGAAGTGGCGCAGCTTGTCGGACTCAAACTGCCGCAGCAACCCTGGAGGCAAAGGATGGGAAAAGTGAAGGGGACTGAGGACTTCCAGCAACCTTGCCGGAATCCATTGTCGCATCGACCCACGTAGTCCCAGGATCTGGAGTGTACCCTATTCATGAGCAAGTTATTGTAATTTCTGTAGTGGTGTTATTCACTGACATAAGTAAATGTGATCCTGTGGGCGACCATTGTTTCTTGTGCACAATGGAGCTCTCAGTTTCTCAAAAGTTCATGAAGTTATTAAAAACAGATTCCAGTTTAAAAAAAAAACCAAATGTCCTCTCCTATCTGTAAACCAGCTCCAATTTTTTTTCCAGCCAATCAAGGTGCAGGCCTTGAAAGACCAACCTAGCAGCAACATTCAAGTAAGTAGGTCAATGCTTTGATGGGTTTTAAGCTCGATAACGATGAAGTAATTAATTGACAACCCAGGAAAGAAGATACAGTTGAAATCTTGTCAGGAGCAATCTAAGTGTTAGTCTTAGATTTGGCAGTTTAAAAATGCTTTTGAATAATGTGGAAAGATAATTGCATGATGAGCAATTTGCTGCTTTAGATAGTCTTACTGAAATTATCAAACGACGTTTCCTCTGTTATTTGACTAATAATTCATTTTACAGCCACCCTAAAACTGACATGGAAGTCCATTTCTTTTATATGCACAGAATTGCTTCACAGACGTTAAGTTTTATGGAGTCTACAAATTACATGAAAGCGTGAAACGGAGAAATTTAAGTGAATGCTGTCAATGAAGCATTTTTTTAAAAACCTAAATAAATGTCTATTTAAGCACAAGGGTGAAGGGAGACTAATTAATATTCTGGGTGGGGATTCAGACAGCGATATAAAAACAGATTGTTCCAATTTATATTGGGCTATACAACACTTGTGTTTATTGCATTCCACAAATGCAGAATATAAACTTTGCAGATATTTAAAACATACGAAATGATGACCACCCAGCTTTTCTACCTTTGCAAAACAGTCAAATAAAAGCGATGACCATCTTGAATGCAGAAAGACAACCTATGCTCGAGCAGTTAAAGTGTCACATTATCTCACTGGGTTTCATGCTTATTTACTTCTGATTTAGTTTTTCACGTGTAAATATTACTGGCTACATAAAGCAGGGACTCTCCAGTAGCATGCATATCACAGCTGTCCATGAATGACTTATTCCCACGTAGATTCTGGAATCATAACATCGGATCATAGAATGGTAACAGCACAGAGGAGGCCATTCAGCCAATGATGCCCGAGCTGGTTCTCTGTAAGAGCAACTCAGCTCATCCCACTCCCCCCACTGTTTCCCCGCAGCCCTGTAATTTCTTTCTCTTCAGGTGCATTGAAATTCCCCTTTGAAAGTTGCAATTGAATCTGCCTCCACCACTCTCTCAGGCAATGCATTCCCGATCCTAAACACTCACTGGCGAGAAAGGTTTTTGTCCACATGTCACCATTGGTTCTTTCACTTTAAGTTGGCGTCCTCTGATTCTTGACTGTTCGCTAATGGAAACAGTTTATCTGCATCTATTCTGTCCAGACCCCTCCCGATTTTAAACATATTTATGAAATCTCCTCTCAGCCTTCTCTTCTCTAGGGAAAACAGCTCCAGCTTCTCCAGTCTATGCGCGCCACCAAAGTTCCTCATCCATGGAACGATTCTTGTAAATCTTTTCTGGCACCCTCTCTAAAGTCTTCACATCCTTCCAAAAGTGCAGTGCCCAAAAAAGGTCACAATACTGCTGTGTTTTTGTCAAGATTCATCGACCTCCTTGCTTTTGTACTCCCTGCTTCCATTTATAAAACCAAAGATCCCATGTGCCATTTTAACAACTTTCTCAACCTGCCCTGCCATCTTCAACAATTTGTCCACATCTACCCCCAGGTGTCTCTGTTCCTGCACCCCTTTCAGAATTGTACCCTTTTTTATATCGCCTCTCCTCATTCTTCCCACCAAAATGTATCACTTCACATTTCTCTGCATTAAGTTTACTCTGCCATGAGTCCACTGATTCCACCAGCCTATCTACGTCCTCTTGAAGTCTATCCCTATTCTCCTCAAAGTTCACAATGCTTCCAAGTTTTAGGTGATCTGTAAATTTGAAATTGTATCTTGTATACTCAAGTCTAAATCATTAATATGTATCAGAAAAAGCAGTGGTCCTAGTACAGACCCTACTGTATATCTTCCTCCAATCTGACAAATGGCTATTCACCACTACCCTGTTTCCTGTCACTCCGCCAACTTTGTATAATGCTGCTGCTATCGCTTTTATTCCACGGGGTTCAACTTTGCTGCTAAGCCTATTATGTGGCACTTTATTAAACACCTTTTGGAAGTCCATGTACACCATACAGTTGCACTAGCCTCAACTACCCTCTCTGTTAACTTATCAAAAAACTCAACCAAGTTAGGTAAACACAATTTGCCCTTAACAAATCTGTGCTGGTTTTCCTTAATTAATCCACATTTGTCCAAATGACTGTCAAATTTGTCCCAGATTATCATTTTTAAAAGTTTTCTAGAACTGAGGTTAAACTGACTGGCCTGTAGTTGCTGGGTTCACCCTTATGCCCTTTTTTGAACAAGGGTGCAACACCTGCAATTCTCCAATCCCCCGGCACCATACCGGTATCTTAGGTGGAATGGAAGATTAAGGCCAGCGCCTCTGCAATTTCCATCCTTACTTCCCTCAGCATCCTTGGATACATCCCACCTTATCCTGGTGACTTATCAACTTTAAGCATAGTCACCCTTTCGAAGATCTCCTCATTATTGATTTTCAGTTCATCTAGCATCTCGGTCATCTCCTCTTTCACCATGATTTTGGCTGCATCTGTCTTTACCAAGGAAGAATATGCTAAGTACTCCATGGCCAGAAATTTGCCCCCGTTGAGGGGAGGGTTGTGCGGGGGCGGGCAGGAACCTGATAGGGGCCGTGCCGCCATTTTACGTGGGCGGGCCAATTAAGGCCCGCCCATTGTGACGCTCACCCGGAAGCGCTGAGCGCTCCTTGTGCGGGTGGGGAGGATTCCCTGAGCACGCGCACGAAAGAGCCCAGAGATCTGCCTCAGGGAGATTTGTTTCAGTCTCAAACTTCAAAATAAAGGATTTTTAAACTTTTAAAACATGGTCCCACCTCCCCCCCCCACCCCCACCGCACCCCCCCCCCCCCCCCTCCCTCCCATGTGACACTATCACATGAGCTGGGACATGTCAAAGAATAAATGTATAAATTGTTATTAGATTTAAAAACAGTTCATGAAACCTCATCCCGCCCGTGGATGAGGTTCTATGAAAAATGCGAAGGTCGCCTGGGCTCTTCACCTGCCCGCGGGTTAGACGGGCAGCTCATTAAATTGAGTTAATTAGTTTTTAACAGGCATTTAACAGTTTGGCGGGGACACACGCCCGACATCACCGCGCATCATTTTACGTGTTGGCCCCACCCCTCGCTCGCCAACAGGAAAATGCTGCCCCCTTAGTGCCTAAGCCGTGCCTTCTAGTCACATGCATAGATCCACTTTTTGGTCCAACCCTTCCTCTCACTACTCTTTTACTATTTATCTGCCTACCAAAGACTTCTGGATTCCCTTTTATGTTACCTCTCATTCTCTTCTCATACTGTCTTTCTGTCTCTCTTATTTCCTTTCTCACTTCCCCTCTGAACTTTCTAAATATTCAGTCTGTTTCAGAGTTTCAACTAGCATCTCACATTTCAGTTGTCCCATCAAAATAGCATTGAATTCCCACCTCCTTGGGAAATTTTAAAAGGAACTCATGTTCTCACCAATGAATCAATCAATCATCGCTCTCACATTCTGACTGAGTGATATACAATGATGTCAGGTCATTGGAGAAATATTGGATACACACCAAGCGATCTGTCTGAATAGTACATTTGTCCAACTGGTAGTCGCTGGCAAATAATAAAAGCAACATGGCCAGGAGCACTTTACATATTATGATCCAGTTAGATAAATACTGTACCCAACAGGATTCTGTTGTGTTTTCTGCCGGTATCTTAAATTTTACACACAAAGAAATCCTCCTCTCCAGGGATCAAATTCAATGCCTTGCTAATCTGCATGTGGCTACTCATTGTTCTGTGCAAGTATGAGCACCTTTCTCATGGCAAGAAGGAAGCTTATTGAAGATAAAAACAAAAAACTGCGGATGCCGGAAATCCAAAACAAAACAGAAACAGAAATACCTGGAAAAACTCAGCAGGTCTGGCAGCATCGGCGGAGAAGAGTACAGTTGACGTTTCGAGTCCTCATGACCCTTCAACAAAGAAGCTGGTGTGGGATATTTGCGTTTAAATTGAAAATGTTCGTCCAACTGCTAGCTGTCAATTAAATTGCTCAAATTGGTTCAAGAAAAATTGTATCCAACAATATTTCTGAGCCTGGCCTTTGCTACAAACAAACAAAACACACTTTCAGTTGAAGTGGCGTTAAGCCTTATGACATACATGGGTGTCCATTGGTAAAGTTATGATATAAATAATTAAATTCTGAAGAAACAAATGCCACTCACATTTATTCGAGGTTTATCTTTGAATCGTCAATGCTTCCGCTCGTTGCAAATTTTAGATGCAACAAAATAGTGCCAGAGAAGTATCACAGACTGGCATTATGGCCTTCAGTCTATTTGCACTAATATTTTTAAATAAACACGTATATCTAAATCTTAATGAATTTGGCTCAAAGAGCTGATGCTTACACAATTGTCACTGTGCAGAAGAGTTTCTGAATATTATGGGACACATAATACGAATCAAATGTGTTAAGTGGATTATGCTGATTACTGTTGTGCATTATATTTTGGCGATCCATGACATTCTCACAGCACTGGGTAACAGCATGATTGTGAAAGATCTATATCGTCTGGATTTTCCGAGCAGTGACAATGACGATCGATTGCCACTGCGCTCGAAAATCCTGACTCAACGCTGTGTGCATTTCTTATGGGGTCTTCCCTCGGGCGAAGTCGAGTCAGGAGAAGACAGGATCTTTTTATGGCATCTAGTTGCTGTAAGGTAAGTTTAAAGGTCCAGTCTTTGAATGTTAGTGAACTGGTGGGTATATGAACGGGTGTGAGTGAGTGAATGGGTAGGTGGGTGAGTGGGTGGATGGGTAAGGTGGGTAAGTGGATTGTTGGGTTGGGGGTTAGTCAGGTTGGGTCAGGAGGGTAGTTGAGTGTGTAAGTTAGTCGGGGTGGGGAGGGGTAGTCAGGTTTGTTTATGGGGGTAATTGGGTGTTCGGGGATGGTCAGGTCAGGTCAAGATCTTGTCGAGGGTATCGTCAGGGGGTCTGTCCCATCGGAGCGGTAGTCAGGTGGTTGGGGGGTGCGGTTAGTTAGGTTTGGCCGAGGGGAGAGGTTGGGTCGGTGGGGGGGGTGCGGGTGGTAGCTGAGTTGGAATGGGTCAGGTTGGGGGTAGTCGGGGGCGGGGGCTGTGATTGGTTGTGGTTGTGGAGTTACCGAGGTGTTAGACTAGATTTGAATTTGTCCAGCATTTCCTGGGTAACTAGCCAAGTAAGCTGCGAAGATCTGTCCAAAGCCTCCGACTCTAACTCAGAATTGGGGACATTTGCAGGGGGTCCTGGGGGCAGGGGGACTCCCATCGGAAGTCTAAACTTTCCGAGCGATTCACATATCGGTTTGCATGTCAGGACTTCCCAACGCGCATCTTCAGTCAATGATCCAGAGACCGGAAGATTAGGTTACCTGTCAAAACCAAGAGAGTTACACAGAGAAACTATTCAACCTAAGATTCTTAATTTAAAAAGTGTAAAACCACAAGAGTTTTACAGAACACAGACCGGCTGTTTGATCCATCGTGGTAATTGGGAATGGTAGCGCAGGTGCCTGAACTAATGTGTCAGAGACATGGGTCAGAATTTTCCAACCACTCACACCAGTGGGATTTTCCGGTCCCGCTAATGTGAATGGATATTTCAATGGCTCGCCGGCCCTGGCATGGTGGGACCTGCCACTGGTGGCGGGGGGGGGGTGGAGGTGTGTGTGTGTGTGTGTGTGGGGGGGAGAGATGGGTAGTGGGGGGGTGGTGGCAGTAAGTGGTGGAGGGGGTTGGAAAATTCTGGCCATGAATTCAAATCCCTGCATGGCAGCTGGGGGACTTTAAATTCAGTTAATTAATAAATCTGGAATAAAATGCATGTCATCATGATGATGATCATGAAAGAATGGATTGTCATAAAAACCCATCTGGTTCACATTTAGGGAAAGAAATCTGCTGTCCATTCCTGGTCTGGTCTCCATGTGACTCCAGACCCACAGCAATGTGGTTGACTCTTAGCTGCCCCCTAATATGACCTAGCAAGTCACTCAGTCGTATCAAACCGCTACAGGGAAGTTGAATAAGAATAAAACTGGATGGACCACCTGGCATTGACCTGATGAAGTCAGTGTGAGTGGCTGGAAAATTCTGACCCATGTCTCTGACACATTAGTTCAGGCACCAATGCTACCATTCCCAATTACCACGATGGATCAAACAGCCTGTCTGTGTTATGTAAAACTCTTGTGGTTTTACACTTTTTAAATTAAGAATCAGGTTGATGCCAGATTAACCTGATGAAATGACAAAGGCACATCTGTCCACTTACCCCTGAAAAGTTCCCTCATTAACATCTGGGACCTTGTGCCAAGATTGGGAGAACTGTTCCACAGACCAGTCTATACAACAGACGGACATAATCAAACTCATACACCTTACAAGCAATATCCCAGACTCTTTCATCACCATCCCTGCATATGTCCTGTCTCACTGGCAGGACAGACCCACCAGTGGTGGCAGCACAGTGGCACTCAGTCAGGAGGGAGTGGACTTGGCAGTCCACAGGGTGGGCTGCAAGATCCAAGATCCAATGCCTTGGTTTCAAACAGAGATATCAAAAGCTGCTAAAACTGAGAAAACAATTTTTTCCTCTCCATTTCTGTGTTTTTAACGAAACGAAGTGATCTGAACCCCTCGCTTTGTGCCCATCGCACTTGGACTAACTCTCGCTGCTCGTGCCCCGATCCCTCAAGGAAAGTCAAATCCCACCAAGCCCATTGCAGCCCACCGAAATCCCAGCCAGCCAGAGCCCGCCTGGCTTTTTTTTTGAAAATCGGTTTTAAAGGGTTGAATTTGATTGGGCGGCACTGCGCTAGATGTGATGTCGACGCATGGCAATGCCTCATGATGATGGAAGTCGTAGTTTCCCTTTCTTGGTGGTCGCTGATGACGAATCATGGGGGCTGATTTCTTTGAAAATATTGTTTTAAAATCTCCTGGAATGGCATTCTTTAGGCCAACGGGGGATTGATGCAGATTCCAGAAGGCTCCCAGCCATTCCGGAAGGGTTAGCAACCTTACGTGCACCTTTCCCCCAGTGGACTCTCTACCTACAATATATGGAGCAGTTTCTTTATGCTTGTTGGGGGAATGAAGGCTGAGCGCTTCCCCAGCTTTCCTGGTTCTCTCTCAGCAACTATGCCCATCCTCCTTGGAAAAATGTAAAGCATATCAATGTTAGTATTTGGAAAAAACCCACCGGCTAACCTCCATTTCACCTCATGTAAGTGCAGGACAATGCAGAAATCAATTTGTTTCTGGCAATAGTCTGTAATGGGGGAAGGAGTCACATGACAAAGTTATCTGAGCCACAACCTGCATATTTCAGTACCAGCTACAACATGTACGCTGTATCCGTGAGGACATAAACATGCATGTTGTGCAGAGCTGAAATGTACCAGTGCCTATGCTGTATTTGTTAGACATTGCCCTGAAAAATACCTAATGCCTCAATGTCACTGGGTAAGTTCTCATATTTCTCCCTGTCCTCCATGATGTTCCAGTATTTTCAGCTAAAACTGGATGTTACCTTTATAATAGGCGAATAGCAGTACTTTATGAGTTGTTGATACCACCACCCACCCCTCAACGAAACACTGTGCTGTGTTCCTAGGAATCTAGGCAGGGAGTATATTCCAATGATAAAAGCAAAAAAACTGCGGATGCTGGAAATCCAAAACAAAAACAAAAATACCTGGAAAAACTCAGCAGATCTGACAGCATCTGCGGAGAGGAACACAGTTAACGTTTCGAGTCCGAATGACCCTTCAACAGAACTAAGTAAAAATAGAAGAGAGGTGAAATATAAGCTGGTTTAAGGGGGTGGGGTGGGACAAGTAGAGCTGGATAGAGGGCCAGTGATAGGTGGAGATAACCAAAAGATGTCATAGACAAAAGGACAAAGAGGTGTTGAAGGTGGTGATATTATTTTAAACCAAGGCCTGAATCTTGCGCTTGTCGACCATATAGCGCCTCATCCCTCAAACGTCTTCTTCTTATTTTATTTAACCCCAGACATTTTATCCCACCCTAGGTGAAGTTTGTAGTGAAAATATGAAGGCCGCCTGGTCGATTGGCCTGTCCGCCCACTGTAAAAGTGGACGAGCTGCTTAAAATCACTGACAATTGGCTCCTTGATGGGCTTAATTGCCCACTTAATTATCAGGGCACACTCACCGGCTGTAATGTTGTGCGCGAGCGCAATGACGTCGGGATGCTTGTCTGCACGTTCAGGGTAAAATTCTGGCCCAAGTTTATAAAACAGGCACAGTTACTCTGTCCTTTCTCGTTTCAATGCTGACAAGCTTGATGTATGGTTCCAAAATCTTTTTGTTTTTACTTCATGTTTCAAATGTTATGCATTTATCTGTCAAAAACTTATCGCTTTCAAATTTTTGCACCTAATTGCATCCAGGAGGATTAATCTAGTGTTAATATTCCTGTTTAAGCACTTAAAACGTTCTTGTAAGGTGCCTCAAACACAGGCAATACAGCATTCTGGAGAGAGTGATTAAGCCTGAGAGTTGCAGTGACAGTCTGATGCCTACGTGAGTGTTGTTACCTGGGGCCTGGACAGATTGAAATAACACATGGGGCAGAATTTTCTGCCTGTCGGGCCCGACCCAATCTCTGGCGGGTGGGGAGCTGATCCCCGCCGGAGAAGTGGGCCCCGCCGCCATTGTATGTGGGCGGGCTCCCTGTGCGGGTGGGGAGGGGGATTCCCCAAAAGCGAGAGTGCGCTCTTTCACGCATGCGCACGACAGAGTACACATCTCCCTGAGGCTAAGTGCTGCCTCAGGGAGATCGCTGACAGCTGTATAAACATTAAAAATAGAAAAATAATAAAATCCTTAACATGTCCCCCTCATGTGACAATGTGACAATGACAACCTTAAGGTTGGACGGGCAGGTCCTTTAATTGTTTAATTGATCCTGTCAATGGCCTCAATTGGCCACTGACAGGTTGGCGGGCACACAGCTGATTTTGCTGCGCCCCAGCCTTCCTGAAAATTTAAATGGGGCGCGGTGACGTCAGGGGTTCTGCCCGACATCATCCCGCGTCATTTTACTTGTCGGTGAGCAGGCCCCGCCCCCTGCTCGCCGATGGCAAAATTCAGCCCATTGAATTTATAAACTATTGCTTCTGATTGGTCAGGAATCCCGTGACTGCTTAGAAGACACAAGTATTGCACAGACTACTTCCATCTTTTAATTTCATCCCTTCATTCAATTCTGTTTGGTTTAATCTCTCGATGTGATGGTTGCATTCAAAAACAAACTGTGGGATTGCGTTTGAATCTGAAAATGTGATCCCTTCATATTTTGCTTAAGAAACAAGTAACCACGATTAGACGTATTGGATAAAGTTCAAATGCGCGGATGTGACGATTAGCGAAAAGAAGAAAAATGGAGCAAATTTTTCAAGCCAAATTATTTCCAATCATAACAATAAATATAAACAGTGCGAGATATGAAATACAGGCCATCCATTCTTCCAAAAGAATATAAACTTTTCTTCATTATCCAAGAAATGGATCTTATGGGAACAGCATTTATTCGAGAATGCAGAAAAGTTTGTAGATAGGAAAAGAAACAGTGTACCCTGTGTTTGGCATGTGAGTAATGCAGTCGAAATCACAAGTCTGCTTTATCTATACAAGATGCAGTTTCCTATCATCGGACCATAGCAGTTTACGATCCAGAAGAAGGCCATTCAGCCCATTATCTAACCTAGCTCCTTTTCAGAACAACCTGAAATTAATCTAATTTCCGATTTCAGCACCCGCCTGACTTCTGTATTAACACAAGACTGGTGTGGTGTTGCTTGGTTGGCGGCCCAATGTTATCGTGCCAGATTTCACGTAAGTGCTGGGGGTCAGCGTGTCAATTTCCAAATGTAAAATTCACCTCTACAGGGGAGGATATTCCCCTCGGTGGGCGGGTGTGGCCAGGTGGGCCCGGGAGTGGCCGTGGAACAGTCCGCTGCCCGCGATTGGGCCCCCGACCGCGATTTCACACTGACTGGCAAATTAACAGCGTGAATCGCGCACTGAAACGCTCAGCGCTGCCTGGGTAAGGGTGGGGTGGAGTGGGGGGGGTGGAGAAAGGAGGGCGGGGGCAGAATTCAGCTCCTACGCGCTGGTTCACTCAGTGAAAGCTCCCTGACGGCACAGAGCTGCCTCGAGGAGCTGAAGATTTTTAACTTTACAAGTAAAAGATTTTAAAATTAAGGAAAATTAAGGAGCAGGGACATGTTAATAATGAATTTTAAAAGTTTTCATATATATATTTTTTTTAAAGTCGCTCTTCGGAACCTCACCCCGCCCGTGCATGAGATTTCGCAAAAAATGCCTTGGCCTATTTGCCCACCTGCCGACTGTAAGGTTGGATGGGCAGGGAAATATTCAATTTAACTCATTTATTCATGGAATTAACAGCCCTCTTAATTGTCAGTGGGCGGGCAGCCGACTCCCGCACGCACCAGCCCACCAAAATATTGCGGCAAGCGTGTGATGGCATCGCGTGTTGTTTCACGGTGGTGCCTGTCAGGCACACACGGGCCGAGATGAAAATTCATCCCCAGTGTGTTTCGGTGAGATATCCTCTCAATCTGCTCAAACTCCAGGGGCAGGATTTTCCAGTTGTCGGGCAGCCTGGGAGCCCCCCACCGATCGGCCCCTGAACGTGATTTCAGCCTGAAACGGGCGCCGAGGAGATCAGCGCTGCTGGGGTGGGAGGAGTGCGAGCGTTGAAGTCTTTGCAGGCGTGGGGCAGCGCGGCATTGAGAGCTCCCTGAAGACACGGAGCCACCTCAGAGACTGAAGAATTGTAGAAACAAAAATAAAGGTATTAAAAAACGAGAGAAACATGTTCCCCACACACGACTCAGTCACCTGAACAGGGACATAGTAAAAACGATGTCTAAAAATTTAAATTTTTTAAAAAAATTACTGTCAGAAACCTCATCCTACCCGTGGATGAGATTTCATAAAAATCCAGAAGCTGCCTGGCCGATTCGCCCACCCGCCAACTGTAAGGTTGGACGGGCAGCCAAAAAATAGTTTCAATGAGTTGATTAATGGCCTCAATAGGCCTCTTAACTGTCGGCGGGTGTGCTGCCGACTCTCGCGCGCGCCCGCCGACTGACATATCACCTGCTATTTTACGCCAGGTCAGGCCGGGCGTGTGCCCACCTGCGGGATGTAAAATCCTGCCCCAGGAATTATCGGCACATTCTACTCAATCTCCCCTCATGGGACAATCCTCCCAACCCCAGGAATCAATCTAATGAACCTTCTTTGCACCTCGCCAAAGGCAAGTCTATCCTGCCCTGGAGGTGGAGACCAAAACTGTGCAGGTAAGTTCACTATTGTGGTCTGTACAAATGCAGTATGACATCCTTCCTCTGGTGCTTCAGACCCCTTGCAATAAAGGTCAGTGTACATTTTGCCTCCTTAATTGTTTTCTGTGTGTTAACTTTGTGTTTTGTGGTACAGGTACATCCAAATCATGATGAACTGCAGCATTGAATAGTTTGACACCAATTAGAAAATATCCTGTTTGTCTATTCTTCCGACTGAAGTGAATAACCTCACGTTTCCCCACGTTATACTCACTGACACAGCCAGCTTGGTCAGTTGTGGTGCTACCAAAACACCCTTGGGGGATGGATTTTTAGGCCCCCAATGAGCATGGAGGCGAGCAGGCGCGGAATTTTGCATCGCCAGCCAGCGTGCCAATATCATCCCACCCCCAAGCCAATTTCCCCGAGGTAGGATGGGGGAACAGCAGGGGTAGCCAATTAAGACCTATTATCAAAGGTCGCTTGGAATTTTCCATTTGGCCTGAGGGCCCCCCCCGAAGTTTCCTGACTGCAGACCGGGGTCCAACATGCCAGGCCCTTTAAGAATGACGAGAGCTTTTTTTCCCCTCTAAACTTTAATCGTTATTCATCCCCGCTCCAAATTTGTTCCATTTGCCTAATTAAAGTTGGTTGGTTTGCTTTCCTCTCTTGCGCTCCCTTAGAACCTGCTCATGCCACGCCCCCCGGCTATGTGTGACATCACTTCCGTCGACCTCTCCCGGAATAGGTCCAGCCGGGGTTGGCAACTCAAGGTGCAAGGAATGGTCTGCAATTTTATGCAACCACACAACTTGTCCAGTCTACTTTATTTATTGTCCTTCATTTAGTCCGTTTCCCTTGCCAGCTGACCGACGCGTTAAAATGCGAAGATGCTGTGCACAACAGCAATATGGCACACAGACATTCAGCTTTGGTTCTTGCAGCACATGATGAAAAATTATGGCCCAGTGTTGCAATCCTGAGGTATGGTACAAAATCTCCTGGCATGTTTCCTGTGTTTTTAATGGTGCGCCTATTGTTAACACATGTTTCTTTTTTCTTCTTATCGGGACCTCCGAAAATGAAGGACCAGGCCCCAGTGTTGCACACACCCCAGTGGCATTACAACAACAGGAGCCATTCATTCCACCTTGCGCAGGCGGTATGTCAGAGGTATGTACCTGAAGGTCTTTAGAAAATGAAAGTCAGGACCGAGCACCAGGTAATGCAAAGTGAGGAGGAAGTGAAGTTCGTAGGAGAGGAACTCAATCTAACTAGCCAATTCCAGTTTGCCTTTTGCTGCAGAGCTTGAAGATGCTTACCCCACAAAGACTTGCTGTGGGATGGAGCGCATTGCTTAACAGAGGAGCTTCTTCCAGTCCTTTGAGATGTTCACATTAACACTGCAAGACCTGTCAATGTTTAGTAGTACAAGTTCAAAATCACTAAGAGATGTAGATGGATACACAGATCTGCAAGCTGCCACATAGCCCAGTGTTACAGAATTGCCACAGACTATCTGGGGTGTGACCCCTTTGGACAAAGCTTCAAAGGTGAATTGTAGCATCTCTCCTGAATGTCCAGAGTGTAGCTATTGGGAACTTTGGATCCTATCTATAGGAGTCTCTCAGGGAAGAGTTAATTACGTGGCCCTGCAAGTGACTTGCAGTTTGTACCTGCTGCTTGACTTTGTTCCGGATGAGGTATACGGCATCTATTTTATCCATGCTTCCTCCAATCCCGGCTGGTCTCCTTTTCACTTGCATGGTTTAGTTCCTTCGGTCAGAGATTATCTGCACAAAAATGGAATGGAAGCTTTTCCTATTCGCACAGATCATAACATTGGTGTTGGGAACCCAGATGGGGATGTGTGCATCAGTGCATATGATCTGGTGATTTGCTATGTGTGCGAATATGCTACTGGAAGTGTTTTGATTCATAATCATCAAGTGTATTTTAGAGTAGCAGTGTTGTGCAATATGGGGTGAACCTCACTGACCAAAGTTGAAGGACAGCACAGCATTGAATTTCATCTTTCAAAAGCTTTTGGCAATTATTTAGGAATATACCAAAAAAAAGTGCTTATTAGACAATGACAAACACATTCTGTGCACAGGTTGATCACTTTAGTTTAAAAAGCCGATTTCAGCACATCTTTATCAGTGGCAGAGTGGATTTTTGTTACACTTCACTTGGAGGATCTCCATGTGACAAAATAGATATTTATTAAATTTAGAAAATGACTCTCAGTCGCGTGCTATCCCAGAAACATCTGCACATGAAGGATTTCAGTGTCATTTAACAGTCCTACTTATATTTTGATGTTCTCAGCTGACTGAATTTAATGTATTATAAGGGGTTAAGTTGTATGAGGGAGAATTGATGTGTAGAATACACTACTTAGAACTGCACAAGGTTTTGTCAGTGAAAACTCTATGTGTAGTGTAACAGCAGATAAACGTCATATTGTCCATCTAATGTAACTTTCTTGTGCAAAAGGGTTTTGGAAATTGTGATACAGGGCGGAATCTTGTTGAGGCACAGGGGGCTCGCCTGCTGCCTAGAAAGCCAGTGAGGGACCCACGCTGCCTCTTTTCAGGAAGGCCTGCTGAACCACAAGCCAATCAGGCAGTGGCGAGACCAGCGGTGGCCCCTTCTCCCCTGGAATCAAGACCCCTATTGAGAGCTGCTGGCCAATCAGGGGGGCGACAGCTTTTATGCTTGGCATCACCCCTGGGGAGGCCGTGGCTGCTGCCAGAAGGACAGGCACTGGAGTCCCAGGATTGTGGAACAGCCCAGTCCAGTATTGTGGTTGGGGTGGGGGCGGCGGGGCATTTGTGGGATCGGGGTCAAGGGGAGAGGGGTGCAATGGGGTAGGCAGCAAGGGCAAGGGGTTGGCTCTCAGCGCAGCACCCCTTCCCGATGTCCAGTCCCTCAATCAGGCACTGAGTGCCTCTGATCGAGGGACTCTCCCCCACCGCCATCACCTCCCCCGCCTCCAGAGGTGACAAGCTGGCTGCGCAGTTTTAGTTGCCGTGCACACCACCTGGCGACAGGCCCACCTGCAGCTGGGTCAATATCAGCAGTGGCGGGTTGAGGCCCTTAAGTAGTCATTAACTGGCCACTTAAGGGCTTCAATAGGCGGCAGGACAGGAAGGTTGGTGATAGGCCTTCCCGCCCAGAACTTAATACTGGCGGAGGCAGGAAGGTGGTGGGCCTCCGGTACACCAGGAGTAAATGCCCTTCTGGCCTCCAATCATGCCAACAGCAAGAGCACAAGATTCTGGCCGGAGTGTCTAGTTGTGAGCTCTTAACAAAGAAATATTGGAAGGGGCAAAAAAGAATCCAAATAGAAGTGGTTTTCTGTTTAGGATTCAAGAGGGCAATCGCCCAAAACAGATGATAGTGAATTGTCCGCCTATTATACATTACCCTGATGGCTTTTTCTGTTGGCTTTAATGGAAAAGAAAGTTTGGGTGGAGTTTAAAACAGGCTATTGCCTATTTCACACTCCACCTAAGATAAATTTCACCCCAGATATGTAAAATATATTATTCAGTGAAGAAGAAAATACTGTTGATCAGAATATACCTTCAATCCTAAAACCAATCACCATTCATAGCCCAATGCTGCTCAATGAATTGTTAAAAAAAATTCATTGATGTGGTTTTACAAACTCTAAAATGTAGCACACACTATCCATTATTACAAACACAAATGATATAACAGCTATCTTTATTTGCTGTTGATCTGGTGATAAAATACATTTCATACAGGAGCTATATTTTGAATGTACATTCTCCATTATAAGAACAGGCAATTAAAATTTTTTGAGAGAAAAATATAATCTGTAACAAGAAAGACAATACCAGAAATAAAGATTCTATGTTCTTTACAAGTGGCGTGAAGTGGCAAAAATTCAATTGCCTCTAATGACAACATAGACCATTTACTGATATAGTTAAGTATTGAGTATTTTCAATGTTACTGACAATGCAACCTTATTATATCTGCCGTTGGGTGAATTTATTTGCATTTCTTCTATTGGGAAGTAAATGTTAAATATTTTGCCACTTATTTCCTTTTAACATAACATGATGTGCAACCAATATAAAGTAAAAGAAACATTGTTTATCTTTTAAATTCTTTAAAAATTCTTTAATTATTTTAAAAATAGTGATTTCTATATTGGTATTTGTGAAAAAAGTTTTTTTTTTAAAAACTATATATAGGCCTAATTTATTTTTACATATCTTCCATTATTAATTCAATAGAGCCTCAAAAATTTGCATCAAAAGACAGGATTCAAAGACAACGAGAAGCAGTGAGAAGATTTATACTATTTTTACAGCCCTTTTCAAAACAAATATTAACAATATTAAAAAGGAGGAAAAAAAAAACCTTGCCACTATCAACAAATCAGGTTATCTTGTTGGCCCCTTAAAACAAAATTGTCCACTGCAAGATCTGTCTTTAACCTCTCCAATCCTTCTGCTCCATGCTTCAAAAATCATAGGTGCTCTCTAAAATCTACTGAAGTCATGGGCAGTTGTAATTATCTGTTACCAGGTTTCACTTGTGCTCCACTACTGTTGGAGGAGCATTGTTGACCGCAGGTAATTTACTCCGAGGCCTGGATTTGGCCTGTGGGCAACACTAGCATGCCAGGATTTTGAATTTAAGCTGTGCTGTTTACTACTGATTTGACCATCAGCGTGTTGCTTTCCTCAAGAAACTGAGATATCGCTAAGAACTAGAGGTTTAGCTGTCAGAAAATAAAAGCTTCACTTGTGTCATTTCACAGACAAGAGCTTGTCTGACATGCCGTTCTAGGGCTTGGATCGATAATTTGTCATTTAGGAAAGATTTTTCTATGACAAAAGGAGACACATTAGGACATATGTATTATTATAATACACATTTTTAAAATATAGTCATTAAAGTACGAAACTAATAATCTGGAAATTCCTCAACACCATTTATCCTATATCTTTTCCTGGAAATGGAACAGATTAAAATCCTATTATAGTCTCCTCATTCCTTGCTTTGAGATATCAAAATAGTTTAGAAATACTGTAAGAAAATATACAATGCAATCTTCATGGATTTTTCAATATGCTTATACTGTGACATTCTTAATCATGTTGACCATTGGCAAAGTTGCACTTTTTGAATTATACTCAATTGGGTTTTGCTGATCTTCAAATACAATCTGATGGTTAACATTTTTTTAAAAATGTGCTGCCTGATCCAGCAGATGGGTGGAGACTTTTCCTCACTTAGATTCAGTAATGGTGCAGTTCATTCTTCAGTAACTTGATGTCAGCACATACTCTATAGTTCATTACAAATTCTAGAGACTTATGTTCCTGACTTGTACTTAATTTTACATGTTGACATTGTGGCTGCATTAACTGTATTCTAACATTTGCCAATCTCATAAATTCAAAACCAAGCACAGCAATTAACAAGCAGATTCAGTTTTGTGTTCAACAGTAATCAGATTCTAACTAACCAGCCACCTACTGAAAAGTTGAAAGTTCATTACCCAGGCCCCTAGCGTGGATAACTTATACTCACAAATCTTACTTCAGGGTGAAGAAATGATGTCAGCAAGTGCTGTGTTTTCCGGCTATGCAAATTTCAAATTTGCTTGTTCACGTCAATTTATTCAAGGCCAAAGGTTGGGGGGGGGTGGGGGTGGGGAGAAAAGCTAAAATATACTGGGTCCCTGTTAATATGAGCAGGTATTTAAATAATATATCAAACAAGTCTCTATTAGTTACCCTGTTCGCTGCTGTTCAAAATTTTGTTTGAAAAAATAGAACAATAAAATCTGAACATGATCTTTAGTGCAAACTCTGTCTCATTTAACACATACCAGCCAAAGAAGCTTAGAAAAAGGTGCCATTGTTAATAAACTTGATATAAACTTTTTTTTCCTGATTGAACATTTCTTTTGTGCATGGCATATGCCAGTTCAGATAAATTTCTTTTCAATGAAGAAAAACATGTTTATTTATCGTACCACCAGACAAGAAACACATAATTTAGATGGTCCGATGCAGTCATCATGACAAAATGCCCCGCATCCTTTACACATAATCATGGCTTTAAGCCTGCAATAACATTTGGAAGGTGAGTCCTCCATGTTGCCACCTTCGGGAAACGTTTGGGCAGATTGGCTGCTCGTATTTATTGACTGACCAGCAGGAAGTGTTGTCACAGTAACGGAGAATGACACCATATTTCCAGAGTTATTTGAGACTTGGCTGTACACAGACATCCCTGTGACTGTGGAGCAATGGTTTACAGATGAAACAGAAGGGACATTGATACTGCTACTATGAACAGGTCTAAATGCAAACTGGGAACTTGCACGGTTTCCATAAGGGGGGAACTTCTGTTGGTGTTGGGTAGGCTGTTGAAATCCTACAGATAAGCTGGATATCCTGTAAGGGTCTTGATGACTCTGCATTGATTTTCCACTACCAACATGAGCTAAATTTGACTGGATTCCCTGGTAGAATTCTTTAGTCACAGATATACCAGCCACATGTGCAGGAGGCAGTAAAGGAGTGTTCTCCTTTCCAGTGTGTTTATATTCATGTGTGGGTGTTTCCACTTTCAAATATCCACTGGACAAATTATCTACTCGAGGGCAGACAACGGCATCACCCATTTGCGTGGGATCCTGCTCTGTTTTGATTAACACAGATGGAGGATGACAGGACACTGACCTGTTGTTTGATTCTGATGTCACCTGAACGCTACCATCAACTTGTTTTGCTCTGTCTTCCTTAAGATCCTTCTCAGACGTTTCTACCAAACCATTTATACCAACATGAGTCTCAGTGCTCTGAACATGGGCTCTTTTCCAGCTCTCGGAACCTCTTCCATAGGTAGCTGTATTAAGAAGGTAATGACCAGATACAGCTGGCTTAAGGGCAGACTTTGTCCCCATCAAACCAAATCTCGATCTTTGACCAACCAAAGCACCTGCAGAGGAAAAAGCTGAACTGTTGACTTCGTGCTGTAAAGACACAGGAACTAAGATTTGACTCTGCACATTGCTCAGGATGGCCTGCTGTATCCTCTCTTGTGTTGTGCTGTTGAGCGTTCCTGGTTGACTGCAGTCTTGATCGGTGTCTCTGATTTGCTGCTCTTCATTAGTAGAACTGTGTTTTGAGGCCTGTTCAAACAACTTCTGTTGTCTGTGTTGATCGGTTGATTCAACAACTTGTTCTGGTACTGTCTCAGATTGTCTTCCTTTGATAAGGTCAGTAGGTACCTCACCAGACCCGTGAATCACAGTGGTGGCATTTCCCACAGTCACGGATACGACTAATGTGCCATCAGATGATATCTTCATTTTATCGTTGAGTGAAGTTTTAGGAAACTGATATACAGGCTTCATCTCTACTTTGGTTAGAGGCTTAGGCAGGAATTGCTCTAGTGGCACTTCTTTCCCTTGCAGCAACTGTGTAACCAATGGGTTATTTGCAGGGATGGAGGAACCCATTTTTGGCATGGTTCCACAAACAGGCCCTTGTGTTTTAAGACTAGGTACATCATGTGAAGTGCAAAATAAGGGTGTAGATGTAGTAGATGTAATTATAGGGCTTTCTACATTTGTACTTGTTTCAGAAACTGGGGAGGCCACTTCCAAAGTTCCAGCTGTGCCTCCAGATGCCACAGAAATAGAACCAGCTGTTGTGACGAACACATTGGCTGAAGCTGAAACCTGATGGCCCCTTTGTGTATCGAAAGAAACGCAGGGCAGCGAAGTATCAGCAGGCAGTTTTCTGTCCACATTTGATGCTCTGACGCTAGAGTCTATCAAAGGCTGATTACTCACTTCACCTGGTTTATTGTGCACTGCAAAATTTCCTGAGCTTTGAGTTGCTGCCTTTGCATACTCAGAATCGCTGAAAACAGGCACAGGTTTCAAACCTTCCCTCAAGGTTGGACTGGAAATCTGCTTTATAGCTTGTGGCTGCATTGGAGCAGGAGTGGCTTTTGTTGCAGCACTGTTTGTCATCACAGGAGTTGTCTGCAAGGATGCGAGTGAAGTCACAGATGTTGTTGTATGTACACTTGATAATGTTAATGCTGGTGTTGTAACTGTGGTTGTGGATTTGCTGGGGTCTGTACAGCTACCTGCAGATATGCACTGCGCCGTGGGGGCTTGCTGTAATTGTGTTCTCGCATCCATACTGGTTGGGGACTTGGTCGTTGCCTCTGCACATTTTCTGGATTGCTGTCCTGGACTATCAAACAAGGGCCCTCCAATACCTCTCCTGCCTCCAGTTCTGTCCATGTCCAGTGTGCTCCCCTGTCCTGAGATTCTACTGATCCCAGTCCCAGTCCCTCCTCCCCCTCCACTCCCTCCCCCTGGACCTGGGCCTGGAACTGCTCCACCTGCAGCTGCGGCTGCTGCTGCCCGCTGGGCCTTGGCAAGTTGAGCTTTAGCTTTGATGTCTGCAAGAGTCCTGGCTCCAGTTCTCCCAGGACTAGTGACGAGCAGTGGGAAAGTGGCCCTTGGAGAGACCTGACCAGTCTGGGTAGGCACAGGTCTGATTCTTGAGACTGAAATCTGTAAGGGATTTAAAGGAAGAAAATTAAAAGGGCAATTATATGCATATTGAGCTAATTTTCGGTAGGAACAATGAGCAGAGTGTTACGGTTCCCTGCAGGTAGATTTGTAGGCGAGTGTCCCATAAAATTCCATGCCAGCCACCCACCTGACCAGGCTGTGATCTAATGGGTAGCGAGTGAGGCCTCAGGCACGCCACCTGCTCTCAAGCCAATTGAGGCCCTTAAGTGGCCAATTAATGGCCACCTCCCACCCAGCTGCAATTCTTTGAGGTTAGTGACGGGCAGTAAGCTGGTAGGTAAACCTGCTTGGCTCTCAGGCGGGAAAGTGAGGCGAAGGTGCCTCCTTCATGGGCCCCCTTTTCTGATCGAAAGCACCCCCCCCCAAACGTTCCCTCCTGTCCCCTCCACTCCACCACCCCCCACCCCCCCAAACTCCAAATGTTCCCTCCTGTCCCCTCCACTCCACCCCCCCACCCCCCAGCCCCCAGCCTGTGCACCCGCCACCCACTTTCCCCCGGTCCTCCTAACCTGGTCCCGCTGACAACATCCCATCACCACCACCATACACACCAACCTGCCAGCTTACATGTTAACTAGCTCCTGGCTCTTCCCCTAGGGGGACTGGATGAAGTCTCAGCAGCGCACACTGCTCTCGGTGACACTACTGGGACCAGAAAGCTACCAAGCATTCTGATTTGCTGGCGGCTCTTGGATGTTGGACTTCCTCCCCAGATGGGGGTAGAAGGCCTGTCACAAGCCTTTTAACGTTCCCCAGATCATTAAATGGCTACAGGGCAGCCTGTCGGAGCAGCAGCGAGTTTTAT
Organism: Cetorhinus maximus; assembly: GCF_964194155.1. Lineage (NCBI taxonomy): Eukaryota > Metazoa > Chordata > Chondrichthyes > Lamniformes > Cetorhinidae > Cetorhinus > Cetorhinus maximus. The sequence continues at coordinate 6,803,578 of NC_135883.1, read as the reverse complement.
GGTGACCTTTTTGGCGGCAACCATAAAATTCCTGCTCAATGTTTTGTGGATTTCTGTCTTAAAGTCACATACGGTTTTTTTAAACATAAGGCTTTCCAGTCCTTTACTGAAATTTAAAACAAAGTGAAAGTACATAGTTCCTGACTGACTTTTGACAACATGCAAGGTCGGAACTTGAGCAGCTAGCGATAACCTTCTAAAGAGATTCTCAGCCCAAAAGAACTAATTGAAATGAGGTATCGTAATGCATTTTCATTCTTAGCTTTTTAAATAGAGGCACAGAGTACAAAAGCAAGGTCGTCATGCCAAATCTTTATAAAGCACTGGTTGGACCCCCAGTGGAGTATTGTTGCGATACTGGGCACCGCACTTTAGGAAAGATATCAAGGCCATAAGAGAGGGTGCAGAGGAGATGGTACCAGGGAGGAAAGACTTCATTTACAATGAGACACTGCAAAAACTCGGATTGTTCTCCTTAGGGCACAGAAGTTTAAGGGGAGATTTGATGCAGGAGTTCAAAATTATGCAGTGTTCTCCTAAGTAAATTTCAAGAAAGCGTTTCCAGCGGCAGAGGGATCGGTAACCAGAGGACACAGATTTAAGGTAATTAGGACCAGAAGCGTCATGAAAGGATTATTTTCATGCAGTGAGTTGTTAAAGTATAGAATGCACTCCTGAAAGGGTTGTGGTAGCCGATTCAATAATAAGTTATAAAAGGAAATTGGATTAATACTTGAAAAGAAAAGATTTGCTGTGCTATGGGGTGATAGCAGGTAGGTGGACTAATTGCATAATATCTTCAAAGACCCAGCACAGGTAAGACGGGCTAAATGGTCTCCTTTTAAACTGCATCATTCTATGATTCTATGCAAGTTTTCTTTCCAGATATAAATATGACCATTTGTTACAGTTTCTGCACCTCCTTTTAACCAGTATTTTTTTTATTCATTTATAGATCTGGACATCGCTGGCTGGGCCAGCATTAATTGCCCATCCCTAATTGCCCTTGAGAAGGTGGTGGTGTGTTGCCTTTTTGAACCATTGCAATCCATGTGGTGTAGGTACACCCACAGTGCTGTTAGGGAGGGAGTTCCAATACTTTGACACAGCAACAGTGAAGGAACGGCGATATATTTCTAAGTCAGGATGGTGAGTGGCTTGGAGGGGAACTTCCAGGTGGTGGTGTTCCCATGTGTCTGCTGCCCTCGTCCTTCTAGATGATAGTGGTCGTGGATTTGGAAGGTGTTGCCTAAGGAGCCTTGGTGAGTTTCTGCAGTACATCTTGAAGATGGTACAGACTGCTGACACTGTTTGTCGGTGGTGGAGGGAGTGATGTTTGTGGAAGGGGTGCCAATCAAGCGGGCTGTTTTGTCCTGGATGGTATCAAGCTGCTTGAGTGTTGTTGGAGCTGCACTCATCCAGGCAAGTGGAGGGTATTCATCACACTCCTGATGTGCCTTGTAGGTGGTGGACAGGCTTTGGGGAATCAGGAGGTGAGTTACTTGTCACAGGATTCCTAGCCTCTGACCTGCTCTTGTAGCCGCAGTATTTATATGGCTAGTCCAGTTCAGTTTCTGGTCAATGGTAACCCTCAGGATGTTAATAGTGGGGGATTCAGCGATGGTGATGCCATTGACCGTCAAGGGATGATGGTTAGATTCTCTCTTGTTGGAGCTGATCATTGCCTGACACTTGTGTGGCACAAATGTTACTTGCCACTTGTCAGCACAAGGTATGTCCTAAGATTAATGTCAGACTCATCTGGAAATTTTTTTCCCCCCAAGTGTCATGATAATTTAAGTAACATTATGTAGACCAAGGGATTCTCTGCAACATTGGGCTGAATTTGATGCAGCCTCTTGTGGCAGCAAACATGGCGACGGGCCCACTTAATTGTGGGAGAAGCACCCTGTCAGTCTCCCGGAGGTGGTAAAACCTCTCCCGATAAACTCAGAGGGTGGCAGGTGCTGATGTGGGATTCCGGCTGCCAGTTGGAGGATGTCACTTAGGTTCATTAATGAGCCTACTGAAACCCAGCATCCCTGAGCCACCAGGGATTAAACGAAGGCCGCACGGCTCTCCCATGCTGTTGAAGGCCGCCCAGCAAACCCTGTTATGGAGGGGTGGTGGTTCCTCGCTATCAGCCACTCTGTGCCTGATTGAGAGACCTGGCATTGGGCAGGGAGTTGGCCTTTGAGCCACGCACCCCCTCCTCCCATGATCCTAACCCCATTCCCACCCTGCCATCGCCCATTGTTGGTCTGGGATCTCACAATGACCCTAGGCCTCTGGTGGGTGTGTTGCCTCCAGCAGCCACCACCTCTCCCGTTGGCGGTGGCAGCATGAGGAGCCGCCAGCTTCTGATTGGCCAGCAGCTCCTGGGGGGTGGGACTGCTGCCGGCAGGGGCCTCAATTGCAGAGAAGGTCTGATGGTGGCCACTTAAGTGCCTTAAAGGCACTTGATTCCGTCGAGCCTCCCCTACGGAACTGAGCGGGTTCCCGCCAGTTCTCTGAATGATGGGCGAGACCGCAGCGGCCCGACAGAATCCTGGCCATCGTGTGTTGCACCTGGAATAGGACCTGGAATATGTAAAGAACAAGATGTTAAGTACCTTAAGAGGTGGGACTTTGAGTTCATGTGGCTCATCTTTGTTTCTGGGAAAGTCCTTAGGTGGGGTCCGAAATAACTGGTGGTCCACAATGCGGGGTCTTTTCTCAGGACTGAGCAGAGACTCTCCTTCGTTGGTAGACTTCCTCTTCAGACCCTCTGCAGTAACTTCCATTTGTTCAGTGGAATTTAGAACTTGGTCTTGTTTCGAAGACTCATGGGTCTTGCTCTCCACTGATTCAAAAGCCTCAGGCTTTTTACTTTTAGATGTTTCTGAACTCTCCGACTTCAGCTGCAGTTTGGACTCATTTTGGTCTAATTTTGGCTTAGGTACCAAGGCTTTAGCCTCTGGGGAAATAATAGAGCCTACTTTTGATGTTTGATTATCTTGCTGCAGCACTGAAGTAATATGGTCAAGGTCCACCTTCTTCTCAGGCAGGGCGCTAATCTCCGAAGATCTATTGTCTTCATGGTTTTTAATAACTGGAATTGGTTTGGTGCCACATTGTTCTGAAGAGGCTGCTGATTTCTCTGTATCTTCAACCTTTTCTTCTACTTTTAGCATCCCTACTTCTTTGGTTATTGCTTTGTGGTCAGTTTCTCCTTTTGGCTCAACTGGTGTTTCTGCCTTGATGGGAGTTTCTTGCGTGACTGATTGCAGAGGGGCTTGTTTGGATGGAGGGCGTTGACAATCCTCAACATTATTCGACAATGCAGTCAGCTTTTCTGAGTCTTCCAGACTTATGCCAGAACTGCAAAATGTTGAAGTTATTTGCAAAACAAGTGTCAAAAACATTTAAAAATCTAAAAGATTTTTTAAACATGTTTTCAAAAGCATGTACTTTCAAGCTTGTACAGATAAGAAATAACTTAAATTACAACTCAATTATTCAAAAAATAAAACTGATTATAAACACCCACAGATTATTTAGACTTGTCTCAATTTAACATCAGTTAAAGCTAGTGACGTAGTCAGTCAAGTGGGTTATTGTGCAGCACAAACGATGATTAATTTGATATTCTGGCAAACGTCGTGAGCAACAGCCAATCAAGGTATTTTCAAAGAATATTGGTTAGTACACGTCCACAACGTAGGAAGTGTTAGCACTCTGATCAAGTGCCTATCTCAGGTTATCTGAAAAATCTATTTCTGCCTACGAATTTTGTGGGCTGGCCGGCATATTTATAGCCTGCAGATGTGAAACTGGCAGCTGTAGCTGTCCTATATAATGTAATAGAAAATGTTATAGTTAATTATTAGCGACTATATTAAATAGTCTTTCTTTTGCCTTTCTACGTTAAGAAATGTTTCATTTACACTTTATTCAAAAAAAAAACTACCTTTTAATTAAAACTGCTGGCTCATTCTGCTACCCTGAAACCAGCACCTGCAGTCCAACAGCACCATGAGTGACTGAATAGGAATCCTTTGCTAGAAACTAAGTAGGACATTACCCTCATAGACAATATACTTCAAAAAAGGCAAAACAGAAATAAAAATCTGATTAAATTGCTTACTTTTGACCATAGTAATTCTCAAAAAAACTTTCCTTCCATTGTTCCACCTTCTTTTCTTTTTCTATCTCTTGTCGTATTCTCAGCTGCATCTCTGGAGTGAACTCTCCTGCAGATAAACATGCAGAAAGTTAATGAATGTGCTTTACAGTGTGCACTGAAATGGAGTAAATGCTCTCGGTTCAGCCGCTTTTACAGAAGGATAATAAGAAAATGGGGCCTCAAATGGTCTGATTTACCAGACTTACCTGACTTAAGATATTCTAATCTATTCTATCAATAGTTACTTTTAAAATGGATACCTATTTTAGCAAAATTTTCCCTTGAAGAACAAACTCAGATTTTTTGTACTTTCCAAAACAGTTTATAATCCAAAAACAAACTATAAACAAATGAGTTAAGCCTTTGCTAATATGTCAAAGCCTACTGTCCAGGCCTAAATATTTCTATTCTGGGCTGCTTTGAATTTAAATTAGTGGTTGAAGTTTAAAATCATAAGCACTGTTTTTGTTTGAAGTAAGTCAGTGTATGCTGTGTACTGTGTCAAGAATGAAACAATCCTGCAAAAGTTGTTTGGATGGGGAAATCATTCATCTCCATGCTTAATATAATCAGCTCAATTTATTTTTGACCATAATGGTTGCTGGTTGGCTAGAATCTGCTTGGATTTGCAAAGAGTATGTGTGTTTATATTGTCATTTGGAAATTCAAATGCGCTAAAAATAGGGAGGAAATATTTAGTATCAGAGAAATTAATGCAGTTCTAGCCTTAGGAGGAATAGAGTTGAGTGGAGCTAAACATTCTGCCTATCTGTATGTCATTGAAGGAAGATTTAAAACTAACATTTGGATGCTGTTGCCATGACCACGATCTTCAGTTAGAAAAAAACTCACCTCAAAATATGACATTTTTTCAGCTCAAATTTAGAAACTGGAACCACTTTACTCTTAACAATTCCCTCAACATAAATTGAGCTGATTATATTAAGCATGGAGATGAATGATTTCCCCATCCAAATGACTTTGCAGGATTGTTTCATTCTTGACACAGTACACAGCATACACTGACTTACTTCAAACAAAAACAGTGCTTATGATTTTAAACTTCAGCCACTAGTTTAAATTCAAAGCAGCCCAGAATAGAAACATTTAGGCCTGGAAAGTAGGCTTTGGCATATTAGCAAAGGCTTAATTCATTTGTTTGAAATTCATCTCCACTACTTAAGTTGAGATGTCCAATTTATTTTGTACAAGCTCATGGTGCTCCTAAAATTGATGAGGTAGGAAATTTCAGAAGAGTGCATCAAACGTTGAAATGCTGATACCTCATATTGTAATTTCTGAGATTTTGACCAAAGTACATCACTGAACTAACAAAGGGAAACCCAGCAAGGACACTATCCTCTGAGTACTTGCTGTTATCACAAAATGTAAGAAAGAAACCTATTCCAATTCTTTACCACAATAATTCCTCGTCCTAATTATGAGGGCAGCTTGCATAAACTTGGCTTGTACTGCCTTGAGTTCAGCAGGTTGGAGATGTTCTAAGCGAGCTCCATAAAATAATTCCCAGATTCGACAGGATATACACATAGATATAGAAGTTTAGATATAGAAACTATATGTTCTGGTGCAGGAATGCAGAAAAAGAAGGGTGTGATCCTTACATTAGAGCTAGGCTATTTAGGAGTGAAATTAGAAGTCACTTTTTCACATGAAGGATAGTAGAAATCTCAAACTCATTCTCTTAAAAGCTTGTGGCTGTTAGGTCAGTTGCAATTTTCAAGAGAGAAATCAATTGATTTTTGTTAGAAAAGGGTATCAAAAGTTATTGGACAAAGGCAGATAAATGGAGTTGAGGGACAGATCATCTATGATCCAACGGAATGGCGGAACAGGCTGAGGAACTGAATGGTCAATTCCTGTTCCTGTAATGAATACAAGTTCACAATGGAACCTATGGTTCTTTATAACAGACATCGATCACTGATCAATGCCGCGCACATGGGGTGGAACTATAACTCGTTATGGGAAAGGCAGATTTGCAAAGAACACAAAAGTAATTAACAACTTCAGAATAAATACTGGGGTATCTCAATTATTAATGGCATTGGATTTCATGCTGCTGAGATGGAGAAAATTACTTTGGCTGTAAATAAAAAGTAAATGCAACAAACATACAGACAAATGCTCTCTATACAGAGCTGTATTCTGGCAACATTTTGGTGGGAGCATCACACCGATGTTTGAATTGCTTGTGTGATGACCCTTGTGCTTTGAGAAAAGCCTGTATTGTCTTTTTTTGAGGTGTCCCTTTAATTCCAGGTGAAACTGAGGAGTCTTCTGAAAATGGTGTAATTGGACTTTCTAGCAGGCATTTCAGTTCCAAGAAATGCCCATGTAACCTGAGGTTGCTATGGGGATGAATGTTAAAAAACAAAGGGTAATTAGACAGCTAATTGGAAGATCAAATTATAGCTGGTCTTTGAACCTGCAGTTCAGAAGCAATCCAAATGAAGTAGCAGGGAGAAGACACTGAGAATAGAGCGGGAACTGTGTTACTGTCTGTGTTATACTGTTGGAAAGGACAGAGAGCTGAAGACTGAGAAAGAAGGAATTAAGGATGGCACAAGACCACTGCTGCTGTTTCAGTTTTTCCAGAGCCAACTAGACTGTTTAAAGGGATCAGAGAAGGGAGCCTCTGGGGATTTTGTGTTATGGGTCTAGCTGGGGAGGTTCTTCAGGGGTGTGCTGTTTGGGTGTCAGCCAAATCTGGGAACTTCAGATGGAATACAGCTGCTGGTGAAAGCGACTCAAGGGTGAAACCCATTTAGCGCAAAGTGGGAAATTCTATGTACCAGAAGCTGAGTTGTAAAGACTGTGAGATTGCACGTGGTGCCACATTTGTGCAGGGTGTGATGCGAGTGCTTGTAACCACGTGAGGCGTATCTTAGTTGTATTGACTATTTAAAGTGAAATTTACCTTTTGAATTATGTTGATCTTGGTTTATTACGGTGCAAGTTATAAAAAGTGAAATGTTGTCCATCGGTTTTCTTTCCATTGGAGTCCTGAGGATTCCTTTCTTTTTAAGTAGTTATCAGGCTCCAAGTAATACGTGTGTTGTCTACTCGAGACTTCACACTGATTTGTCAGAAATGTTCCTTGTTTTGAAAGAACTGTTACACTCAACCTAACTGTTTTTAGAATTGACATAAACAAGCAAAGTAGCAATACACCACTATTTGGGGCATTTTGTTTTTCTTTAGATAAGTGTATATTTGTATTACATGAAGTAGTTTTGAGTTTGTTTGAGAAATGGCGTTTGAAGAATTAATAGAACTGTTCGTTTTAACAAGTTAGGGGTTAAAAGCAGAAACGATACAATAGTTTTCTCAAATTCTTGTTTTAAAGAGAATGAAAGGCTCTGTTCCATTCTCTGCTTGAGAGGTAAGTTGGAACAAAAATAAGAAAAATGAAAGTCAAAACTTGTCAGACATGACTCAACTTTCATATTCATTCTGAAGCAGTTCTGCCGAAATTGATGCGCTATGGAATTTCTCAATAGTTATATACTTATTTTTATAGTACTTTTAATATTTACCATTATTTGAACTTGATATTGCTATTTAATTGCAAAAGATTTTGATCATTTTTTTTTATTCATTCGTGGGATGTGGGCTTCACTGGCTGGGCCAGCATTTATTGCCCATCCCTTGTTGTCCTTGAGAAGGTGGTGGTGAGCTGCCTTCTTGAACTGCTGCAGTCCATGTGGTGTAGGTACACCCACAGTGCTGTTAGGAAGGGAGTTCCAGGATTTTGACCCAGCAAAAGTGAAGAAATGGCAAAATCAAGTCAGGGTTAAACTTTATTCTCTATGGGTGTATTTTAAGGAACTGTCTTCTTTCAACAGTCTAACAGCCCGCAATGAACTTTGCCCATAAAGTCTGTCAGCTGCACCTTTCTAATGTCCTATGTTTGTAATGGCGCATACCCCGAAGGCTAATACTCACCCCACTTACAGTATTAACGGCCCACATTTCACAGTCAGTGATGGTCAGTGCCACTGACCTCAAAGAAAGCCACTCACAAAGATCTAGCAAACTCTGTGACATGGATTGCCCCTTTCTCAGTCAACTGAATCTAGTGCCAAGTCAAGGAGATCTCCAGGCGTCCAGCAACACTGATGTCATCAAGCAGGCTCAGCAGCAAGTCACAGTAAAGAATTCTCACAGACAGCAGATCAAGAAGTAAAATTGATTTTTTTTATAGATTTTACAGAAAGCAAAATAAAGATTGGGACATACACATGGGGATAAGATTTTTAAAAAAGATATATTTCTAATATGTTAAAAATCTATGGGGAGAATTTTCTCCCAGTTGGGTGGGCCGGTTAGGAGCGGGCGTGGAGCTGATCGCCTGTGGGTGGGCCGATTAAGGCTCAGCGCTACCTGTGCGGGTGGGGGGGGGAGGAGGGAGAGTTGGGGCCTGTTCTCTTTTGTGTGCATGCGCGCGAAAGAGCGCAGAAATCTCCCTGAGGCACGGAGCTGCCTCAGAGAGATCAAGATCAAAAGGAAACTTTGAAAAGAAGAAAAAATAAAATTATTCAGACATGTCCCCTCATGTGACAGTGTCACATGAGCTGGGACATGTTTATGAATTTTCATGAAAATTTTTATTCAATGAATAAACCCTTCATGAAATCTCATTCTGCCCGTGGATGAGGTTTCATAAAAAATGCGAAGGCTGCCTGGGCTCTTCGCCTGCCCCCAACCTTAAGGTTGGACGGGCAGCCCTGATGATTTGCTTAATTGGTTGAGTAATGGCCTTAACAGGCCTTTGACAGTTCGGCGGGTGCGCAGCCGACTCCGGTGCGCGCCTGCCAAACGGAAGATCGGAATGACGCACGGTGACGTCAGGATGCACGCCCGACATCACCGCGCATCATTTTACGCGTTGGTGTGCGGGGCCCCCCCCCCCCGCACGCTGAAGAGAAAATCCTGGCCTATGAAATTATCATAATATAGGAATGTAACATTCTATAAATATAAAGGGATAGAAAGGTTGCTCAGCAGTATATATGACTTAGTATGAAACTCAAATCAAACATCATTCAACAAGGCATAACATTTTCAGGTTTTTTTTAAAACAGTGGTATCACAGCATGAAAGGGGAAGTTCACATCAACTTGGATGATTTGTAAAATTGCCATCTGCTCAGACTTCCACAATACACCCCGTGGAACAGCATGGAAATTACTGACAGTGACTTCTGGATTTCTGCGTGAAGATGTCAGTAGTTGCTGTTGGTTTCACAGTTGTAACGTTGGCAAATATTGACAGTTTTGTCATCATTACAACTGTTAAATCTGGGCTGGGGTTGCTAGCATTAACACATCTTCTACTACATTGCTAATATACATTGGTACCTGGTCCCCCAATGACACCACTCCAAAATTCTCATAACTGTGTTTAAGTCTCTCCTTGGCATCACTCCTCCCTCTCCCTGTAACCTCTTCCAGCCAATTACACCCACCACCAACACAGCCCCCCCACCCATTGCCAAGCTCTCTTGTTCCTTCACCTCTGGTCTCATGTCCTGAGTGAAGGCAGAATCTTCACAACCATCTACTACTCCCTGACTTGTCATGGGATCAGGATAATGATCACCACTGATCTGCAGGAAAACAGAGCTGCCCTTGGAGAACATATCATGCAACTCTCTGAAGTAGTGTCTTGAAGACCTCAGAAGCTAACAGGCATTGTTCTCTATATTCCACCAGCAAGGGCCTGAACAGCTCACGTCAAAGCCTATGCATTAGCGTTACTTAAAAGCATCTATGTTGTCTTAAAGGAAGTGGCAGCGGAGATAGTGGATGCATTGGCTATAATATTCCAAAATTCCCTGGATTCTGGAAAGGTTCCAGTGGATTGGAAAAATGCCAATATAACACCCTTATTCAAAAAGGAAGGGAGGCAGAAAGTAGGAAACTATAGACCAGTTAGTTTAACGTCTGTCGTTGGGAAATTATTGGAATCCATTATTAAGGAAGTAGTAATGGGGCATTTGGAAAATCAAAATGCAATCCATCAGAGTCAGCATGGTTTTATGAAGAGTAAATCATGTTTGACTAATTTGCTAGAGTTCTTGCTAGAGTGACAAGCAAAGTGGACAATGGGGATCCTGTAGATGTAGTATATCTGGACTTCCAGAAGGCCTTTGATAAGGTGCCGCACAAAAGATTAATACACAAGATAAGATCACACGGAGTTACGGGTAATATATTAGCTTGGATAGAGGATTGGCTAACCAACAGAAAGCAGCGAGTTGGGATAAATGGGTCTTTTTCTGGATGGCAAGCTGTAACTAGTGGGGTGCCACAGGGTTCGGTCCTTGGGCCCCAACTATTTACAATCAATATTAATGACTTGGATTCAGGGACAGAAGGTACTATAGCTAAATTTGCAGATGACACCAAAATAGGTGGGAAAGTAAGTTACAATGAAGAAATAAGAAATTTACAAATGGATATGGACAGGTTAGGTGAATGGGCCAAAATTTGGCAGATGGAGTTTAACATAGATAAGTGTGAGGTTATCCATTTTGGTCAGAAGAATAAAAAGGAGACTTATTATTTAAATGGAGAGAAACTTCAGAATGCTTCAGTGCAGAGGGATCTGGGTATCCTTGTGCATGAATCGCTGAAAGCTAGTATGCAGGTACAGCAGGTAATAAGGAAGGCAAATGGAATTTTGGCATTTATTGCTAAAGGAATAAAGTATAAAAATAGGGAAGCGTTGTTGCAACTGTACAAGGCATTGGTGAGACTGCACCTGGAGCACTGTGCACAGTTTTGGTCCCCTTACTTGAGGAAGAATATAGATGCACTGGAGGCGGTTCAGAGGATGTTCACTAGATTAATTCCAGAGATGCGGGGCTTGTCTTATGAGGAGAGATTGAGCAGTTTAGGCCTATACTCAGTAGAGTTTCGAAGGATGAGAGGAGATCTAATTGAGGTATATAAGATGCTAAAGGGGATAGACAAAGTAGACGTGGAGCGGATGTTTCCCCTTGTGGGGCATTCCAGATCGAGAGGCCATAGTTTTAGGATAAGGGGTGTTAGATTTAAATCAGAGATGAGGAGGAATTACTTTTCTCAAAGGGTCGTGATTCTGTGGAATTCACTACCTCAGAGTGCAATGGATGCCAGGATGCTGAATAAATTTGAGGAGATAGACAGACTATTAATTAGTAATAGGCTGAAAGGTTATGGGGAGAGGGCGGGAAATTGGAGTTGAGGCCGAAATGAGATCAGCCATGATCGTATTGAATGGCGGGGCAGGCTCGAGGGGCTGAATTGCCTACTCCTGCTCCTAGTCCTTATGTTCTTATGGAATGGAAGCCTGGATTCCTGCTGATCCAGATTGTTGAGAGGTTCCTGCTGATGTTACCGCAAATGTTTTCATTTTTCTAAGTCCTGCCATCTGCTGCCGTGCCTTCATATGAGTTTGATGCTCTACTGGCATTCTTCTTTTCATAGCAGAACCCCCAGAGATCAAATCCAAATGCTCCTACCCTCTGTTCAGTAACATCCTCCTCCACTACTCTTCCCTTGGCTTCCTTACGTGACATGCAGCACCCAGTGTTGGTGCCTTATCCACATCCCTCTTTCTAGACTGGTGATTATGAGAAGGTGTAATTGATGGTGTGGATGAATTTCTACTGACTGTCCAGGCTATTGAGGGTCCTGCTGCCATTGGGTCAAATCCTCTCTCTGCTTCTTCCTTGTTTCTCATTCCTTTGAAGGAAAGCAATGGAGAAATGCCAGTCTTCCTTCTCCTTTACTGTTCTGCAAATATATCCTTGGAGTATGGATGCCAGAAAATTGACATCTTTTAGGATCTATGTGCATTAGCAGGATGTTCTGCATAAAATAACTGCGGATGCAGAACCTCCTAAATTTTACAAATGCCGCAGCAAAGTGGGATCCCTGTATCTCTACTGCCCCCTCTTACTGCATTAATGGACAAATGGTGACTATTTCTCCTCCTGCAGTTAACTGTTCCTGTGACTGACTGACATGCCATTTTTCTGGAATGAGAATAGAATGTATGTTACTTTCAGTCATAGACTAATTTGTTTGAGAATGATTGGAGAATTTGTATCACTTCTCTTACAGGGTTCTTATACAGAAGGAGTATACACATGCATTGCAGGATTCTCCGGTCATAAAATGTAATTCTGCCATATTAAGGAATCTGTATTTTATTTAGTTCACATGCTTATACTCTTATGTTTGCCGCTGTACTTTTAGAATTAATATTGGTCTATAGCCTGTAAAGTGTAAAAACAATGGATGAATGGCAGTTTGCTGCCAACATAGTTCTGCTGATCTTGTGAAGATTTGGGAGTTGCCACTCACTTCCTGTGTCATCTACTTCCAACATAGCCTCATCTGGTGTATTGGCAGCTCTCTTGCTCCTTACTCCCATGATTCCATCTCTGACTTAAAGGTCTCCAAGAGGGTTGAGGCTCTCCTCCCCTCTAGTTCAGTTGGAACCATGGCTTCACCAGATGGATCTGTTTTAAGAACAGTCCAGCTTTGAAAGCTGTAGCCTTACAAGTAGTTCCTTTCTCTGGTCCCCCCACAACTCCTCAGTGTATATTTTCTTATCATAAGTAACTAACTGCTGGTGAGGCTTGGGTCTGTCTCTTGTCAGGCAATGATAAAAATTTGGGGGCCCCAGGATTGCTAACCGGATGAGCATCAGTGTCAGAGGTTGGGTAGAGGTCCTGCACTTAGTGAAGGATCACGAGGCTTGCTCATTCCAGCAGCAAAGCGACTGCAAGAATGATCAGGGTCCAGCCTTTTTTAATCCGACTGGTGAGCTGCAGACACCGAGAGAGACAATGCAAACAGGGTTTAAATATTTATCTAGTGCTGCCTATTTTGTATTGCAAATGAATAGGTTTGTTTTGAGTGTGGTGCAAGGATGGAGCTGTTATTAGGGTTGGCAGTAATAGGAGTGGTGATGGCCTGTCCTTTTGTCATGGTACCTACTAGTGTGATCAATATTGATTAACTATAGATGAGAGATGAAGGCGTCCATTCCTAATCCATTTGTTGGTGGATTCTAAGGTGGACATTTCTTTGCTCTCTGTCTGTTTTTGAGGAATCCTTTCGTGCTTCTGTATTTTTAAATATACATTCACTTTCACCCCATTATGCACTGCCCTTCTGTCCCTCACTGGTGTCAGCTCTTTGCTTTGCTGATCAGTTCTCACGATCACAAATCAATCTGCAACCTTTACTCCTACTCAGAGGATCTCCAAAAGGCAGGAACTGAAAGGCAGCAGGAGATGAAAGATATAGACATTGACAGCTCAGAAACAGCAGCAAACAGAAAGACCAGGTGAGATTTGAAGAGGCTGAAGAAGATATTTGAGATCAATATTCCTGAAAGTAGAGTGGAACAGAAGAGCCTCTTATTAAGTATAGATTACATGGATTAAACAATACATTGTAAAACAAGGTGAAAAATACTTCCCAAGAACAATCCCGAAAAAGCAGTGTTAACAGAAATGATCATTAAAAAGCCATTGAATAAAAAGTAAAATGAAAATCATTAGCGGAAAATGTGTTCACAACTTTACTCAAAAGCAAGGAAAGGGTCAAAAAGCAAGCTTAATTAGGTTAAGTGCAAAGAACCAGAAAGTGGCCTTTGTCTGATGGACAGCCGATTAGTGGAAGGCCCAAGCTGGTTGCTCATTCCAGCAGCAAAATGGCTGTGAGAATGATCAGGGTCCAGCCTCTTTTAATCCGACTGGTGAGCTGCAGATACTGAATGGTTGTCTCGAGGTAACCGGCCGGTTTTGTGGGCACAGGAATGCAGGCCAACTGGGATACCAGCTGAGATACATAGTCTTTTAGTGGGGCCTGGAGGAGCATTGTCAAATTTTAGGTCAGAAGTTTTAAGGATAACCTAAACCTATAACAACATCTAATTCCTCACTGTTTATAATAACTGTATCTGTGAAATGTATTTAAACACATTTTTGGAGAGGGTATGGATACTTTAGAGGCTTTTGAAGCAAATATATAATTACATTATCTGGATCAGGATTTGTACTTCATTTAAATGATCAGCTCAGAAGAAACCCTCAAGTCCTCATTCAGTCTCAGCTGATTGATTTGTCAACTATAAAACCCTCCTGTCCGCTAAGCAATACTATGGCTGTTAGGGAAAGTTGGAAAAATAAATTTTAGTCAAGAAAGTAACAGGCCAATGTAGTGAAACATTATGGGCTGAATTTTCTGGTCGGCGTGTGGGGGGCGGGCCCAATAAGCCCATGTGCAAAATGACACGCAATATTTCGCTTAGCGGGCGCGCGCCGGAGTCAACTGTGCGCCTGCCGAAATGTCAACAGCCTATTAAAGCCATTGAGAAATTAATTAAAGCACTTAAGAACGCTGCCCATCCAAACTTCGGTCGGCGGGCAGGCGAAAAGTCCAAGCGGCCTTCGCATTCTTCAGGAAACCTCATCCACGGGCGGGATGAGGTTTCCTGAACCTTTTATAAAATAAACAAATAAATTTTCATAAATTTACAAATATGTCCCAACTCATGTGACACTGTCACATGAGGGGACACGTTTAAATAAATTTTTACATAATTTATTCAACTGTTTTATTATCTGCTCAATCTCAAAGGCAGCTCCATGCCTCAGGGAGATTGCTGAGTTCATTCCTGCGCATGCACGAAAAAGCGCTGGACCCGACTTTCCCTCCTCCCCCGCCCCCCGCCTGAATAGGCAGCAAGCCCTACCGCCCACCTATTATGTTGGGTACGCCTTTATTGGCCCACTCGTGTAAAATGGCGGCACGCAGCTGATCACAGGCGTCGATCGGCTCCGCGCCCGCCCAGCCCACCTGCCATAGGAAAAATCCTGGCCTGTGGTATGAAAAGACTGATACATATTTTCCTTAAACATACTGACATTCTTTAAATGTACTACAGTCTTGTGATAACCATCAGTGTGCCACCAACACCTGGTGGGAACGGTGTGAGTTGGCAATGCCAAGTTCTATTGTCCCACTCAGCGTCATTTCATGCTTTCACATGAAAAGAGTTCTGCTTACAGGTGTGCAAAGGCTAGTTTAAAAAAATAATAAAGAGCCCAGCAACAATGAGAAGTTCAAAATTAAGAGTCATTGGGCAGAATTTTGCCGTTGGTGAACAGGGGGCGGGGCCCGCTCGCCGATGCGTAAAATGACGCGGGATGATGTCGGGCGGAGCCCCTGACGTCATCCCGCCCCATTTAAATTTTCAGGAAGGCGGGCCCGCAGCAAAATCAGCTGTCCGCCCGCCGACCTGTCAATGGCCAATTGAGGCCATTGACAGGATCAATTATACAATTAAAGGACCTGCCCGTCCAACCTTAAGGTTGGCAGGTTGGCCAGGAGCCCCGGCGGGGAATAGCAAAAACATGAAACCTCATCCACGGGCCGGATGAGGTTTCATGCAGGGTTTTAAAAAGTTTAATAAACTTTAATAAATTATGAACATGTCCCATCTCATGTGACATGTTAAGGAATTTTATTTTTCTATTTTTAATATTTTTAAAAGTGGAAGCGATCTCCCTGAGGCAGCACTTAGCCTCAGGGAGATGTGCGCATACGCGAAAGAGCGCACTCTCGCTTTTGGGGAATCCCCCCCCCGCCCGCACAGGAAGTGCATAGCGCTTCCCGCCGGATGTCACGCTGGGCGGGCCTTAATTGGCCCACCCACGTAAAATGGCGGTGGGGCCTGCTTCTCTGACGGGGATTGGCTCCCCAACAGGCAGAAAATTCTGCCCATTAAGTTTCTAGCCAGGGATGGTTTTGGGGGGATTTTGACTTAGAGATGTTCAGTCATAATCCCACATTTGGCAGCTTCACAGCAGTGGCTCCTCAACCAAGCATATACAACAAAAGGTCTGAGCCTATGGTTCCTCTTGTGCTGAGCAGGCTTACAACTGCAACAACATAATCATCAAGGTAAAACTAACCCGGCTCACGATGGTCTAATTCCAGTTCACTTCACAATACTTCAATTAACTGTAGCCAGCTGCTAGAATTACGTGTGCTCTCAGTTTGGAGATTTTACTCTCCAGTTCTCTGGGGACCTCTTATACTGAAGGAATTCAAAAAACTGTGGCGATAAAAATATTTTGTTTTTGGTGTCAGAATTTTAGATGTATATTTTTAGTCACTGAGCCATAAAAACCTCTTGTAAGAAAATTTGATCCTCCCATACCACTGAATGTGGATATCAGTGATGCTGCTGTGAGAAATGCTGTTTAGAAATCAGGCATCTCAGTACAGGAATGATGAAAAGTGGCAGAAGGTCAATTGCAAACTGCTTTAGGATGCCTCCAAGTAGTTGAATCAGAATGACAACAGGAGGAGCCTGGGAGCAGGTTATCCACCAGAAGGCCTATGGAAGTACATAAGGATTCATAATCTCACAAAACATAAAGTTATTTAAGTAACATAAAGTTGTCGTTTGGTAGTACAGAACTTGAGTATTGCTTAAGAAAAAAAGACCTTTTTGTTGGAGCTTTTCATCTTGCACTTATCAGGGCAATTTGCAAGAATATCAAATGTAAAAGGAACAACAATTTATACTGTATGAGAAGAGAGTGCTGATTGGTTGGCAAGTGGACTCTGATTGGTAGAGGCATTTCCATGGAGAATGCACTTGTTGACGGTGACTGAATTAACTGCCAAGCATTGTTTGAAATTTAAACCAGGCAGCTTGACTTTGATCGGTCAAGGCATCGCCCTGGGGAATGAACCAGCGAATGACTGTCACTTATTTTGTTTAGCTGAAACAGGTTCAATGTGCCTGCAAAGAACAGAGCGCTACGTATTAATAATATATGTAGCTTCCAGTACAGCAAATGTGCCACACAGCGAGCCCGACTGACAGTCTTAAATTGGTTGTCAGGGTCATTCTTCGCACACCAAGGACTATTGAAATACTAAAATAATGCCTGACAGTTAACTGTCAGTCACCACTAACTGGTGCATTCTCCATGGCAACGCCTCTACCGTCAGAGTCCACTTGCCAATGAATCAGCACTCTCTTCTCATACGGTATAAATTGCTGATCGCTTTACATTTGGTTTTCTTGTGAATTGTCCTGATGAGTGCAAGGCAAAAAACTGTGACAAAAATGTCTCTTTTTTCAGCAATAACATAAAGTTGTCCAGAGTCAGATGAACACTGTTTCTCTGAGACTAAGCCTATGTGCACCTCTCTCTCCCTTTATCCTACAGTGGTGCCAGAGGCTTCAGCAGTGTAATTCTCTCCCTAAATTTCTCCTTTCCATTTCCTTTTCTGCCTTTAAGAATTATCTCCAAACCCATCTTTGACCAACCTTTTGGCCACCCCTTTCCTTACATATATCTTCAAGTGCCTTGGGAAATTCTTTCATATTCAGTGAGGGTTGTTGTACCATGAACATTTGTTCTAAATTATAATCGGATCCCAGTAAGCTTTTCTGATAAGGAGTAATATTTACAAATTAAGAACAACAAAAAGCAATAGGAAATAATAGAAGGGTGGTTAGTATGTGAACAGATTACCTGCACAAGTGGTACTACAAGAAACCATGATGGATTTGAGAGTAACTAGACAAGCTCTTAACAATAAATTGGATTCAGGGTTATTAAAATTGCACAAATGGAATACTGTGGGTAGATGGCTTAGATGAACGGTTACTATGTGAAGTTTGAATAATCATAGCTCCCAAGTACCCAAGGCAGGATTCCTATAGTCCAAGCTTTCCACTATCTAGCATCCCAAAGGCTTTACTGACTTCTTAATATTGAACAAATTGCTTTAACAATTTCAAACTGACCATTTAACTGCAGGTGGTTACTCAAGTGCTGAAAACTGCATGCAATAAACCTCCACAAATCTGACTAAAGCAGAACAGATTGTTTTTTTGATTAAAATTATGCAATTGTGTCCCTTGCAGTTGCAGGCACCATAACATAACCAACTGCTAAGAAGCTATCCAGAAAGAAAATTGACCAAGTAACATCCTCATAATCCTGTCAACCTATCAAATTGTGGCAGAAATGGAAATATGATTAATTCCAATTGCAGTTGGCAACTTGAAATCTGAAAATAATCCCTTTCTGCGCTATTGCCAAAAAAAATGGGATCAACAATTTGACTCCAGGTATTTTGTGAAATAAAGAGGAACTGTAGCACATCCAAAGGCAAAGCTGCCAGTCTTGAAATTAAATAATCACTTTAATTAAATAAATAGCTTTGGGGATATGAAAATCAACTATCCTGCAGGTTGCTCTCTAGTTATAACTCAGATACTCTAATTTGACATCCGGTACTTCACCAACAAAGTTGCACTCGTCACGTGATAGGCAATGGACTGGTTCTTCTTGTGTTAACCTACAATTTGAATATCCCAATTTTCAACTGAGGTTTCAATTACATGAAAGATCAAATGATAAACAAAGGCCCATAAATTCCTGGAGCTTGAAAGAATGATGTCACTTTTCTGCCAGGGGACCTGCAACACAGGCTCAATTTGATTTGCTGAAATTCTGCCCATCTAGACTAGATCTTTAAATCCTGGCTGGGGGTTGCCATGGACATGTCTTCCTGGTCCTACTTCAAGGAAGCGTTGAAACCTCACTGGAAAATTCCTCCTTTATGCCTGTGAAAGACCTTGATGGAATTAATGCACATTCAGACTTGGTCTGAATCCCTTTGGGACCTTCTGAAGATCCCAAACCTTTGCAGGAATAAGGCAATCAATCCTCAAGGGGATAAACTGACTTTTCTGATTATAGTGGCTCTAGCAGGAGCTGAAAACTGAAAAGAAGCATTTTTTCTCCAAGCCATCTGGACCTCCATCCTTGAACAGCGGGATTTGGAGTGGGGTCATTTGGCCTTGACCGGAGCAAGGGCTGCAGGTAAGAATTCACAGCTGATTGTGCTCAACCTGCAAGTGACCACCCTCAATGTTTACATTGTGCAAGTTTACATGAAAGACTGGCTTTAGTCCATGGTTTAAAGTCTTGAGCCAGCCAATATAATTTTCACACCTCCCAGTAAAGTCTCAAAGTGCTTCATATAGTACATTACTTGGAAACAGAATGACTTTTATTAAGTAAATAAATACAAGTTTATTTTGTGTGCAAAAATATCACATCTATAAGATGATTGATGAGTAATTTGGTTTTTGCTTTTCTAGTGATGCTATGGAACATTTAACATCCACCTGAACATGACGGGATCATTGCAGCTCCAACATTGCAAAACTTCCACAATACTACATTAAAGTGTAATTCTGCATTATATGCTCAAGGCATGGAGTGAGTTTTGAATCCACAACTTTCTGATTCAGAGCTATGAATCCTGCCAACTGAGTCAAGCTGACGCTTGATGGCTGTTCAGTGCACAAATATACAGCAAATATTTCCATCTCTGATTTACAACGCATAATGAAGGACAATAGAATGACAGTCTTTCAGACAAGATCAAACTTAGGAAACATAGGGGAGAGAGAGAGAAAGAGAGAAAGTAAAATTGTGGATGTTGAAGTCCTGAATATGGTTTCACTGTAGGCCTATTCCTCATTTTCAAATGCTATCTGGCTTGCATTTTCCATTTTTAACAAAAAGAACAAAGAGTATTGTTCCATTCTTACGCGTCTACAGACATGGATGGGCCACTAACAAGGTTTACAGCTCACTTACCTCCTAGCTGAAAGACTGTTCTAAGAAGGAGCTTCATTGCACAGTTGCATATTGACTCCCGTGGACATACATAATGCTAGGTATTTTTTCAAATTTGTTGCCACTTGTTGAGTAAGAATTTCACCATAAAGGGTTGGAAGTGTAAAGCTACAACAAACCACAAAAGAGTAGGAGCGTATTAACAAAACAGGGAGAGAGAGAGAGAGACAGAGAGAAAAAGAGAGAGAGAGAGAGAAACATAACGCTGATACATGCAAACTGGCATGTTTCTTTCTTCCTCCGTCCCAGTTGTTAATAGCTGATATGTAACTTGATCACAGCAGACAGAATATATTAGCACGTACCTACAATTATAAACTCTCACTGAGGAAAGGAGTCTTAAAAACCGACATGGTCTTTTTTATTTTCTAGGCAACTACTCTGAAGCTGAACAAGAAATACAAAAACTCTTGTGTTCTCCATTACAATAAGGTGAACTAACGGTGACATATAATGTTAAACTGCATGCTCAAAATCAACTCTGAAGTCCAGTGTATTACCTTGGTGCTGACTTTGATTGAGATGATATAATTGAAGTCCCTCTAAGAAGGCAGCACCGCCTGGTTTGAAATCAGGAGATGACAAGGTGCAATATAAGTTATAGGTCATTCAATAAAATATGCATGTGTGGGGTTCTCAGCATTAGAAAGACATTCCTCTGTAAGCTTTGACTAAGTCTGGAGCTTTGGTGTCATAAACAATCCCTAAATTAGCTCCCTTCCCCATATCTAAACTGTTACTAAGCCAACCTTCTTTCACCTCAGAAATATCATCCACCTACACCCTTCGCCTTCCCTCACTGCTGCTGAAATTCAAATCCATCTTTTTATCAACCCAAGACTCCACTTCTCTAATGCTCTTGTTACCAGCATGTCTGCAATAACCTCTACAACTTACTCATTGTTCTCCACTTTCTCTATGCTAACTTATAACTACCACAGAAAACACTAATGGGCCCTACCCACTTCTGTTAAAACTTCTAGAATGCAAAGATAACCTCTGCTGTTCTTTCCTCTGCTGCAAATCGTCTTCATAAAAAACTCTCCTGGTTTCCTCCACCATCACCTGCTAAAATAAGTGGAACTCATGAACTTCTTTGTCACTAAGATTGAGACTATCTGATCAGCTGTCTCTGTCACATCCCTTCCTTCCACTAGCCCACTGGGCCAACTTCCTCTACAGCTTCCCACTGTCCCAGTACTAAACTCGTCTCTTTTTGTAGTTTCTCTCCTATCTCCTCTCATGCCCTCTCTGAGCTCATCTTGTCCAGGAGACCCATCTCCTGCTCCCTCAACCCTATTTTCACTAAACTGTTGATCATTCAACTTACTTTCCCGGTCTCCATATCAGAGGATATTATAAACAATTCTCTCTTTGCAGATGTTGTCCCTCTTTCTTAGAAATCTGATGTCATCATTCGTCTCCTAAAAAAAATCCCTTGACACCACCATTCTCGCAAACTGCTGTCCCATCTCCATTTTCCCTTTGTCCGTCAAAATGTTTTCGCCTCCCAAATTTGTGCTGATCTTTCCCAGAACTCCATGTTTGAGTCCTTCTAATCAGGTTCCCTGCTATAGTACCAAAACATATCATATCAAAGTAACAAATTACCTTCCACGTGTCTATGACAAAGATAAACATTCCTTCCTCATCCTTCCCAACCTGCCTGCAGCCTTTGACATGGTTGACCACATCATCCTCCTCCAATGCCTCTCCATGTCCTCCAATTGGGTGGGACTGCTCTGACATGGTTCCATTCTTATCTATCTAATCGTAGCCAGAGCATCACTTGCAGTGGCTTCTCTTCTTGCTCCTGCACTGTTACCTCTCAAGTCACCCAAGGATCTATTCTTGGCTCCCTCTTGCTTCTTAACTATGTGCTGCCCATTACGAACATCATCTGAAAGCACAGCATTAATTTTCACATATACATTGACGACACACAGCTCTACCTGACCACCACCAGATATTTCTTCAATATTGGGAAGACTGAAGCGATTGACCTCATATCTCCTAATGTGGCTTGGTATCATACTTTGTTTTATAATGCTCCTGTGAAGTGCTTTGAGACATTTTATTACATTAAGGGCACTATATAAATATAAATTGTTATCACTGAAGACCATCATTTTAGTTACTATGACCCTAAGTTAGACCATTCTTTCTAAATCGCTCTCGCTTCTGCTGCAACCTCTGCTAACAAAGCCCTTCTACAAACCCCGGTCACTTACTCTGCTTTCTGGCCCCTTCCTTCCAACCTTCACTTTTACTTCTTCCCTTCTACTTGGTGTCTGCTTTTTACCTCCGCTCTGTAATCTTTCTGTAAGTCAGGGGTATTAGAGAAATTAAGCTATTGGTGTTTTAGTATAACAGAGCACACCTTACTAACACTGCTCCACAAAACAATCCAATGATGCTCCAGCACAATATAAAAGTCCTAGTAGATTTTGACAATGTTAGACTTCACATGTACTCTATCAGAGTCCTTATATATTTCCAGGATCCTAGAAGGCAACAACCCATTGTATGGGTTTTATGTTTCTGGCAGATTTCTTCCATTTGCTAGGAGATAAATCTCACAGTCAGGGCAGCATATTCTAGCTACCCTAGTGATTGTCATTTTCTTTTGAAATAACTTCCTCCAATTATTGTTCCTTCCAACTTCACTAGGTCATGCAGCCTAGTTTATGTGTGGGGTAATTTACCTCAATGCCAACATCAACCAACCTGTCATTTGACTGAGTTATCACTATCAATGGTTCAGTGTAAATGACACCAAGATTAGATTTCAAACTCAAGAATAAGCAAGATGTCCTACAAAGTTGTTCATGGGGAGTCTGAGGGATATATTATTTGGTAAAGACGGAAGGATGATATGGTATAATGAAGATGATATTGTGGCATAAATTGGCTGTTGTTAAGGGAATGTTGATTACAAAAGAAAACGTAAAAAGAGTAAAATTACATCAGAATTGAAATTAATTTAAATCATTAGAAAACTTGATGAAATTCTACATCGGAAAAATTGTTTTTATGTTACACTCCAAATCATACAAACAAGGAGCAGGAGTAGGCCATTCAGCCCATCAAGCCTGCTCTGTCATTTAATAAGATCATGGCTGATCTGATAGTAACCTCAAATCTGCATCCCGCCTACCTCCGATAACCTATCACTCCCTTGCTTACCAAGAATCTATCCACCTCTGCCTTAAAAAAACTCTGCTTCCACCACCTTTTCAGGGAGAGAGTTCCAAAGACTTATGACCCTCTGAGAGAAAAAAATTCTCCTCATCTCCGTTTGAAATGGGTGACCCCTTATTTTTAAACAGTGGCCTTTAGTTCTAGATTCTCCCACAAGAGGAAACATTCTCTCCACATCCACCCTGTCAAGACCCCTCAGGATTTTATATCTTTCAATCAAATCGCCTCTCACTCTTCTAAACTCCAGTGGGTACAAGCCAAGCCTGTCCAAACTTTCCTCAACAGTCAACCCACCCATTCCAGGTATTAGTCTGATAATTCTTCTTGGAACTGCTTCCAATGCATTTACATCTTTCCTTAAATAAAGTGCCCAATACTGTACACAGTACTCCAGATGTGGTCTCACTAATGCTCTGTATAACTGAAGCATAATTTCCCTACTTTTGTATTCAATTCCCCTCACAATAAATGATAACTTTCTATTAGCTTTCCTAATTACTTGCTGTATCTGCATGCTAGCCTTTTGCGATTCATCCACTAAGACATCTGGATCACTCTGCATCTCAGAACTTGAAATCTCTCACCATTGAGATAATACGCTTCTCTTTTATTCTTCCTGTCAAAATGGGCAATTTCACATTTTCCCAGCTTATACTCCATTTGCCAGATCTTTGTCCACTCACTTAACCTATATCTTTTTGTAGCCTCCTTATGTCCTCTTCACAACTTACTTTCCCAACTAACTTTGTGTCATCAGCAAACTTGGCAACCATCCCATCTATCCCTTCATCCAAGTCATTTATATAAATTGTAAACAGTTGAGGTCCCAGCACTGATCCCTGTGGCACATCGCTCGTTACATCTTGCCAACTGAAAAAGACCCATTTATGCCTACTCTCGGTTTCCTGTTAGCCAGCCAATCTTCTATCCATGTCAATATGTTACCGCCTATACCATTAACTTTTATTTTCCGAAATAACCTTTGATGTGGCACTTTATCAAATGCCTTCTGGAAATATAAGTACAGTACATCCACTGGTTCCCCTTTATCCACAGCACATGCTACTTCCTCAAAGAACTCCAATTAATTGGTTAAACATAATTTCCCTTTCACAAAACCATGTTGACTCTGCCTGATGACCATGAACTTATCCAAGTGTCCTGCTATAGCTTCTTTATAATAGCTTCTAACGTTTTCCCAAGACAGATGTTAAGCTAAAATCATTTGACCACTTTTCACAGAAAGTTCTTGAGGAAAGGAACTGCCTTGAAATGTGTTTTAAAACATTATGGGTGCTTTCCCTTTTGTTGTTACAGGTGCTGTTTATGGGCCAAAGTGGCATCTGATTTGTAGTGCACACTCCTGCTGCAAATCATGTCGGATGCCATACTACTGAAGGCATTAATGCACGCACAGTTAACGCTCACCAGAAGTATTTAGAGCAGGCAGATCATGATGTCAGTTAGCACGCGATGCTGATTTGACTTGTGCTGCCATTTTTGAACTCAGCGCTCCAGTCAATGCCATCTCTTAACCTTGCACAGCTGAACATGTATTAAACAGCAGGAACGAATCCCCACACCAGCACTATTTAAAAAGTGATCATGAACTACTTACAGGTTAGCTGCTGGTTGATTTCTTCTAGTGGTTGGTACGACTCTACAAGTGTTTGGTGCTTTCCATTGTTGTTTCATGTTGCAAAGGTCTACAGGGAATGGCATGGCAAGTGCTGAAGGAATTTTTACAGACAGCACAGATGCATTTAAGATAAAACTAGATAAACACTTGTGAGAAACAAATAGAAAGCTGTGCTAATAGGGTGACGTGAGGCAGGATGCGAAGAGGTTCGGGTGGAGCGTAAAAGCTGGCATGGATTAGTTGGGATGACTGGTCTGTTTCTGTGCTGTATATTCCATTTTTTTTTCTTACATCAAGGTTTCTGCACAAACCAGTTGCTTCCAGACATGGGTGCACAAGTGGCATTCCCACCTGTGGGAGGCAATACTGGAGATGGCTAAGGCTTGCCAACCCTGGCATTAAAGATCCAGAAGGATGATTTTTTTCTTCTTTTGGGATGGCAGTGATAATAGAACTTCCTTGCTTTTCTTCAAAATAGTGCATAGGATCTTGTCTGTTTACCCGAGCAGGCAAAAGAGACCTCAGTTTAACGTTTCATCCGAAAAAAGCCACCTCCGACAGTGTAGCATTCCCTTACGATTGCACTAGAGTGTCAGCCTTGCTAATTGTGCTCAAGTTCTGGAGGAGCTGAACCCACAACCTTCTGACTAAAAGATGTGAGTGCTATTAACTGAATCATGACTGATACAGATGGCTAGCACTGTCTCCTCCATGGGGGTTAGGACATGCAGGCACACCTGTCCTCTGGCTAGCTCCTGCTGCCTTCGGTTATGTACCACCTGTCCTTGCAAGAGAGAAGGAAGTGTGTCACTGGGTGTGGTGCAATCTGATTGGGTGATGCAGCTGTCATGAACAGCTGGGAGTGTGTGCAAACTCTGGATATGAGGCTTGTAGGAGTCTTAAGTGTGTGAGGGTGAGATAAAGCATAAAAATGTTGGCATGAGTCCTGATTAATAGAGACTGTCAGCAGGAGAGTGCTGGCGGCGTGGTAATTGAGAAGCATCTAAGGTTAGTCGTGCAGCTAGTAAGATATGGTATTTTAAGATGCACTCATTGACTCTAACCACTTGGGTGAGGTCAATGAACTTCCTGCACTATTACACTAGGTTTCCAGAGCTAGATCCCTGGCATTGATTTCTACAGCTATCTGCTCCCACTGCGTTATGAATATACATCTGGAGGGTTCCCTATGGAAACAGGATATCATTCCTCCTTTCCAGTTCCTCCAAGGCCTCCAGTGTAGCGGTTGAAAACCTTGGAGCCTGTCTTCTCCCAGGTTGTGCCATTCATCTTTGTTTTCCAGGTCAGATTCACCTCTGGCACACGACCAGCCTCTGCTTGAGCCACCACCTTCCCTTAAGGAGATGCAGGCTATCTTTATCTGGTTCTTGCAAAGTTATGAATTTGGGGCCCTGCTGATGCGTGCGGCTCTTTTAAGAGCAAGGTTGGTGCTGGGAGCATGCAGAAATAATTGCAATGGGCAGGCAGCATGAAGGTGGCATGCTGCTTGCATTGCAACCAACAGGTATGGGTTAGTTGCATGTATCACAATCTCCCCCTCCGTTTTTGGGGGTCATCCTATTTAGCTGTTCACATATGCGAGTTAAAATAAAATGCCTGAGATGATGGGTAGATAAGATGCTCATGAGCTCACTTCGGTTTATCTGTGAACTATGGATCATGAGCAATTCATTAGCTTGTCTTGATAATTAATTAACGATTCACAAGCGTTGTGTTGGAAGGGTCATGGATCCCAAATGCTTAGCATGGAATCTGATAACCTGTCCCTTTCTGGCTGTGAACGACGAGGGTTAAAAGATATAGGGCGGAATTTTACGGTCCCACCAAAGTCAACGGACCTTTGAATGGCTTGCCGCATTCTATGGACCTGTCCTGCCGTCACTTGGTGGAAAAATTCCCCACATAGACACAGGAAGTCAGGCCCTGAACCAGAATGCTATGAGGCAGTCATGCAGTAATGGCTGCGAGAACTGGCTGGACTGCAGGAGATAATAGTGAGAAATGATTTCGTTTCAGTTGCGTAAGATGGCCCAGTTTTGCAAGGAAGCATGGTGCCTTCTTCGTGTTATATTATTGTATGAAGGTAAGTTTAGTGAATTAAGTCCATTCTATCTGTTCTCCTGTATGTTCGTTAGGCTAAAATCAGGTGGGTTATAGCTTTGTATCGAGCCTAATCTGATCAAGGTAAAAGCAAAATACTGCAAAATCTGAAATAAAAACAGAAAATACTGGAAAAACTCAGCAGGTCTGACAGCATCTGTGGAGAGAGAAACAGAGTTAACGTTTCGAGTCCGTATGACCCTTCTTCAGAGTCAAGGGTTTGCTTAGTCTGTATTCAGAAAGATTGAAAAAAGACACGTATGAATGAATGAATGAATGTTCAGCTCGCATGACCAAGGGTCATCAACCGTTATGCCCCTGGGATATTTTATGACTTAAGTAGATGTGGACAGTGAGAGTCGCCTCCAAAAAACGTCCTAAAAGACTAAAGTCGGGTGGGGTCTGAAACCAGCATCTGCCGATCCCATCAGTATCCTGACAAGGAGTTTATGTTAGAATTGTCCCATAGTCTTCCAGTTCATTAAAACACTTCCAGAGTTAATACTATGTATCTGTTTCTGTGATTCATGTCAGTGCCAGCTTTTCAGTGACTGGAAAGCAGCAAAAGGAGAGGATGGTTCAGGTGAGCAGTCCAATGCCCAAGAAGGAGGGTGATGGAAATGAGGCTTGGCCATGATGTTGAGGTGAGGATGAGTCAGAGGTAGTGGACTCAAGACCAAACCTCTCAGATACTGGGAAGGGGGTCTTACAGGCTAAGGCCTGAAGACTGGGTTTAGCATAGGGTGGAGTGGAAACAGAAAGTGCTCGAAATGCTCAGGCACCATACCCTCTAATATATTTTCTAAAGCATGGCCGATTTGTTTAAGTGTGCAAGCTCTTTAAATATTTTTGTACGGCACAGTAATTTAAAGCTCAGCCTGTGTGGGAATTTACAAGTTGCCACAGCTTAGCAAGGACATTGCTGCCAACATCTGTGGAGAAAGAAACAGAGTTAATGGGTGGAATTTAATGCTCGCAGCATGGGCTTGTCCACCGGCTGGAGAGCCACTGGCGACCCTGCCACAGCCATTCCCACCCTCCCTGACCTGATTTAACATCAATCAGGCACTTACCTGGGGTTCTCATCATGATCCCACCTCCACAAGCTGCTGGCCAAGCGGAGTAGTGCCCAATACCAGTACAGCAGGAGACCCAGGCTGCAAGATTGTTGCTGGAGCCTGGAGTGAAGGTAAGTGAAGCGGGCTTGTTGGGGCCAGTCGTAGAGGCTCCAGTGAGCCCGGGTGGGTGATAGTTCTAAGGGCAGGTGGAGGTCTTCACCTGTCGGCAACCCTTACCTCCAACGTGTCTCTCCATTGGGCATGGGATACCCAAGTTAGGAGGGAGCCCCACCAAAAGGCAGCAGGCATATCCACATGGAGTGGTCCTTGCCTGCCACTGGGAGATTATCAGCAGCGGCGGGATGAGACTTTTAGTGGCCCTTAAAGTGGCCTCAATTGGACGCTGGGTGAGAAGAACGTATTCGAGCCTTCTCACCCTGAACCTAATTGGGGAGTTGGGAAAGTGATGGGGACTCCATCTTCTCACCGATTGTATGGGTCAGCCCCTCAGCTGACCTCCGGTGGGGGGGTGGGAATTAAATTCCACCCAACATTTCAAGTCAATGACCAAGGGTCATCGACCTGAAACATGAACTCTTTCTCTCTCAGATGCTGCCAGACTTACTGAGTATTTCCTGCCTTTATTTTGGATTTCCAGCATCAACAACATTTAGCTTTGGTTTTAACATGGGGTGGGTGGCCACAAATTTAACAGGTGAGTGGGAGGGGGGGGAGGTGAACCACAGTGTGGGAAAGTCAGCAGCTTCAGCCCCTAAAATGGACGGCCAGCAGTGAGGAGTGGGGTATTGAAAAAAAATTGCTGCAGGACCAAGGAATCTAGGCTATGAGTATCATGTAACTTATCAGTCAGCCAGAAGCCAGATTCAAGTGATGGAGTACTGCTACAGCACCACTGAACTTGAGATACTCCTAGCTAGTCAGTACTGCATTAAAAGGTTTAAGGGCACTGATACAAACAGAAACATGACAAAAGCGGGTGATGGATACATTGTGACAGATCAAAGTGCTACAGGAAGTATCACACCAAAAGGAAGTGCACACACATACAAGACTATGAATATATTACTGCTGAATCTCTCATGCCCGAGATGTTGGTTAGGATAAGGAAATGGCAGGTCCTTTAGCTATGTTTGTTTTAACAGGCAGAAAGATGGTACAGCAATCCCTCCCATCTGAGATAAGGAAACAAAGGCACTATTGCAGTGTTTTCTGTCATTGATGCAGTGCCACATCTAAAGCCAGTAAGAACAAGAGGCATTACTGCTTAAGTTTTATCCATGGGCATAATAGCGTTGTCAATTCAAACATTTTCTGGGCAGGATTTTTACCTTGTCGGTAAGCCCCCGGAGCATCCGCAAAACTGCCCGCCGCCCGCAATCGGGCCCTGACCGCAATCTCACGCTGGCTGGCCAATTAACAGCACGGAAGTCAGCTTTTGCATATGGGTGCGCTCAGTGAAACCTCCCTGAAGGCACAGAGCTGCCTCAGGGTGCTGAAGATTTCTAACATTAAAAATAAAGCTTTTAAAATTAAGGTAAACATGTCCCCTCATGTGACAGAGTCACATGAGCGGGTACACGTTAAAAATGAGATTTAAGAACTTTTATTTTAACATTCTAACATCGGAAACCTCATCCCACCCGTGATGAGGTTTCCTCAAAAATCCAAAAGCTGTTTGGCCTTTTCGCATCCCCATCCCCCGCCAACCATAAGGTTGGACGGGCAGGGAAAATTTCACTTCAATTAATTTATTAATGGGCTTAACAGCCCTCTTAATTGTCGGCAGGCGCGCTGCTGACTCCTGTGCGCGCCCGCCTCTCGAAATATCGCGGGAGTGCGTGATGACGTTGGGACACTTGCCCACATGCTGAGTGGAAAATCCAGCCCTATATATGTTCGTTTACATATGTGCAAGCATTTGTGCTGCTCATTGCTTTTTAAGCCAACAAACATTATCGAGAATATTTCTCAGAATTAGTTACCTCTGAGGAAATTGTCTTAATAATATTTACTTGTTCAAAGAATGAGCAACATTCTATTAATATGTAAATTCTATCGAGCAATACTCAATCAACATTACTGGGAATATTCTTTACTTGAAATGAACATTACACAAACTATTTAACTGGGTACTGCTATATTGGTATGCAATTGGAGGAAAAAGCATAGCAATGTTTATCAGCAAACCACAGGATATACCTTAGCAATTAATTGTTGAATAATCATGCCATTAACAACAGAGACATAATGCATAGGTGGCAGCCCATAATTACAGCATTACATCTATGTCCTGGCAAACCAGACAGTGATGAGTGTGAAACCAAACCTGATTGACATTAAAAATACTCAACTCACACTGTGGCAAGCCACTAAACACTTTACATGAAAATACAAACTGTATTTCAAAGGAAGTAAAACACAATTAGCCCTGATATTCAGAAGCTCGGACTCAATGGTAATAGCATTGTAATGGTCTAACCTCCTGGTTGAATGCAGGCCAACTATCCGTCACAGGAAACAGTGAACCTCAGAAACAAATTGAAATGAATGGTCACTACTAGGAGAGTTTATGTTTCAGTTCTGACAAGAAGATCCTAAACCAACAGCCTGGATAACCAAATTTTTCCCCATCTGGCTGCCATTTAAAGTTGTTGCAAGGCGTGATAAGGAGTTCACAATAGGAATCCCAGGTTGGTCTGCGATACAATCACTCATGCGCTGTAGCACAAAAGTGGCAGTTCAACAGTTTCTGGATAATGTTGTTCACATGCTTATTTCCCAATATAAACTGAACCACAGGGTGGGAGCTAGGCAGGTGCAAGGTGCTTCCTCGCAAAGGGAGAGAAAACAAAAATAAAAATAACCCAAGCTGCTCTTACAAGCTTCTTGCAGCTGGCTACAGAAGAATGGGTGAGCTTTGGTAACCATCTGCCCTCTCAGCAGCATACATCAAACGTGAAACTAGAAAGGAGGGCAAAAATGAAAGAGGGAAAATGTGACATTAATGTCAAAAGGTTAAGATTTATACCTAACAGAAATGGAAGGATTTCTCACTGCTGATTCTTTTATACAGATTGCAGCTTACATTTTTGTTTTGATTTAAAAAATTGTTATATAAAATACTTTAACAAAAGTAGTGTCGTTAACAATAGTTACACTTGTTGGTGAAGTAATACAAGCAAAGATATGCTAAACTGAAAGCAGGAACATGAAAAACAGGTTACTCAATAAATTCAGTTCTGATTAAAGGTCATCGAACTGAAATGCTAAACACGATTTCTCTCTCCACAGGCTCTGTGTGACCTGCTGAATGTTCCTAGCATTTTGAGAGGAAAGTTGGTCTGCACATGTTTCTGGGCTTGGGGAGTTGTGATTCATGATCTGCTGATTCCTTTTGAGGCAGAGAGCATAAACGTCCTACTGCCTCATCATGTAAGTGATTTCTATTTGTAGCCCAGAGTGAAACGCACAACAAAGGGTCCAATAGCAGGCGAGGCTAGCACTTGTTCCAGCTTGCCTCCAGTTCCTAAAGACAGTCTGTCCCTCTTAAAGGGAAGCTGCAATAATTCATGTTGAACCCCATTGATGCTCCTGCAACTAAAGGAGATAGAATGTCAGTGCTATGAGACTGCTCCCAGATGAGGTGCGAGGGCCTCCAAGGAAATGTACAGGAGGACGGAGGCCATATTTCCAGAGGGGGTTAGGAGGCTCTCAAGGAATGTCCGCTGAATGGAGTGGGAGCAGACGGCTACGGAGGTCGATTCCTGGAGTCTGGCCCCAAGGACCTGGCAGCAGTACTTCAAGAGATTTAATCAGCTCACGTGAACGCGTCTGTACATGACATATCCTATCCTCCGCATCAGCAACCTCACACACTGCTCAGTGCATCACATCCCATCACTCATTCAGTAGCAGCTGCCAGCACTCATGACAGATGCCTAACATTCACATAGTCGACCTCACCCTCACACACCTTTCACCGATCCCAGTCTCACACATAACAATCACCACCTCCACATACCTCCAGCTATTCAATTATGCCAGGAACATCACTCAAACACAGTGCCAAACAGTCTCTTACATTCTGCCCTCTCTAATGAAGGAAAAGGTAACATAAAATATATTCTTCCACTGAGCTCAATGGAAGTGTTAATACTTTGAATCATTGGGCCAGCTCCAACAGAGCCCATCGCATTCACTGTGGCTGAGGCCATTGATGATGACCGTACGTTACTACCTTATGGCCCTTCTTCACTTCCACCTCACCCTCACAGAGTCCAAACTGCAGGTGGTGTGACCAAGGACATCTTGCTTTACATCCCAATGCCCCCGTCACTGTCAAGGACCATGGAGGGGTCTGGCTCCAATGTGGCATAGGGTATTGCACAGAGCTTTCCACTGTGGAAGTGCTGACCAAGTCAATGACTGCATTAGCAGTCCCAATCGGGATGCAGCATCTGGTGACTGCTGTTTCAGCTTCCACTGCAGCACAGGCCATAAGTCACTCAATGTCTCAGTGCTGCACTGGAAGTTCAGATTGACATCATGCTCGCTGCCTTGCAGGCTCAGACTGCTGCTATCATGGGTGC
Source organism: Cetorhinus maximus (assembly GCF_964194155.1). Taxonomy (NCBI): domain Eukaryota; kingdom Metazoa; phylum Chordata; class Chondrichthyes; order Lamniformes; family Cetorhinidae; genus Cetorhinus; species Cetorhinus maximus. Next base: position 6,771,015 of record NC_135883.1, on the reverse strand, counting down.
AGATCTCAGTGCTCAAAGGGGCTTGCAGGCTCTTGCAGCAGTCCAGCATTCTGTATTCTAGCTGATCATTTGGATGCTGAGGTGCCTCCCTAAGGAAGTGGCAGTGACACTGTGGAGTATGAACCTGCTATCCTCTCAAGAATTATAGCATTTGCGTTCCCACCACAAGAATTATAGCATTTGCGTTCCCACCACAAGAATTATAGCATTTGCGTTTCCACTACCGTTACTCTACCAGTGCCCCTGCTATTGCCTCTCAGCAAGCCAGCTCAGACTGCTGCTGCCCACACTGAGGCCCTCAAGGCTTAGGGCTGCTCAAAGTTGTCTTGCAAGGCCATCTGCAGCCTCTCCCATAGAAAGTCAGTGGCCTTCCACGAGCCATGCTGCAGCCACTGGCATAGAACTGCAAAGGAGCACTAGGACAGGCAAATGTACCCAGAAGACAGGCATTAAGGGAATTCACAAGGGTGAATAATTTATTTCTGTTTGTATAATTGGATCCATTTTTGGATAAAGATGTCAATGAGGTTTTTGTGGGTGTTCTTTATTGTTGATGGTGGCCAATGGGCTGTTGTGACAGGGTGTTTCAGGAAGCTGTAAAGATGGGAAATGGTGGATCCAAGCTTATCAAGGGAAGTAGTTTTATTCAAAGCAGAATCAGAGAAAGTGCTCTGTGACGCCCTCTCCAAAGCAAGGGGGTCCATGCTGCATTTTCTCTGCTCCTTCTCTTCCTCCTCCTTCTCCTCCTACACTGAGATGCCTCTGGACCCCTAGAGATAATGGCTGTGTACTGATGGTGGCAAATGTTATAGGTGGCCATTATAAACTTCAAAATCCACTCTGGCACATACTGAGGGCTCCCCCCACCCCTCCGGCCAGATTGGACAAGGCAGCATAACCGTTGCTTGAGCAAGTCAATTGTTTGCTCCACAATGCTTCTTGTGGTTTCTTAATTGTCATCATATTCCTGCTGCCCTCGAGTGATTGGGTGACAGAGGGGTTCATCAACCACATGTGCAGGAGGTAGCTTTTGTCCCTGAAGAGCCAGCTTCTCGTTCTCTATGAAGGCCTAAAGATGGTGGGTGCGGCTGATTGGTACAGGATGAATGTATCCTGGCTGCTGTCAGGATAAGAGACTTGCACCAAAATGATGTATTGAGAGTGGTTACACACCAGCTGCAAGTATATAGCATCGTGACTCTTGCGGTACCTGTACCTCTTTTCGTTGACAATGTGAGCCCACAGAGCCATGTGCATGCAGTCCATGGCACCCTGTTATCTTGCTGAAGCCATGTGCACTCTCATTCAGTTGATCACTGCTGAGGGAGAAAATGATGTACCCTCTTCTACTGGAATAGATGGCCTCCACAACCTCCCAAATGTTTTGATGGATGGCTTTCTGAGAAATGTTCGAGGTGTCCTCTCCTGCCTGGAAAGACTCGGGTGCATAAAAGTTTAATGTCACTGTGACCATTATGGCCACTAGCAGGGCCATCACTGCCCTAGTACGAGGCTCCAGTTCAGATTGTGGGGGTGGTATAGTTCAGTGACCACCTCCTTGTTGAACCTGAGTCGCATCCTGGGTCAAGAGAAATGGTTCTGAAAAACCCTTGGTGGACAGGGCCTTCTGTGGAGAGCCCTCTTCTTCATCCCTCTTTTCAGAGATTCCCCTCTCTGCAGCCGTAACTCCACTTGCTGGTCGGTCATGTTGCAGGCCCAGAGGCACCTATCTCAATCCCCAAATCCTGTGCCCTGCCTGATTTTAAACACCAAACAGTAAGTCAAAAAGTACCTCACTTGCAAGATGTTATCTGATTTTTAAAATATCATTGTTTAGAGGGATCCTCATGCTGTTGACACTTGTACAATTGGGAGTGCACAGCAGCACATACACAGGCAAAGTCCCTGAAAGTAACCTCAAATGAGTGTTTGACTTCACAAGAGAACTACTCCTGATCCTTCTGACACATGCACACCACGTCCATGCTAGGGCTCTTTCCAGTATTGGGTGCCGCTCAAGCCATGGCATAAATGGCCAGGTGTGCAGCTGGCACCATTTTCCTGCTTCGGTGCTTCCTTGGCACCAGCGCCAGTGGCGCTACAGAGCCCTATTCCAGGTCCTTTCTGTACTTTTTTAAAATTCAAATTTCCTGCGTCTGCAATATTTTACTTATTTTCTGCGAGATTAAACTCCTTGGTGAAGATGAAAGTTTATTCAGCAAAGAAGTTGGCAGGATGCCACTAAAACAGCTTTAGTGGCTTGCTCCTGCTTCACAATCCGAATGTTGAAAACCCTCCTCCAAAACGTAAATATAGCTTGGTAAATTTGAAATTAACTTTTTGAAATGTTAATTTAGGTTGATGCTAGCAGAGATGAAATGATCTAACAGAATTGCAGATGTAATTCAGTGTTCCCATATAGCATTTGACAACAAATGCTGTGTGCATTAGTAATTTTGCACTTCAGTCCACCACTTAAACAAATATAGTGTAGCTCAGACCTTTAGCACAATGATCAAGCAGATCTGCTCTCAGTAAACTATGCCTTGACATTTATTATTGCTCAGCAAATATTTCTAGCCCTGTGAATTTAGATGTTAAGAAATGATAGTGATGGGAAAATCTTCATATCAGACACAGTAACAGTATTGAGTTTGGATATGCCTGAGTTCTTGGTCCATTCAGTTCACTTCAAGCACAGTCAAGGTGCATGTTACCATCCTTATCTATGCGCTGTAACCTTTCAATGCACAAATACACCAGTAAACTATTTAAAATAGTTTTCAGATAAGGACCGAATACTGAGGTGAAATGCAATGAATTCTTAATTTTGACACTTTACAGTTCAAAAGGATGGCACTGATCTTCTTTTCTGAGCTTATTTGTAATGAGCACTGGGAGGGTGAATATGGCACTTTAGAACAGCATCTTAGTATTGGGTTTCACACCCCTAAGCTTTATATCCCACTGAAATACATACATAATACATATTTTAAAAAGACTAAAATATGGAAGATACAAGATGCAATCCATTATTATAAAGGCACAGGAACAACACATGAACATTTATGAACATTATTTGCCTACTGCAAACTGAATTGCTGTTTTTATCCCGTTATTTGAATAAGTTACTTCTTCCTCCTTTCACTACCTCCAAGCATGCATCACCCCCCACAGAGGCCAGGTGATCATCTGCCAAACAACGATCAATGCCATTCCGTAACAGTCGGGCAAGTTCCTGGGTTGCTTGGGCACACTACTGCATCCACATGGGGAATTGCTTCATTTCCTTTTGGAATCTTGTCATATTAATTCATTTATCAAAGCTCATCATGTAGGAATTCACACAGAGAAGTTCCATGTCTTGTAACAGTAAGTCCTGTCCCAACGCTGCCACATAATTGACATTTTGTTATGAAAAAAATTGCTTTAACAACTGCTTATCTTTCACATAGCTCTCTAAGATTAAAGGAATAAAGCTTGTTTGTACTTGCTGCATGATGCGTGGATGTGAGATTGAGGAGATTTTGCAGAAAGCGGATATTATGATGGGCTGGTGAAAAACAGGTGATGGAACATGCAACACATTCTCCTTCATAACAGCAGTTCACTGGGTTTTATACCACGCATTATTCTGGAAACTTCTGAAATATTTGTGTCTATGTGATAAAGTTATAGCTTAAAAGTGATATAAGTGCTTTACACATTAGTTAGGCCTGGGGAGATACTCATAACTCACTGCCAGCTATGACACATACTACTTAATATATAAAAGAATTGCCAATCAAATTTTAATGGACAACTATTGTGTGCTTCTTTTTGGTGGAGGAATTCCAATTGTACATTTGAATCAGATTGCCATTATTTTTTTGGTAATTGATATAAGTTACTCACCTTCCGATAACCGTTCCTTCCAGCCCTGGGCTGCAGAAGTAAAGAATTCATTATTCAGAGCTGAGGTGTTCAAACGCATCAAACCATCTGTACCCACCTATGAGAAAAATTAAAACACAACATTGGGACAAAAGTATTGCAAAGGCAGCCATGTGTACACTCTGGAGAAGCAGCCTTGGCGTAGAACTGCTGCATTTATATCCAGGACATGTGCAAAATTAAGAACACAGGAGGCGAATGCTGATTTTGGTTGCAACACAAAATGGCCAATAGCAAATCGCCTGCCAACTTCATACTCCGCCTGGTTATACTTTCCATTTACTTCAAAGGAAAAGGAAGTGGGGCAGGGTGTGAAACATGCCGCCGATTGAATATTGCTTGTATTACGCTATTGCTGAAGTCAAATTTTAATGTTTCCTTTCAATCTATACTTTCAAACCACAAATGGGGTTTTCTGAGCATCAGGCTTGTACACTGACTGTCTCCAGATGTGAAATTGCACAGCATTTAACCTACTAGTCCAACAAACTGCTTAGAATTTTACTACACATGTTTGGTGAATTTGGTGTAGTCAGCCAGAACAATGAGAATCAAACCCACAAGGTCCTTTGCAAAACAGAAGAAAAAAGGTCTAATTTCATGGGCTGTGCCCAACAGCCCAAGTGTACCTGAAATACATCCAATGATATGTTGGTTTAAAATAATAGTCAAGCATTCCTGATGACCACATTAAACTGACTTTGGGCCCTTTGTGTATGCTAAAGATATCAGAAACTGGGCAATGCATGCAATGGGCATGCTCTGCTCACGTTTTCTGGTTCCTTCTGCTAATGTTATGGTCCATCATGAGACAGCTGAAGGTCACCAACTTAAAGGTAGTAATTTTCTTTTCAGCTTAGCCAAAGGTGGACTGAGGAGGGGCAGGATTGCTCCTTTCATCCCCACTATACTGTTGCTGGTCCCTGCTGACCCATGAAAAGCCCTCTCCTATTCCTCGGACCGAACAGCCATCACAGCCAGCCCACATTGTGTGACGGGGAACCAACAGGCTGCCTCAGGAAACCCGACAGGCAGCTGCAGCTCACCAGCATAATTCAGATAATGCTCCTGTCCAGTTTCAAATGAGCCTCCAGTGATGGTGACTCTTTTGGAACTGGGAGCACGTAACTTCAGATCTTAGCTGCAGCCTCCATTTTCCTCACGGCTTTTGGTGCTTATGCTGTGGGTGTGGCTGGTGAGTCTCTGGAAAGGGAAGAAGCAGGTTAACATTTGGGTTGGGAATCCTCTGACAGAGCACAGCACTTGTGCGGGTCTGGGTCTTTGGTTTGGTTTGGAGTTTGTCCTTTCCCTCTTCTCGGGTCTGCCAGGTCCACCTTGTTCTGCTTGCATTTTTTAAAACATTTCATTTCTGCTGCGTCTGGAGCAATCTTTTTTTTCCATCTTCTCTGTCTCTTTATTTCTCATGCTTTGGATGGACATGGACCTCTTGTGCCTTCTCAGCCCCTAATATTTAAATATTCTTTTGTCCATTTATATATCTCCATTATGTCATCCATTTTCTTTTATTTGACTTAAAAGCTACAGCTTACAGTTCCTTTAACATATTAATTTCCTCTGTGATTGGTGTATCAGTTGGGTCTCGTCCCTCGTCTTCTCCTTTATCACCTTTCTCTTTCTGCAACCACCTTCCTAAAATGATGATGTGTCTTAGCTGTCAGTGTGGTGAAGGGGACCCACCCAAAATGTTATTTTTCCCTTTATAGATACTGACTGATTTATTCGTAACTTTCAGCATTTTCTGGGTATCTTTCTGCTCACAAAGTTGCCTCTTTAGCTTAGTTGCTGTCATATCTTGACTCATGCCCCAACAAATATAGCAGAAAGTTTCAAATATAGCAAGGCTTTCTAAGTTTTGCATTTGCCTTATTTATACTGCAGTTCGGTCGGATCTGGGGCGGGGTGGGGGGCAGCAATGGCAACATTGGATGAGTAAATTTGCATGTCTCCTCTTGCTGCTTTAATTTTGGAGACAGGAAATTAAGTCATCTCATGAGATGATGGTTCTGTGCTTCTGAAGCCATTTACCCTGACTCCTTCATCCCACTGGGCTGCCTCTGGGGGCAGCACTGTTCTCTAAGTGGAGCATGATGAGTTCAGTAGAATTTCGTTCCTATGATTTGAAGACAAACACCTGTCCTCAATGCAGTTTGCAGAGCTATTACTGGCTGCCTGGAACATAGTGAAGGGGATCTGTACCTGCTTACTGGTATTGCTCAACCGGTCATAAGGAGGTAAGTTTCCTCAGGCGTAGAACCAACAAAGCAGACTAGTAAGCCTCATCATCCTCTCTTTCATAAAGAGCCAACACAAAGAGGCTTAAATCGAGGGGCAGCCTCTGACACCCCACAGCTGCCATTTTGCTGTTTGGTCAATATGTCAAATGACTCAGAAGAATCCCTTTAATCGGGAGCCAGTCAAATATGGCCTACTCGGCTGTGTCTCGGTCACCTCAGGACCGTGCTCGCCTCTCCAAAGCCCTCACGCAGAAGTGGGGATCCAGCCAAACAAATTCTGTCGGCTGTGTCTGTGGAGAGGCATCCCAAATGATGAAACATCTTCAAGAATGCTCTCTACTACTACTACAGCGTTGCTGCCCTGAAGATCTACGACTCTCTGTCTGGAACAGTGGCGAGGGAAGGTGTAGTGACGTTACAAGAGATGACAAACCAGTTATTTATGTGGGTTCCAGCATTCTGTGGGTAAAAGAAAAGGCTGTATTTCTATTGATTGACCATATACTGACCTGTCTGTCCACCTCAGGAAGCAGGAGAAGCAGTCGTTGCTGGAAGTCTCCAGGGAAAACAGAAAACGTGTGCTTGTTTATAAGAGCCCGCAAATTTGTGTTTACAAGTATGGAGTCCGGTGTCTCCACATCAATGTCAGTGGCTTTTGTCCTTTTCAGCTGTCCTAAAAATTAAACAAAAGAAGGAAATTTAATTTATTACTGTAACTACCTCAGAGCCATAAGTCAAGAGTATTCTCAATTCCTTTCCACTCAATGAAATGTATGACTTCAGAATTTCAGAATACCAGTTTTAAAGCTTTTAAGGTAATATCTGAGTGCTAGTTTAAGACTCTGGCCCCATTTTATGAATTCCTGCCACCTGTGGGCAGTCTGATTTGCCATGATTTTATGGCCTTGAAAGCTACCAGATGAAGAAGTGTGAGCAAAGCTCCCACAATTATTCGTGCGTAAGGATTTTCAAGCCAGGCAAGGCAGTGGCCATTTGTCACATCTCTGTATCAGTGTGTACAAAGACTAATAATATTGGATATATATAATGTAAATATTATTGGTTGACTGCTATTCCCATTTACTTATAAAGAGTCACACGTGTAAAGATTTGACCCGACAGAATGACAGTATCCCAAATTTTCCAATTTTATAGAAACACTGTCGTTGACATTTGATTCTTTTGTTTTCACATTCTCTGCAATTACCCTTTGAGCACACAACAGATCAACAGTGAATGTAAATAAGCTTAACAGAAAATTCTAAGAATAGTACAGAATAGATTTTACCTACAGCTCCTGTGCGTCCCTGTGCAAAGCCCAACAACTGAACATTGCATTCCCTCTCTGGCTTCAGGAAGCTCCAAAAAAAAATCTCTTTGATTATATTTATGATCTCCCCTTTCCTTTTCATTCCTTTATCTCCTGCTCATAATCTGCCCCTTATCCTTGTAAAGCTCTGCAACCTCCCCATTGGTGATATAAATGTAACTGATACTTGTTCAACACAATACCTTAAGACCACAACACACATTAATTAAAACTATTCTTCAGAGGCCAAATTAATCTTCTTCAATACTGTGAATGTAGATAATTTTAAAATGTAACTATTGTTAGACTTCTTATAGCCAGTCAGCGAAGGAGGAAACCAGAATCTTTACTCAGTTTAAGATTAATTCACAAAGCGAGATATTACAAATGTATCGCTCCTAACAGCTTCCCCTCCATGTATCAATAAGTGTGTCTTTATATACACTCATTGTCCAATGAGTGCCCTCCTACTTGTATACACTTTAACTTAATTTATCCAATTAACAACAACCAGTGGATGGTATAAAGATGTATTCTAAAATGTGTACCAGCTGCTTCATTTTTCAAGTAGGTTTTAGAATCTTGCATATCATCCATTTAGCTTCTAGGTGTTGAATGTACTAAATTGGTAAGAGTCAAGGTTGTCTACTAACATAACCGTTTGACTGGTCTGTTTTAGAACTACTACAAGTTACCTTCTTTTCCAAGGGTCCAAGTTTCAATACGTCATTAGCAGAGACTTTCCTTTTGAAAGAGGTCAAACAATAAGCAAACAGTCTTATCATACTAACAACAATTATAAAGTACAGAAGCACTCCATGGGAATCTCCTTGACTTAAGTCATACCATCTTGTCTACGGTTCAGTTTTATAAATCAGTACATTTGATAAGTTAAACTTAGTAAGCTGAGTAATACACAGAAGTATCCAAAAGCTGCCCTTTTAAAATGTAACATTTCACACAAGTAGATCTGAATGAAGAAAGCCCTTCAGTTGATTTAATCTCATATTAACCTACAGTATCTAATTGCAGCACAACATCCTGCACTAACAAAGAATACTTCAGGCCAAGAATTGAGCAAACAGAAGGTTGATCACTCTCGACTTAACAGCAGCTATTTGGACTTATATAGTGCCTTTAATGTACAAAAAGATCTAAGGTGTTTTACAAAAGCTTAAAGAAAAAAATGGATGCCAAGTCAGGAGATGAAGAAAGACGCCCAAAAGCTTGGTCAAATGATTAAGTTTCAAGGAAGGTCTTAAATGTGGATCAATAAGTCAGCCTGGAGACAGGGCTCCCGCCCAGCCTGCCTCTGCACCTGGAATCCTCCCCGGTTCTTTCTTTCTTTCTTTCCCCCACCCACGACTTCTAATCCAGCCTGCTCTTCCTTGGACTGAAAATCCAATGTTCGGGCTGCCATTTTTAAAGGCTGGGTTTGCGGAGCTGGGAACTCTCCTGTCTCTGTGCACCTGGAACCCAGGAGCGAAAATCTGGGCCATAATGTCAAGAGAAAAATTCCTGCCCATCGTGGCGCCTCTGAAATGAATTGCCAATATAGGGGAATTAAAAAAAAAGTTGTAAAGTCACGTTCACCTGGGTGAAAACACCCAAATTTATTACATGCATATTTGTCATGTTGCAGTGATTACACGCACCTCCAGGACCTGGCCACACATCCAACCACATTGTTTCCCCCTTTCACCAACTGTAAAGGTCCTAAACAAAATAAGTTTGATCAGCTCATTCCAGTAGATTCAAGTTTACAGCAAAAAAAATTACTTGTAATTCAATATTAAATTGGAGGCTCATTCACAGGATCCCTGCTGTGCACAGGGATACTCCACACTGCTGTAGTTCGAGCTACACTGCCCTGGATTTGGGCTCAAATAATTTATTGCTACAATTTACCCTGAATCTCGCCCTTGCTGTGCCTGTCCTTTGACAGTACCTTCTAAAGCCATGACCTCCTTTGCACCTTCCAAACCTGCAACCTCCACCACTTAGAAGGACAAAGGCAGCAAATGCATGGGAATACCACAAACTGAAAGCTCTCCTCGAAGTCACACATACCATCGTGACTTGGAACTATATTGCCGTTCCTTCACTGTTGCTGGGTCAAGATCCTACGACTCCTTCCTGAACATCACTGTTTGTGTACCTACATCACATGGATTGAAGTAGTTCAAGAAAGAGACTCACCACCACCTTCTCAAGAGCAAATCGGCCTTGTCAGCAACACTTATATTCCAAGATTTAATAGATTAAAAAAAACAAAGTTTCAGCACATGATAAATTATATGAACATACGAATTAGGAGCAGGAGTCGGCCACTTGGCCCCTCGAGCTTGCTCTGCCATTCAATAAGATCATGGCTGATTTGAATGTAACCTCAACCCCACATTCCTGCCTACCCCCCATAACCTTTCACTCCCTTGGTAATCAAGAATCTATCTAGCTCTGCCTTAAAATTATTCAAAGACACTGCTTCCACCGCCTTTTGAGGAAGAGCGTTCCAAAGACTCAGGACCCTCAGAGAAAAAAATTCTCCTCATCTCTGACTTAAGTGAGCAACCCCTTATTTTTAAACAGTGACCCCTAGTTCTAGATTCTCCCACAAGAGAAAACATCCTCTCCACATCCACCCTGTCAAGATCCCTGAGGATCTTAAAGGTTTGATAAATCACTCGAAGTTCATTTCAGCAATTCTGGATGAGCATTTTTACACATTTCATACACTTTTTGAAGCTGAAACAGTCTAATTCTCAAAAGGTTACATTCAATGCAAGTGTTCAATCACTTTTATAACACCTACATTTGAATTTCAGACTATTATTATTCCAAATTTCTTATTTCAGTTGCTGTCACAATTCAATATTACTTTTGTCTGACAACTGTCTAATAGGTGTACTCAGGAAACAACACTTCAATGACAAGTTCCTTCTCCAGGTTTACAATCATTTCAGTCAAGTCAACACGGAACCTCTGAAATAGCAGAATTTCATTTCTCAGAAGCACTGCTGAATCCTTGAACACTGAAAATTGTGTGCAATGGGTCTGTGCTTGGGTTCTGGGAGTGTGTAGATCAGAGGGACTGAATCCGATTTTCTTCCCTGTCCACCACACTGACAGGTAAATGAAAGTACCGCACACAACGGAGACTGGCGATTCTTTTACAGCCTTAGCTCCAGGGATCTCTCGAATAAAAGATCTATGTTTAGCTGTGTAGTTTTCTCTTGCATTTTCTATTTTTACAGAACTGTAAAGTGTATACATTGAGACTTATTTTAAACTCACTTGCATTGAGTCTCTCAGACCTCTGACAGGGCTTCCTGCCCAGTCCTGGCAGGGTTTGTTCCATTTTGCCAGAGGATGATGAACTGCAGGTTGAATTCTGAGGGCTTGTTGAACACCCATCTGATTGTTTCATTTCCCAACCTGCAGTGAGATGTGATATTTTGTTTTTAAATGGAAATGAAAACTGAAGAGAACAAATACATGAAAAGCTATTTAAATCAAAAACTGAAGTCAAACACCAAGACAAAGACCTCTATTCAAGTTTGTGGGCGTATGTGTCTGCACACATGTCTGGGGCTGAGCTTTCTTCCGAAGATATAAGAGGTTTATGTTAAAAACATCATCTCAAGACCTACAATATCCTTGAGTTCTTGCAGGACAATGTCATGCAGTCGCATACTTTTTACAGTTATTATTTACAACTTTATTTCTGGCTGGAGGACTTCACTATTAGATTTGCGATTCACCAAGAAGGTTAGGTGACCTGAAGGACATGATCAACCTAGTAGCATTCAGTGAGAATTTCAATTTAATTTTGGATGCAACCTGGATGATACAAATTCAAATTTTGGTCTGAATTCTGGATTTTCTCAATTAGAATCCAAAATATTTAAAATGGCTGTAGTTAACAAAGCAAAGAACTCTGCACAGCTTACATTCAAAATGGAACAGCTAAACATTTTAAATATTTCATAACAAGTAGTTAAGGTAAATTAATAAAGCATGTTGCACAACATTTATACACTGGTTACAGTTTTACGTTCACTGAAATGTAACTATTAATTATGGCTAAAGCAACTTTTCAATTGCCAACACATTTCTGGTTCTTTTAATAGTTCCCTTGGTATAGCTTTATTGAACATTAAATACCGGTTTATATCAACACTTCAAAATCAAATGTTAAAATTTGAAACAAACCATTTAGATCTGATATCTTGGGCTACAGGAAGATATAGACCGGATGGTCAAATGGGCAGATAAGTGGCAGATGGAATTTAACCCCGAAAAGTGTGAGGTGATACACTTTGGAAGGAGTAATTTGACAAGGAAGTATTCAATGAACGCATGACACTAGGAAGTTCTGAGGAACAAAGGGACCTTGACCGTGTGTGTCTATAGATCTCTGACGGCAGAGGGGCATGTCTTTGGGGTGGTGAAAAAGGCATATGGGACACTTGCCTTTATCAGTCGAGGCATAGATTACAAAAGTAGGGAGGTCATGTTGGAGCTGTATAGAACCTTGGTGAGGCCACAGCTGGAGTACTGCGCGTAGTTCTGGTCGCCACATTATAGGAAGGATGTGATTGCACTGGAGGGGGTGCAGAGGAGATTCACCAGGATGTTGCCTGGGATGAAACATTTAAGTTATGAAGAGAGGTTGGGTAGACTTGGGTTGTTTTCGTTGGAGCAGAGAAGACTGAGGGGTGACCTGATCGAGGTGTACAAGATTATGAGGGGCATGGACAGGGTGGATAGGGAGCAGCTGTTCCCCTTAGTTGAAGGGTCAGTCACGAGGGGACACAATTTCAAGGTGAGAGGCAGGAGGTTAAAGTGGGATGTGAGGAAAAACGTTTTTACCCAGAGGGTGGTGACGGTCTGGAATGCGCTGCCTGGGTGGGTGGTGGAGGCGGGTTGCCTCACATCCTTTAAAAAGTACCTGGATGAGCACTTGGCATGTCATAACATTCAAGGCTATGGGCCAAGTGCTGGTAAATGGGATTAGGTAGGTAGGTCATGTGTCGGTGCAGACTCGATGGGCCGAAGGGCCTCTTCTGCACTGTGTGATTCTGTGATATTGTCACACCAAGCAAGTATCTCCAGCATTTTCTCTATTTATTCCATTCTTAGGCGTAGCCAGCGAATCACCTGCAATGGCTTCTCTTCCAGCTCCCACGCTGTTACTTCTGGTGTCCCACAAGACTCTATCCTTGGCTCTGTCCTATTTCTCACCTCCATGCTGCCCCTCAGGCCACCATTGAAAAACAGTGAATCAATTTCCAATACTGGATGAGCAGAAACCTCCTCCAACTAAACATCGGGAAGATTCAAGCTATTACCTTTGATCCCCGTCACAAACTCCGTTCTCAAGCCATTGATGCCATCCCTCTCCCTGCAAACTATCTGAGGGCGAACCAGACTGTTCACAACCTTTGTGGCATATTTGACAGAGAGGAGCTACTGACTACCTGTCCATCTTTAAGACCGCCTACTCCATATCTGTAACAGTTCCTGACTCTTCTCTTTAGCTCATCTGCTGCTGAAATGCTCATCCATGACTATGTTATTTCTAGACTTGACATATTCCAAACTCGCTCTTGGTCAACCTTCCACGTTCTTCCCTCCGTAAACTTGACGCAATTCTGTGTCCTAACTCGCAACAAGTCTCATTCACTCATTACCTCTATACTGGCTTTTGGTTAAGCAACGCCTCTAATTTAAAATTCTCATCTTTGTTTTTAAACCCTTCCATGGCCTCGCCCCTCCCTATCTCTGTAATATTTCTTCCAGCCTCAGTACTCTGCTAGATACCTGTGTTCTTCCAATTCAGGCCTCTTGGGCATCTGTGATTTAACTGCTCCACCATTAATAGCACTGCCTTCAGCTGACAAGGCCCTAAGCTCTGAAATTCACTCCCTAAACCATGCCACCTCTTTTTCATTCTTTGAGACGCTCCATAAAACTTAACTCTTTGACCAGGCTTTTGGTCATCTGCCTAAAATCTCTTCTGTGGCTCAGTGCCAAAAGCTTTGTACATTTTACTACATTAATGGCATTATATAAATACAAGTCGTTGTTGTTGAGCTGTTATGATCTGGAATGCATTGCCTGAAAGGATGGTAGATGCAGATTCAATAATAAACTTCAAAGGACAGTTTAATAAATACTTGAAGCAACAACATTTGAAGAGTTCGGGGGAGAAATGAAGGTGTGGGACTAATTGTACAATTCTACTGAAGAAATGACACAGGCATAATGTGTCAAATGGCTTCCTGCTATGCTGCATCATATTATGATTATACAGTATGATTACAGAATCACAGAATTGTTATGGTATACGAGACTATTCAGCCCATCGTGTCTGCACCAGCCCTCTGAGCATTTTAACTTAGTGCCAATCTCCTGCCTTTTCCCCATAACTCTGCACATTGTTTCTATTTAAATAATCATCCAATGCCCTCTTGAATGCCTCAGTTGAACCTGCCTCCACCACACTTACAGGCAGTGCATTCCAAACCCCAACTACTCGCTGCGTGAAAAAGTTTTTTCTCACCTTTAAAGGAGCAAAGGAGCATTTGCTCCTTTTGCAAAACACTTTAAAACCGTGCCCTCTGGTTCTCTATCCGTTTATGAGTGGGAACAGTTTTTCCCTATCTACTCTGTCCAGGCCCCTCATTATTTTGAAAACTTCTATCAAGTGTAATCAATTTTTACAGCATAGATGTATGGGCACACTTTCTGCTTCAGTGCTACTGGCATGCATTGGGGTCATACCTCAAGTTCACGATTTCCTGTTCATTAATTTTAATGTTTGAAAATCACTGGCTGAGGTTTCACAATATTCACTCCCAGCTTGCAGAAAATTTACCCTCATAACTCTAACGTACGAACTTACATATGAACATACGAATTGGGAGCAGGAGTAAGTTATTTGGCCCCTTGAGCTTGCCCCACCATTCAATAAGATCATGGCTGATCTGATTGTGGCCTCAATGCTATGTTCCCGTCTACCCCCGATACCGTTTGACTGCCTAGTAGTCAAGAATCTGTCTATCTCTGCCTTAAAAATATTCAATGACTCAGCCTCTATCACTCTCTGGGGAGGTGGGTTCCACAGACTCACAACTCTTAGTATCCTTTCCCTGGTGATTGCACTAGTCTTAGACCCACTCTTCTCTCCCTCAAACTGAGTGCAAAATTCAATCATGTTGTGATCACTGCTACCTATGATTGCCTTTACTATGATATAATTAATTAACCCTGTCTTGTTGCATATTATCAGATCTAGAATAGCCTGTTCTCTGGTTGGCTGTAGAAACCGACCCAGAAACACAATGAACTCATCTTCCAGGCTACCTTTGCCAATCTGATTAGTTCTATCTAAATGTAGATTAAAATTACCCATGATTATCACCATACCTTTGTCACAAGCCCCCATTATTTCTTCCTGTATACTCTGTCCCACAATGTGGTTACTGTTAGGGGACCTATAAACTACTCTCACAAGAGACTTCCTACCATTACTATTTCTTATCTCTTCCCGAACAGATTCAACATCATTATCTTTAGAACTAAGGTCATCCCTCTATAATGTCATCCCTAATTAACAGAGCTACCCCTCCACCTTTACCCAGCTTCCTGTCCTTCCGAAGTGTTAGGTTCCCTTGCATATTCAGGTCCCAACCATTGTCATCTTGCAGCCATGTCTCTGTAGTTCTGTCCATTAGAAAGACTTTTAGAAGCAATTTCACTTGTATCTTTTTAAATCATAAACTTGACACATTAAACTAGTCAAGTTCTGTGAGACTTGAGGAACATCAATTTGTTTATTCAACTCCTTTTAAAAGCTGGTTTAGTAACGAATTATTCCTAGATAACTCTCTGGAACGCCTATTCATTTCACCATTATGGGCTTTAACTTTGTTATTGTTAAAATATCCTGTGTGAATCTCTTCCTTCCATTGAATACAATGTTTTGCAATTCAGAGTTCATCTTGGCTTACTGATAACTGTTACCAGTATTATTTCAGCCTTTTGTGTACACACTCTGTTGTTTATAACACTGTGCTTGGATCATATATACACTATTGCTTACACACTGAAGTTGCATCAGCACGTGTACTAATTAGATTGTAACTACAACTATCCGCACAAAACTGCACAGATATACATCAATTTACACACCATTGTTCCGAGACTACTTGTTTTAAACCAACAAATGATCCTATTATAGTTACAGTTCTTGTGGTTTTCTACAATTGTAATAGATTTTGCTATGGCATCTTTTCACAGGTATACATAAAACAACTGGGAGAAAACTGACATATTCAAGAAGGAAATTTCCACTATTTTTTTTGTTGCAAAGGACAAATAACTATCTTTGGGAAATAACTACTTAAAGCATACCAGTCTTGGAAGCGGTCTGGTCAGTAGCTTTTACAGACTTCAGTAGCAGCCTTGGGTTGGTCGACACTGGTAATCCAGGCCGACACTGCTTTCTCTGTTGCTGCTGTTTGAGGGCCTGTGGGTTGGAAAAATGTTTTCTGTAGTCATTTGAGAAATGTCTATTAATAGGAGCAAGTACATAGAAAACCATTTAAACATACCTGATGACTTTTCCCCCCATGAGACTGCAAAATGTCACAAATGTAAAAGACTTTCCGAAGAGATTCATAAAACCTCAAGAGTTTTTAAAAAAAAAACCCTTTGAAGTAACAAACAGACCAAAAAGATAAAGAAAACGTAGGGATAGTTAATTGTCATAAGATACCGTAAAATAGTAATTATTAATGTCACAAGTTACAAGGTTTGATATGGACAAAAAAGTCCTGCTGCTTTAGTGGTTCATCAATGCACTTTCTTAAGTGGAGAGCTTAAAAAATACTGGTAGAAAGCATTGTGCAAATTTAGTAATTCCCAAATTGCAGGTGCAAAATTTATCAGGGAGCATTCCTGATCAGGAATTCTGCATAATATAAAAACAAAATACCGCGGTTGCTGGAAATCTGAAACAAAAACGGAAAATGCTGGAAAAACTCAGCAGGTCTAACAGCATCCACGGAGAGAAAAAAAGAGTTAACGGGCAGAATCTTCCGGTTGGTGTGAGGGGGGGTGGGGGCAGGCTCGGCACACCGACGTTTAAAATGACGCGCGATGCCTCGGGCGTGCGTCCCGACATTATCGCGATATTTCGTTTGGCGGGCACACGCCAGAGTCGGCTGTGCGTCCGCCGAAATGTTAAGGCCCTATTAAGGCCATCAAGGGATTAATTAAAGTACATAAGAACACTGCCTGTCCAGCCTTAAGGTTGGCGGGCAGGCGAAAAGTCCGAGCGGCCTTCGCGCTTTTCAGGATACCTCATCCACGAGCGGGATGAGGTTTCCTGAAGCTTTTATAAAATAAATAAATAAAATTTCCCACCTTTACAAACATGTCCCAACTCATGTGACACAGTCTTAATTGGCCCGCCCGCGTAAAATGGTGGCACGCAGCTTATTGTGGGCGGCGACTGGCTCTGCGCCCGTCCCCGCGCCATAGGAAAAATCCAGGCCAACGTTTTGAGTCTGTATGACTCTCCCTCAGAGCTAAAGAGAAGTGAATATGTGATGAAATTTATACTGTTTAAAGGGGGTGGAGCAAATGAAGCTGGATAGAAGGCCAGCGATAGGTGGGGGAAAAGGAGAGATTGGCAAAGATGTCATGAATAGAAGGACAAAGGGGTGTTAATGGTAGTGGTAAGGGCTAAAGGAGATGCTGATGGTGGCATAAGATAAGTAAGCAGAATGTGATAATGGCAGGACAAGGGTAAGCACTCTGGAAAGGACAACATGAACAAGTGACAGATGGCCATTGTGGGGGTGGGGGGAGGGGACGGTGGTGGGAAAAAAGATCGAAAATAGGGTAAAAGGTGGGGATAAAACAATGAATAAAAATGAAAATAGATAAAAATATAAGTAAGTGGATGAAAAATAAACATGAATATTGAAAAATAGGGGATACAAAAGGGGTAAGGATGGAGGAGAGAGTTCTTTTTTCGATATTCATTTTTATTTTTTATTCACTTATTTTTATTTGCCCCACCTAGTTGGCCTTCTATCCAGCTTCACCTGCTCCACCCCCCTTAAACAGTATAAATATCATCACATTTTTACTTCTCTTTAGCTCTGAAGAAGAGTCACATGGACTCTAAATGTTAACTCTGTCTTTTCTCTCCGCAGATGCTGTTAGACCTGCTGAGTTTTTCCAGCATTTTCCGTTTTTAGTTCAGGAATTCTGCATAACTGAAATGGTAAATGTGATTATGTGCATGTGGTAGTATTTATAAACATCCCCTACAGCATATTTTGGTAGCTGACATTTTGAAATAACATGAAATCACTCAGTGTAGCCACTCATCAGCTTTTCTCCTCCCCCAATTTTTATGCATTTTTGTCGACTTGTGAGTTGGTGAATGGCTCCAATAGGTAAGTGTTTTTCTGGTTTTACATCATAACATTAACATCAATCGTACTCAGATCATGCAGGACACAAGATAAATAAATGGCAGAGGTCCTTTTCAGTACCTGAACAAAGTGCTTCTCCAGTGGGGTAATTCAACCCCTCTATAAATGTTTACTATTTTGGCCAGTCTGACTCCAAAAATAGTAGCAACTAGATCATTTTAAAAACATATTTGAATTGAATTTCATTGTGCTATTGTATTTGCCCATTGAACTAAGAATGTTCAAAACCTTTCTTTCTCATAACCTTTAACAGACGTCAAGTCAACCCACAACCAAGTCCCAAATGTGAACAAGGAGTGCTTAAACATATTGGGCTGGATTTTTACAGAGTCAGGAAGACTTCGTGGACCTTCAAAACTGGAGGGCGGGACCGGGATTTGGAAGTCCCGCCCCCATTTCCAGCCAAAATAATTTTCCCCGGGAGAAGGAAGGGTATGGGGCATCCAATTGAGAGTTGAAACAGGCTCAATTTTGGCTGCTGCGGGGGCCTTAACCCACAGCCTGGGAGTTCCAAATTGGTGGAGTAGGTCAACGCTCCGGACGGGTGGATAAAGTCTGTATAATGGTCGTTATCTGAAGGCTTTAAATGGCCCGTTCTTTAAACTTAAAAAAAAGGCTGCGGCTGTCACTGAGAGTTTTATAAAAAAAAACCCTCTGCTAGACTGTTTTGATTGACAGGCATAAGTTAGAAAAAAAGTAGCATCTGGTTGTGCAGTTTCAATAAAACTCTTTGTTGATATTTCCCCACGGGCTATCATGATGCCTTGATGAATGCTTGGCTCAGTTTCAAAAGCTACATTTACCTCAGCGGGGGTTCTGAGTTCACACTTTGGTTAATAGCTTAAAGAGGTTATCAGAGGATTCGCCGTCTTTGATCTGGGGGTCTGAATAGCAGTTTGATTGTTTTTATAAAAGATTAACCACTAGAAGAGATTTAAAAGCTTTGAATGGCTTCTATGAATGGGAGTTTTTTCCACTATCAAGTGTGCAGGAGTGTTAGCTGTATTAAATTGTTAGGAGTTTTGTTCATCTCCACATGGCTCCTGAAGTCTGCTCATGGTGGGTACAGGGTGCGTGGCTATGGAGTTGTCATGAGGGATATGAGAGGCCATGGTGGGGGCAAGAGTTAGCATTGAGTTGACATCGAGGATATGGGGGGCCATGGGGGGTTAGTAGCAGGGTGAGGGGATGGCAGGGGTGAGGGCTACAGGGCCTAACAACTTGCACAACAACTGTGGTAAAGTCCCAGAGAAGCAAGCTGGCTTTTATAACCAGCCCGCCTCGGTACTCACACATCCACGTGATTATCTACGCTCCGCTTCTGGGATCAGTGGGCCTAAATCCATTCTGTACCCGCCCCGCCAGAGCAGAAATTGCACATATCATGGTATTTCTTATTGAGGTGGATCCAGTGAGCAGGCTCTCCAGTAGCCAAAATAAGGCCCATTAATATCTTAGCACCAAGTCACTGTGCTTGCATGCTCTGTTTCGGTTATATTAAGGGGATACATCTTCACAAGGATATGTTTTTAGGAATGGCTTGTCGAGTACTGAAGGCATTGATGTAATTGGCATCAAAACACATTATTAAATCATGAACCTGGATATAACAATCAAAATGAAAATGACATGACTTTGCTCTCTGCAAAATATTTTAAAACTTGTCCAAACACTTTTCTAATTTCTTTGTATATTTGTTTTGAGATCTTTTACTTCCATTCACCATACAAGTCTAGCAATCACTGTCACCTAAGTAGTGTATGAATTCTAAATGCATTCATCTGAAATCTGTCAGCCCACTATTTTATTGCTGACATATACCATTTTATTTTAAGTGGGGTGACGCCTCAATTAGAATAGTTTTAATTGTTGGTGGCAATATTTAAGACAGAAGTGAGAAATTATAGCTAATACACACTTAAATGATTTTCAAAATGGCTATCACCATCAAAGAGATAGGGAAGAGACAGCATACAAAAACATTGTTAGTATTAAAATACACAGTACTTTGAAAGTCACTTTATAACTTAATGAAAAACGAAACGCTTTATTCTGAATACACCCTCAAGTATTAAATAAACAGTAGAACAGGGCAGTAGAATACCCAGCTGCAGTGCAGAAATAGTAGAATTGTGTAGAAACTAGCAACTATTAACAGAAGTGTCTCTAAAAGTGCAAAACATAAATAAAGCTACATTTTTAAATTTATTATATCTCATTAAAATATATACTAATTTTAATCTTTAGTCCTTCCATGAAGGCACTGATTCATTTTCGGTTATGATTCCATGGATGCTAACAACCCTATGGGGTGAATTTTTCCTGTAGCGCTTAGCGCTACCCGTGCAAGGGGTGGGGGGGGGGAGAGTCGGGGCCTGTGCTCTTTCGCGCATGTGTGCGGAAGAGCGCAAAAATGCCTCAGGGAGATTAAATTGATAATAAAACTTTCTAATGAATAAAGTAAAAAAATTATTTAAACATGTCCCCTCATGTGACAGTGAGACATGTTTGTGAAGTTGACAAAATTTATATAATTATTTTATAAAACCTTCAGGAAACCTCATCCCGTCCATGGATGAGATTTCCTGAAAAACGCGAAGGCTGCTTGGGCTCTTCGCCTGCCCCCCGCCAACCTTAAGGTTGGATGGGCAGCGTGGTTAATAAAGGTCAATTACTTTTTTTAATGGCCTTAAAAGGCTGTTGACAGTTTGACGGGTGCACAGCCGCCTCTGGCATGCACCCACCGAACGAAACATCGAAGCGACGTGCGATGAAGTTGGGACACACGCCCGATGTCATCTCACGTCATTTTACACGTTGGCGCGTTGGGCCCGCCCCCGCAGGCCAATGGCAATATTCGGCCCCATGATATGTTATCCAAAGGGATATTTATCAGCTTTAACCGTAACTTGATGAAAATTGATATGATGTTCGATCATGGCCAATCTTTTCCATCTGACATACTTACAGGCACACTTTTCAGAAGAGCTCACTGCTCATCAGAAGGACAAATTCTTGCTGAATATTTCCTTACTCTATTGAGGAATGCCCATGCTAACTCTAAACAAAAAAATGATTTACATTTACGTAGCATTTTTCACAACCTCAGGACATATCAAATCGCTTTGGAGCTCATGAAGTATGTTTGAAGTGCTCCTACACTTCTTTGAAATAGTGCCATAGGATTTTTAACGTTGACCAGAGAGGGCACACAGAGTTTCAATTTAATGTCTCAACCAAAACATGGCGCCTCCAACTGTGCAGATCTTCCTCAAATCTCCATGGCCAGGATTTCCCGGTTGGCGAGCGGGGAGGCGGGACCCACTCACCGACGCGTAAAATGACGCGGGATGACGTTGGGCGGAACTCCCGACGTCACCCTGCCTCATTTCAATTTTCAGGTCGGCGGGGGCTCAGCCAAATCAACTGCGCACCCGCCGACCTGTCAATGGCCAATTGAGGCCACTGACAAAGTAATTAAAGCAATTAGTGGACCTGCCCGTCCAACCTTAAGGTTGGCAGGCAGGCCGGGAGCCCTGGCGGGCATTGGAAAACGCATGAAACCTCATCCACGGGTGTGAGGAGGTTTCATGTAGGTTTTTAGAAATTTAATAAAAGTGTAACGCAAAGTGATGGATATGTCCCAACTCATGTGACACTGTCACACGAGGGGACAGGTCAGGGAGTTTTTTTTCTGTTTTTAGCATTTTTTAATGTGGAGCCAATCTCCCTGAGGCAGCACTTATCCTCAGGGAGATGAGTGCACTCTTTCACGCACATGGGCAAAAGAGCACACTCTCGGCTCAGGGAATCCCCTCCCGTCTGCACAGGGAGCGTACAGCGCTTCCTAGCGGACGACACGCATAAAATAGCGGCACGCCCCCAATTGGAGGCACGCCCGCTTCTGAACATCCCCCCCGATGGGGGGAAATTCTGCCCCATGGGCGGAATTTTACCAGCCCCTGCCGGTGGATTTTCAGGCAGGGCCAGGCCCATGAAGTTCCCCAGGTGGCCTTCCGACTGCCCTCCCTTCCTACCGCCACCTGTCTGCAATTATACAGGGGGGGCAGGCGAGGCCTAGGGCCACCCACCCACCATTGCTCTAATGTGCCTTAAGTACTTAAGTGGCCAATTAATGGTCATTTAAGGTCCACTTCTCGCCCTGGCCTCAATTATAAGGCCAGCTGGAGGGGTTCAGAGGCAATGGAGGGGTGGGGGGGAGTGGGTGTAGCCTGGCAGGTCATCTTGCTCAGGGCTTGAGGAGGGGCACCTCCATTACTGACCCCCTTTTGATATTGGGCAATCCCCGCCCACCAAAGATCTGCACCCCCTCCCCCCACCACCCCCCTCAACACCCCGGCTGCTCCCTCCCTACCAGACCTTCAAATCACAACCCCCACCAAGCCTCCCCTCTCCTCACTGCCACAAATCCCCAGATTTCCCAGTGACCTGGGGCTCGGGCACTTGTGTTCAGTGTTGCTGCTGGGCCTCCAGAGATTAGATTGGACAGCAGCTCTCTGAGGCAGGACCTCCGCTTGAGTGAGGGCTGGAATTCTCACCTCCAGCCTGAGGTGCAGCCCTGATTGTTCAGGATACGTTCCTCCACCGACTTCGTCAGTGACTGGTGAGATTTCACTGCGCATCCGGAAAATTCCGCTCATGGGTTATTTGCTCAAGTCTCTGAACTGGGACTTAAAACCCACAATCCTCTGACTCAGAGGTGAAAGTGTGATCGACTGAGCAGCAGATGACTCTAACTGCTTCTCCAGCTAACTTAACAGACCAGAGATCAAAGTAGAGAACTAGTTTTGAATGACAGATTACAATACCAGAAGACTAAGTTACCGGAAGAGATATCTAATTACCCCATACTGAAATCCAGCACATGACACTCACAGCTCAGAATGCTGTACTCAATGCGACACTTCATATTGTCTACGATCAAGTCTTTAGAGGGTGACGTAAGCAGGCAACAAAAGAAACCAGTTTACTACTATAAAATGAAATACAGTCTTTACTAAATGTGCAAAATGCAATTTTCCTGTCAAACACGGGAAAGAGGGAAGCTGCAACATTACTGCACTTTTACAGCTGATTGTGGAATGTTTCCACTGTAAGTTATTGCTGCCGCTCTGCATTGTTCTTGACATATTAAATACATTATAACATGTAAATGTAAAACAAGTACTCGGATGGGTGTGTCATTTTAATATGCCAGATTGGAATCATCCTTCTATTAATTTTGTGCACTGAATGTGTAAATCACACTTTCAGCCTGTTTAATAGTTCCTGTTGTCTTACACTAATATTTGTTCTTTAACGCCTCTAGAGGGAGGGAGAGAGAGAGGTTGGAACACAATGCCTGGGAGCAACATGCCTACTGGGTCATGAAGACTCGAGGCGTTGGCTGGTTTCTTCTCCGCCGATGCTGCCGGACCTGCTGAGTTTTTCCGGGTAGTTCTGTTTTTGTTTTGGATTTCCAGCATCCGCAGTAGCTTTTAGCTTTTTGTTTTTATGCCTACTCTGTAACCTATTTAGATGTAGTACTAATAAACAAGTGTTATGCAGATATCAGGGTACGTCTACAGTCTGTCTACTAATCAAGTACCATACCTAGAGTCCATATATAGAAGGACCATCTTAGAACATGGTGGCAGCAATGGAGGTGCCAATGCAAAAAACACATTGGTGTTATCGAAGGAACCACAGAGTGAACAAAACCTTGACAGTAACTTGTAACAAATCGGACTGGAGAGATGTAACAATGACCGTAACTAGTGAGCGTTCCTGCCCTTACACTGCCCGCTTAACTGTCTCGAAGGCCAGGAGAGAGGCCAGCAGTGAGAGTTACGGAAACACCATTTTCTCCAGTATCAAGCTGCATTGGGCCTTCACTCTGAAGAGCAAAAGCATCAAGTCAGTTCCTTTCTTTATGCTGTAGGTCCAGTAGCAGACAACGTACTTCTGAGGCAGGGAATGGAGGAGTCCATCGCAGATTTTGAGACCATACTCAAAGCCTTTGACACTTACTTTAGCCCAAAGCAAAACTTAGAGGGTACAGCCACAGGCACCCACAAGAAAGCCCACCAAACCAGGCCAAAGGGAAGGAAAGCCCACACTGGCAGCCATTTTGAAAAACCAACATGGATGCCAGGACTGTCCAACATGGGGCATGGAATGCATCAAGAGTGGCAAAACCAAACATTTCAAGAATTTCTGCAAATCCAACTACTTTGTTTGATGTAGAAGAAAAGGATGTATTTATGAAACATTCTCCATCCAGTAAATGGGGAACCAAGATAAAGATGAAATTACAGAATTCCAAAGGGAAGTCTTAGTCTAGACAATTGGTCAGTTACAGTGCAAGTTCAAGGCTTCGATACCACCTTTAAAATTGATACTGGAGCTGCTGTTAACATACCAGCAGATGATCTTACAGGATTCAGCCAATGACCCTTTGTCCATCAGATATCATTTTACAAGATCCAGGTGACATAGATCTACCAATTAATGGCAGGATTATTGCTCCCCTTTGCTACAAGAGGCAACAGATCGTTGATTCTCTCTATGTTCTCCACAATCAACGTACACCCTTACTGAGCGGCAATGTTGGCATACTTCTAGGAATCCTAGAAAAACGTGCTGATGCCCTATGTTTGAAAGACTCATTGTCTTTCATGGAAAAATCCTCAACCTTTTATTTAGAACCAGTGGGAAATTCAGCCTTCAGCAGCTGAGGAAGTTTATACAATTAACAGCAAATTCCTTTCTTTCACAGAGACACCATCCACTAGACCCTAGGTGGAGATTGACGTTATGAATCTCTCAGGTCTTCATGAAGTAAGGCTAGAGGTGGACGATACAGAAGACGTTTCAGACCATGCGCATGAAGACATGTTGTACCTGAATTGGCTCTTTCCAGAAGCACGTGATGAGGAAGAAGCCATTGCAGCATTAAGTAATCTGTTGGAGGATGAAGGTTGATTTTTCTTTCCAGTTGATGGACGCACAAGATGAAGTCTCTGTTTCCTTTCCTGAGGTGTCAACTATGTTTCTAGTGGCTGAGTAACATTCAGGTCTTAGTTCCACTGAACCTACAAATGTATTGCTTAGCCTATCTCCTGTTGTCCATGAAAAATCTTCCAGAGAGGATGCCAGAGTCACGTCAGAGTCTATGGAGGGTCACACTGCCAGAGCTGGTACCTTCCAGGGGTGAAAGTCAATTGACACCCACACCCATACAAACTCTTCTTCTCTTCAGAGCTGGAGGTCAGCACAGAAGCTGCGGCAGAATCTTTAGCACTTCTGAAGCTGCAGAATCCTGTACAGCGATCTTGTCCCTGAGTTAATAGTCTACAGGAAATTCATCTCATTACACAAGTTGTTGCTGTCTTGTCTCCATATCCTCAGCAATTCTTCCCATTGCTCAGAGTGAAGCAGCCTCACACAGAAGTAAGCATGACTCTCTTACCACTGTCTACAGATATTAGACAGTCCTCCTGAAATATCATTTGGAAATCACCTCTCATCTTTTCCTGAAAGGATTACAGGAATTTTGTCGTTTATCTCCTTTGTCATCCAAGTTCATTGAAATCTAGGATCTTCAATGCCTTTTCAGTCTTTGATGCAGCAGTGAGTGATACGGTTGTGACAGTTTTCCCTGGAGTTGAAAATCATTCATTTTCAGAAGCTCTTTGCCTGGGTATTTCAAGGGAACAAGTTCTTCGCAGTGACCCGAGTTCTCCTGTTCTAGTGCCAGAGAGTCCAAAGGTTGATGCTGTTCAGTCTTCTCTCCTGGATTAGTCTTTTATTGGAAAGCCCTTGTTGTCCTTGTAGTTCAGTCATCCTGGAACCTACACTATGCTTACCAGCAATGCTGTCCTATTCTGCAGATGATGTCTTCCCAGATGTAGAATCTGTAGTTGTAAAAAGGGAGTCACAGAAATGCAATGTAAATAGTCAAGACACAGGTGGGATTTTCCAGCCCTGCCCGCCATAGGGATCGTCTGGTCCCACCGAAAGTCAATGGACATTTGGCTGGGCCGCTGAATCTCCCATGGCGGGTTCCACTGCAACTGGGCCGGAAAATTCTGCCCATAGTTTCGTATTGTTGTTGTCCACTTGCCTGGATGCGTGCAGCTCCAACAACACTCAAGAAGCCTGAAACCATCCAGGAAAAAGCAGCCCGCTTGATTGTCGCCCCATTCACCACCTTCAACATTCACTCCCTCCACCACCAACGCACAGTGGCAGCAGTGTGTACCATCTATAAGATGCACTGCAGGAACTCACCAAGCCTCCTTTGACAGCAGCTTCCAAACCTGTGGCCACTACCACCTAGAAGGGCAAAAGCAGCAGATGCATGGGAACACCATCACCTGCAAGTTCCCCAAGTCAATCACTATCCTCACTTGGAACTATATTGCTGTTCCCTCACTGTTGCTGGGTCAAAACTCCCTTCCTAATAGCACTGTGAGTGTTCCTACACCACATGGACTGTAGCAGCTCAAGAAGGCAGCTCACCACCACCTTCTCAAGGGAAATTAGGGATGGGAAATTAGTGCTGGTCTAGCCAGCGATGCCCACATCACATGAATGAATAAAAAAGTATACTTGGGGGGAGGTGTAGTATAAAGGGTTAACAGATGGGATATGCTAATGTATGATGTAGATGATGATATAGCACTGACATCAGCCAGTCATGTGTTAAGACTCTTCAGAGAGGGGTTGGAGCATCATGCCTGGGAGCAATATGGCTACTCTGTAACCTGTTTCCATGTAGTACTAAAAAGCAAGTGTTAAGCAGGTACCAGAGTATGACTACATTCTATCTACTAAGTACCATGCCTAGAGTCCATAGATAGAAGGATCATCTCAGAACAAGAAGGATACGGATTCATAACATTCTTGAACTATAGTTTGGTATGGGGGATTTTGAAAGAAGGTATTTCATATAAAACATATCTATCACACATTGTATGTTAAGTATAATCTTCAGTTGTAACATGAAGGGAAGCTGAGTGTAGAATTGTTAAAAATACATGGGGTAACCAAAGCTACCTTCTACAAACCAACAGCAAGGAATACAGAGTCTGGGTAATAATAATATTGAAGCACGTGAAGGAGCACGTGGCTGCCATAATGTGATGAAACGAAAAAAATTATTTGAAGACTTAAAATGCACAAGGCTTACTGACTGGAAGAGTGTTTCTGTCTGAGCAATAGCACTACCAATTTAAATTGTTGTGAAAATTTGTAGCTGCATCCTCTGTTTCCACTGCTCTATTTTATTGACACCATGTCTACATTTGACTAGACTGATTGGAAATTACCGGGGCCTGAGCGCGGATAGCTGCAGGATTCCACTCACAACCTGTCCCATTATTCTATCACAGCTCTTATAAGGTTGGTGATCATTGCTCTGGGCAAAATTGCTATTTTTGGATTTTTCTCTTAATCCAACTAATCCGGTTAAATTCACTGCACCAGTTGGGCTCAAGAGGGACAAGAACATTGCTTTTGCCTTCAACGTAAAAAAAATGTTTTCAAACAGTGCAAAAGCTGAGTAGTATTGACTCAGAGGAAGTCAGGAGCAGATGAGAAACTCAAGACATTTTTCAACAATGTAAGTCTCATTAAACTCAAATTCCTTCAAAGATTTTGACCTGCCTGCAGCCTTTGAGATGGTTGACCTCACCATCCTCCACCAAATGCCCTCTATTGTTGTCCAGCTGGGTGGGACTTTACTTGCTTGGTTCCATTCTTATCTATCAAATTGTCAGCAAAGAGTCACTTGCAATGGCTTCTCATTCCACTCATGCATCGTTACCTAAGGAGTCCCCCGAGAATCTGTCCTTGACACCCACCCCCCCCACCCCAGTCTTCTCATGTTGCCCCTCAGTGACGTCATCTGTAAACAGTTTCAGTTTCTACATGTACACTGATGACACCCAGCTCTACCTCATCATCACCTCTCTTGAACCCTCTATTGTCTTTAAATTGTCAGAATGCTTGCCTAACATCCAGTACTGGATGAGCAAACATTTCCTCCGAACCAATATCGGCCATTGTCTTTGGTCCCTGCCACAAGCTCCATTCCTAGCCACCGATTCCAACCCTTTCCCTGGTAACTGTCTGAGGCTGAATCAGACTGTTCCCAGCTTTTGGTACCGACTCTAAGATAAGCTTCCGACCACATGTCTGCACCATCATTAAGACTGCTTACATCCACCTTCACAATATCTCTGGATTCTTCTCCTGCCTCAGCTCATCTGCTGCTGAAAGCCTCATCCATGCCCTTGTTACCTCTAGGCTTGACAATTCCAAATCACTCCTGACCAGCCTCTCATGCTTTGTTCTTTGTAAACTTGAGCTCTCCAAAGTTTCCAAGAGTTTCATCTTACAAGGGGTGGAACCTCTGCAAACCCTTAAAAGGCAAATAAAGGCCAGCATTTCATGCTCTAGTGAGGCTAATGGAAGATGGCAGTCCAAATGAGTGGGGGTGTAATGATCTCCAC
The DNA here is from genome assembly GCF_964194155.1 of Cetorhinus maximus. Taxonomy (NCBI): domain Eukaryota; kingdom Metazoa; phylum Chordata; class Chondrichthyes; order Lamniformes; family Cetorhinidae; genus Cetorhinus; species Cetorhinus maximus. Next base: position 6,742,487 of record NC_135883.1, on the reverse strand, counting down.
AATGGCAGATGTGGGCCTCTTGGTTGGAGTAATTCAGCCTCCTTTACTTATGTGGCAGAGGGGACCATGGTCGGATAGTTACTGTGAGACCATTATGCACACCCACATCGCCTCCCCTCCCTTTCCCGCTCAGGCCACCCTTCCCCAGTGGGAGAGGGCACTAGAGTTTCTAGCCAACATGGAGAAGCAGGCACCCATTGTAGCACTTGCCCTTGTCTGTTCCATGGAGATTAAGATTGAATCTTCATAACCCGACAACTTCTAGCGCAATTAGCACCAGAGGGTATGGTGCGATCACAAAACGAGGAATTTCAGGGCCTGAATATAGAACAGTGTATTTGTTCCTAACAAAATTCAAAACAACTCTGAGTGGTAAATCATCTCCTTCTGCTTCACATCTTTAACGTTTATTTCATTGCAAACAAGGATAGTATGAATACATGAAACAAAAAATTTATTTTGATTCATGTGGCATACTGGGACTTTACAGGCATGCTCACCGTTTCACCCTCACAATCTCAGAATTATTTTAACAGTTATATATGTTATTTCATATCTACAATTATCTTACTGACGACATTTTATTGTTTGTATTCTCCAAGCATGGAGAGAATGACAGCTTCCATCTTTTTTCAGTTCAAGACCATTTCTTCCCTGGCTTGCTGATGCAATTGTGGGCAAAATTTAAAAAGGAGCCAAAAAAACACCGAAGTCAGGTAATGACTGTTCAACTTAATGAGCAGAAATGCACCGAATGCATTTGAATGGAAAAATAATATACCACACAACTAGCATCACAGAAATAAAAATTTAGCACGTTAATTTTTATTGAAAACATCTGTTTTGTTTCAATAGGTTATTTTATTGAATTAAAACAATTTGTGACACAACTATCTGGACCTAGGCTTTGTTCTAAATGTGTGCCAGCGCCTTTTCTGGAAACATGGGGAAGAATTTTCCGGTCGGCAAGCGGGGGCGGGGCCCGCTCGCCAACGTGTAAAATGATTCACGGTGACGTCAGGCGGGCGTCCCGGAGTCACCACGTGTCATTTAGATTTTCAGTTCGGCAGGCGCGCAGCCGACTCGGCTATGCATCCACCAAACCGTAAAAGGCCTATTAAGGCCTGTTAAGAACGAATTAAAATAGTTAAATGAGCTGCCTTAACCACCTTAAGGTTGGCGGTGGGGCAGGCGAGGAGCTCAGGCGGCCTTCGCATTTTTCATGAAACCTCATCCACGGGCGGGATGAGGTTTCATGAAGTTTTTTATAAATTAAATAAAGTTTTCCATTAATGTTCCTTGACATGTCCCAGCTCATGTGACACTGTCACATGAGGGGACATGTCTTATAATATTTTCTTTTCTGTATTTAGCTTATAAAAACTTTCGTGCACCATGCGCGAAAGAGCGCAGGTCCTGACTCAATGAATCCCCCCGCCCACACAAGGAGCTTCTGGGTGTGCTGCACGCTGCACAGGCCTTAATTGGCCCGCCCATGTAAAATGGCAGCGCAGACCTGATCGGGGGCACCGATCGGGTTCGTCCCCGTTCTCGCCTCTGCCCGCCCCCGCACAACCTCCCCGACCTGGGGGTGGGGGACATTCTGCCCATGGATTTTTGAAACGTTCTAGCTAACTTTATAAAGAATCTAAAGTTATCCTAAAGGTTAATGTTACTAAAATGATACCTTTGTCACATACTAGATTCTTGCAAAACAGACCGGAGATAAAATAAAGCCTTGCTAGCAACAGAGTTTGCTGAATTAAAGATGGATAATTCTGTTTGTTCAGCTGAAGTTAACAGCATCCAATTGTAATCCAGCCAGATGAGAGTTTAAACCGGTGAACATCCTGCTTAATCAGCAAGAAGGTATTAACTGGGCTTTCTCCCGCCTCTGGAAAAAGATCTCAGGCGTGGTGTGTCTATGGAATCACTGCAAGGACACCGCGAGCAATTTGGTATAATAAAGGTACTAACCTGCTTGAGGGCCTTCTTGCTGTGCTTCTGGGACGGAGACATAATCTTATTTTGTGGGATGGAAGGGGAGGGGCAACTCGACTGAGGTGACGCTGGTTGAGATGATAACCTGGATGAAACTTGGAAAAAGGAATGGAAAATTAATATAATTATAAGATGAAATCCATTGTGTTAAAAGATTGACATCCAAGTTTCAACTTGACAGTCGTTCCTATGAGTTACTGAGTGATAGCATTTTTGTTATACTTTCCAGACATAAATTAAATTACCTTGGAATCATCACATCACAATTGTTTACCATTCAGAACAGACATCATCATGTATGCATTGCAGAGCAATCACAACACCACAATCAGCAGAAAATAATAATGAGCCACAATAGAAACACAATTGCCACCAGTATATAGTTGATAGATTCTAATGCAATTCTTCAATATTAATAACATAGACCCACTGACAATTGACCTCATAGACAATGACTGTCAAAAAGATGGGGCAAAATGGAATCATGAAGTTTATTTTACTTATTTTTTAAAATTAGTTACTTCAGGATGCTTCCAAGTGATCTAATCTAAGAGTTAACTTTGCTTTCTTGGTTTTTGCTAAAATTTAAACATTGAAATTAGATGGATACATTCAAATCACTTTTGGTATTCATTATTCTCTTTATAATGTGTGGAAGAATCTTTATCACCATAAATTTGTTCAGAACTACGATCTTGCGCTCTGCACCCTCATATTCACGTCACTGTGATGTTCAACCTTTGATGTCACATGGCCATTGTTTTTATTGCCAGCTCCTTTGCAATCAATTCAACATCACACCAATCATTTTTGCCCCTCTAAAAGCATATAAACAAGAAGCAAAATAGGAAAAAATAGGAATGTAAAGATTTTGTTGTCACCAATTGATGCATAGCTGTATTGTTTTTATCAAAAGCCTTGTAAATTTTGAGCAAATAACCATAACTAAAACCATTAAAAAATCTGGTCTTAGGCTGGGTTAGATGGTACTTCATATTAACAAAAAAAGCATAGCTTACAAGATAGCATTGCCAGGTCTGCTTGTAAATCATAGAACATTTTATTATATGTTCTTGACCTGCACAAACTCTGTAATGCACGTGACAAGAAAAGTAGGTCACACTTTGCTGACTGTCAGATGATAAAACAACGAGAAAGGTCACGGCTGCTTGGTTGCTTAATGCCATTCTTTCAAATGTTCACGTATTTATCACAAGTAAGAGAAAGTGTTCACAAACAATGCAAGTGAGCATCGCTCATTTCTCAGGCACCAAGTCCCTGACATTGGCTAGCCTTTAAGGGAAAGGCTTAAGTTGAAAGTTGTACTTTCACACAGTAATGGGTGAAAGATTCACTGACGAGGCACCTCTGAATATTTTTACACAGATTTTGGTGGCCAGTCACACTGTGTCATTCGTAGGGGCCTGTGACAACACTGGCGATTGTCAATGGAGGGAGAGGAACAAAAAGCAGTGGGAAATTCGAGTAAATAAATCTCCATAGTGGGCAATTTACACATCCAGATATTAGATTATTACTTGCAATATAACAACAGTTATACTGTTAAAAAATCATTTGCTGCTATTTCTGATGAGCTCAACAAAGTTGCGGGCTGAATGAAATTCCATGGGTATTCAACCAGTCTCTAGTCAGAACTCCAAGAGGAGACTGGCATAACCTGCTGTTTTTAGCCATATGCTCAGAGAGCCACTAGTCTCCCAAAGTTATGGCAGGATGTTATTGAAACTCCTGTGAAATTTCAGCACTGTGCACTGTTTTCTTAATGCTTTCTAACTGAATGGTCAACCAAAGTTTTAGGCAGAGAAAGCATGACCTACAAACTGACTTCAACAGCCTAGATTTGTCATCCACAAACTAAAATTAACATCTGTATTTTAAGAGTGTTTAGCCACATCAGAATGAGTTTTCTGTTGGAGTTTGCAGTAAACCATTGGGCCAGCAAAGCTCGATGTACATAACTAAAACCATGGAAACAAAAATCATATTCAGACTCTGACTTCAACAAGTTCATGAGCAACTTAGGTACACAAGTTAACCATTCAAATGTGGTGACCTGAATAATTTTAAGGCAATAATTTTACGTTTTGCCAAATTTAGTATTTTTTATGCCTTTGTACATGGGATGTAAGTGTTGCCAGCAAGGTCAGCACTTATTGCAGATCCCTAATTGCCATTAAGAAGGTGGTGGCGAGCCACCATCTTGAACTGTTGCAGTCTGTGTGGTGAAGGTACTCCATAGTGCTAGCAGAGAAATTGCAATAGCAAAGAAACAATGTTTGCTTCAATATTATGGTTACCTCTCATGCTGGATATTGCTTTACAGCAGCTATTAATTTTTACCTCACGTAGATTCGTGCCTCCTAACATGGTTAAGATAGGAGATTACAAAGCTTAGGCAGGGCTGGACAATTTCAGTTTAAATAAGCTATCCCTGGAAACATAAATGTCATGGTAATAAATCAGCAGAACTACGAGTGTTTTATTATTATTGTTTATCTTCGTTCTTTCTCCAACTTTTTACCTTCAGTTTCCTTCTCTTGCCTCTACCCTCCCTTTCATGCAATGATTTCAACAGGATTATATTTCATCGTGTAGGTAGCCCTCTGGCTCTTTACTTTGGTTACAAGCATCACATGACGGCAGACACATCAACATCATTGAGCTGAGTGCAATCCCAACTGTACACACTCAAGTTAAATAGAGCTCATTGAGTAGATATGAGGAAGAAGCACATTGAGCAATTTTTTTCCTCTTCAGTCTAGGAATGCAGAGTTCAAATGCAGCATCCTCATCACCAGCACTACTCAACCAGCAAACTGACCTGGGGCCTTCCTGCTATACAGTTGCGTACTAACTACAACGCACATTTACATGTTGTGTCATCCAGGTTATCAAGTATTGCTGGATTTGCAAAAGAAAGTGTCAGGAATTGACTTGCAGCAGTGTGGAGGAGGAGGACTGCACTTGAAGGAATGTGCCTCTAAATAATATATTGTGACCAAATTACATTACTTACTTTTCTAATTTGATAGAACAGGATTTATGCACATATCATTTCCATCACACCACAGGCTAATTATGTTGTGCTTGTACAGTGACTTGGCCAAGAGCAGCTGGCCAGCAAAAACTGGGAGTCAGTGTATAAATGAATCTTTGTCCTTTTGTCTGTGACATCTTTGGCAATCTCTTCTTTGCCTCCACCTATCACTGGCCCTCTATCCAGCTCTACCTGTCCCACCCCGCTTAACCAGCTTATATTTCACCTCATTTCTATTTTTCCTTAGTTCTGATGAAGAGTCATACGGACTCGAAACGTTAACTGTGTTCCTCTCCGCAGGTGCTGTCAGACCTGCTGAGTTTTTCCAGCTATTTTTGTTTTTGTTTCAGATTTCCAGCATCCGCAGTATTTTGCTTTTATGAATGAATCATGATGTGAATATATTCACACAAAACTGACAGGGCACCTGTAGTACCAGTTATTCATGAGTGGCCTTTAGTCTTCAAGTATTGACAAAATATTCATATCATGGAAGATGTGTGGAATGTAATCTTGTTACAATTGACAATCATACCAATTTCTCATCAGAAGTCACTGTGCAACAGCCTGAAGCAGATTGCCTGCATGACTTTGCATTTCTCTAATTTATATATGTGAAGGCCAATAGCAGTGCTTTATTGCTGCCCTGCCTGAGATTAGCTTGTTCAGCACAAACTGGAAATCAAATCTGTGAAGTTCAAAGTCAAGCCTGGTGTATTCAGCTGACAGGCTACTGAGGGAACTCAACAACTACTTCCTTAACAATAATACTGCAGGTAAATATATACCCAGTTTCACCTGAGTTAAGCTTCACATAATACAATCCTAGAAAGATCCCTTACCTTACTACTTAGTCAAAATAAAATCTCTTTGAAATGAACAGAACATTTACTCTTGGAAGTTGGAGGGCATGCAGAATTTTAAACATAAGTGAATTGCACCCATAGCTACTTTACCACCTACTCCACTTTACTACTTTACTGCCACCTCCCCCCAAACCCACTGTCACTTTTGTTCTTTTTAAACAATTTCAGAGATCAAGATTCACAAATGTTTACATAGTTACTGAACTTCTCATTCTAGCCAATAAAAGGGAAGTGTAATTCTGAACGTGGCAAATTCTTTTTATTGGGCAGTCGCTACCAATATCAAAGTATTATCCTTATGGGTGCTGCTGTGAACACAGAGGACACAGACTATTGCAGTTAAGTACAAGACCATGGCAGGTCTGATTTCTTAAAGTATTACCAGTTATAAGTAAGTCTGTCCATGCATACATACATAAGAACATATGAATTAGGAACAGGAGTACGATTGTATATTGTATTGTAATAGTAGGCACAGTGTAAAAAAAAATGCCAAAGCAGGATGGTCAAGAATGGTGTGGAGTTATCCTAATCTACCACAAAATTAAAAATTGACATATTTCTCCCATAATGCACATCCTGTCCCATTTTAAAGCGTTTCAAAGCTGCAGTATTACTTCTAGAATGATTTGGTTACTTTCAGGTCTGTGGTAAATTCAGATCAGGAACAATGTTGCATTAGATGGTCACTAAATTTCCAAAGCAGGCCTCAGAAATGAAAGAAGACATCTTTCAGCTTTTAATAAGCATTAGTGAAAAAAAAAGAATGCAGCTCTGCACAAAAAAATAATTAGATTTATCTGCATGTCCAAAGAAGACTCCAGAGTTAAAATGACTAAGTAAAACTTTAGTTTGAGTTCCACCCACACCAGCCAAATGGGATTCTGCCTACTTAAAAAACACTAGTCACTTTAACAGGCAGTAGATTTTCTAAAGTGCACGAGTTTACAATGAAATATTAGTGCTCCTTACCTTTGTATTGATCAGAGTAAAAGTTTTTATTCAACATTTTCTTTTTCTGACTTAACCCCAGAACAGTTGAAGCTGCTGCTTGCTGAGCTGCTTATTTTTTTTTGCCGTTTCCAACTGCTAAGCTCATTGGCTGAGCAGCACAGTAGTGCAGTTTATGTCAGCAAAATTGAAGTGTTTCTTTGAAAAAAAAGTGACATTTCCGCTTTCTGTAATTTTATTTCTGTACTTATAAGGAAGCGGGTGTTGATTTTTTTTATCAGCAAGCTTCCTGCAGCAAGTATATGAAATAAATGATGTCATGTTGCAAATGCTATAGGGCAGAATAAAATGATAATTTTGTCAATTTGTAAAAGTTTTAATGTGCAATGGGGTCCATTGCCTTAGGAGTAAACAGTAACTTGAAGATTATACTTTTTTATTGATATTGATTGATTCAAAAATCTGTATATTGCTCTTGCTTTGAAGTGACTTGAACTGTAACCTCCCCTCCCCTCTACGTACAAATGATTGGTCATCTGAATGTAGATACTCTTATCTGACTAAGGCGGCTTTGATGACTTGGCCCATCTTCACGGCTATCGTCAGAGCACATCTGCTCGGAGGTGACAAGCCAGTGCAGACAAGCTGGTCTCTTCTCTGCTTCTTCTTAAGCCCAATATGACTGAGGCTAATGACTTAATATCTGACAAAATCAAGGAAACAATTTTCATAATTTTGATTCATATTTGCATCTTTGGCTCTGCAAAATATTAAACCGCTGAACTATCATGACACCCAAATCACTTGCTCTGAAATGCAATAATCTGTATACACAAATGAGAAATGTGTAAGTTAAAATAGCTTCCCCTTTGCAGATACTTTATATGAATTTGTGCTCGACAGTATATTGCCAAAATCAGCTATATTAAGTCTTGACAAACAATCCTCAACCAGATTATTAAATGAGGAACTAGAATGGAGGGGGGAAGTACATTCAGTGCATTGTACTCACTTCCTGTATCTTGCATTTGAAAACACTTTGTACTCACAGGTGTCGGTTTCTAGTAAATGCCTGCTGTGCATTCATCTAGGAAGTGTATCAGTGACACTGTCAACAACAATTGGCTTATTCTTACATCTGTGGACACATCCTGTCTACAAAACCTAATTTTGTTGTTACATTCCTGTCACGCTTGCTGTCATTTTTTTCATTATAAATTCCTATGTCTACACGTATAATAGGAACTGCCCATGTAAACTACTCAGCCTGCATTTACACTCTCTGACCAGTTATAGTGCTAAGTGTCTCCACTGGTATGAATGTATTATTACAATATGATAAGTCTACATAGGAACTGAATGGCTCATAATTTGCAGTCAAAATAATGGCGAGGTAATGGCTCACAACTGAAATGTATTGAATGGCATGATTTTGCTGCATTTGTGCAGATCTAAACTAAACTTACCACAGAAAGTTAAGTCCAGTCCATGTCACCCTAAGTACTGTATCCTTATAACAATGTGATAAGTGTTAGATTACTGCCAGTCAACCTTTCTAGCACTGAAAATTAAATAGCTTTTGGAGATTAAAAAGTTGTAAAATATATTTTTTTATTTTTCCTTTCTATCTCTCTTAATCCATCCTTTCCTTCCCTCCAATTTTCTTTCTGTACCTGGTTTAACATTGAATTCACTCATTCTAAACAACACTTGCTTTCAGCTTTTGCATTGTTAATTTTACAATCCTTCAATCTGATTGGTTAAGGAGATATGCAGTTGCTTGCTCTGTTCACTCTGAACCCAGATGCCCTGTTTCCTTCACTGTAACATTATCAGCTCGCACTTTCAGCAAACTGGCACACAACATTTTGAGGAACCTGCAAGTCTAATTAATGGCGCCACAGCATATGATGACCAAATGTGAAAATATAAAAAAGAGAGAATATATGACTTTATTTGGGGTCATGAACACCTTTGTAGTATAAGGGGTTAATTCTAACTGTATAATACGCTAATGAGACAGTATACATCTTAACAGGGAGTGATGCAACGTCTCATGGAAAGATGAAGCCATTGTAAGATGTGATCCAATTAAGTCTGCCCCACTTGAAGACTACACTCTTTCCTGATTCCCTACCTATAATGCCGCGGGAGTTCAACAAAAAATTAAAAAAAACTATTGTCTGCAAACACTTCTGATCGACCTGTTACAGGGTGAAGCTGGGTTCAAGGTAAGTTCATTGTTGCTCCACGGCTTTCAGGTGGAATTGAAGCCAGTATTATAAACTCAAGTCTACATTTATATCAGAAACTGCCTATTTAAACTTATTGTGCTACAATTATACCTGCTCACATTGACAATGCTATAACACTAAGTAAATATCACACGGAAATAAGGACCAAGTGTCTGACTTTAAAATGAAGACTAAATTACCACTGGGCACTGGTCCAGACCTCCCCACCCTCTACCTCACTTCATTTCATAACTACACTTTGTCTTGACTTCCAATGCACAGTATACAGTATATATGATATATATACCATGAGCACACTAAAGATCATACATCTGCCACACTTCTTATCTGCACAACTTGATTTATTATTGGTACTCTTTTGTCACACCATACATGTCGACTTTTTCCCATTATAATCAGTTTCGCTGATGTAAACTTTTGTGCATGTTAAATCACAGGCACTGCACCACTAAGCTTACCTAACTCAACTGGGTCTCTGTGGAAATCAATGGCAAAGGAAAATTGTGGTTGTTATGTTAACTCATCCCTGCTGTTCCAAATAGTATCACAACTTCTATTGACATATGTTTTCTGGCCCACTTGTCAATTTGCCGGTTTCATGGCAAAGACATTATCCAGCAGATGGATTCAAGACTTAAGCAACAGAAAGAGCATAATTTAACACTACTTTGAAGTACTGATAGGAATGCACGAATGCACAGGACCGGAAATGACAATTTCAGTTCATTTGGCTGGTCCCTGGTGCTTAATACAGTGCCCATGTTATAATATTTTCATGGCTTAATTTTTAAAAAATGCAGTTTCTGATAATAAAAAACTAGGTGTAATGGTCCGCAGAACTTGCTAAAAGATCCAGGATGAATGGTTGTCAGCAAAACTTTGACTTTGAACAAAACAGGTATTTAAATTCAAAATTTTGTCAATAGAGTATGAAAAATAAACACGCAGTCTTGTATTTTTACTCTTATTATAGCCAAACCACATTAAACCCTTTTTCTAGTGAAAACTAAGGTACCAGTGGCACATGCAAAAATAATTTCACTGTAATATCTATGGTTATTATCAAGGCAGCATTGCATGTTGCTTACTCTTAATATCACTGCTGATTATACTATACATTACATTGATGGGCAACTGAGACTGACACATTGCAGTAACAGAGCTAACTGGTATCTTAAATAGGTCTCACTCTACTGGACTGGGCAGTAGGGTAGGTATTTTAACAGAACTATACATTACCATTCCCATTATTGATCATACCTCACTCTTATGTTTCCAAATGGTCATTTCTTGTCAAAGTCAAAATATCCTAAATAGAACAGTGAAGCCAACCAGTAAAGTTTCGTAAATGTGCAAATTGCTTTTTCATAATCTTTATGAAGGTCTGATCTAATAACGGCTCTTCTAACCACTCCTCTGTATCTCGCACGTGTATAAAATGATAAAATGCAAAAGCAGAAGATGGCTTAGCTGTTGAAGCATTAACAACTTCTCTGTACATGCTCTAAACCACAATCCAGACTTATGTTGTTACTGATGACATCTTGGGGCCCCAGTAACCACATTCAACAGTTATAACCATCTTCAATCAGTCACAGCTGTGACTCAGAGCTCACAATCCAGAAGCCCGCAGGAAGTCATTTTCTCAAAGTCACAGCACATCACTTCTTGGCCGTTACTGGCTAATTTCGACCTTTTCAAAATATTTTTACCACCCTTTTCAAGAACACAAAACTAATTTCCTAAAGCACGGCAATTCGTGTTTCACAATTCTCAGCAAATTGAGGCAAAACAAATCAGAAAAAATCTCTAAGAGCACCGCCACCTCCTCCAGCTGTATGCCCCAGCACACCAGATTCTAGATCCTTCAAACAAAAGTAAAATACTGTGGATGCTGGAAATCTGAAATAAAAACAGCAAGTGCCGGAAATACTCAGCAAGTCAGGTAGCATCTATGGAGCAAGATCCTCCAAGTCTAGCCTTTCCTGCATTCCCCCTTCTTGTACTTTTCATGAGGTGGCCAAATGTTTACTCATCTTGGACCCTATCAAGAACTCCTTCCCTTAACCTCTCCACCGTGCAGCTTTACTCCCCGCCTTGAAAAGTTTCCTCAAAATCTATTTGACTGTACTCTTGATCACACTTCTACTGCTGCTTAATGCATTCTTCCCTATGTGAAACACATAGGAGATTTTATTGGATTGGAGGTGCTATTTAAATGTAAGCTGTTGTAACCAGAGCACTCTTTGCAAATACTGTGAAACGAAGGCTGAGAAGCTACTAACAAGAGAAATATTGTACCACACTTGTTAGGAAAGCAACCCTAGCTGCGTGACAACCACATGCTGCACACGACAGCTAACTGCACAATTCCTTCATGTTTGAAGCAAAGTTCAAAGTAAGTCAAAGATATTCTTTTCTTCATTTTTATTACATTTGCAATAATTTCCAAGACAAGGTTAAATTTTAAATTTGACAACTTTCATGATGATTTATGCTACACAAAATGTCAGTCACATTAATAATGGATAAACTTGCTGATTAGTATCACAGATAAAAACATGCAGCCAAGTTAGTGCCAAAGCACTAACCTTTCAAGTTCTGGAACAGTACTTTTTCCACCTAACAATTTTTAACAACTTAAAACTTTATACCTAAATTTAGAGAGAAACATAAATTAACAATGCTCTTTGTTTATGAGTTTCCACATTTCTGTAAGAATTCTCTTATTTAATCTGGAGAATGATCAGTACTGTTAGGCGCACTTGTCAACAGAGTGAAGATGATGACTGCTTTGAGCCCACTTCTGTCCCAGTTGCCAAGTGTTTCCATGGTACCAATGTTACTTCTCTCTATGGGTAAAAAATGGAGTCTTTTATTAAAAAGTGAACTGCTTCTTAAAGACTGCGCAGGTGACACTGCATACAGCCACAGAGACTGAAGTTGAACAATTCCAGTAATGCAAATTGCGTTTTTTACACGACACACAAACTTCTCCATTCGTTCACACACAGGCCTGAATTTCACGCTTGGCGTGCGCGCCAAGTGGGTGGCCTCAGGAGCAGACATATAATCCGTTCACGGGCAAGATCGCGTTTCCAACACGGTTTCACGCTGGGTGGCCAATTAAGGGCCGCTCAGTGTGAGACGCGTCTGCTCAATAGTCAGAAGGGCCGGTTAGGGGCCCTGTCGGGCACCGGATCCAATAGAGACCCGGTGGGGGGATTTAAAAGCAGCAGAGGCAGCTCCCTGAAGGCTGCCAGGAGACACTTTGTAGCTTTGGAGCTGTTTAACAAAATGTGTTTTTTTTTTGAGCTGCAATTGGATCTGCACCTGCTGAGCATGTCAGGCAGGAGGGGAAAGTCCTGTGGGCACATGGCACCCCCAGCTCTCGGATGAATGCCTGGAAATTCTCATGGAAGAGGTTAGTGCCAGGTGGGACATCCTCAGCCCCAGGGATGGCAAGAGGAGGACACCTCACCAAGAAAGCATGGGTAGAGGTGGCAGCCCAGGTCACCGGCCACGATGTTGTGTGGTGCACATGGGTGCAGTGCCGCAAAAGGTTCAACGATCTGCGCTCAGCAAGGGTGAGTACCGAGCTGGCATGGATCTCTGTGGTGAAGTGTTAGCATCTGGCCATCACCCCATGGTGCTCAGGGCTGTAAGAGTCTGAGTGCCAACTGTCAATGACATTGGGGCCAAGGCGGCGAGCTCTGGCTGCTTGGCCTGATTGCTTTGCGGATTGAGGGCTACGACTTGGATGAGACCTGCAAGGTGTTCCTCAGCTGGGGTTGACCAGGTTGCAATGGCGCTGCAGGTGGAGAGTGGACTAATCAATGCTCCTCTATCCTTTCAGAAGAGAAGCCATAACAATATCGAGAGGTCAAGGATGGGCGGAGGCACCCCCAGACCTGCTCATATTGATGAGGTACGAGATGGATGTCTTAGAGATGGAGTGCCGGCTCCCAGCTCGTTTCACCGGTTGTGGAGAGGCAGGGGTCTCTGATGAAGGTAAGTGTGCAGTGCACGGATACGAGAGTGTCAGAGCGTGTAAACATTGTTGTGTTGTCTCATCTGTAATGGAAACCTCAAACCTGGAGTTCCCATTGTTCATTGAAATGCGATGGCACCGTGATGCAGATCTCCATCGTCCTCTGCCTAGTGCGCACAGTGACAGTGTGATGACTAACACCAATGACATGTCATTTTTCTCCTCTAAAATCGCCATCCAGCCAATGACTGCAGGACCCCGATGAGCCACGCTTGATATCGGATGACCAGTGCCAGCCAGATGCACCTGTGTCACACCTCCTCTCTGCAGCAGGCACCAGCTCAGATACCAGCACCTCGGTGGACATTAGATCAGCAGCTACAATGTCAGTGCATAGCGGTGAGAACATGGCACAGTTGCATGAGGAGCTGGTGGAGGCAGAGGGTGCCCAGGGTGCCGGCAGTTGGAGGACTGCTGGAGACCAGGACCATGCTGAGTCCGAGGCAGATGACGAGCCTCTGGAGTTGTCCATAAGGTGGCAGATGCTGGATGTCCAGCGGGATGCGCGGGAGGTTCTGGCGGAGATTCCTTAGGGTTTGCGTGCCATGGTCTATGTCATGGAGGAGTCTATGAGTACTGCATTGATCCTGAACACTGAGTGCACTGGCTCCTCCATTGAGAGAGCGGCGACTCTCATGAAGAGGCAGCTCCAGGAACAGAATCAGGGGTTCCTGGGGTTGCACTCAGATCTGCAAGCCCTCACACAGGCAATGACCTCAGAAGGTCTCTGCCAGTGTGAGAGGTGGATGAGGCACCTAGTATCTCTGTTTGGTGCCCATTCATCAATGGCGAGCAGGGAAGTCCAGACCAAACTCACGTTGGCACACAATCTGCCTTTTGTCCCTGGCTGCGGTGACTGAGGATGCCCAGCTGTGGCGCTGGACTCTCCCTCCCAGACGGGGCCTGCACACACTCCACTGGCCAGAGGACGACCGCCAAGGTCATCAAGGCCAACAGGAGAGCACAGTCGGCAGGCTGTCTCCAATGCTGCTGTCAGCAAGGGTGGCAGAGGGGAGTCACCAAGATGCAACACTCACAAGCATAAGTTTAAGACACAAGAGGGACTTTTCACGGGTGATCTTCTGTTCTGTCATGTTTTGTTGATTTGTTTACTGGTGTAACCATTCACATCTTATGTTGTTATGTTCATTTTCTGTGAGTGTCAACATTATATACATTTTGTTTTTGTGTTAATGGCCTGGGTATGCTTCACTTGTTTTGTAGGTGCAGGGCACGCCAGTATCTCATGCTAGAAATGAGTGGCTCTAAACTTTATTGCACAGGCACTGAGTGGACTTTGGGTTCAATGGAACGGGTTATTTCAAACATCAGGCAAGGAGGTGGCACCCTGGCATGAGGTGAAAGCAGTGCCTTGGCAGATTAGCTGAAGGAGCGTTGAATCAAAGCCTCCCTGGTGTCCCTGCCTCCCTGAAGGTTCCAGAGGTCTGCCTCCATGACCTCACCGTGTTCTTACCTGGGCTCCTCTTCTGATCCACCACTGGAGTCATCATCTGTGGCCTGTGGAACTGCCTCAAGATCCTCTTCCTCCAGTGGATCCCCCCTTGCCAGTTCCAGATTGTGGAGAGCGCAGCATGCAACGACTATCAGAGACATATGCTCTGGAGGGTATTGTAGTGCTCCACTGAACGGTTCAGGCACCTGACTCTCACCTTCAGCAGACCTATGGTCTACTCTATCTCTGCTCTTGTGGAAGCATGACTCCTATTATACCTCAGCTCCGCTCTGTCCTTGGGTGCTGGAGAGGCATCATAAGCCACCTTTTCAATGGATAGCCCTTGTCACCCAGCAGCCATCCATCCTCGAGCCTTGTAGAATCTGCATCTTGTGGTCACAAACTATTTGGATGGTCATGGACTGGAAGCCCTTCCTGTTCACGAAGGCACCCGGCTCACCCGCTGGTGCCTTGATGGCCACATGTGTGCAGTCGATTGCACCCTGGATGTGGGGGAACACAGTAATCGCAGCAAAGCCTCCGGCCTGCTCAGCCTGGCTGGCCTCGTCCATCGGTAATGAATAAATATCATTACCCACCTGAAAAGAGCATCAGTCACCAGCTTCATGCAACTGTTGACAGCTGATCAGGAGACTCCACTCAGATCCCGAACTGACCCCTGGGAAGAGCCGGAGGCATAGAAGCTGAGGGCCTCTGTGAGCTTCAGAGCCACTGGCATGGTGTTTCCACTCACACAGTTGGACGTGATCTCCAGCCCAATCATCTGACATATGGAGGTCACAGTTTCCTTGGAGAGGCGGAGCCTCCTGCGGCACTGCACCTCTGACATATTGAGGTAGCTGCATCGCTGCCTGCATGCTCTGGCAGCAGGATAGTGGCATCTTCTGGGGCCCCTTCCGCCTTAGACATCCCTGCTGGCCCTGCACCCACTGTGCCTGAGCCTCTCCTCCCACAGGTTGCTCCCTTGGACGCTGCCTGTGGACACCTGGCCTCCTCTCCCTTCTGCCCTTCTCTTTCTCCTCAGAGGAGGTGCCACCATCCAGGAGTTGTGTACCAGGAGTACACAATCCCCATTGCCAGAGAAACAGAAGGCTGTCTGGTGACTTGAAAGGTCCACACGGTATAAATCTTCCAGGGATCCTGGAGACATCAATGAGTCCTGAGATGAAGGCTAGCAACATAAAGGCTGAAGTTTAAAACAGAGATAAAGCTGTCAAGTTTCACTAAGCAACTATCTCCTAAACTCCTCACTACTCACAACGGCAATGCTCCGGACCCTTTTTGTCCCACCCTTGGATGACAATTCATTAAAAACGGGCTGCCCGCCTGCCCCAACGAATGAGAAGTCGCATGGGCAAGGTGAAATCGAGTACAACTGGCTTTTTAATGGCCTTAATTGGCCCTTTAATTGTCAGCGGGCACGGCTCCGACTCCTGCACGCGCCCACCAACCTCAATATTGCTCTCAGGCGTGATGGCGTCGGGACACGTCATCTCACGCAATTTCACGGGCATTCTGGCCGGGCAATTGCCTGACCTCGGAACGTAAAATTCAGGTCATGGTTTGCATTTAAAATCTGGCATAACATTTGTCTGCGCCCGTTTTCAGAGATCCAGACTCTCGCTGCTTCAATCGGAGACTGCGAATTTTCAGAAATTAGATCGACTGTTGCAGTTTGTGTCTCCACAGGCAGCAAATTGATGGTAAACAGCAATTTCCCACCACCTGACATGGGGCAATGGTCCTCAGATAAGTTGTTTGGATAAGACTATTTTGGGGGGGTGATAGGTGGGGTGGGTGGTGTTGGTGTACTGATCCTAACTTCTGGCTCCACAGTTAAAATGTTTATTAAAAAATATAATTTCAAAAATTTATCTTTGGTTGGCAACTGTGGAAGCAGCTGTAGGATCCTCACCTATTTGTCAAAGAAATTGTTTAACAAGGATTATGTCCCTGATTTACATGTTCCAAGCGCCCAGGATGCCTAACAAATGAACCCCAAGTATTTGGTAGTGCGGCCAGTGCCTGTGCAGGCCATCCCACTGCTACATTGATTACCAGCTTTTACCCTTCAGTTCATTTCATGTTTGCAAACAAAATGACATAACGGGTATCCTGAAAATTGTTCAAATTACCCACTCCTCCCACGTCCAGGATGTTAAGCAAGGAATTGTTTCTTTCACCGCTAAGTTTTGGTCCTGAATGCACTAACTTGCTACATAAGAGCACAAAATAGGTGCACACTAGGACTGGACATCTGCTGTGGTCCCACCTCAGTCCAACTGCCAGGATGAGGAACCATCAGAAACCTCTGCAGGGAGAAAGAAACAGATTTCCTCACTGCCACTCCAATGATGACCACCTATCCTGTAAAAGGGGATGTGATGATGGCAATTACACCAGCTCGATGAGTGGTCAGGCAGTTCCCCCTCCACTCCCACCCAGAAAAGAGGTGCTCCTCCTTCCTCAGCCTCCTTTAAAGAGGGCTGAAATTATCATTCCAAAAATGGACCCCCTCTTCAGTGTCCAAATCAGGACCCAGGCCTGGAGTTGCAAGTGATCCCACAACCAACAGGCAGGCAAGTTTGCTCTTCTCATTAATTTTCTCAGGGTTGCAAGTCCCAGCCCTAGCTCCACCACCTTGCATTAATGGCCTTGTTTGGGCAGGAGGATTCTCTGCTCTACTAATAAGGAGAAGGGGCAACTTCAGGATAAGGTTGATAGCTGACCAGGTCCTGACCAAATTTGTAGCCTTTCTACAACACTCTCACTCACGTTACACATGGGCAGTTGATTTTCAGTCTCCCATCGTTTGACTTTGAATGTCTGAGTCCCACTAAAGCTGGAAGTGCCACAACTTAAAAGGAAATTTGAATAATCTTATTTTAAGTTGTATTTTATCAGACTTTTCTGCTTGAACTCAATTTGAATCTACACTTCAAAAGCTAAGGTATCGACAAAATGTATTCAGCCTGATCTCCCTGTTTGACCGTAGGGAAAAGGTGAGCAACAATTTCATAAAGAATCATAACATTTATGGTACAGAAGGAAGCCGTTCAGCCCAAGAATATGATTTAAAATAAAGATTTTAATTACATATACCTAAATGAAATCTCAGTGGCAAATTATTTTGTACACCTCATAATGTATACATCATAATATAGTATGATAGCATAGCAGTTATGTTTTGGATTAATCCAGTGAACACAAGTTCAAATCCCAGCATGCAGTTTCAAAAGCTACATTTAACGTGAAAGGAATTTGGAAATAAAATAAACCTGCGACAAGCAAAAGTGACCGTGAAACTGTCAGATTGTTGTGAAGACACAATTAGTTCTGAATGTCTTTCTGGGAAAGAAACCCGCCACCATTAACTGGACTGCCTGTATGTGATTCTAGTCCTGCATCAATGTGGTTCATTCCTAAATGCTCTATAAAATGTCCTCTGTATCTAGCAAGCCCCTCAGTTGTACGTGGAGCAGTTTAAAAGGATGGCCCACCACCAGCACTTTGGGCAACTAGGGGTAGAATTTCCCCCCCGTCAGAGGGGATTGTGCAGGAGCGGGCAGACGTGGACCCGGTTGGGTCCGCGCCGCCATTTTACGTGGGCATGCCAATTAAGGCCCGCCCAGCGTGATGCACATTGGAAGCGCTGTGTACTCCCTGTGTGCGTGGAGGTGGGGGGGGGGGGGGGGGGGGGGGGGGGCGTATTCCCTGAGTCAGGAGAGTGCAGAAATTTTCCTGAGGCACCCTTAAGTTTTAACAGTTCAATAAAGTGTTGAAAACATTTTGATGACATGTCCCCTCATGTGAAACTGTCACGTGAGCTGGGACATGTGCATTAATTTCAATAAAAACTTTTGAGAAAATTTAAAATCATTCATGAAACCTCATCCCGCCCGTGGATGAGGTTCCATGAAAAACGCGAAGGCCGCCTGGGCTCTTCGTCTGCCCCACCCCCGCTTGCCGAGCCGAAGATTCTCCCCGAGGAGGAACCATAATTGCCGGCCTTGCCAACAACACATGCATCCCAGGAATTAAAAATTAATTGAAACAAAATCAGTCAAAGGGAAATTATGTTTTACTTGCCATATTGTACTTGGTAAAATTTACCTATCAAAATAAATGCAATTCCTCAAGGTCATATGACCTGGTTCAAGGGGCTACATGGCCTCCTCCTATGATAATCTAATGAGTCATATAGCCATAGTTCACAATACCTGAACAAATTGTTTAATTCTTTTATGAATGTCTCATGTATACATAGAAGTAAACCATCAGGAAATGTAAGCAAAATATGTCCAATACAGACAAAATCGAGTCATGAACTGGGAATAACGTCCAGAGTACATTTCACATGTAGTGTTGAATACTGTAAAAAAATGTGCACAGAAAACCTTTCCTACAGATGTAATATGCAACAAAAGATGTGTGGGGTTTGAAAACTGAAAATCCTCAAAGGGTTACAGAATGGATAACATAATGAGACTGCAGGTGATTAAAAGGCTAAAATGAGTAGTCTTTACAGTGAAATAATGATGATGGGTGTGATTCAGAATCTAGACCCTCGTGACAGCAATTTCCCAAACAAAGCATCACTACATAGGGAAGGAATTGAAAAATCACAAGCTTGGTGTAGAGACATGGAAGTAGTACAGGTCTCCAAGAAGGAATGGGAAGAAAATGGAAATAACCAAAAAAGCTCAACTTCCTATGGTTTAAAGCAGAGTCTGTATGAGGGTGCATTTTTAGAAAATACAAAATAAATCAGGTATTACAGTTAGATTAGCACACTATCGATTCCCAAGATGACAGCCAACTAGTTGGTAGCTTGTGAATAAAATCAATTGAAAATGCAACCGCAGCTTTGATTAGCATAACCTGTTGGATTTGTACCTGATATGCAATTAGATTCAGTGAAGGTGCAACTTTTATAGCCAAGTTTTGAACATCTGCTCAATTGTAAGATTAAGAGCTATTGAATGACAGGGTCATGGGCATAAACACTTAGAAAATATATTAATGAGAAGATCCATTATGTTGCCAATGTAAAGGAGAAAACAAGTAATTTTAAAAGTGCTGATTTTTAATGTTCTTGCTATCACTTTGGGTTAAAGAGTCACTCAGCTGATTAATGATTACTTGCTGCCTAAGCACATAATCTCTCTCAACCAGTACTTTATCTTCCAGGTTCCAACTGCTCAGACAACAGAGACAGAAAGGAAAGATTTAAAAATTAAATTGATTTCACAGAATCACAGAATTTTAAGGGCACAGGAGGCGGCCATTTGGCCCATCATGTCTGAACCGGCTCTCCAAATGACCATTATGACCTAGTGCCATTGCCCTTCCTTTTCCCCGTACCCCTGCACGTTGTTTGAATAGAAACAATCATCTAATGTCCTCTTGAATGCCTCAATTGAACCTGCCAATTTAATTTTACATTTTTAAGACTTCTAACAACAATTAATACCTGAAAGAATGAGAGGTCGGTGCACAGTAATTAGCAAGTTATCACATTGTTAAAAGGGAACTTATGCTAATAATGACAAGATTTTGCTGTAGCAGTACAGCTTAATGGTGTCTGCCAATTGTTTGAATTATTTAGGCATGTTTATGTTTTAAGACATTTTTGCATAGCCAGGACTAAAAGTGCAAGCTGATAATGACACAGCAAGGTAAATAGGGCATCAGGAGCCTGTATGAATAGAATCACAGAACTGTTACGGTGCAGAAGGAGGCCATTCGGCCCATCATGTTTGCACTGGCTCTCTGAGCATTTTAACTTATTGCCAATCTCCTGCCTTTCCCTTGTAACCCTGCGTGTTGTTTCTATTTAAATAATCATCCAAGGACCTCTTGGATGCCTCAATTGAACCTGCCTCCACCACACTTCCAGGCAGTGCATTCCAAACCCTAACTACTTGCTGCAAGCAACAAGTTATATCTTAGTTAGAAGATTGAAGAATTGAGAAATTAACTGTGCAAGGACTGAGAAAAAAGTGTAAATTTGAGTGGCTAATTTTAATGTCAAACCAGGGACAAAAAGAGAAAAAGAAAGGGAAAGAAAGATTGGATTAAAAGAGAGAAAAAGCAGACAGAAAGGAAAAGTGAAAAAAAAACTACATTTTTAAGATCTCCAACAACAATACCTGATAAAAATGAGACTCCACACTTGTTATAATTAGTTTCAGTGCTGGAGAGGTTAATTCACAGCAATTAACTGTTATCATATTGGTAAAAGGGTACTTATGCTTATAATGACATGACTACTTTAGTTCAGATCTACCACATAAATACAGCAACGTCATGGGCTGAATTTTCCCTCCATCGGTGGTGGTGGTGGGGGGGGGGGGGGAGTTGAATGGCGGGCATGCACAGGCGCGTTTCCAATTGGTGCCCCCGATTGTGGGCGTGGCGCCATTTTACGTGGGCAGGCCAATTAAGGCGGGCCCAGCGTGACATCGGCACGGAAGCGCTATGTGCTCTCTGTGCATGCGGGGGGGGGGGAATCCCAAAATTGAGAGTGCGCTCTTTCACGCATGCGCACGAGAAGGCGCACTCATCTCCCTGAAGCTAAGTGCTGCCTCAGGGAAGTCGGCTGTAAATTTCAAAAAGATAAAAGTAGAAAAATAAAATTTCCCTAACATGTCCCCTCATGTGACAATGTCACATGAGTTGGGACATGTCCATAATTTTCACAAAAACGTTATTTAAACTTTTTTAAAGCTACATGAAACCTCATCCCGCCCGCAGATGAGGTTTCATGTTTTTTCCAATTCGCGCTGGGGCTCCTGGCCGACCCGCCAACCTTAAGGTTGGACGGGCAGGTCCTTTAATTACTTAATTGCCTCGGTCAATGGCCTCAATTGGCCATTGACAGGTCAGCGGGCGCACAGCTCATTTCGCTGCACCCCCGCCTACTGGAAAATTTAAATGGGGCGCGGTGATGTCAGGAGTTCCCCCCGACGTCACCACGCGTCATTTTACGCGTTGGCGAGCAGGCCCCGCCCCCACTCGCCGACACGTAAAATCCTGCCCCATGTCATTCAATGCATTTCAATGGAGATCTGCAGCAAGATCGCGCTTTAATGAAGTTAAATGAAGCAGAGCAGCACAACCTGAACAGCAAGTTCTGGATATTTGAAGTTAACCATGCACTTGTTCCTCATCTAAAGTTGTTGTGCCATCCACCCATAAATAACATTATCATGTATCATTAATCTCACCGATACTTTGATAGCAAATTCTGACCCATACATAGGGCAGAATTTTGCCATCGGTGAGCAGGGGGCGGGGCCTGCTCGCCGATGCGTAAAATGACGCGGGATGATGTCAGGCGGAACCCCCGACGTCATCGCTCCCAATTTAAATTTTCAGGAAGGCAGGGGCGCAGCAAAATCAGCTGTCCACCCGCCGACCTGTTAATGGCCAATTGAGGCCATTGACAGGATCATTTAAACAATTAAAGGACCTGCCCGTCCAACCTTAAGGTTGGCGGGTCGGCCAGGAGCCCCGGCGGCAAATAGAAAAGACATGAAACTTCATCCACCGGCGGGATGAGGTTTCATGCAGGGTTTTAAAAAGTTTAATAAAGTTTTAGTGTAAATTATGAACATGTCCCATCTCATGTGACATTGTCACATGAGGGGGACATGTTAGCGATTTTTTTTCCTATTTTTAATCCTTTTTAAAGTGAAAGCAATCTCCCTGAGGCAGCACTTAGCCTCAGGGAGATGTGCGCTCTTTTGTGCGTATGCGCGAAAGAGCGCACTCTCGCTTTTAGGGAATCCCCTCCCTTGCCCACACAGGGGGTGCATAGCGCTTCCCACTGGCCTTAATTGGCCCGCCCACGTAAAATGGCGGTGCGGCCCGTTTCGCTGGCGGGGATCGGCTCCCCGCCCGCCGGAGATTGGTTCAGGCCCGCCCGCCCGACAGGCAGAAAATTCTGCCCATAGTTTACCACAAGTTTGTATGAAGTCATTTGCTGATGTGAGCTGAACACCTCTTCAAAAAGTTTCAGTTCCAAATTAGTGTGTGAGTAGGAGATTGTGTGAATAACACAAACATTTAACAAAATGGAACACTTGATTTATTTTTGGTAACTTGCTAGAAGTACTTCATTTTGCAGTTACTCCTCTCATGCTTACTGTCTGTCAAGATACACTTAGCAAACACTACCCATTTACCCCTGCAATCTAGGCTTAAATTTCACGAGTACCCTTCTTACTAATCAGTAAAAAGATCCCAAGTCAAAAACACAAAATATTCCCAGTCAATATTACAGCAGAGAATGTACACTCCATAACTTGCAGTTTCAAGAGATTGAAGATAAAAAGATACAGGGAATGTGAAGAGGTCCTTTATTGTGTGAAGAGGTCCTTTATTGTGTGAAGAGGTCCTTTATTGTGTGATGAACTATGCTTTGCAAGCAAGCCAAACTTGTTGATTTGGGAATACTTGATGTTGTCACTAATATTATACAGATTATTATTACACACTCTATCACTCTATCTCTCACTTTGACCATGTGTCACAGTTTGGAAGTCAATTCACTAACTTCCTGTTGGTTGACTGCTCAGCCACTCAGTAGCTCAAACAGACAACACATGCAGAGGACAGAAACACACCTGGAATACTTTCAATCAGCAGCTGTGAAACCCAAGCCAAATATATTTCAACTCCAGCAATTGAAATAGCTTTTTTAAAATTTTGTGTGTGCAGTAAACATTCATTTTTTTGGGTGGAGGGATGGAAAGGGGCCTTTTAGTCACTCTTAAGATGCCAGAGAGGTCATGTATCTAAAACATTAAAACACGGTGAGGTATGCTGTTGAAGAGAAGAATACAATCAAGAGTACCTTATCCTGATCTTATTCTAGGGCACAGGGGAAATCTTAAAACAACAGTGTCAATGTAAAAGTCAATGGGCCAGATTTTCAAAGAGTGCAGGATCGGGACCTGGTGTGGACAGAAATTAAAAATTGCAGTCCCAGAGATCCCATCTCAGGATCCCAATGCCTTTGCGACAATTTTGCATTTTCAAAGGGCCAGCGAGGGTGGGCGGGGGAGGTGCTGATAAGAAGCAGGTAACACAGTCACTGCCAATTAACAACCCCTTACATTCTTTAAAGAGCTTGTTAAGGGGCCTGTATGTTCAGGACTGAAATTTTCAAAGTTTTTCCCAGTGAGCCAGAGCAATCTTGTGCATGTCTGTTGGGTTCACTATGGAGCAAATCTAATCTCAGGTGCCAACTGGTGCTGGCATGTTTGCTGCTTCTAACCTTCTTTTCCATGGCCTTGTTCCACCTCCATGGCCTTCCGATGAGTTGCCCGCTCTAATCTGCAAGGCAGCTGCAGCCCCTAACGTGGCTGCCATGTACCTTTGCCGCTGGCGCCAGGCAGTTCCCACCTTCTGGAGGCACTTATGCTACTAATTGGGTGTCGAGCTCACCTCCTGGCCAATTAGGCCATTTGTATTTAAAAATGATTTTAATTGCTCCACCACTGTTATCTGTACCTTCAGATGCTGAGGGTCTAAGCTCTGGAATTACCTCCCTAAATTCTCTGCCTCTTTACTCTTTGCTAATTTAAAGGCACTCTTAAAACCTTCCTCATTTGCCCTGATTTCTCCTTATGTGGGTCAGTGTCAAATTTTGTTGATAATGCTCCTATGAAGCAGTTTAGGACATTTTTATATGCTAAAAGTGCTATATAAATGCAAGTTCTTGTTGCTGTAATTATAATAGTGACCACATTTCACAAGCAGTTCATTAGCTATAAAAGTGCTTTGTAACACTCTGAGGCCATGTAAGGTGCTATATAAATGCAAGTCTCTCCTTCCTTTTTAATTAGAGCCCTGTTATTATTTCGCATACTTGAAAAAATATTACAAAGAAATGGACTTGTGCAGACTACATTGAACTCAAAGAGAACAATGCTATAGGGTTATGCAATCCAATTACTTTTGTTACAGCATGTCCTGTCATGTATAGAAATCAGGAACTATTGTAAACTCAGGCTCATTTAGTGCAATACCTGCATATTATAAACAAGACCTATCTTGTACGGCAGGAAGATGAAGTTATTAAAAATATATTTTCACAACTGTCAATTATTGCCAGCACTCCTTTGTGGAACAAGATCTGAATGAAATGCATGCACTTGTCTCAATTCCTACGGTCACCAAAATACATTCGTCCATCAATGCTTAATTAATTTCTCTTAATTATAAATTTTACTCAGTTACTCAATAAGTCTGCGTAGCCTAAAATGATAGCAACACTGGCAGAAAGAGGACAGTGTTCCTATTGCAACTTCTTCTTGAGTTCTCTGCCTGAAGGCAGTTCTGACCCACAGCACTGCAAATCTCCACCATGGGTAGGACAAGGAGGCAGGTCTCGCAACCACCCCAGCCAGAACGCGGATCGAATGCCCTGCTGTTGGCGTCATCCAGCCAACTAAGGCAACAGGACCCTCAAGGAGTCCGAGTTGCTGTGGCACCACACACTTTCACATATATGCCATAGCCTGGAAATATGGATAGCGATGGTAGAGGCTCCAATTTCTTTCTTTCACATAGCTGACCAGGAATCTCTGCTACGTGGCGTATGTTGGAAGGATTTATAGGTTGATACTCAATCTGTGTGGCCACGTTATGAACATGCCTTCCTTGGTCATCAAATCCCGGAGTGGGACTTGAACCCAGAAATCCTGGCCTAGAGGTAGGGATGCTACCACTGCACCACAAGACCTCCGCTCTACTGCAGGGAAGACAATGGCGTACTGGTGATGTCACTAGGCTAGTAATCCAGAGGTCCAGGCTCATGCTCTGGGGACATGGGTTTAAATCCCACCATGGCAGCTGGTGGAATTTACATTCAATTAATTAAAATATGGAATTGAAAACTAGTCTCAGCAATAGCGGTCATGAAACTATCGTCGATTGTCATAAAACCCTAACTGGTTCACTAATACCCCTTTAGGGAAGGAAATCTGCCATCTTTTCCCGGTCTGGCCTACATGTGATGCCAGAACCACAACAATGTGGTTGACTCTTAACTGTGCTCTGAAATGGCCTCAGAAGGCACAGAGATTAGGGATGGGCAGCAAATGATGGCCTTGCCAGAGATGCCTACATCACATAAAAGAATAATTTTTAAAAAACTAACATTGTAAAAAGTGAGTCTATGCACAGGGACTCCACACAGTGAATGAACTGACTCCATTGAGACAACTAATCACAGGTCACTACAAGTAGATTATTGTTTTTAAAATAAATCCTTTGCATTATCATTTTCATTGAAAAATGAGCAAAACTTAGAAATGGCACTTCACACTTTACCAAAAAGTATGTTGAAATCCAAATGATCAATCTGGGAAACAGTCAGAGGCATGATGTCACCATTCAATATTCTTAATCAATCCAAAATTGGCTGTAATAAATTCGCCATGTTGGAAGAGAACCATTTATTCCCTTATAAAAAGCAGCTATTTTCTTATTTAGCATTTAGTTTGCAAACTCTGCATGCGTCATGAGTGGTGAAAAAAAAATTACTTATTGTTTTACTAAAGGCAGTGTACTGACTTTTTATTAAATTCCAAATTGAAATTGTGAGTTCCCAGATACCAATAATTAGTAATGGCAAGCAATAAAGGCATACTTTGGATCCTATTGCCGTTTGTTCCATTAAATCATGTTTGTGTCAAAGTACTAAAAATAGAATTGTTATGAGGTTTGAACACTTCTGGAGGAAGAGGGGGAATGCAAGATACAGTGTAGATCTCCTCTTAAACCTAACCCAAGCTTCCTACTGTCCGTGTGGGAATTACATAGGAATGAATAGGATTGGAAATGACCATTACAGCCAATCAGGATGCTACCAATTCCTGGAATGTATTGCACACCATACTTATCTCCAAAGCCCCTCATTCAATTCCTTTTTCTATTAGTTCACAGAATCAAAGAACAGCACATTCGGCCCATCGTGTCTGCATCAGTTCTCCAAATGAGCATTATGACCTACTGCCATTGCCTTGCCTTTTCCCCGTACCCCTGCACATTGTTTCTATTCAAATAATCATCTAATGCCCTCTTTAATGCCTCTATTGAACCTGCCTCCACCACACTTCTAGGCAATGCATTCCAGACCTGAACCACTTGTGTGAAAAAACTTTTTCATACAACGTCACATTTGCTTCTTTTGCAAATCACTTTAAGTCTGTGCCTTCTCATTCTTGATCCTTTTACGAGCGGAACAGCTTCTCCCTATCTACTCTGTCCAGTCCCCTCATGATTTTGTACAGCTCTATCAAATCTCCTCTTAGCCTTCTTCTCTCCGAGGAGAACAGTTCCAACCTCTCCAATCTATCCTCATAGCTGAAGTTTCTCATCCCTGGAGCCATTCTTGTAAACCTCTTCTGCACTCTCTCCAATGTGTTCACATCCTTCCTATAATGTGGCACCCAGAACTGTACACAATACTCCAGCTGAGGTCTAACAAATATCATATAAATTCAGTATAACCTCCTTGCTCTTGTACTCTATGCCCCTATTAATAAAGCCCAGGATACTATCTGCTTTATTAACTGCTCTCTCCACCTGTCCTGCCACCTTCAATGGTCCAGCACATATATACCCAAGTCTTTCTGCTCTTGCACCCCCTTCAAAATTTCATCCCTTATTTTATATTGTCTGTCCATGTTCTTCCTACCAAAATGCATCACCTCACACTTCTCTGCATTGAACTTCATCTGTCACCTATCTGCCCACTCCACCAACTTGTCTATGTCCTTTTGAAGTTCTACACTGTCCTCCTTACAGCTTACAACACTCCCAAGCTTCACATCATCCCCAAACTTTGAAATTGTCCCCTGCACACCAAGATCTAGATCATTATTATTTATCAGGAAAACAAAGGTCCCAATACTGACCCCTGGGGAACTCCACTACAAACCTTCCTCCGGCCTGGAAAATATCCATTGACCATTACTCTCTGCTTCCTATTTTTCAGCCAATTTTGTATCCACATTGCTACTGTCCCTTTTATTCCATGAGCAATAACTTTTACCACAAGTCTGTTGAATGGCATGGTATCAAATGTCTTTTGAAAGTCCATGGGAAAATTTTTTAGCTTGGCAGGCAGGCGCGTGCCCAACCCACTCGAGCGTAAAATGACAGGCGCTGACGTTGGGTGAGCGACCCGAAGACAACGCGCAGTCGCGTGATATTTTGTTCGGCGGGCACGCATCGGAGTTGGCAGTGCGCCTGCCAACAATATTAAGGCCATTAAATTATCAATTAAGTTGAAATTTTCGCTGCCCGTCCACGTTACGGTTGGCGGGCAGGTGAAAACGCCAAGCGGCCATTGCACTTTGTAGGAAACGTCATCCACGGGCAGGATGAGGTTTCCTAAAGCAATTAAAAATAAAATAAAAATTTTAAAACTTAATTAATAACATGTCCCTGCACATGTGACAGAGTCACATGAGGGGACATGTTTCATTACATTTTTATTTTCTTTTTTTTTTAACTAACTCTTCATCTCCCTGAGGTAGCTCTGTGCCTCAGGGAGATTATGAAGCGCGCACTCACGCACATGCGCAACGTTTGTGCTCGCCCTCCCCCCCCCCCCGCCCCGCTCGCACAGGCAGCACTGAGTGCTGCCGCTCGCGTTTCATGCTGGGTGGGTCTTCATTGGCCCACCAGCGTGACATCACAGTCCAGCCCCGATCATGGGTGGCGAACAGCTTCCCGGCTGCCCCCCGCCCAAGCCCGCCTGACATGGGTGAAATTCTGTCCCATGTGCACCACATCGACAGCATTACCCTCATCGACCTTTTCAGTTACCTCTTCAAAATACTCCAGCAAGTCAGTTAAACACGATTTCCCCTTTAGAAATCCACGCTGACTCTTCCTTATCAACCCGTATTTTTTTCACGTGACTACTAATTCCATCCCGTATAATTGTTTCTCGAATTTTGCTCACCATGGAACTTTTAGGGAAATGGACAGGGATTTCTGAAAACATTCACCTTTGGCGCATCAAATGGAGACAACAATCATATCTTCTGCCTGGATGAATTTGGTTTTGTCTTGAAGTGCTAGAACATGACTCCCTGAGAGCGTCCTATACAGAAGTGACAATTATCTAATGGAAACTTGAGAGTACCTCTTGCTGCAATATAATGGAACTGAATCAGCCTGAACCTTAGTTCCAATTTCACAGGCCTGACAAACGGCAACCAGAGGCAGTATTTAATGGAGGGGATGGGGGTCTTGCCTGCCAGCAAGAGCCCTGAGTCACCTCTCACAGGAAAGACCCACTTTACTGAGTGCCACTCAGTCGCTGACCTGGACAGTGGTGGGCCTTCCCAGGATCAAGGAGCCCAGGGGCGGAAGTGCTGTCCACCGAGAACTGCTGGCCTCTATTGAACAGCTGCACCACCGGGGAGGGGGGTGGCTGCTGCCAGTACAAAACCCGCCTGGGGCCTAGTATTGTCACTGGATCCCAGGCCACAGGTGAGGAGGGGAGAGGATTGTGGGGTGGGAGGAGAGTCGGTCAGCAGCAAGGGCAGGAGGGTGGCTCTCAGCGGGGCCCCCTCTCTTCCCAACACTGGGTCCCTCGATATAGGCATTGAGTGCCTTTGAATGAGGGACCCCCCTGTGGGAGCCAGCAAGCAACCCTGCACGGGTTTGCTTGTCATGCTGCCCGCATGGCAAGCTGTCATGCTCTCCCTCTATCCCGGCAGTGGCGATTTGAGGGCCGTAACAGGACGTGGATGGCCTGCTGAAGCGCCTCAATTGGCAGCAGAGCAGGAAGGCCCTCCACGGGCCTTTCCATCATGGGCTTAATTGGACCGAAGCTGGAAGGCGGCGGGGTCCCTACCCGTCACCCCACTGGCCTGATTAAATGCCCCACCTCCACCACCAAATGCAGCGCAGGGAAGAGCATTAAATTCTGCCCCAATTCATTAGTTAACTGATCCTAAGGAAGAAGTTAATAGTTTTGGAGGTCACATGATTAGATTTTCAGCCCTGAATCGCCTTCCAAATTCCACCTACTTCTCTTTCTTTCCCTTTTCTCATTGCTCTCTGTGCTCTGCGAGTCTGAGTGAGCATCACTGCTATCATCCCACATTTCGGACAGCTCCTTCATTTCATCTGGGACATCCTTCTGAGGAACGAAAAGAAATGGATTAAATTACTGCAGTTCATAGCTCTGATTTTACAATTTACTTTAGGCAATGAGCAAAAATGATTGGTTTTGAAAAGCCGCGTGTTCCAGTCAGCAGATTACTGGTGGTCAATTGCCTTGGGGCTTCTCCTGCTCCTCAATAAGTTTGTCAGAAATCCTGTTTAAGCATGCAAATTGGACACGTGAGTAAATAGGGTTTCTGACAAACTTGCTCTGACGTCTTGGTGGCAGAGTGGGAGAAGCCCTGAGGAAATTCACCCTCCTGTTCAAAACGGAATTAAGTTTTGCTAAACCGAAAAATAAACCTATTTCCCCACCATCTGCCAAAACTCCAGGATCTGCTAAAAAAAGAAAAATTACTACACTTTTGTTATTTTTCCTAAAAGTAACTCCTGTTCAAATATTAGCCCAGATATTACAAAGAACATAAAGCAGTACATATTAAACCATTTGATCAGTTTAAATACATTAATATGTCCTCTCCAGCTTCTGATTTCCTGGATCCATATAGTTTAAAGATACTGACTACAGTTGGTCACAATTGCTATTGGCTAGGGTCAAATGAGCAAGGCTGTCAAATAAACTGGATAGTGACTGACTAAGAATTTAAATGAACAGAAAATCTAAATGCAGATAAGCTGTCTCCTCATTGAGTTTGAGAGGGTGGATACAATATAATGCAGTAAATATCTCTTCCGCTCTTGTTCCACATAATCCTGGTGTCACAGTTGCATTTATCAAACTTGTAAAAATCAATAATATGTCAGATGGAATCAAACGAATTGGGACTTAGTTAATGTGAAGGCAAGTATACTGTGCCACGCGTCACCTGTGGAGTGACCTGGTTGTAAACATCTGCAGATGTGACTCAGTCAGCCTTCAGGAGGGGCACTAGAGCAACCCAAAGATGACTTTTCCTTTTGTGAAAGGGAGTTGATTTCTGCTAAGTGCCTTCTAGCAGCACGAGGGGAGAAACTGGGTCCTTGGTAAATAGGATAAAACTTCATCCAAAAGTACTCTTGCAGTTATCTACAATTTTTATGTTAATTTAGTAAATTTCATTGTTTTAGTAATCAACACAGTGGGCCGGATTTTCAAAGCAAGGTCCAGAATCCGATGCCTGGATGAACTTTGGGTCCTGACTCCATCGGCTATGTCACTAGCACAACACTATTTTTAAATGCAAATGCCCCAGTTTGGTTGGAGGCAAGCTTAGTGACCAATTAGAGACTCCAGGCACACCCAGGAGATGGGAGCGGCCTGCTTGGTGCCGGCAGAAAAAGCAGGCAGCAGCCATACTGGGGCCTGCTGCTGCTTTGCTGAATAGAGCAGGCAGCCCATCAAAGGGCCAGGAGCTGCAACACCAAGAAAAGTGGCTATGCTTGCAAAGTAAAGGTACTATCCAAGTTGGTCCATCAAACTTCAGTTTTCAACAAATCTAAGATTGAACCTGACATCTGGTCACTACCATGCACCAGTCTGTTTGAGTCTTCGAAAAGACTCAAAACTGATTCGGCCTTTGAAAATCTGGTAAGTGGGTGAGTTCCATTCTTTCCCTGAGGTTTAACATAGTACACAAATTGGTGGTAAAGCTAATAAAATATATAAAAAAAAACATAAACAAGTGGTTAATATAATTAAGTAATTATCTAAAACACATTCAGGATGGCAGGACAGGTGGTGTGTCAAGGCTGCAGCATGTGGGAGCTCCTGGATAACATTGTGATCCAGGGCAAACACGTCTGCAGTAAGTGTTTGCAGTTTGAGGAACTTCGGCTCAGAGTCATTAAGCTGGAGGCTGAGCTGCAGACACTGTAACACATCAGGGAGGGGAAAAGTTACCTGGATGCTTTATACCAGGAGGCAGTCAGGATAGGGTCTTCTGATTTGGTCAGTGGTGAGGGATGGGAGGGTGTGACTGTGAGTGAGGCAGGTAAGGGGACCCAGAGGGCAGGAGTGCAGGAGTGTGAGTCTCTACATTTGTCTAGCAGGTTTGAGGTTCTCTCAGCTTGTTTGGATGAGAGTGGGGGCTGCAGGGTGAATGAGCAAACTGATCATGCCCCGGTGGTACAGGGAGCCATCCAAGCAGGAAGTGCAAAAAGGAATGTAGTGGTAGGACGGGACAGTATAATGAGGGGGACATTGTTCTCTGTAGCAAAGAGCGAGAGTCCAGACGGCTATGTTGCCTGCCCTGTGCCAGGGTTTGGGACATCAGCTCAGGGTTGGAGAGGAACTTGCAGTGGGAGGGGGTGGATCCAGTGGTCATGGTCCATGTAGGTACCAGCAACACAGGCAGGATGAGGAAGGAGGCTCTGCATAGTCAGTATGAGGAGCTAGGCATCAAATTAAGAAGCAGAGCCTCAAAGAATTTTTTGGATTATTACCTGAGCCGCGTGCAAATTGGCCTAGGACAAATAAGACTAGAGAAGTAAATGCGTGGAACAAAGATGGTGTGCAAGAAGTAGGTTCCCGTTTGTAGGGCACTGGAACCAGTATTGGAGAAAGTGTGATCTATACCGTTGGGATGGTCTACCTGAACCATGCTGGGGTTGATGCCCTTGCGAGCCGCATAACTAGGGAAGTAGAGAGGGTTTTAAACTGAATAGTGGGGGCAAGGGATCAAATTTAGGAAGATGTGGTAAACCAAAGACTAGAGACAAGGCAAGAAAGAAAGGTATTATTAGGGGAAATGATAAACAGATCGTGACAGGAAGGGATAAAGAGTACAAATCTAAGAATAAGTCAGCAGATAAGGCTAGATACTACAAAAATAATAAAAGGACAAAACTAAAGGCTCTGTATCTATATGCATATAGCGTTCAAAACAAAACTGATGAACTGATAGCGCATACAGAAATAAATAAGTATGATCTGATACGGGATGACATAGATTAGGACCTGGATATTGAAGGGTATGTGACATTTAGGGAGGAGAAGCAGCCAACAAAAGGAGGAGGGCTGGCTCTGTTAATTAATGATGTTATTACCCCATTAGAGAGGGATGACCAAGTTCAGGAAACCAGGATGTAGAAGCGATTTGGGTTGAGCTGAGAAATGATAAAGGCAAGAAGTTATTTGTAGGAGTGGTGTACAGGCTTCCTAATTGTAACTACGTGGTAGGGTAGTGTATAAAAGAGATAATGGGAGTTTGTCAGAAAGGGACAGCAATAATAATGGGGGAATTTTAATCTACAGATAGACTGGAAAAATCAGATGGGTGAAGGTAGTGTAGATGAGGAGTTCATAGAATATTTTCAGGAGTTTCTTAGAACAGCATGTTCTGGAGCCAACCAGAGAGCAGGCTATACTAAACCTGGTATTGAACAATGAGAAAGGATTGATTGACAACCTCAGAGTGAAGGCGCCCTTTGGTAGGGAATGTGAATGCTTTGAAGAGAGTGCAGAAGAAGTTTACGAGAATGGTTCCCGGGATGAGGCACTTCAGTTGTGAGGAAAGATTGGAGAAGTTGGGACTGTTTTCCTTGGAGAGGAGAAGGCTAAGAGGAGACTTGATAGAAATGTTCAAAACAATGAGGGGCCTGGACAGACTAGATAGGGAGAAACTGTTCTCACTCACAAATGGATCGAGAACCAGAGGGCACAGTCTTAAAGTGTTTTGCAAAAGAAGAAAATGTGAGGTGAGAAAAAACTTTTTCACACAATGAGTAGTTAGGGTTTGGAATGCACTGCCTGTAAGTGTGGTGGAGGTAGGTTCAATTGAGGCATTCAAGAGGGCATTGGATGATTATTTAAATAGAAACAACGTGCAGGGTAATGGGGAAAAGGCAGGGGATTGGTACTAAGTTAAAATGCTCAGAGAGCTGGTGCAGACACGATGGGCTGAATGGCCTCCTTCTACACCGTAACGATTCTGTAGCAGTGATCATAATATGATTGAATTTTATATTCATTTTGAGGGAGAAATGAGTGCGTCCAAGGCTAGTATTTTAAACTTAAGTAAGGGCAATAATGAGGCATGAAAGCAGAGCTAGCTAAAGTGAACTGACAAATGAGGTTGAGGGATCGGTCAATAGAAGTTCAGTGGTGGACATTTAAAGGGATATTTCAGAATACACAGAATATATACATTCCAATGAGAAAGAAAAATTCCAAGGGGAGGGCCCACCATTCATGGTTAACTAAAAAGTTAAAGACAGTATCAAACTGAAAAGGCATATAATTAAGTAAAGACAGGTGGCAGGTCAGAAGATTGGAAAGAATATAAAGAACAGCAAAGAATGACAAAAACATTAATAAGCAGGGAAAAATTAGAGTATGAGAGAAAGCTAGCTAATAACATAAAGACAAATAGTTTCTATGGATATTTAAATAAGAAACAAATTAGCGAAATGAAAGTTGGTCCTTTAGAAAGTGCGGCTGGGGAATTGATAATGGAAAGTAGGGAGATGGTGGATGAATTAAACAAATATATGGTTTCAGTCTTCACAATGGAGGACACAAGTACATCCCAAAAATAGCTGTAAATCAGGAAATGGAAGGGAGGGAGGAACTCGGGAAAATTACAATCGCCAGGGAAGTGGTATTGAGCAAATTGCTGGGGCTGTGGGCTGACAAATCTTCAGGTCCTGATGGACTTCACCCTAAGGTCTTGAAAGAAGTGGCTAGTGAGATAGTTGATGCATTGGTTTTAATTTTCCAAAATTCCCTAGATTTGGGGAAGGTTCCATTAGATTGGAAAATAGCAAATATAACTCCTTTATTCAAAAAGGGAGGGAGACAAAAAGCAGGAAACTACAGGCCAGTTAGCCTAACGTCTGTCATAGGGAAAATGTTAGAAGCTATTATTAAAGATGGAATGTAGAAGAGTAAGAGGCAACTTAACTGAAACCTTTGAGATCCTGTGAGGTCTTGACATGGTGGATGTGAGAGGATGTTTCCTCTTGTGGGAGAATCTAGAACTAGGGGTCACTGTTTAAAAATAAGGGGTCGCTCATTTAAGACAGAGATGAGGAGAAATCTTTTCTCTCAGAGGAGAGTGAATCTTTGGAACTGTCTTCCTTAAAAAGCGGTGGAAGCAGAGTTCTTAAAAATTTTAAATAGTCAGAGCTAGATATATTCTTGATTAACAAGGGGGTGAAAGGTAATCAGGGGTCGGCAGGAATGTGGGGTTGAGGTTACAATCAGATCAGACATGATCTTATTGGATGGCAGAGCAAGCTCGAGGGGCCAAGTGGCCTACTCCTGCTCCTAATTCGTATGTTCGTATGTTCCTCCTCACTGGCTCGTAAAAAAGCTTATTGGACCTTTAATTGGAGGTGAGCAAGTTTGCCATTTCCACCTCTCCCATGCCACCTCACCGCCCAGCACCCCCACCCCAACTTAAAAACTTCAAACTGTCCTGAAGGCATCAGGATCTGAGAAGCCTTCTGGGACCATGATTTTGAAGTCATATCTGCACAACATCCCAATCCCACCAGCATTTCAAAATCCTGCTCATTGTTTCTGCAATAATAACATGCCACACTGCCAAACAATGCAAATAAAGATCTTTTTACATCCCTTCTTCCAAAAAAAATTAAACAGCCTCCAGGGGCAGTTCTATAGATATTGTCAATGCTACTCTCCGGTACACCCGTCATCAAGCGCTTTAAGCAGTAGGGGAAGTGATCCCTTCCCAAACAGCTTTCTCTCTCTCCATAAAGTGACCTGGCTGACACTTAATTGTCCTGCGGCAGCCAAAATGTGAATCAAGACTGGATTCAAACTGCCATCTCCAGCTGAAGAGACTAACACTCTTCCAGTGTCATTATTGGCCAAATTAAAAAATAAGAATCAGAACTAAGAGAAGATGCTGTGGATTTGTGTATTTGCCATCACCTATGAGATCCAGGTTCATATCCAGTCTTTGCTGACATAATGACTCTTCTCTTTTCAGGAGTCCAATCTAAAATGAGGGGAAGTAGTCTCAACCCAGTTCCTTGCGGTTATGAGCCCAGAATACAAAACCACCTATAAATCAGTACTTTATCTGACAGGCATGGCATAAGGATGCAGGGAATGGAAAAAATTAGCGCTGGTGAAATAGTGGGTTGTTCTTCCAATGGCAGATTAAAATCACATTAAGGGGGTAGAGTGAGTGAGTTTACTCTGCATCCGCCAAGATACACCTGACACGAGGCTTCTGAACCCGAAAGTGCTCCACCCCTAACATTGTTTTTCTTTCTTTGATCACCACCGGTAAATGTCATTTTAAAAAATGAAACCAGAATTACAATGGGTTAGAAGCAATCCTTTTCTCTTCCAAGTACACCAACAATTTTTAGAAGACAGCATCAGTTCGTTTCTTTGAGAAAAACTCACCTTCAAAGTATAGACTCCCATGCGGCCAGGTACCTTATAGAAAATACCCTCTTCTCCCCTAGAATTTGTGTGAAGCATAGCATTCAAGCAAGCCAATGGAGAGGTGCCACTAGGAGAAACAGAAAGAACATCAATCGAGTGTGGTGCATGGAACAATACTAAGTCAAGATTCTATGATTACAAAATTCTATGATGTGTTGTTAAAAAAAAACACAGTACTACAGGATGCCAGTGTTGCATATTAATGCTGTGTTCTGTATTTAGAATCTGGCTATAATTCAGTTCTACTCTGATTAGTTTTTCTGAGTACTCAGAATACAGTCAGAAATGTACTTCTGTCCTTAAATGTGGAGCCTACAAAAATCTGTCTTTGGAATTTTCAGAAACTGTCTAAAGTGCTTACACAGTCACTCTAACTCAAACAGAATAGTAGGCATCGTGTGTCAGAAATGTTGTTAACATGTCAAGAACAAAATTAGTTCCAGAAATCTTAGTAAAAATCTGCTGCACATCTTCTCTAAAAGGACTAAATATTAATATTGTGAAGAATGAGATGTGACAACTTGCAGTGCCAAGTATGCCTTGCTTTGTATCTGAGGAAGATTACTGATATTAGTATTCAAGTTATTTACAGGAAAGCTCTCGGTATCAACTTGTGTACAAAGAAAAGCATGAAAAGCTTCCACATTTTGTGTATGTTGGATTGCCAACCCTCCAGGACTGGCCTGGAGTCTCCAGGAATTGAAGATCCATCTCCAGGAGACTGCTGTGTGCAGTCCTGGAGGAAAATCATCGGGACATTAAAAAAGATTGTTTTTCTTAGTCATTTTCTTTAAGCATTTCTCTTTACCGGCTAAACCAATATAGAAATATTGAATATGGGAAATAAAGGCTGTTTGGTTGACAGTCAAGAATCATCCAATTGTGTAATGAGTCTTTTTGCTTTCCAGTTAGCATAGGAAGGCATTACATCACAAGGATGCATGTGTTGGCTGACTAATGGCTGAAGCTTGGGGTAATTCATGTGATGAAACCTCCAGGAATACATTTTATCACAGTTGGCACCCTATGTGTATGAGATTAATAAATTAGTCTTCAAAATTCACTATATTACTTATGATATCTATGGAAGAATATTTGAGCTGATAAAACTGGAGCTCTTCATGTAGGAAATGTTACCAGATTCCAACAAATGTTTCCTTGTCAAAAACAGAAACAGAAATACCTGGAAAAACTCAGGAGGTCTGGCAGCATCAGCGGAGGAGAGCACAGTTGACGTTTCAAGTCCTCATGACCCTTCTACAGAACTAAGTAAAAATAGGAAAAGGGTGAAATATAAGCTGGTTTAAGCCGGGGTGGGGGGGTTGTTTAGTTCTGTTGAAGGGTCATGAGGACTCGAAACGTCAACTGTGCTCTCCTCCGCCGATGCTGCCAGACCTGCTGAGTTTTTCCACGTATTTCTGTTTCTGTTTTTGTTTTGGATTTCCAGCATCCGCAGTTTTTTGCTTTTATCTAAATGTTTCCTTGTATTGAGCAAACATGCTGCTGAAACAATTATTCTTGCCTTTGTCATTATCAGACTCAGCTTATCCAGTACTCTCCCAGTCAGCCTCCTATCTTCCACTCTCTGTAAACTTCAGCTCATTTCGAACTCTGCTGTCCCTTATCTGGCCCCACACACCTGTCCAATGTTTCCTGGTCTCAAAGCACCAATTTAAAATGATGATCCTTCTGTTTGAATCAATTCATGGCTTCAACTCGTTCTATTTCATTAACCTCCTTCAGCCCTAGCACCACCCCCTTGGAATTTTTCATTTCTCCGATGCTCACCTTTTGTGCATTGCCTTTTCCTTCAATCCATCACTGCTGGCTGTTCCTTCAGCTAAGGAATTCCCTCTCTCGCCCTACCCCTTGCCACCATTCCATCAGCCTCTACTTCTATGAGGACCTCTTTAAAACTCACCTCTTTGAGAAAGCTTTTGCACACCCCTTCTAATATCTTGTTCTTTGGCTTGCCATCCATCTTTGTCTGATTACACCTCTGTAAAGTACCTTGGGGCACTTGTCTATATTAAAGACAAGTTTTACACCATTGCCATTAAAACTTTCACGGTCTAAGTCCAGGATAGATGCCAGATCTGAGATTAGCAATAAGCTTCTTTACTGAAACAGCAACAATGTTCTCTGACAGCAGTCAGCACTCATCATTTTTGCTTTCTGTTCATTCTCTCTCCCTTTGGTTCAATACTGTTAATAAGTTCACCTACCTTCCAATTTCCATTTTTGATGACAGATTTACATGTGGAACATTAACATCTTTTCTTTTTTCATAAACTAATAGGTTTTCTATTTTCAGTTCAGCTCCCCAGCATTTGTGGTTTATTTCTTTTTATGTTCTTTTACTTTGTGAACAAGCAATCTTAAAATTTCTCTTAATCATACATTTCTAAAACAGTTAGTTGTCAGAGGTTGATTTGCATGGGGATTATGAATTTCACATTTCTGATGGAGTTTTATTTTTGAACAACTTTCTATCAAGGTTTTGTGAGTTGTGTATGTTTTAGATCTGACTGGTCTGCTCATCAGTACATTCTGGAGTCCTTTTAATTTGGGAGCACACTCCTGTGTAGGCTAATATGGAAGCAGGGTATATTTAATAACCAACTAGCTGGATTATGGAGGCCATTAGTTTCTGAATCACAGTGGAGTCATATTTCTGTGCCAGTAAGTGCTACATCCTGCTGGGATTGTTCTGGTTTTGCTTTTAGCATTTCTTTGGCTTTGTTAAATTCTGTAGGTGGGCCTTAAAATTGGAACATAATTAGTCCTGTTGGCGCAAGCTGCAGGAGTCTTTTAATTTGGTTTTTGTACAGAGAAAGTAGAAGCAGCAAGCAAATTGTCTGATGCTTTCATGTTCTCCTGAAAGGTTACACCTGAAACATTATCCTTCTCTTTCAGTTGCAGGCCACCTGGATTGCATTGCCATCGTTTTCTATTTTTATCTTTTTTTTTTCCTTCACTTTTTGTTCTGACAATTTTCTCCCCTTCCTTTTTTTGGGCTCCCACTGCCATCAAGTGTTTTATCCATGGCGCCAGCACTAATAGAGTCATAATGATCTATACAGTTATTGATGACGTGTGTCTATCCTAAATCTCTCAATAGCTTTCTTAATCAGACACGTGCAGCATTTAAAACAAAAACAGACCAAGTCCAACTGGGAGTAGCTTCCACCATTCAGTGGGGAAATAAACTATCTTTGAATCCCTAGTTTAACTTCAGAATTGTTAATTAAAAACAGAAAATACTGAAAATACTCAACAGGTCAGGCAGCATCTGTGGAGACACAAATAAGAGTTATTGGGCTTTGATGTTCAACACCCACCAGGGCTTGGAGCAGAGGTGGCAGGTACTAAAACAGACTCCAGACCCCATGAAGTTTCATGGCATCAGGTCAAACATGGACAAGGAAACCTCCTGCAATTGCCACATACTGCCCTCCCTCAGCTGATGAATCAGTGCTCCTCCATGTTGAACACCAGTTGTGGGTGTTGAGGGTGACAAGGGCACAGAATGTACTCTGGGTGGGGGACTTCAATGTCCATCACCAAGAGTGACTCGGTAGCACTACTGCTGACCGAGCTGGCCGAGTCCTAAAGGACACAGCTGCTAGACTGGGTCTGCGGCAGGTGGTGAGGGAACCAAAAAGAGGAAAAAACATATTTGGCCTCATCCTCACCAACCTGCCTGCCGCAGATGCATCTGTCCATGACAGTATTGGTAAGAGAGACCACTGCACAGTTGTTGTGGAGATGAAGTCCCGCCTTCACATGGAGGATACCATCCATCGTGTTGTGTGGCACTACCACTGTGCTAAATGGGGTAAATTTCGAACAGATCTAGCAACTCAAGATTGGGCATCCATGAGGCGCTGTGGGCCATCAGCAGCAGCAGAATTGTACTTGAACACAATCTGCCACCTCATGTTGCGGCGTATCCCCGGTCTACAAGGCACAAGTTCAGGGGTGTGATGGAATACTCTCCGCTTGTCTAGATGAGTGCAGTTCCCACAACACTCAAGAAGCTTGACACAATCCAAAACAAAGCAGCCCACTTGATTGGTACCTCATCCACAAACATTCACTCCCTTCACCACCGACACACAGTAGCAGCAGTGTGTACCATCTACAAGATGAACTATAGGAATTCACCAAGGCTTCTTACACGTTGCCTTCCAAACCCACAATCACTACCACCTAGAAGGACAAGGGCAGCAGATAGATGGGAACACCACCACCTGGAAGTTCCCCTCCAAGTCACTCACCATTCTGACTTGGAAATATATCGCAGTTCCTTCACTGTCACTGGGTCAAAATCCTGGAACTCCCTCCCTAACAGCACTGTGGGTGTGCCTACACCACATGGACTGCAGCGATTCAAGAAGTCAGCTGACCACCACCTTCTCAATGGCAACCAGGGATGGGCAATAAATGCTGGCCCAGCCAGCAAAGCCCACATCCCGTGAATGAATAAAAAAATAATGATGGCAGAGGCTCCAACTTTCTTTCCATCACATGGCTGGCCAGGAATCTCTCCTGCTTTTACTGCCTGCCATTGGCCTGTTGGAAGGATTTGCATGTTGATAATCAATCTGTTTATGAACATTTTCCTTGGCCATCAAGTCCTGGGGCGGGACTCAAACCTGGAACTTCTGGTTCAGAGGCCGGGGTGCTACCACTGCGCCGCGTGACCTCCATCTTTATTGTGTAGCCACCTTTAATGTTTCAATGTGGATTCCTTACCTTCTACCGTTCTGAAATCCAATTAACATTTAAATTAAGTTGCCATTCCTTAGCACTTCCTCTTAATTGGCTCAGATCACTCAGAATGCTACAATCTTTCTTACTCTGGTTATTTAGCTTGGTGTTATCAGAATTCTTTTGTACAAAATTAGTACAAGTAGCTTCCCTCCACATTCTATGCGGCCCAAGGCTAACTCTCATGAAATACACAACGCGGAGTTTTTTTTAAAAAAGCTTTATCACCCATTCTGCTTCTCTATTTGATCTGGATAGCTAAGGCGGTTCTCAATAACTCACTCACTTCCTTCAACAAAATACTGAAAGGCAAGAGTTTGATCCTCATCATTGCAATCATCAGGGTGCTACCTAGTAATGTTTGATGGCATCTGGCTGCCCTGTCAAGCAGGTTTGTGCCATTGTGTACTAAAACCCAAAACAAGTGCAAAGTAGCTGACACGAGGCAAAAAAGGTTTTAAGCCAGTTTTGTCTTCAACGGATACCATCACCAATATATATAGTGCACAAGCTTTTTCAGTGCTGATCATAAACCCACACTGAGGCCATCTTACAATTAATTGTATTTCATGAGCTATAAAAATTAATGTAAATTCTCTAGATACTTTCAATCCGTGAACATTCATTATGAAAAAAAACATTAAATTGAGCAGTTATTTAGCAAGTATATTCACTTTAATTAAATATTGTTTTAATTAAAGTTCTGGCCTGTGCTTTGGCTGTAAGCATAATTCAACAAAACCCATTTCAGAAATTTCAACGCCCTAATGGGTTGTTCCTCAAATTCAATCCACAAATCAAATACGCTTCAAAAGGATCTATCTTAATTATACTTTGCTGTTTTTCTAAACACTTCTAGCACTTAGCTCAACTGAGGCACCTGACCCTACAGCTCCGGCCCTTAGAAAATGAAACAAAGGATTTGACTTGCTGATGGGCAAAGCTCAATTGAATTGATACCGTATAATTGAATATAATAATTATTATGCAATTATAGTTGGAGTTTTCTGTGCAACTATTGACAAATACACAATTGTGTTTGCTTCATTAATTCAGAGTTATACACTGATTTGTCAATCAGAGATTGCTTTAACATTCTTCCTGATAAAGATGCCATTGCAATTGGATTTACCACAAATCAGG
Organism: Cetorhinus maximus; assembly: GCF_964194155.1. Classification (NCBI taxonomy): domain Eukaryota; kingdom Metazoa; phylum Chordata; class Chondrichthyes; order Lamniformes; family Cetorhinidae; genus Cetorhinus; species Cetorhinus maximus. The sequence goes on along the minus strand of NC_135883.1, from coordinate 6,700,356 downwards.
ACCAAAGCCTGTGTGTATGTATACAGACACTCTCAAAAAGAAAATCCTACGTTAGAGTTTTGTGGTAAAAGGAAAATATACATTTATACTTTGTTAGTTTTATCGTCAAGATGATTCTTGACAGGTTAATTTCATTTTATCCTGTTTTTTTTGACAGAACATTAGAGGATAATCAAAATGACTCAGCATATTTAGCAGATAAATTAATTGTATATTGATTACTATGATCTTGCTTATCAAAATTAACCAACTGCCCATGCTAAAAACTGAATGAACATTTCAAGGATGTATAGTTTGATGTAAAACTTGCTGACTTTAGAAGTTGTCACAAGTATTGTAAACAGAGTACAGTACAGCACAACTATTTTGTCACAAAGTGCACATAAGTCATCCTATGCTCTGAATGAGTGTGCTTCTTTTGGATGGAGAATACTACATATCCTTAACCAAAAGTCAGATTCTGTTCAAATACTGTATTCCAGTTTGGACCCCACTAAGTTCCTGGATCTTTGCAGTATTGACAGGCAAAAAAAAAAAGTTCTCTACAATTCTTAAAGGGCATCTGAAGCAGTTAGCACCTAAAATGGCTCCTCGCATCAAAACTTGAGCCAATATCCTCACCTGTCTTTTCCTTTGTCAGGAGGTGACATGATTGCTCCTGCTGAATAAGCCCTCCTAATGAATTAGAGCATACACCTACTTCAAAAATATGGAATGTTGCTGCAGTGGAGACTGTTGGGAATATTGGATCATCTAAGCTTGGAATTCCAATGCACCAACATAGGCCAGATCTGTGAATGTAAGACGGCAGCACACATTCAAGTTGCCCAGAGTATTGAGCTTCAAAGCTGGCATTGTTATTTAATTTTTCAAGTGACCCTTTGTGATGAATTTGACAATTTGCCACCAAACACAAAATGCAAGGAAGGAAACTGCAGCTTCGTGCTCTTTACATGCTTTTTGCTACAAGTCAAAAATTTCACAAATTTTTTTTCACAAATGCCTTGAACTTTGCTAATCAACCTCCCGCGCGTTCAACAAGTTTATCTAGCAAAGAACTGCATCAAATCAACTAGGAAGTCACACCCAAGTACTCACTGCAAAGGCTCGCAAATCAATAGTGGCCGCTTGAACATGGCACAGGTGATTGCGTAACATTACAGTGATACCTTCTGGAAAGGAGGTGGGGGTTGGAGTTTGGTAGCAAAGGAAAAACAATATTGTGAATTATAGATATTATCAGTTTGCACAGTGTATACCATGGGAAAATGGGTCCTGCTCCTTACAATAGTTTGTCATAACTCATGTAATAAACTCAAAGGTGAGATTTTAATCAATTCTGCCACTTTGAAGTTTTCCAAACAGCAAAAGACTTGTCAGTACTTCAAACTGGTGGCTGTCAATCTCCATGACAATCCCATGACAAAATATTCCAGCCAGTAGTTAAAAGTCTCGAGCATGTAAAACACAATGGAGGGAATTATTAAACATCGATGTTCAATCAATTTTCATGCCATTTGGGAGTTTATAGCCAACAGTTGAATGTACCCTAACAATGTGTGAAACATGTCTGGAATTTAAAGTTACATAGGTACAATTTTCCAAATGTGTATTTTAAAACTAAAGGCAAACTAATCGTCATAGTTCAGTTCCCAAAAATGGTCAGGTTTCTCTAATACAAAGATCAATCACTTTAAATATCTGATGTAAAATCTGTGCAAGTTAGAAAACAAAATTGATGCAGACGCCTGCTGGATCACACTGTGAGTATAAACTTCAAGCAAGTGTTTACTCAGGGCTATTTATCTAATCAGCCTTGAGTTAAAATTGTCTGAAACTCTTGCCATAAACAGGCCAAACGCCATTAAAAAAGATGGTGCAGCAGCTACCTGGACAAAGACACGATTAAATGAGTCTTCAAACCACAGTGGAAACATTACTTTGTAGACTTACACCATTTTTTGATGGGCGGGTGTGTACAGGCGTGCTTCCGATCGGCGCCCCCGATTGGAGGTGCAGCGCCATTTTACGTGGGCGGGCCAATTAAGACCTGCCCAGCATGACTCTGCACAGAAGCGCTATGCGCTCCCTGTGCAAATGGGGGGGGGAATCCCAAAATCAAGAGTGTGCTCTTTCGAGTTTGCGCACGAGAGAGCGCACTCATCTCCCTGAGGCTAAGTGCAGCCTCAGGGAGATTGGCTGCACATGTAAAAAAGACAAAAATAGAAAAATAAAATTTCCCTTACATGTTCCCTCATGTGACAATGTCACATGAGTTGGGACATGTCCATAATTTTTACAAAATCTTTATTAAAATTTTTTAAAGCCTACATGAAACCTCATCCCGCCCGTGGATGAGGTTTCATGTTTTTTCTAGTTCCCGCCGGGGCTCCTGGCCGACCCACCAACCTTAAGGTTGGACGGGCAGGTCCTTTAATTACTTAATTGACCCTGTCAATGGCCTCAATTGGCCACTGACAGGTCGGCGGACCCGCAGCTGATTTTGCCACGCCCCCCACCTACTGGAAAATTTAAATGGGGCGCGGTGACGTCGGGAGTTTCCCCCTGATGTCACCGTGCGTCATTTTATGCGTTGGCGAGCGGGCCCCGCCCCCACTCGCCAACTCATAAAACTCTGCCCTAGGAATTCAGGTTTGTGACTCCAAACTGAGAGTGCAGACTTGTAAAATTATCCCAAAAGAGGACATATGAAGAAGAGCTAGGTGAGATCGTGGACAAATTTGACAAAGAAAACAGTTGGAGTGTAATGCATTGGGGCACAGAGAGCCATTGTGGGTCAACCAGACCAAGCTTGGTGGGCATGGAGGTTTTTGTGTGGGACAGAATATGGGTGCCTTCTTTTGGGAGAAATGAAAATGCTGGAAATATTCAGCAGTGCAGGGAGCAGCTGTGCAAATTGAAACAACATTTCAAGTCGATACCTTTTCGTTCTGACTTGAAACATTTGGTGGAATTTTACAGACTTCATCCCTGTCAGAACCATGGGACCATATGTGGGTCGGTGAAGGAAAGGGCTTCATCTTATAGATGGTGTACCATTGCTTAGATACAACATTAGCATCCTGCCTCCATTTTCTCCAACCAACCACAGAGGGCAGGTGGGATGACACATCCATTCTATTAAAGGAAGAATTTCTAACTAAAAGGACCACGGCATGTGTCAGAGGTACTCACCAGCACTTGGATTTTTCAGGCTGCATGAGCCACAGGAATGGAAAGGAGATATGGGAAGGCTGCTTCCCCGGTCTTCATTCTTACCTGGAGGACCTGCTGCACGATTTGAGGGACTGCAGTGAGGTGAGCTCTCTCAACGATAGGAGGAAAAGGACAACCTCTCCAATCAAGCAGGAGTGATCACATGGAAATAACTGAGAAGTCAACAACAGAAATGTGATCCCTCCACCTGGAGACAGTGCATCAAGAGGGTCCATGACCTCAGGAGGACAGGAAAGGTAAACTGCATAGCAATCTTAGATGGCAAGTCCCACACTCTGACTTTCCCAGCCTTCTCCTCACCAGCACTCCTCCACACAACACATCTTGCAGCTCCACTCATTCTTCTCTTCCAGGCATCTCACATCCCCATCTGAACAGCAAAAACTCACACTCCCCCTCATCCTATTGTCTTCTTGCACCCATGCCTCTCAGTCACCCTCCACAAATTCTGTTCTTCTCGCCCCTCCATTATAAACACACCTCGGCTAGGAATCCTGCGATGAGTAACTCACCTCCTGACTCCCCAAAGCCTGCCCACCATCTACAAGGCACGAGTCAGGAGTGTGATGGAATACTCCCCACTTGCCTGGATGAGTGCAGCTCCAACAACACTCAAGAAGCTTGACACAATCCAAAACAAAGCAGCCTGCTTGATTGGCACCACATCCACAAACATTCACTCTCTCCATCACCGACGCACAGTAGCAGCAGTGTGTACCATCTACAAGATGCACTGCAGGAATTCGCCAAGACTCCTTCGACACCTTCCAAACCCACGACCACTACCATCTAAAAGGACAAGGGCAGCAGATGGTTGGGAACGTCATCACCTGGAGGTTCCCCTCCAAGTCACTCACCATCCTGACTTGGAAGTATATCTCCGTTCCTTGACTGTCGCTGAGTCAAAATCCTTGAACTCCCTCCCTAACAGCACTGTGGGTGTATCTACACCACATGGTCTGCAGCGGTTCAAGAAGGCAGCTCCCCACCACCTTCTCAAGGGCAACTAGGGATGGGCCAGCCAGTGAACTCCACATCCCATGAATGAATAAAAAGAAACCTCTTTGATTTTTCTCCTTGCAGCAGGAGAGCGCACAACTTGACGAGAGGCAGAGTCCTGGGGTAATGGAGGTGGGGACCCTCTGGTGACAGGCAACTTTCTGCCATCTACTTTACTGGGCAGGAATATTGTTCCAGGAGGCTGCCAACATCAGCAGTGACCCACCAAAAGAGACTGAGGCTCCTGAGACACTGATCCTAAGGCATGTTGGAAGAACTTTCCACACACCCGCAAACCAGTCTCCCTTTGTGTGGAGAAAATTCCACATTTAATTATGTTCCTCTCTTCACTGCTGCATGATCTGCTGAGTATTTCCAGCATTTATTTCAGATTTCCAGGATTCACAGTGCTTTGCTTTTGCTTTGGAGAAATTGAAGTTTCGCGGAAGTGGAAAATTGTAGATGAGAAAAGAAGATATTGAAACAATTGAGTCCTGAGCTGTCAAAATCGTGGATAAATGTTTCAGCGATGGAAGGGCTTAGTTAAAGGCAGAGGCAGGGAATGGCTGTGACGCAGGATTTAAAGCCGAGCTCAAAAATCAATTTTTGCTACCTAATTACCGTTTTCTTAGTCAGCAGGAGGGTGGGGGTTTCCCACATCAAAAGCAGGAGGATTCCCAACCTCTCCACCTGGCATTTATTTTTATATGCTGTGCTTCAATAGAAGGAAGCAGTCAGATTTCTCTAAAGACTACAGAATGCTTGCTTTTTCCTGTTCATTGCTGTTGCAGTATATAGAAACTTTATATATAAAGTTCAATTAATGTGTGTGTGTGTGTGCTTTAATGAAACCTCATTGTAAGTCCCTGCAGTACCTTGACCTCCTGGGGTCGTGCTGTGATGGGCACTTTCAATTGATGATTGTGTCATGCTCTGTGGCACAAAATAGCTCGTACTTTATAGTGAGCATATCAATCTCTGTACATTCTGCTGAAGGGTTTTCACAAACTAGTCAAAATGCGTTCAATTTTTTTCAATTCTTCTCACTAATTGAATTTATATTGTTTATAATCAGGGTTTAAATAGGGCTAGAAAATTCAAATATATGAACACATGAATAATGACAGACGAGTAGAGTGCCTCTGATCCATTCAGCCAGGCCCACACAATTGCAATACATTTTGAATTACAATATTCCACCCAAAAACCATGTAACCTCGTGGGACAGGAGAAAAATTAAGACAAAAATCCCAAGCCAATTTGGGAGAAAGCAAATCGAAGAAATTTGTCTTCGGCCCATCTAGGTGACTAAAGCTAGTCCAGGAGATCACTCAGGTCTTGAAGTACCTACCTCTTGTAACAGGCGATCTCCACCCCAATCAGAAACAGGCCCAGCTTTCATTCAAAGAAATTCAGTGAGTTAGCATCCACCACACAGGTCGCAGCCTGTTCCAGGTAATTTTTCTACCTAATGGCAATGCTATTTTCAAACCTACTGAGCTATTGCTTATTTCACAACGTGTTAACATTATCCATTGGATTGTCCTTTATGTCTTCTACTGCCTTCATGAAAGCTTTACTTTTGGACTTCAGATCATCCTTGGTATTTACCCCATACTTACATAAAGAGCGAAGACTCTGTGAATTTGGATTGTGCCATCTGGACATGTGTAGAGTAACTCGTTTCTCAGGACGCATCAGTACTGGTCAGTCAGCTGTACTGATTGATTATTTTTCATTTGCTTCTAACATTTTTTTGCCAAGTATGTATTCTTCAAATAATATTGAAAAACAAGACGACTAATTTCACAAAGTTTATTGGGGTGAAATTTACACAAGAACACAAGAGGCGGGAGTAAACCATACAGCCCTTCGAGCCTGCTCCGCTATTCAATACTGTTATGGCTGATCTTGGGCTTCAGTCCACTTTCCTGCCCGTTCCCCATATTCCTTGATTCCTTGAGAGAACAAACATCTGTCTACCTCAGCCTTAAATATATTCAACGATGAAGCATCTACAACCCTCTGGGGTAGAGAATTCTAAAGATTCACAACCCTTTGAGTGAAGAAATATCTCATCTCAGTCCTAAATGATTGGCCCCTTATACTGAGACTGCCATGTCCTCGGTTCCCCAAGCCAGCGGAAACAACCTCTCAGTGTCGTACCAAACCCCTTCAGAATCTTGTATGCTTCAGTGAGATCGCTTCTCATTCTTTTAAACTCCAGAGAATATAGACCCAGTTTACTCAGTCTCTCATCAAAGGAAAACCCTATCATCCCAGGGACCAGTCTAGTGAACCTTCGCTGTACTGCGTTCAATACAAGTATCTCCTGCCTTAAATATGGAGACCAAAATTGCACACAGTGGATGGGATATACTGGTAGCGGTGAGGTTGTCGATGTTGGGGCCGGAATTGTGCAACATTTCTGTTCGTAGGTGGGAGTGTTGGCTATGTATGATTATGTGGTGGTCAGCCATTTGGGTAGTCATGCATGAGGAGTGTGGTGAATCATGCGGCGGGGTGGACAGGAAGTTGATGCCCCCACCATTACCATTTTTAAAGGGCACCTGGACAGGTAGTCATTCCTTACAAGGCAGGAGCTTTATTCTTGCTGTCTGAGAGGAGGTTTTAAGAACTGCAATTGCTGCTGCCACCCTATCTTCACCTGCTACCTGGATACCTGGAGCTGCTGCCACCTCATACAAAAGTGGCAAATGTCTGAGCGCAGACAAAGTGTGACCTCACGGTTCAGTAATGCCTCTCTTCACTTTCTCCTCCAGGCTGTCTGGGAACAGTGAGAGGTCCTGTTTCCTAGGGATGGCAGCAGGAGGGTCTCCCTCCTGTCCTGAGCACTTTTGATTAATGGGGAGACCTATACTTAGCATTGACCACACCTTGATCTCCATCCACCCACCGTGGTCAATTCCATCCTTGAGGTTCACTACAGAGAACTCTTGTTGACGCAACTGTATTCGTGGCCAATCACACAATGACTCTGGAACCAGAAGCCATCACGCTGCATACTCCCTCAATCACCTCTGATCTTCCCTCCATCAAGCCATCAAGCTTGACACTCACTCCATCACCTTTCCCTGTCTTCTGTGACCTTTGATCCACCCTCATCACCCTTGACCAGCTATCATTGACCCTCTAGCTATACTGCGGCACAGTGTAACTGCCCCCCATATAATCCTCAACTTGCCATCCATCAACCTCGAACCTCCCTCTATCATCTTTGATCTTCGCTCTGTTACCCTCAACTCGCACGACTTCAACACTGACCTTCCCTATATAACCCTTTATGTCCCAAAAATTATGCTTGGCCTACTGCCTTTCGATATTGGCCTTCCCTGTATTTTCCAGATTCCATAGAACTATAGAAAAGTTACGGTGCAGAAAGAGACCATTCAGCCCATTCTGTCTACGCCAGCCAGAAAGGGAAAAAAGAAACTAGCCGCTCATTTTAATGCCACTTTCCAGCACCTGGTCTGTGGCCTTGCAGGTTACAGCACTTCAGATGCAGACCCAGGTACCTTTTAAATGAGTTGAGCATTTCAGCCTCCACCACCAACTTAGGCAGTGAATTCCAGACACCCACCACCCTCTGGGTGAAAAAGTTTTTCCTCATGTCCCCTCTAATCCTTCTGCTAATCACCTTAAATCTATATTCCCCCCTGGTAATTGACCCCTCAGCTAGGGGAAACAAGTCTTTCCTGTCTACCCTTTCTAGGCCCCTGATAATTTTGTACACCTCAATTAGGTCACCCCTTAGCCTCTTCTGTTCTAAGGAAAATAACCCCAGCCTATCCAATCTTTCCTCATAGCTGCAATTTTCAAGCTCAGGTAACATTCTTGTAAATCTCCTCTGCACTCTATCCAGAGCAATTATGTCCTTCCTATAATGTGGTGACCAGAATTGTGCACAAAATTCCAGCTGTCGCCTAGCCAACATTTTATACAGTTCCAGCATTACGTCACTGCTTTTGTATTCAATACCTCGCTCAATAAAGGAAAGCATTCCATATGCTTTCTTGACATCTTGTCCACCTGTCCTGCCACCTTCAAGGACCTGTGGACATGCACTCCAAGATTTCTCACTTCCTCAACCTCTCTCAATAACTTCCTGTTTATTGAGTATTCCCTTGCTTTGTTTGCCTTCTCCAAAAGTATTACCTCACACTTTTCTGCATTAAATTCCGTTTGTCACTTCTCCGCCCATTCAACCAAACCATCGATATCTTTCTCGAGTCAACAGCTATCCTCTTCACTATCAACCACATGGCCAATTTTTGTGCCATTTGTAAATTTCCCAATCATGCCTCCTACATGTAAATCTAAATCATTAATATATACAACAAACAGCAAGGACCCCAACACTGAGCCCTGTGGAACACCACTGGAAACTGTTTTCCATTCGCAAAAACATCCATCGACCATTACCCTTTGTTTCCTGTCACTGAGCCAATTTTGGATCCAATCTACCAGCTTCCCCTGAATCCCATGAGATCTCACTTTCCTGACCAGTCTGCCATGTGGGACCTTGTCAAATGCCTTACTGAAATCCATGTAGACAACATCCACTGCACTACCCTCATCAATCCTCCTTGTTATTTCCTCAAAAAATTCTATTAAGTTAGTAAGACATAATCTTCCCTTAACAAAACAATGCTGACTGTCCCTGATCAACCCATGCCTTTCAGAATTACAGTTTATCCTGTCTCTCAGAATTGTTTCCAATAATTTGGCCACCACCAAAGTCAGGCTGACGGACCTATAATCTTCTGGCCTATCCCTCAAACCCTATTTAAATAATGGTACAACGTTCACAGACCTCTAATACTCTGGGATCTCGCCTGTATCTAGCAAGGATTGGAAAATGATCCTCGGAGCATCCGTCATTTCCTCTCTGGCTTCCTTCAACTGCCTGGGATACCATTCATCTGGCCCTGGTAATGTATCCACCTCAAAGGATGCCAGTCCCTTCAGTACTTTCTCCCTCACTATGCTTATTGTACCTAATGTTTCACACTCCTCCTCTTTAACTTCCCTGCATCTTCCCTCTCCTTGGTGAAGACAGAGACAAAGTACTCATTGAGAATGCTGCCCACATCTTCTGCATCAACCCACAAATTACCATGTACATCTCTGATAAGCCCTACCTTTTCCTCAGCTATTCCCTTGCTCTTAATATACTGATAAAACATCTTAGGATTTTCTTTGATTTTACCTGCCACATTTTTTCGTATCCTCTCTTTGCTTTCCTAATTTCCATTTTACTTCAGCCCTGTACTTTCAATACTCTTTTAGGCTTTCTACAGTATTAAGTCTTTTGTAACTGTCATAAGCTTTCTTTTTCTGCTTTATCCTGGCCTATGCTTCTGGATAACCAGGGGTCTCTAGATTTGGCAGTACCACCCTTTTTCTTTGTGGGGACATGTCTACACTGTGCTTGTAGAATCCCACCTTTGGATACCTCTCACTGATTTGACACAGTTTTTCCTTTTAATAGCTGTATCCAGTCCGCTCTTGCCAGCTCACCTCACAGCTTTGTAAAATTTGTCTTCCCCAATTTAGAACTTTTATTCCTGTTCTATCGTTGTCTTTTGCCACAATGATGCTAAATCTAACTATATTGTGGTCACTATCTTCAAAATGGTTCCCCACTGATACTTCATCCACTTGCTCAGCTTCATTTCCTAAGACAAAATCTAGAATTGCGCCCCCTCTCGTTGGGCTTGTAACGTGCTGGCTAAAAAAGTTCTCTTGAATGCAGTTCAAGGATTTTGCACCCTCTGTGCCCTTCACACTGTTAGCATCCCAATTGATATTAGGATAGGGAAGTCCCCAATGATTACCGCCCTATTGTTTTTGCACTCAGAAATCTGTCCACATATTTACTTTTCTAACTCCCTTCCACTGTTTGGGGGTCTATAGTACTCTCCTAGCAGTGTGGCTGCCCCTTTTTTATCTCTGAGCTCAACCCATATGACCTCATTTGATGCTTTGTTTAGTATATCATCCCTCCACACAGTTGTAATTGATTCTTTAATCAATAATGCTACATTCTCATCTTTTTTATCCCCCTCTCTATCCTGCCTGAAAACTCTACATCCAGGGATGTTGAGCTGCCATTTTTGCCCTTCCTTAAGCCAAGTTTCCGTTATAGCGATGATATCATGCTGCCATGTGTCTATCTGTGCCCTCAGCTCATTAGCTTTATTTAGTATGTTCCTTGCATTTACATATATACTTTTTAAGACTGCCAAATTCCTGTGATCCATACTTTTTAATCTGTGCTGCTTCTGTTTTTCAGAATCACTTGCTAATTCTCCATCTCCTGTTCCTTGCTCTGAATTTGCCCTCGGGTTCCTATCCCCCTGCCAATCTAGTTTAAACCCTACCAAACAGCACAAGCAAATCTCCCTGAGAGGATATTCGTCCCAGTCCTGTTCAGGTGTAGACCACCTGGCTTGTACAGGTTCCACCTTCACCAAAACTGGTCCCAATGCCTCAGAAATCTGATGCTCTCCCTCCTACACCAGCTTTCCAGCCATGTGTTTATTCGCTCATTTCTCCTAATTCTATGCTTGCTTGCACGTGGGACTGAGAGTAATCCTGAGATCACTGCTTTAGAGGTCCTGCTTTTCATTCTCCTTCCTAACTCCCTAAAGTCTGCTTTCATCCCCTTTCCTACCTCAGTCATTGGTACCATGGACCATGATCTCTGGCTAATCACCCTCCCCAGAAGAATGTCTTGGAGCCATTCCGTGACATCTTAAACCCTAGCACTAGGGAGGCAACATACCATCCTGGAGTCACGTCTATGGCCACAGAAATGCTGTCTGTTCCCCTAACTAACGAATCCCCTATAACTACAGCTTTTCCCCTCTTCTTTCTCCCCTCCTATACAGCAGGGCTGCCTGTGGGGCCACAAACTTGGCTCTGACTGCAGTCCTCTGAGGAACCAATGCCCTCACCAGTATCCAAAACGGAAAACCCATTGGTAAGCAGGACCACAAGGGACTCCAGCACTACCTGTCTAATTTTCTTGGACTGCCTGGCGGTCACCGATTCCCTTTCTGCCTCCAGGCTCCTAAGCTGCGGTGCGACCACCTCTCTGAACGTACTATCCATGTAGCTCTCAGCCTCATGAATGTGCCACAGTGACTCCAGCTGCCACTCAAGCTCTGACCTGGAGCTCAAGGTTCTGCAGCTGGTGACACTTCCTGCGCGCTAGTAGCGTTCACAACTTCCCACATATTACAAGACACGCATTCCACATGATTGAGCTGTCCTGCCATGGCTTCAATTTACTTCCCTTGTGTGAACTTTATTTTACTTATGCAACTTTTTTTTTTACTTGGTCTCGACTTAACTTTATTTCCCTATTGCTTGTGTTTCTTACTTAAATGTAAGGAGCCCCTTCTTTTGAAAATAATGTGTTTTTCTAATTCCCAGCTACTTGATGACGCTCACTAATGGAAATTTCTCACCAACCAATGAACTTATGTTTCTCCTGTGATGATAGGTGCTAGGTGCTGCTGACTGCCTGGCTCGGGGTCCTCCTCTCGTACTCTCCTCTAGGTGCTGCTGACTGATTCCACCCTCTTTCCCCCACAAGACTTCGTAGGGCTGCCACTTCCTTCCTCTCCCTTGGTCAGCCATGCCCAGTTCCCCTTTGACTGCCATCACCCAATCTTAATCATAACGTGGGGAAAATGTGAGGTTATGCACTTTGGCAGGAAGAATAGAGGAGCTGAGTATTATTTAAATGGAGGAAGACTGCAAGAGAGATTGGAGAATCCTTGTGTATGAATCCCAAAAAGCTAACATATAAGTTCAATACATGCAATTTCATACATGCCATTGTTACTATAGTGTTCACTGCTTCAGTACATTGTGTACACTGGGCAAATGAACATGGAAGAGCCATGTGTTAGCACGGAGGGTATATGGGGCCATTGGAGGTTGGCAGGAGGAATGAGTTTGCATGGGGGATATGGATAAGACCTTTTTATGTTACCTTTCAAAAGGTTCCCGAATCCAGACTTTGGTTCACGAATCCTCTGAAGGGCCGTGAACCACAAGTCATGGAGAAGCTAGCCCGACTCCACAAACATTGCAAAGAGCTCGGAAATGCCTACCCCACAATGGAGCCAGCCAAGCTGGGAGTGCAGGGTGTGGGCTCGCTACCATTACCCTTTTTATGCACCAGCAAAAACTGGGGAGGTGCCAGGAATGGGGACTGGAACCCCAAAATCAGGTCCAGCCTGCCATTTTTAAATGGTTTCGGAGTCCTGACTGCATGAAAATCCAGTCCTTCGTGCCCAGAATAGTCCCAAAGGTGGGATCAGATTGGAGGCAGGTGAGGCCTTCCTCAAATGAGTTGCAGTACCATTCATCTCAATGGCTCAGACAGGAAATCATCCTTCGACTATTAATTCTTAATGAAGTAAAGCTGTATTTGATCTTATGATCTCAGAGTGGAGGCTTCCACTCATAGTCAGCACTGTTGGTTCACAGATATTCAGCACTAAGACAACAATAAATTATGCAACTTCAAAGTAAAGTAGAAAAAGTGTTAATTTAATCAGTGCTTTGTGCTAGCACCCCAAGCAAATAACTGGTGAACTCGAAAGAAACAGGTTGTTACGGACTGTTCATTGGAAATTACTGTTGCAAATCACAAATCAGGCACAAAATTGATGCATTAAAAACATTTTGATCTATGTTCGAATTTTAACAAGACTGAAATATTGCATCAGTAACATAATGATTGCTTAAAGTTGAGACGCCAAAGAGTGTTTTGTCAATATTGGTTTAATAAAATGCTAATGTTTTGATTCATTTTACTTACGCACCAGGGAGTTTACAGTTTGAAGTTCACTAGCACTTTGGATTTTGTGGTGGTTTAAACAGGCAGCGGCAATTTTCATTCATTGGCTCTACACTCCTAGAAGGGTCCCTCAACTGCACAGAAATATCTAAACTTGCGGGGACTGCGGGGTGAGAGACATAAGATTGATGATCTAGAATTGGCTGTCATCTGCAGCTTTCAATATCAAAACCAAACTCAAGCAAAATTACTGGCGAAATAAAGGTGAAATAGTTCCCCTCTGCAAAGTTTCAGGAATGGCATGCCAGTTCGATGCTCAAACAAGGTATCGGTGAAATAGTTATTTCATTAAACCACCAGCACATGCAAACATTGATCTTTAAGGCTGAGTGAATAATGCTGGGTTTATTAATTAAGCTCTCGTAGGTCAGCAAGAAGGATGGCTTAATATAAAACTCCAAAAGTTTTATGAAGGAAAGTATGAAGTAGCACCAAAGGAGCAGGCAGGAAACCCGTACAAACGGACATATGGCAGTCTGGGGATGGAGTCAAGAGCTGAGGGAAATCAAAGAAATAGGAAACATGAGAAAAAAATTGCTGAAAAAGTTCCAACAGGTCAGGCAGCATTTGTGGAGAGAAACAGAATTAACATTTCAGGTTGACGATCTTTCATCAGAACGGAAGAAAGATAGAAATGTATGAATTTTTATGCCAGTAGAAGTGGGGAAGGGGCAGGATGAACAAAGGAGAAGGCCTGTGATAGGGTGGAGGGCTGGAGAGATCAAATTAACAAACGATTTCAATTTGGAAAAGCCAAAGAAAGTGGCAATGGGTATAGTAAAGAAACAAAGATCAGGCATGAATGATTGTATAGTAGCCACCTGAATGCATAAGGGAAAAAGAAAGAAACAAGCCAGCAAAAAAAAACCTATAAAAGAAAAATCGAACAAGGTGGAGGCAGAAGTTATGACCTAAATTTGTTGAACTCAATATTATTGAGTTCAGGAATCTGTAGAGTGCTGAGAAGAAAGACAAGGTGTTGGTCCTTGAGCTTGTGTTGAGCTTTGGAACATTGTATCAGGCCATGGACAGAAAGGTCAGAACAGGAGCAAGGTGGAGAATTAACATGACAAGCGACAGGCAGCTCAGGGTCATGCTTGTGAACTGAATGGAGGCGTTCCACAAAGTCTGTGTTTGGTCTCCCCAGTGTAGAGGAGACCACATTGTGAGCAGCGAATACAGTATACTAAACTGAAAGAAGTACAAGTAAATCGCTGTGTGTGGTGCCTTGGATAGTGAGAAGGGAGGGAGCGCACGGCACCGGCATGGAAAGGTGCTGAAGGGAAGGGAGGGGTTGCCTGAGAAGCGGACCAGGGTGTTATGGAGGGAACGGTCCCTTCAGAATGCTGAAAGGAGAGGGCAGGGAGAGATGTGTTTTGCAGTGGAATTGCATTGGAGCTGGCGAAAATGGTGGAGGATGATCTGTTGAATACGAAAGCTAATGGGGTGGAAGGTAATAATGAGGAAGACCCTATCATGGTTCAAGGAGGGAGGGGAAGGGGTAAGAGCAGAAGTTTGTGAAATGGTTCAGACATGGTGGAGGGCCCTGTCTAGCATGGTGGGTTGGAATCCTCGGTTGAGGAAAAAGGAAGACGTATCGGAAGCAGTGGTGTGAAAGGTGGCATCATCGGAACAGCTGTGACAGAGACGGAGAAACTGGGAGAATGCAATGGAGGATGCAGGGTGGGAGGAAGTGCAGGCAAGGTAGCTGTGGGAGTCAGCGGGCTTGTAATGAATATTAGTCTATCCCAAGAAATGGAGACAGAGAAGTCAAGGAAGGGAAGAGTTGGAGATGGACCAGGTGAAGGTGAGAGAAGGGTGGAAATTGGAAACTAAGTCAATGAAATTTTCCACTTCACGGCAAGAGCAAAAGGTGGCACCTATACAGCCATCAATGTACTAGGAAAAGAAAATGGAGCCCCCGCCCAGAGTAGGACTGAAATAGTGAATGTTCCGCATATCACACAAAAAAGGCAGGCTTGGCTAGGACCCATGCCCACAGCAACACTTTTTATTTAAAGCAAGTAAGTGGTGTTGAAGAAGAAGTTGTTCAGTGAGAAGAAGCTCACCCAAGCAGAGCAAGGTGGTGGAGAATGTAAATGCATGGATACAGTCTGGAGTCAATAATATTCAACAATACTTTCAAAATAGAAGTAACTGCATACACAGGCTCTCAATCAAATAGGAGCAAATAGGCTTGTCAGGAACATTGAGACAATCAAGAGATATTTCAACTAACCAAGTAGAAGTGTTGAGGGGGAGTGTGGGGAAGAGATCACGGGGAAGGAGGAAGTAGTGGGGGGGGCAACTGGATCCAAGGTGAGATGGATCATAGGATTCAAGATAGTCAATGGATGTGCATAGATACATAAATTTAGACAGACCAAAATAACATCAGGAACCACAGAAAAGCAGGCATAAATGATGCATGAATGGAGGTGCATATACAGCAGTGTTTATAGATGAATAGTAGAAGCATTTGCAATAAGATGCTGGAATTGGAGGCTGTTCTATATTGAAACTACTGGTATGACCAGATAATGGACTTGCACCTTATTTTCAGAGGTATGGAGTCATAGCCCATTTGCCCTAAATACAGTTGAGAGGTAAATACAGTTAATCCTGTGGAAGTGGGGTAAATTACACAATCAACTACTCTGGATAAAAATTTCTGAATGTGGAAAACACACATTGCTGCTGTGATTGAATGATGATGCTCTGATTCAGGGATTATCCATTAAAGTGGCAGCAGCATGAAGAACATACTTTCCTACTTGCCACTTGTCAGCCCAAGCCTGGATATTGTCCAGGTCTTGCTGCATTTGGAGATGGACTGCTTCAGTATCTGAGGAGTCATGAATGATGCTGAACATCATGCAATCATCAGCGAACATCCCCACTTCTGACCTTAAGATGGAAGGAAGATCATTGATGAAGCAGCTGAAGATATTTGGGCCAAGGACACTACCCTGAGGAACTCCTGAAGTGATGTCCTGGAGCTGAAATGCCTGACCCCCAACAACCACAACCATCTTCCTTTGTGCTAGGTATAACTCCAACCAGTGTAGAGTTTTCCCTCTGATTCCCATTGACTCCAGTTTTGCTGAGGCTCCTTGATGCCAAACTCGGTCAAATGCTGCCTTGATGTCAAGGGCAGTCACTCTCACCTCAGTTCGGAAGTTCAGTTCTTTTCTTCATGTTTGAGCAAGGCTGTAATGAGATCAGGAGTTGACTGGCCCTGGTGGAACCCAAACTGGCAGCAGTGAGCAGGTTATTGCTAAGTAAGTGCCGCTTGATAACACTGTGATTGACCCCTTCCATTATTTGACTGATGATCAAAAGTAGACTGATGGGGCGGTCATTGGCCGGGTTGGATTTGTCCTGCTTTTTGTGGACAAGACATACCTAGGCAATTTTCCACATAGCCGGGTAGATGCCAGTGTTGTAGCTGTACTGGAACAGCTTGGCTAGGGGCATGGCAAGTTCTGGAGCTCAAGTTTCAGTACTATTGCCAGGGCCCATAGCCTGTGCAATATCCAGTGCCTTCAGCCATTTCTTGATATCACGTGGAGTGAATCAAATTGGCTGAAGACGTATCTGTGATGCTGGGGACCTCCAGAGGAGGCTGAGATGGATCATTCACTCGGCACTTCTGGCTGAAGATTGTTGCGAATGCTTCAGCCTCATCTTTTGCAATGATGTGCTGGGCTCATCCATCATTGAGGATGGGGATATTTGTGGAGCCTCCTCCTCCAGTGAGTTGTTTAACTGTCCTCCACCATTCACAACTGGAAGTGGCAGGACTGCAGAGCTTAGATCTGATCCGTTGGCTGTGGGATTGCTTAGCTCTGTCTATCACTTGCTGCTTATGCTGTTTGGCACACAAGTAGTCCTGTGTTGTAGCTTCATCAGATTGACACCTCATTTTTAGGTATGCCTAGTGCTGCTCCCAGCATGCCCTCCTGTACTCTTCATTGAAGCAGGGTTGATCCCTTGGCTTGATGGTAATGGTAGAGTGGGGGATATGCTGGGCCATGAGGTTACAGATTGTGTTGGAGTACAATTCTGCTGCTGCTGATGGCCCACAGCGCCTCATGGATGCTCAGTCTTGAGTTGCTAGATCTGTTCGAAATCTATCATATTTAGCATGGTGGTAGTGCCACACCACGTGATGGAGGGTATCCTCAATGTGAAGCCAGGACTTTGTCTCCACAACAACTGTGTGGTGGTCACTCCTACCAATACTGTCATGGACAGATGCATCTGCGGCAGGCAGGTTGGCGAGGATAACGTCAAGTATGTTTTTCCTTCTTGTTGGTTCATTCACCACCTGCCGCAGACCCAGTCTAGCAGCTAACTCATTTAGGACTCGGCCAGCCAGGTCAGTAGTGGTGCTACCGAGCCACTCTTGGTGGTATGACATTGAAGTCCCCGACCCAGAGTACATTCTGCATCCTTGCCACCCTCAGTGCTTCCTCCAAGATGTGTTCAACATGGAGGAGCACGGATTCATCAGCTGAGGGAGGGTGGTATGTGGTAATCAGCAGCAGGTTTCCTTGCCAATGTTTGACCTGATGGCACGAGACTTCATGGGGTCGTATTCAAGGGTGATATTAGTGTGGAATTCTCTCCTACCAAAAGCAGTAAAAGCTAGCCCAATTATTCATTGTAAATCTGAGGTCTTGCCTTGAAGAAATAGTCTTCAGTCAAAACAGTCACTATCTTCCACATGATGGGCTCAAGACTCATAAAGCTCTAAATTTACTTACATCGTCTTGTGTGGCCATAACCTGAGAGCGAAAATGTTATTTCTAGATCTCTTTCATACATATCGATACACGTTCAGTGATAGCTAAATAAAACGACAAAAGAGAAAAAAACTGTCTGGTATTAGATATGCATGTCACTATTTATAAAAGGAATGTGTTGTGAACAAAGCCCTGTCATTTTGGGTCACATTCCCTCCTCCAGCAACATAAGGGGCAGAATTTTTCCCTTTGCATGAGGGATTGGCGGGGGCCGGACAAGGGCAATCAAGAAGCTGACTACTGCCCACGATCGACAGCGCATCTCGATTTCACACTGGCGGGCCTCCAGCATGATGCGCGAGCGGCAGTGCTGAGCACTGACTATGCGGGCGGGGGGCGGTGGAGGGCAAGTGGGCCTAGCGCGAACTTCGCGCATGCGCGAGAGATCGCTGAATAATCTTCCTGAGGCACGGAGCTGCCTCAGGGAGATGAAGAGATATTTAAAAACATAATAAAGAGCAGAAAAATGTAATAAAACATGTCCCCTCATGTGACTCTGTCACATGAGCAGGGACATGCTTTTAATTAAAAAATGGAAGTTTTATTTTATTTGTATTTGCTTTGGGAAACCTCATCCCGCCCGTGGACGAGATTTCCAAAAAAATGCAAAGGCCGCTTGGCATTTTCGCCTGCCCGCGAGCCGTTAGGTTGAACGGGCAGTGAAAAATTAGCGTCAATTGATAACTAAATGGCCTTTATAGGCCTTTTAATTGCCGGTGGGCGCGCTGCTGGCTCCAGCCCCCGCCTGCCGACCGAACTATTGCGCGACTGCGCGTTGACGTCGGCATGATTGGCCGATGTCATTTCATGCTCAGTCGGGTCGGGTGCGCGCCTGCCCACTGAGCTAAAAATTCTGGCCAAGATGTAGCTCACAGCACAAGGCTGCGTTTGTGCTAGAGTGTCTCCATTCAGTACAGTCGCGGCAGGGAAGCTTGGAGACATTTGGAGACACCCATTTCCCCACCTTTCCCCTGAAAAAAATCAGATGACAAGCTGGGAACACTCATTTTCCAGGTAAATTTCTTGTACCAAAAGAGAGACATTTTGATTTAGGATAACTCAAATAATTTATGCTTTTAATATAAGTGATGGCAATACTTTTGCTTCTGATATGAAAAATCAGAAATCAGCACAGACATTTAAAAAAAATATTTGGGCTACTTTAAAAATTATTTACTTCTATAGGTATTTACTTAATTATATTACCTGAGCTGTGCAATGTGTCACCTTTACTGCCGGGTGCTTTAAACCATCCGTGCCAACTGCTCGCAGTGCTTCATGTCAAATATCTCTCTTTCCTCTTAGCCCTACAGGTTTCTTTCCCTCATGTGTCCAACCAATTTCTTTTGAAATTATTGATCATCTCTGCTTCCACACCCTCACAGGGCAGAGAGTTCCAATCATTACCACTTTTTTTTATTATTCGTTCAGTGGATGTGGGTCTCCCTGGGTGAGCCAGGATTTTTATTGCACATCCTTAATTGCCCTTGAGAGGGCGGTGGTGAGCCACCTTCTTGAACCGCTGCAGTCCATGTGGTGTAGGTACACCCACAGTGCTGTTAGGAAGGGAGTTCCAAGATTTTGACCCAACGACAGTGAAGGAACGGCGATATAGTTCCATGTCAGGATGTTCTGTCGCTTGGAAGGAAACTTGTAGGCGGAGGCGTTCCCATGCATCTGCTGCCCTTGTCCTTCTAGGTGGTGGAGGTCACGGGTTTGGAAGGTGTTGCCTAAGGAGCCTTGGTGAATTCCTGCAATGCATCTTGTAGATGGTTCACTCTGCTGCTACTGTGCATCTGTGTTGAAGGGAGTGAATGTGTGTAGATGGGATGCCAATCAAGCAGGCTGCTTTGTCCTGGATGCTGTAGAGCTTCTTGAATGTTGATCAAGCTGCACTCATCCAGGCAAGTGGGGAGTATTCCATCACACTCCTGAATTGTGCCGTGAAGATGGTGGGCAGGCTTTAGGGAGTCAGGAGGTGAGTTACTTGCCGCAGAATTCCCAGCCTCTGGCCTGCTCTTGTAGCCACAGTAGTTATATGGCCGGTCCAAAACAAAAACAGAATTACCTGGAAAAACTCAGCAGGTCTGGCAGCATCGGCGGAGAAGAAATCAGTTAACGTTTCGAGCCTTCATGGCCCTTCGGCAGAACTGAAGCATAGTTAGGAGAAGGGAGAAATATAAACTGGTTTAAGGTGGGGGGGGGGGGGGGGGGGGGGAGAGACGTTGAGGGTGTGGTGATTGTGGAGATAAGCAGTGATAGGAGCAGATAATCAAAAGATATCACAGACAAAAGGGTCAAAGAGGTGTTGAAGGTGGTGATATTTGTCTAAGAAAAGTGCTAATTAAGAATGGAAGACAGGACACTCAAGGTACAGCTCTAGTGGGGGTGGGGTGGACAGACTAACAAGGTTTTAGTTTTAGATTTAAAAATAATGGAAATAGGTGGGGAAAGAAGAATCTATATAAATTATGGAAAAAAAAGGGGGTGGGGGGGGAGAAACGGGGTGGGGATGGGGGAAGTTTAAGATCTAAAATTGTTGAATTCAATATTCAGCCCGGAAGGCTGTAAAGTGCCTAGTCGGAAGATGAGGTGCTGTTCCTCCAGTTTGTGTTGGGCTTCACTGGAACAATGCAGCAAGCCAAGGACAGACATGTGGGCAAGAGAACAGGGTGGAGTGTTAAAATGGCAAGCGACAGGGAGGTTTGGGTCTTTCTTGCGGACAGACCGCAGGTGTTCCGCAAAACGGTCGCCCAGTTTGCGTTTGGTCTCTCCAATGTAGAGGAGACCGCATTGGGAGCAACGAATGCAGTAGACTAAGTTAGGGGAAATGCAAGTGAAATGCTGCTTCACTTGAAAGGAGTGTTTGGGCCCTTGGACGGTGAGGAGAGAGGAAGTGAAGGGGCAGGTGTTGCATCTTCTGCGTGGGCATGGGGAGGTGCCATAAGTGGGGGTTGAGGAGTAGGGGGTGATGGAGGAGTGGACCAGGGTGTCCCGGAGGGAACGATCCCTACGGAATGCCGTCGGGGGGGTGAAGGGAAGATGTGTTTGGTGGTGGCATCATGCTGGAGTTGGCAGAAATGGCGGAGGATGATCCTTTGAATGCGGAGGCTGGTGGGGTGATAAGTGAGGACAAGGGGGACCCTATCATGTTTCTGGGAAGGAGGAGAAGGTGTGAGGGAGGATGCGCGGGATATGGGCCGGACACGGTTGAGGGCCCTGTCAACGACCGTGGATGGAAAACCTCGGTTAAGGAAGAAGGAGGACATGTCAGAGGAGCTGTTTTTGAAGGTAGCGTCATCAGAACAGATGCGACGGAGGCGAAGGAACTGAGAGAATGGGATGGAGTCTTTACAAGAAGCGGGGTGTGAGGAGCTGTAGTCGAGGTAGCTGTGGGAGTCGGTAGGCTTGTAATGGATATTGGTGGACAGTCTATCATCAGAAATTGAGACAGAGAGGTCAAGGAAGGGAAGAGAAGTGTCAGAGATGGACCATGTGAAAATGATGGAGGAGTGGAGATTGGAAGCAAAATTAATACATTTTTCCAGGTCCCGACGAGAGCATGAAGCAGCACCGAAGTAATCATCGATGTACCGGAGAAAGAGTTGTGGGAGGGGGCCGGAGTAGGACTGGAACAAGGAATGTTCCACATACCCCATAAAGAGACAGGCATAGCTGGGGCCCATGCGGGTACCCATAGCCACACCTTTTATTTGGAGGAAGTGAGAGGAGTTAAAGGAGAAATTGTTCAGTGTGAGAACAAGTTCAGCCAGACGGAGGAGAGTAGTGGTGGATGGGGATTGTTGGGGCCTCTGTTCAAGGAAGAAGCTAAGGGCCCTCAGACCATCCTGGTGGGGGATGGAGGTGTAGAGGGATTGGACATCCATGGTGAAGAGGAAGTGGTTGGGGCCAGGGAACTGGAAATGGTTGATGTGACGTAAGGTGTCAGAGGAATCACGGATGTAGGTGGGAAGGGACTGGACAAGGGGAGAGAGAAGGAAGTCAAGATAATGAGAAATGAGTTCCGTGGGGCAGGAACAGGCTGACACGATCGGTCTGCCAGGACAGTTCTGTTTGTGGATTTTGGGTAGGAGGTAGAAGCGGGCCGTCCGAGGTTGGGCGACTATCAAGTTGGAAGCTGAAGCTGCTTTCCCACACAGAAGATGCAACACCTGCCCCTTCACTTCCTCTCTCCTCACCGTCCAAGGGCCCAAACACTCCTTTCAAGTGAAGCAGCATTTCACTTGCATTTCCCCTAACTTAGTCTACTGCATTCGTTGCTCCCAATGCGGTCTCCTCTACATTGGAGAGACCAAACGCAAACTGGGCGACCGTTTTGCGGAACACCTGCGGTCTGTCCGCAAGAAAGACCCAAACCTCCCTGTCGCTTGCCATTTTAACACTCCACCCTGTTCTCTTGCCCACATGTCTGTCCTTGGCTTGCTGCATTGTTCCAGTGAAGCCCAACACAAACTGGAGGAACAGCACCTCATCTTCCGACTAGGCACTTTACAGCCTTCCGGGCTGAATATTGAATTCAACAACTTTAGATCTTAAACTCCCCCTCCCCCCATCCCCACCCCGTTTCTCCCCCCCCACCCGCTTTTTTTTCCATAATTTATATAGATTCTTCTTTCCCCACCTATTTCCATTATTTTTAAATCTAAAACTAAAACCTTGTTAGTCTGTCCACCCCACCCCCACTAGAGCTGTACTTTGAATATCCTGTCTTCCATTCTTAATTAGCACTTTTCTTAGACAAATATCACCACCTTCAACACCTCTTTGACCCTTTTGTCTGTGATATCTTTTGATTATCTGCTCCTATCACTGCTTATCTCCACAATCACCACACCCTCAACGTCTCTCTTCCCCCCACTCCCCCCCCACCTTAAACCAGTTTATATTTCTCCCTTCTCCTAACTATGCTTCAGTTCTGCCGAAGGGCCATGAAGGCTCGAAACGTTAACTGATTTCTTCTCCGCCGATGCTGCCAGACCTGCTGAGTTTTTCCAGGTAATTCTGTTTTTGTTTTGGATTTCCAGCATCCACAGTAGCTTTTAGCTTTTTGTTTTTATATGGCCGGTCCAGTTCAGTTTCAGGTCAATGGGAACCCCCAGCATGTTGACGGTGTAGGATTCAGCAATGATAATGCCACTGAATGTCAAGGGGCGATGATGGTTAGGTTCTTCTTGTTGCAGGGGGTCATTGCCTGGACTTGTGTGGCGTGAACGTTACTTGCCACTTGTCAGCCCAAGCCTGAATGTTCTTCAGGTCTTGTTGCATACGGGCACAGGCTGCTTCAGTATCTGGGGAGTCGCAAGTGGTGCTGAACATTGAACAATCATAGCCATAGAGTCATAGAGGTCTACAGCACAGAAAAAGGTCCTTCGGCCCATCGAGTCTGCACCGGTCAAACAAGTACCTAACTATTCTAATCCCATTTTCCAGCACTAGGCCCATAGCCTTGTATGCCATGGCATCGCAAGTGCACATCTAAATACTTCTTAAATGTTATGAGGGTTTCTGCCTCTACCACCCTTTCAGGCAGTGAGTTCCAGATTCCCACCACCCTCTGGGTGAAAAAATTCTTCCTCACATCCCCTCTAAACCTCCTGCCCCTAACCTTAAATCTATGCCCCCTGGTTATTGATCCCTCCACCAAGGGGAAAAGTTCCTTCCTGTCTAACTTATCTATGCCCCTCATAATTTTATACACCTGAATCATGTCCCTCCTCAATCTCCTCTGCTCCAGGGAAAATAACCCCAGTCTATCCAATCTCTCCTCATAACTAAAACTCTCCAGCCCAGGCAACATCCTGGTAAATCTCCTCTGCACTCTCTCTAGCGCAATCACATCCTTCCTATAATGCGGATTCCAGAACTGCACACAATACTCTAGCTGTGATCTAACCAGCGTTTTGTACAGTTCCAGCATAACCTCCCTGCTTGTATATTCTATGCCTCGGCTATTAAAGGCAAGTATCCCATATGCCTTCTTAACCACTTTATCTACCTGTCCCGCTACCTTAAGGGACCGGTGGACATGCACACCAAGGTCCCTCTGATCCTTGGTACTTCCCAGGGTCCTACCATTCATCGTGTATTCCCGTGCCTTGTTTGTCCTGCCCAAGCGCAGCACCTCACACTTATCCGGATTAAATTCCATTTGCCACTGATCAGCCCATCTGACCAGCCCGTCTATATCTCCTGTAATCTAAGACTATCCTCCTCACTATTTACCACCCCACCAATTTTCGTGTCATCCGCGAACTTACTGATCAACCCTCCTACATTCAAGTCTAAATCATTTATATATACCACAAACAGCAAGGGGCCCAACACCGATCCATGTGGAACCCCACTGGACACAGGCATCCCGTCACAAAAACACTCCTCGACCATCACCCTCTGCTTCCTGCCACTCAGCCAATTCTGGATCCAATTTGTCAAATTGCCTTGGATTCCATGGGCTCTCACCTTCGTTATCAGTCTCCCATGCGGGACCTTATCAATAGCCTTGCTGAAGTCCAAGAAGACTACGTCAAATGCATTGCCCTCATCTACACACCTGGTCACCTCTTCAAAAAATTCAATCAAACTGGTCAGACATGACCTCCCTTAACAAAACCATGCTGACTGTCCTTGATTAATCCCTGCCTCTCCAAGTGTAGATTAATTCTGTCCCTCAGAATTGCTTCTAATAGTTTCCCCACCACTGAGGTTAGACTGACTGGCCTGTAGTTCCCTGGTCTATCCCTTCTTCCTTTCTTGAATAACGGTACCACATTGGTGTCTTCTCCAGTCCTCTGGCACGTCTCCTGTGGCCAGAGAGGTATTGAAAATTATTGCCAACGCCCCTAACTCCTTCCTTGCCTCACTCAACAGCCTGGGATACATTTCATCCTGACCTGGAGATTTATCTACTTTTAAGCCTGCCAGACTATTTAGAACCTCCTCCCTTTCTATGCTAATTTCTTTAATTATATCACAGTCCTTCTGCCTGATTTCCATACCCACGTCGTCCCTCGCACTTATGAACACCGACACAAAGTATTCATTTAGAACCCTACCTACGTCTTCTGGCTCCACACACAAATTACCACTATGGTCCTTAATGGGCCTTACTCTTTCCCTAGTTATCCTCTTACTCTTAACGTACTTGTAAAATAACTTTGTATTTTCCTTTATTTTACCTGCCAATGTTTTTTCATGCCCCCTTTTTGCTCTCCTAATTTCATTTTTAAGATTCCCCCTTAGCATTCTATACTCCTCTAGGGCTTCCGCTGCTTTGATCTCTTGGTATCTGCCATAAGCCTCCCCTTTTCTCTTTATCCAATCCTGTATATCCCTCGACATCCAGGGTTCCCTGGATTTGTTGGTCCCGCTCTTCGTCTTTACTGGAATATGTTGGCCCTGTACTCTCCTTATTTCCTTCTTGAATGAGTCACGCTGCTCTGACGCACATTTACCTAAAAGTAGCTGCTCCCAGTCCACTCTGGCCAAATCATATCTGACCTTATTAAAATTGGCCTTCCCCCAATTTAGAACTCTGATTTCTGGCCCATCCTTGTCCTTTTCCATAACCACCTTGAATCTAACGGAGTTATGATCACTATCTGCAAGATGCTCTCCCTCTGACACCTCTACCACTTGCCTGGCTTCATTCCCTAAAATTAAGTCCAGGACCACCCCCACTCTTGTAGGACCTTCGATATACTGGCTTAAAAAGCTCTCCTGGATGCATTTTAAGAATTCCGCTCCCTTTAAATCTGTCACACTATGGCTAACACTGTTAATGTTGGGGAAGTTGAAATCCCCCACTATTACTACCCTATTATTTTTGCACTTCTCTGAAATATGCCTACATATCTGCTCTTCTATTTCTGACTGTTAGGGGGCCTACAGTACACTCCCAGCAATGTGATTGCTTCTTTTTTGTTTTTAAGTTCTACCCATATAGCTTCATTTGAAGAGCCTTCTGAGATGTCATCCCTCTTTACTGCTGTAATTGATTCCTTGATCATCAGCGAACATCCCCACTTCTGACCTTATGATGGGCGGGGCAATGTAATTGATGAAGCAGTTGAAGATGGTTGGGCCGAGGACACTACCCTGAGGAACTCCTGCAGTGATGTCCTGGCACTGAGGCGATTGACCTCCTACAACCACAACCATCTTCCTTTGTACTAGGTATGACTCCAACCAGTGGAGCATTTTCCCCTGATTCCCGTTGACTCGTTTTGCTAGGGTTCCTTGATGCCACACTCTGTCAACTGTGGCCTTGGTGTCAAGGGCAGTCACTCTCACCTCACTCTCTTGAGTTCAGCTCTTTTGTCCATGTTTGAACTAAGAGTGTAGTAAGGCCAGGTGCTGAGTGGCCCTGGCAGAACCCAAACTGAGTATCAGTGAGCGGATTGTTTCTGAGTAAGGGCCGCTTGATAGCACTGTCGACAACTGCTTCCATCCCTTTGCTGATGATTGAGAGTAGACTGATGGGACAGTAATTGACTATACTGGATTTGTCCTACTTTTTGTGGATAGGACATACCTGGACAGTTTTCCACATTGCTGGGTAGATGCCAGTATTGCAGCTGTACAGGAACAGCTTGGCTAATGGCACAGCTAGTTCTGGAGAGTAATTGCTATTGCTGGAATGTTGTCAGAGCTCATAGCCTTTGCGGTGTCCAGTGCCTTCAGCCGTTTCTTGATACTACTTGCTGCCTAAAAATGTTCTTTCTCACATCCCTCCTGTTTCTCTTGCCCAAACCCTTAAATCTGTGTCCGCCAGTCCTTGTACCATCAGTTATTGGGAATTAGCTTTTCTTTGTCATAATCTTGTGCACCTCCATCAAATCTCCCCTCAATTTCCTTTGCTGCAAGGAGAACAAACCCAATTTCTCCAAGCTAATATTATAGCTAAGTTCCCTTAACCCTGGAACCATTCTGGTAAAACTCCATTGCACCATCTCAAGGACCCTCACATCTTCCTAAAGTGGGGTGACCAGAACAGGATGCAATACTCTCATTGTGTCCTAACCAGAGCTTTCAGTACATTCAGCAAAACTTCCCTGCTTTTGTACTCAATACCTCTATTTATGAAGCCCGCATGCTTTGCTTAGTACCCCCTCAATATGTCCTGCCACCTTCAAAGATCTATGCGTATGAAGCTCCAAGTCCCTTTGTCCCTGCACATTCTTTAAAACTGTGCTATTACACCTCTCCCTATCCCTTCTGGCAAAATGCATCACCTCACACTTCTCTGTATTAAGTTGCATCTGCTGTTTCTCTGCCCATTCTGCTTGTTTATTCGTGTCCTGCTGCAGTCAATTGCCCGCATCCTTTGCCACACCTCCAAGTTTGGTATTGTTGCCAAATTTTGAAATTTTACTCTGTCTTCCAATATCCAAGTCATTTATTTATATTGAAGAAAGCAGTGGGCCTAGTACTGACCCTCGGGCAACACCACTGTCTCCCACCCTCCAGTCTGAAAGGCAATCATTTATCGTGACTCGCTGTTTTCTGTCCTTGAGCCATTTTTTAAAACCAAGCTGACACTCACCCTCCTATTCCACAAGTCTCAGTTTTGTTAACCAGCTTTTTAGGTAGCACTTTATCAAACGCTTTTTAAACACCTTATTATGCTGCTGATCGGACAAATATTGAAACATAATTAAAGTACATGGCCCGAAATTTGAAATATATAAATAACTTTTGTTGGAAAGGGAGCTGTGTGGCCCATTTCAAAAAAGCACACACCTACTTTCTGAATGCAATATCCTGGCTAGAATTTCATAAAATAATACAAACTCCTGCCACAGCAAGAATTTTCATTCGGATACTTTGTTCCTTATCATGCGAAAAGACTTTAAACCTGGTTTATTTCATGTAAAGACTACCAAAACTGTCAATACTAAATGCAAATTCATAGAAGGTTTTACACTAAATTCACTTCTGGCCATTTCTTACTTTTAACATATTCACACACACACACACCTACTGCAACATCATAAGGATAAATAAACCAATATTATAAACAAATGCACAAAGTCAAACTCACAGTCTGTTGAAAGGCCTGTATAGCAAGAAGGCAGACTAAAAGCAACTCCAGCAAAAACCTCAAGAGCAAGATTCTCTCCGTGCTGGGCTTGCAGTGACTTGACAGCAACATTTAGACCCACAAGCTAATGAACATCACATTGTACCAAAAGCCAGAACAGGCAGCCACAGACTTCAGCACACATCAAAATAATGAAACTAATGACTACGTTCTTCAAAGCCAACAGCTCCATGATTGCTTTCAAGTTCTTTCCCTTTCATTTATATGAATAATGAGGTCCGGTAAACGCATGCAACAATAATGTCTTGCATGAAACTAAGATCTGTTTTTTTACATTCCAAATTTCTTACCTTCTGTAATTTAATAGGGACAAGATTTGTTTTTAAAAAGGACAAATGGTGAGTGGCAGTGGGGAATAAAAGAAATATTAGATTAGTTGACTTATATGAATAAACAGATTCAGAAGAAGCTTTAATAATATATAATAAAAAAAATAACACACCTGACGTTATCCTTCATTTCCTGTGTGTGTGTATGAACTTATCTATAATTAGCCCCTTTAGTCCGAGTACTTAAATCAGCACCATTAAAATGGAAGTGGATATCTCACATAATATTACAAATACACACTGTTGATAATTATATTAAAAGTTATACCACATTCATCATTAAAGTTATTCATAGACATTTTAATTCATTCACTAAAATAACCATTTGTATAATATAAATGAGGAACAAAAAATGCAATAATGAAATTCAGACTTCCAAATCTTTGTTTCTTCAAACATAATTGCCTTTAACTTAAATTAGAAAAGAAAAGCCAAACTTGTATTTATTAAGTTCTTCATATTGATCCAGATTTTGTGATAGGAGTAACAGTGAGGTGATCAGTGTGCACCGTTATTATGGATTAAATTAGACAGCAACTTCTGGCAATCGCACAAGTGCAGCTAAACAGAGAAATCTGGAAGTTGTTGTCAGAAGATATCTGCCCCTAAACAAGGTGAGCTGCAACAGTCCTTGCAATTGACTCAATTCTGAAAGACTTCCAATGTCATAGCATCATAGACATTTACGGCACAGGAGGCAACCAGTTGGCTCATCTATAGAACAATTCTATCAGTCCCGGACCTCCACTCTATCCCTGTAGTCCTGCAAGTTTATTTCCCTCAAGTGTCTGTCCAATTTCCTTTTGAAGTCACTGGTTGTTTCTGCTCCTCTGCCCTCGTAGGCTGCAAATGCCAAGTTATTACCGGTTTCTGCATAAAAACCCTCTTCCTCACAGCCCTCTTTATCTCTTGCTAAAAACCTTAAATCCTAGTCCTTCTACCATCAGCTAATGGGAACAGCGTTTCTTTGTCTACCTTATCTCAACCTGTCACAATCTCATAATGCCATCTCTGTGCCAAATATCCTATGTAATCCTGTGTAAATGTTCCAGCAATCTTCTTTGCTCCAAGGAAAAAATCCCCAGCTTCTCTAACCTAACATAATAGCTAAGATCCCTCATCCCTGAAACAATTCTGCTGAAGCTCATCTGTATCCTCCCAAGGACCTCCATATCCTTCCTGCTACCTTCAAAGATCTATGCAGGATACCGGCGGGATGAGGTTTCATGCAGGGTGTTAAAAATTTTAATAAAGTTAATCTGTAAATTATGAACATGTCCCCCTCATGTGACATTGTTACATGAGGGGGACATGTTAGGGATTTTTTTATTTCTATTTTTAATATTGTTCAAAGTGGAAGCGATCTCCCTGAGGCAGCACTTAGCCTCAGGGAGATGTGCGCTCTTTTGTGCGTATGTGCGAAAGAGCCCACTCTCGCTTTTGGGGAATCCCCCGCCCGCACAGGGAGTGCATAGCGCTTCCCGCCAGACATAACGCTGGGTGGGCCTTAATTGGCCTGCCCACATAAAATGGCGGTGCGGCCCACTTCTCCGGCGGGGATCGGCTCCCCACCCGCCGGAGATTGGGTCAGGCCCGCCCGTCCAACAGGCAGAAAATTCTGCCCACTGTTTCTAAAACCTACCCACCACAGACGAGTGATAAACTGACCATCCTTTAGCTATTATCTCCCCCTTCTTGAACAATGGTTTCACATTTACCCCCATCCTCTCCTCTGGTGCTCCCACCTCGCCCACCTCTCCTTTAAACCCAGGGAAGATTGGGTAATTATGGCAATCCCTTCTACTATCTCCACTCCCACTTCCCTTAACAATCTGGGATGTAAGCCTCTGGACCAGGCAACTTCTCAACTTTGAGCATAGCCAGCCTATTCAGCACACCCTGCCTATTAATCAGGGATGGAGGCATTAAATTGTAAAAACAGGGAATGGGTCCCTAACCCAATGTTGCTCGTTGCGATTTTCACATCTTAAATTCTGGATAAATGACAAAACAAAGCTACTGAATGTTTCAGTAAATTTTATCCAAGGCTAGTATTTTAAACTTAAATAAGGGCAATTATGAGGGCATGAAAGCATACCTAGTGCAAAGGAAGATGGTTGTGGTTGTTGGAGGTCAGTCATCTCAGCTCCAGGACATCACTGCAGGAGCTCCTCAGGGTAGTGTCCTTGGCCCAACCATCTTCAGCTGCTTCATCAATGACCTTCCTTCCATCATAAGGTCAGAAGTGGGGATGTTCGCTGATGATTGCACAATGTTCAGCACCATTCGCGACTCCTCAGATACTGAAGCAGTCCATGTCCAAATGCAGCAAGACTGAGACAATATCCAGGCTTCTGCTAACAAGTGGCAAGTAACATTCACGCCACACAAGTGCCAGGCAATGACCATCTCCAACGAGAGAATCTAACCAAAGCCCCTTGATGTTCAATAGCATTACCATCACTGAATCCCCCACTATTAA
The DNA here is from genome assembly GCF_964194155.1 of Cetorhinus maximus. Lineage (NCBI taxonomy): Eukaryota > Metazoa > Chordata > Chondrichthyes > Lamniformes > Cetorhinidae > Cetorhinus > Cetorhinus maximus. Next base: position 6,669,482 of record NC_135883.1, on the reverse strand, counting down.
CATCCTGGGGGTTATCATTGACCAGAAACTGAACTGGACTAGCCATATAAATACTGTGGCTACAAGAGCAGGTCAGAGGCTAGGAATCCACCGATGAGTAACTCACCTCCTGACTCCCCAAAGCCTGTTCACCATCTACAAGGCACAAGTCAGGAGTGTGATGGAATACTCCCCGCTTGCCTGGATGAATGCAGTTCCCACAATACTCAAGAAGCTTGACACCATCCAAGACAAAGCAGCCCGCTTGATTGGCACAACATCCACAAACATTCACTCCCTCCACCACCGATGCACAGTAGCAGCAGTGTGTACCATCTACAAGATGCACTGCAGGAATTCACCAAGGCTCCTTCCGACAGCACCTTCTAAACCCACGACCACTACCATCTAGAAGGACAAGGGCAGCAGATAGATGGGAACACCACTACCTGGAAGTTCCCCTCCAAGTTACTCACCATCCTGACCTGGAAATATATCGCCATTCCTTCACTGTCGTTGGGTCAAAATCCTGGAACTCCTTTCCTTACAGCACTATGGGTGTACCTACACCACATGGACTGCAGTGGTTCAAGGAGGCAGCTCACCACCACCTTCTCAAGGACAACTAGGCCCAGCCAGCGAAGCCCACATCCCGTGAATGAATTAAAAACAGCTAGCTAAAGTGAACTGGCAACTGAGATTAAGGGATAGGTCAACAGAAGTTCAGTGGCAGAGGTACAAAGAGATATTTCGGAATACATAGAATAGATACATTCCAATGAGAAAGAAAAATTCCAAGGAGAGGGCCCACCATCCATGGTTAAAGAAAAAAGTTAAAGACAATTTCAAACTTGGAAAAGAAAAAGCATATGATTACGCAAAGACAGGTGGCAGGTCAGAAGTTTGAAAATAATATGAAGAACAGCAAAGAATGACAAAAAAGATTAATAAGGAAGGAAAAATTAGAGTATGAGAGAAAGCTAGCTAGTAATATAAAGACAGATAGTAAGAGTTTCTATAGATAATTAAATAAGAAAAGAGTGCATCTGTGGAATTGATGATGGAATGTAGGGAGATGGCGGATGAATTAATCAAGTATTTTGCTTCGGTCTTCACTATATCCTGGAAATAGCTGAAATCAGGAAATGGAAGGGAGGGAGGAACTCGGGAAAATTACAATCGCCAGGGAAGTGGTATTGAGCAAATTGTTGGGGCTGCGGGCTGACAAATCCCCATATTCGCATGGATAGAAGATTGGCTAGCTGATAGGAAGCAGAGAGCTGGCTTAAATGGGTATTTTTCTGGTTTCTATTTTTTTTTTGTCACATTTGGCAGTGGTGTGCCACGGGGATCAGTGCTGGGGCCTCAACTTTTTACAATTTATATAAATGACTTGGATGAAAGGACTGAAGAAATGGTTGTTAAATGTGTGGACGACACAAAGATAGGTAGGAAAGTAAACGTGAAGAGGACTTAAGGAGGCTATAAAGTGACATAGATAAGTTGAGTGAGTGGGCAAAGATCTGGCAAATGGAGTATAATGTGGGCAAATGTGAAATTGTCCATTTTGGCAGGAAGGATGAAAAAGAAGCTTATTATCTAAATGGCAAGGGATTGCAGAGCCCTGAGATTCAAAGGGATCTGGGTGTCCTTGTGCAAGAATCACAAAAGGTTAGTATGCAGGTACAACGAGTAATTAGGAAAGCTAATAGAACATTATCATTCATTGTGAGGGGAATTGATTACAGAAATAGGGAGGCTGTGCTTCAGTTGTACAGGGCACTGCTAAGATCACAGCAGGAGTATTGTGTACGTTACTGGTTTCCTTATTTGAGGAAAGATGTAAATGCATTCGAAGCAGTTCAGAGGTTTACTAGACTAACATGAGGACTGAACGGCTTGTCTTACGAGGAAAGGTTGGACAGGTTAGGCTTGTATCCACTGGAGTTTAGAAGATTAAGCGACAACTTGATTAAAACCTTTAAGATCCTGAGGGGTCTTGACAGGGTGGATGTGGAGAGGATGTTTCCTCTTGTAGGAGAATCTAGAACTAGGGGTTACTGTTTAAAAATAAAGGTTGCTCAATTAAGACAGATATAAGGAGAATTTTTTTTCTCAGAGGGTCATGAGTCTTTGAAATTCTCTTCCTCAAAAGGCAGTGGAGGCAGAGTCTTTGAATATTTTTAAGGCAGAGCTAGATAGATTCTTGATTAACAAGGGGCAAAAGGTAATCGGGGGTCGGCAGGAGTGTGGGGTTGAGGCTACAATCAGATCAGCCATGATCTTATTGAATGGCAGATCAGGATAAAAGGGTGGAGTGGCCTACTCCTGCTCCCAATTCGTATGTTCGTATGACCCCAAACTAAATGAAATGTTCAATTTTCTTTCTGCTCTATCATTTTCTACTCACATTCCTGCATAACATATACTAGAGCATTAAGGACTGACAAAGGAGTCTGCATCACCCTCAGTTATTTTGTTACATAATGTTGGCAGCTTTGACATTAACAGCAATTTGCAATCAACATTTGATGAGCAGCCCACACATCCTGGTGAGTAATGTATTTGAGTCACATTCGTGTTCAAATAGATACCTTCAACTCTTTACTTATATCTGAGACAGCGCAACAAAAAAGCTGCACGATGGATAGCAGCAAATGCTGTTCAACCAGAGGTTTTAAGTGTTAAAAAAATTGAAAATGTTTTCTCTAAATTTGCAAAATTAAGCTATAAAGAACAGAATGAGTAATATAGGTGAATTCCCAGTCAAATCAACTTTAGCTGTATTTTCCCAGCCCTGGTGTGGAGGACTTGGAGGCAAGGAGCCAGGAAAATAGAGGAGAACCGCATTGGCACGGCTTCCTCACCAATGGAAGGAAGCAACTGGGGAACTTTCCCAGGGGTGGGCAGGGAGTAGGATCAGCTGCTCCCTCCATGGAGGCGGGAAGACAATTGGGATGATTAAAATCCCAACTAGAGGTGATTTTGTGACAATGCTAGCATTTTGCTGCTGGCAGACTGAATTCCTTCCCCTGCCGCTTACAGAGACCAGGGGGCCATTGGAGCCAGAGGTTCCCCGCTCCAAAGAGGGCACCGCAGTCAGGGAAGGCTGCATCTTCAGACAAAATGATTCATCCAAAGGGGTTTTTCCCTCTACTCCAAGGGCCCAAACAGCTTTACCTCTCAAAATTTTTAAATGTTGAGGTGCCCTTGCAGTCTCCAACCTGCCTCAGCACTGCCCACGTCTCGTGGTGGAGCAGCCTAGAGTTGTAGGTCCTCGGAGTGACCCAGTGGCATCGGGAGCCCACCCACTGTCCTCAGTAGGACAGTGAGTATGGAGGTAGCCAATTAGGAGGCTCCCTCTGGGGAGATTGGGTTGGAGAGCACGCTTTCATCATGTGCGGGCTCAGGCCCCCCATTTGGCCCCGACTTCAGGGTCCCCAAGCTTGTGGGAAAATTCAGCCCCTTCGCTTTCTCTACCACCTTATGAGGCCTAATTAACTTATTTTTATTAGCACTTCACCACTGCATAACCTTTGCCTTCTCAGCACATATGCTCTACAACACTTCAGTGGTCTTAACATGTACACATTCTACAATGGCAGATACTTGATAAAATTGTACAAGGTTAGAATATCGTTCCTTTGTAGATGAGAAATTTAAGAAGAAAATACTTTTAGAGTAATGTTTTTAATTTTTGTTTCAGCTGCTCAATTCTATATTTTTCTATTGCGCTCGCTTATTCAGATCTCCCGTGATGCTGCACACAGGAAGTAAAGACCACTTCTAATAAGTTAATTGTATATCCACTGGGTGTTCTGTATTCATGGGTGTTATTTGGTGATTCACTTGCGAGGGACTCTCTGAAAGAGGTGTTTTGGGAAAGGTGCAATGTGTCTCTGTAAATAAAAACCTGCAAGAGAATTGAGAGAAGACTCTAGTGTTCCATCTTTCACCACATATCTGAGGCTTGACACTTCATTTAGGTCCAGAAGGTTGGAAGATGGTGGGATTACTGGATTCAGGTCAGGAAAGGGATAGAGAAGGGACAACAGAGGTTGACAAGGAGATCTGCAGTGCTGAGCCTGTTTCCATTTCTTCACAGTGGGGATGAGGCAGAGATGGGGAAAGGGGGAACGGAGAAAGGTAGCGAGGTGGACAGGAATGGGAGAAGGAGGTGAATCGGGTTATGGAGAAGTGAAGAGGAGATGAAGTGGAATTGGGAAGGGAGTTGGGGGAAGAGTGGACAATGGGAAATGGGTCAAATTTCCTCTCAGTAGAAAGGGAAGAGGGGTACTACACTGACCAATTGGATCTCCATGGGAAAAGGGGATAAAAAAGCATTTTCCTTTGACAGAGGTTAAGTTTTCAGCTCAGAGTGGGGAAGATGCTGAGTTGCATTTGGGTAAGGGGCATGGGTTGTTTCTGAGTGGATAAGGAGGCAGAGAAATTGGCTTCTCATTAGGTGGGCTTGAGTTACTGGGCATGCAAAGGGGGATGGAGGGAAGCAACTAAGTGGGGGGATCATTATGGGACTAGCTTTAGCTCAGCAGGTGTTAAGGATTTCTTCTTAGTGGAGATGAAGTGAAGGAAGAGTTAATGTTCAGTGCTGGTGGATGAAGAAAGATCAAGATTGCCCTCAACATGGGGTGGGGGTAGCTGAATTTATTTTTAGTAGAGATTGGGACCAACGTGTTGCAATCCAAGTGCTAACCTATATCTCAAACTCTCTTCCTGCCCATAAGCTGTTGCCCACTGTGCATCGACATTATAACATCATGGCAAACAGATGCTTAAAACAAAATATATTTATTTTAAATAAAGCCTCAAGTCAACAGGTGAAATGGAAGTATAATAGCTGTTGATATCTCTTAGTCCTATTTAAATTGATCCAAATTTCCTTTGGATAACAACTCTAGCATATGGAAACTGGTCCAATCTCCTCCTACTAATTTACCACAATTTAGAAGGCAATCAAACTGTACATGTGTGTAACAAGTTTTCCCGGGACTCTCCTCCAAACACCAGTGCAAGTGACCAGTGTGAATAGCTTGATGATTCAATTAAAACACGTGAATGCATATAAATGCCTTTTACATTGTCAAAAGCTGTCAAATGTTTTGTATAGTGATTTGCATTAGGAGTTCAATGAATGTTCTTAACAAAGACAAGTAGAACCAGTGCATGGATTTGACAGTGCTTTTGTGCTGTAACATAATAGCAGTTAACACAATAGCTTAGTCATGCTGCTTTCCTTTCTTTACACTAACTTGCATTTACTTCTTTATTCCTAGTCTTTCAACTTGATCTTTATTTCTCCTTCACTATTTATTTTCGCACCTTCACAACTTCTCTCCATCTTTCTTTGCTTTCCTCTCCTGTCCCATAATCTCCCAGTTTTGGCTCCCTGCAGCCCTGTGAATTAAAGGCTTCTGGTCAGGACTCTAGCAGGCACCATTCCATTGAAGTCCTACGTTTTATGTTAATTCTAGAAGACATGACCAAGGACTGCTAAATCAACCCCAGAAAGTTGCATTTTATCTCAAGAGGTACAAGAAACTTTCTAGCCAGTTATCATTCTGCATCACTTGCAGCTGCTGCAAACACAGCAGTACATATGAACATACGAAATAGCAGAAGTAGATCATTCGGTCCCTTCAGCATGCTCTGCCATTCAATAAGACCATGCTTCGAGTTCTACGTTCCCAACTACCCCTGATAACCTTTGATTCCTTTGCCTAACAAGAAACTATCTACTTCTGCCTTAAAAATATTCAGTGACTCCGCTTCCACTGGCTTCTAAAGTCACATGACCCTCAAAGGTTTAAAAAAAATTCCTCATCTCTGTCCTATAAGGGCGACCTCTAATTTTAAAGAGTGCCCCTTATTCTGGACTCATCCACAAGAGGAAACATCCTTTCCACATCCACCTTGTCAAGGCCATTCAGGATCTTATATGCTTCAATCAAGTCACCCCTCACACTTCGAAACTCCAGTGAAAACAAGCCCAGCCTGCCCAACATATCTGATGTTACAGAGGTGAAAATAAGCGATCTTGGAGATTGCATGATTATGAGGTCGGGAGCTCATCTCAAAGTCAAAAATGACATCAAGGTTACGAACAGACTGGCTTAATCTCAGATTGTTGCCAGGACGAGGGATGGAGTCAATAGTCAGGGAACGAAGTTTGGAGTGGGGACCAAAAAAAAGGCTTCAATCTTCCCAATAATTAATTGGAGGAAATTTCTGCTCATCCAGTCCTGCATGTTGGTAGAGCAATCTTCTATCCCTTGAATGATCCCAATTTCACATTAATTTTATCTTTCCAGTTGGAGTTTACAAACATACGAAATAGGAGCAGAATTAGGCCATTTGGCCCCTTGAGCCTGCTCCACCATTCAATAAGGTCATGGCTGGTCTGATTGTGTTTCAGGTTCTACGTTCCTATCTACCCCCGATGACCTTTGATTCCCTTGCCTAACAAGAGTCTATTTACCTCTGCCTTAAAAATATTCAGTGACTCTGCTTTCACTGTATTCTGAGGCAGATTGTTCCAAAATCGCACGACCCTCAAAGAGAAAAAAAATTCCTCATCTCTGTCCTATAAGGGTGACTTCTAATTTTAAAACAGTGCCCCCTAGTTCTGGGTTCACCCACAAGAGGAAACATCCATTCCATGTCCGCCTTGTCTAGGCCATTCAGGATCTTATATATTTCAATCAAGTCACCCCTCACTCTTCTAAACTCCAGTGGAAACAAATCCAGCCTGTCCAACCTATCCTCATGAGACAACCCGCTCATTCTAGGTATCAATACACCAGCCTCCCTATTAATAACAGCAAATCTTACCATGGCACCCTCTAAACAAAGTACCTTACAAAACGCAGAGCTTCAGAATTGATAATGGCAAGCATAGAAGCCACATCAGGAAAAAACAGTCCAGAATCAAAGAGCAAGAGCATGCAATGATCCCTATGTTTCTTTGTAAAATTATGTTTCCCACCACCCTCCCCATAATTATGTGAGAGAACAAAACCTAAAATTTTATATGTATTTTAAAGGATCTTTGGGGTGGTGACGTGGAGAAAACACACAAGATCCACAAGTATGAGGTGGAGAAGTTATTCACCTTAATTATATCAGAAACTTCAGAAGTTAAGTAGCCTCCAAATTGGCTTTTAATATCCTTTGTGGGAAAAAATCAGTTGCGCAAGTTGGGAAATCCAACTGGGCATAACTGGCTTCTATTGGAACAACAGGTTACATCCAGTTTTAACTGAAATAACTGGAGATTATAACTGGACACCAGTTGATATGCCTTATTGTCCAGTTGGGTTTAAACAGGGAAATTGGAATTTTATTGGACCAGTTGACTCATTTACTGGTTTAACTGTATACAACTGGAATAATTAGCATATACAATGGAAATCTGTTGTGATTCCGCTTGTCCAGTTGACTTCAACTGTAACTGCTTGAATCTTACTGGGGCCAGTTGACTTCTGCTGGAATAAGTTGACAGGCAAACTGCAACCAGTTGGAATTAAATGGAGCCATTTGCCATGTAGCTGCTTCAATGATTCCTTGAACTGGAAACCGTACCAGTTGAAGCCAACTGGATTGACTTCAAAGACTGCCTGAATAAGGCCAAAAGGCATTGATGTGTCAGTACACATTTTCACATCAAGTTTGCAACATGTTACAAAGAGCATAATGATATTTATCTCCTCACCTCACATATATGAATGCGTTACACTGATACAAGTTTATTAATGACAATAAAAACAGAAAATGCTGGAAAATCTCAGCAGATCTGTGGAGAGAAAAACAGAGTTAACGTTTTGAGTCTGTATGACTCTTCTTAAGAGATGGGTCCCATCACATTTCTACCTCTCCTCAGCTCTGAAGAAGTCATACTGACTCAAAACATTAACTCTGTTTCTCTCTTCACAGGTGCTGCCTGGCCTGCTGAGCTTTTCCAGCATTTTCTGTTTTTATTTCAGATTTCCAGCATCTGCAGTGTTTTGCTTTTATAAAAGTTTCCAAATGAACATAAGAAATAAACAAATACAAGTAATGAACATAATAAATGGTTAACAATACAAATAAACATATAAATACAATAGGGGAAGATAGGCCCCTTGCTGCACTTCCCCTCTGCGGGCCATCTTTTCCCCTGACTGGTAATAGCTGTATCCCGCCCGCCCTGGGCAACCCCTCACCCTCCCCAGTACTCAATGCCTCATTCCCGGGGCGGGAATTCTCAGCCACCGTGGTACTCCCCTTGCCCTCCCCAGTACTGAATATGTCCTTCCCCTCCCCGTTATGGCCACTTCCTGGCCACCTGGGCACTCGCTTCACCCTCCCCGGCATTCGACGCCTCTTTCCCGCCGCTTGCCAACCTGGTCTCAGTTGTCAAATCTCTTGTCGGGGCCACTCGCCCTCCTTCCGATCTCACCTCCCGAGACCGTAGTGAGAATGAGCGCTCAGGAGGTGCGAGAACGAAGGAGGCCGAACAGCCCCAACAAGAGATTTGGCAACCGGGAGGCCCGGAAGCAGCGGGAGAGAGGCATCAATTGCCAGGGGAGGGCAAGGCAAGTACCAGGGCAAGTGGGAACAGCCATAATGGGGTGCGGGAAGAAAGCATTCAGAGCGGGGGAAGGTAGAGTGGCCATTAATGGTGACCTGCTGAGAAATGGCCGTCACCAGGGAGTGGGAGAGTCAGCGTGAGTAGCCCCGAAACTCCCTGGAGCAGCAATGTGACCGAGATAGAGGGAGACAGAATGATGCCAGAGGAGGCCCCACTCCACTCTGATTGGTCAAATTTAGCAAAAACCTCTTTCTGATTGGCCACTGTGTTTGTCAATCAGCAGTGTGTCCCCCAGCCACTGCAGTGTTGCATTCGAGCTGAAAGAGGGAACATTTGTTTATTTGAATTTTCTCAGTGAGGAAGGGGTGAGGATTTGACAGTTTCACCAGAGACATGTCTGAAGCTATGAAGCTGTTTTGATGTCAAATAACATCTTTGCTCTTTTTTCACAGGTAGATCTCTTTTCTCACTTAATTCTTCAATGCCTGTCTGAATTCACCTTAATTAATTCCTTGATCAACAGTACATCCGTCAAATTGTACAACATCACATCAGCAACATAAATCCCTGTACGGTGCAATGGATCCCATCAAACAGCGGCGGACTACCAGAGGGAGAAAAAAAAATGGATTTTCAGTTCACAACTCATCCTCGTGCAGCCAATTGTTAATTCTCCTTGGAGCTGCATTCAATATTTTAGCAGAGAGGTCAGTGACTAAGGGACATAGATTTAAAGTGTTTGGTAGAATGATTAGACGAGAGATGAGAAAAACATTTTTCACCCAGATGGTTGTGGGGGTCTGGAACTCATTGCCTGAAAGGGTAGTACACGCAGCAACTCTCAATTCATTTAAAAGTTGTCTGCATATGCACCTCAAGTGCCATAACATGTAGGGCTACAGACCAAATGCTGGAAAGTAGGATTATAGGCTGGGTGGCTCCTTTTTGGCTGGCACAGACACTATGGGCCAAGTGGCCTTTTTCTGTGATTCTCACAGGTAGATTTCAGAGATATAAGGAAACTTTCTTTTCATCAAAAGGGGCGAGAAGATTTCTGTATCTTAGCTCTTGGAAACCATTTGCCTGATATAATGCCCCAAACGACTAGACAGGCAAATCTAAAACGTGCTGTGTAATGCTATTAAATTGTCCTTGATCCCGTGTCTAGACATCCGTGAAGAGTTCAGACGGAAGGTACAGAGTGGCCCAAGGTTCAGAGTGCCCAAAGATTTGTGAACAGCATCGTCCAGGGCAACAGCAGTGGTGACAATGCACCCACATTGGACAAAGAGAGCACAAAGAGATGCAGCCAGGGTAAATATCTTCTCATTGATTTCCATTGTGAATGGCTTATGAGATCTCAAATCAAAACTAAATTATTTCAAAAATACCTTCTCTAGCAGAATCAAAGAGAGTTCTGCCTGCAACTAAGGCCTGAGAACAACAATGGAAGAGAGAATGGCTGCAAGGAAAATTTGATAGACTCCCAGTCCAAGGAAAAGCAGCTGGAGGCTATGAACCACAAGCTACAGGAGGAAATTGTGGAACTGTCAAAAATAGGTGAGTTACAACTGTTATTTAATGTTATGTAGTATCCCTTTTTCTGTGACTAATGCAGCTCTGTTCAGTCAGAAATAGATGATAGAGTGAATTTGATTTGTACAACAGCCTCCCAACACTGATAAATGAATGACACAAATTATTTCCCACCATGTTGCTAGGTGAGGTGATGCACCAGCACCGCACAAGAGTGTTGGAGATGCCTGCGCCCCCCGCACCAACCCAGGCAGTCAGCAAGCCCCCTATATAGAGCACAAAGAGGCCAGTGAGCAGTTGTACATTGCAATTGATGACAAGGTAATGATTCTTAGAATTTATTTTCAAAACATTTGACAATCAATGTTGGTTTCAGCAAAAAGTGACAGATCATTATGATGGTAGGCGCAGTGTTAAATGTGCCTCCATCGCTAATGATTTGTCATTGATTGAGACTGAACTGTTGAATAACCTCACACAGAGGCTGCAGTTAATCTAATTTACATGTAGGGTACAAAATATGTCCTTGATTTTACTTGCAGGTAATACTACCAGGTAGTATTGAGGTAACAGAGGGAATGTGGAATGAGTCACACAGCCAAAGGATGAATTTATCATTTGTCAAGACTTGGGCTGTTGGCACCTGTGGGTCCGATGAACTGGCAGGATGTTTTTTTTTTATTTATCACAGCAGGAAGTTGGCTTGGAGACTTTTTGTCCCTGTTTTGGAAATCCCCAATTAATTTCAAGCTTAAACTTTTTCTCATACTCTACAGCATGTTTTTCCCGCCAGATCCAGACCCAGGGGAGGAGGTTTTCAAGGAAGAGTTATATCCGAGAAGATTCAGGACCTCAGTAAAAGACAAAAATCCAGTGAAGCATTCAACATGTAAATATCAATGCTTAAGTTCAGTATTTTGATTAACTGTTATAATTTAACATGTCTGCACTTTAGCTGTATTTATGTTTGGCTTTTACATCATTTGTTTTGTGTTTTTATACATCACAATAAAATTTGAAACTTACAGTGCAGTCCAGTCAAGTTATATTTCACTACAGCACACACAGACACATTATTGGTAGTTTTATTTCAATTTATTAGTGCTATCTAAGTGAATGGATTAATTTTCTAGATTTTCCTTTTTGCAAGTTTTGAATACTTAACTGCAGGGCAACCAGCTGTCCCATATTTTCAGGGATTGTCCATTGACTGTTCGTCCCTTAAGGGATGCCTTGTTCCCGTATTTTCTGGGTCTGCCTGTGGGAATCGATCCTGGGAGTCAGCAGGGTGAGTTTGAGTGATTCAGGTGGCACTGCAATTGAGTGAGTTGGCCAGCAGAAGGTCTCAGCAAGAAAAGTTGTAACCCCGGCCCCTCGCCTCAACTAAAAGAGCCACTGCCCCTCTCAATTTCCAACTCCCCCTCCCTCTCCCCCCAACACCAACACCCTACCTCCTACCTGGTCCCATAGTCAGTGCTCCTTTAAGAGTTGATCAACCAGAGCCAGTAAATTTAACCAGGCTAACTTGACACAAGTGGAACCAGCTCGATGACTCAAGTGGAAATAATTTAACTGGAAGCAGTTCAACTGGTCAACTGGGAGCAGCTCAATTGGCTGACTGGGAGCTGGTCAACTGGGAGTAGCTCACCTGGCTCACTGGAAACAACTTAACTGGCCAACTGTGAGTGACTCAACAGGGACCAGTTCCAATTCCCATTTGATATTGCACCCATTGTAACTGATTTTTCCATGAGGGATGTCACATAAAACAATTGATAGCTCATTCCACTTCTTCTATACAAATCTTGGCAGTTTCCGGCATTTTTTGTCAGTCTCTCCATATTCAGTTAAGGAGGCAGCTGTGCAACTGCTAACCACTAATTGTAATAAGCCATGCTGAAACAGAGCTCCTCAACTTTGTAAATAGCAAGCTTAATCACTGCAAACAAGCATCAATAAAATTATGATAAAATCAAGTATACAATCAATTTAATCAGAAAACATAACAATGAAAACAGTTGGAAGTATTTACTTTTATCACAATTGCACTTACCATTCACAGACTCCTACTGACACTGGTAATGGCTCAAAAAAACCCACTGGTACTGCAGTTCAGTGAGATACCCACTTCTCTTCAGACATAACTGAGACAGGAGCAGTCAATAGGAAAAGTATCACATATATGCGCCAAAAAATTGAAAGTTACACATTAGAAATTTAAAAAAAACTTACCTCAGATCTCCAGGTCTGAAACATGAGGGGTCCAGTTCATTTACCTATATTGAGAACCTAGCGTTTTACATGTTAACTCGTCCTAACATTTCGCATGCAACAAACTCAGGCATGGTGCTAACTGGCATTTTTGTTGTTGCAGTTACAATTAAAGAACGTCAGAACTGTGTCTAGACTTGTTTAGAGAACCAGTAACCACACAGCTGAGTAGTTACGTCGTTGGCAACAAGTACAATGAGAATCTCTCATTCTTACACGTCCAAGCCTGAATAAAAATCTCAAAAAACTCTTCAATGCAGTCACAATCTCTTTAGGAGGATTGAAATCTCAAGAATCTCTGACACTGCATTGAAACTGAGTAGCAATGATTAGAAATGATAATATTTCACATATTGCATCATTACTGTCTTTTTACTGCTTATATAGCTTCCTTTGTCTTGCTTATCTTGAATACAACTTGTGTGTAGGAGTCAACATACACAGCTTCCACACCTGTGTTAAGTAAACTTGTCAAATATAAAGGATTCTTGCCGCTGACAAAACTGCCGGTGATTGAGAGTCACAGATGTTACCATCAAACACATTTCTAATTTATTCCACTATTGCAAGGATTACTATCGAGTTTAGTACTCAGTAATTCGAATCCTTTTAAGTGCAAACATTGGGTTGGATTTTCGCCAAATGACAGCACGGGATCAAAAATCATTTTGACTGTGTTTCTAGCATAAAAACACTTACAGATTATCTCTTCCACATTTCTGGGTTCTTTACGTAGAGACTGTCGCAGTAAAGAGCTGAGGTCTTCTTATGCCAGTGCTTTTTAAGTTTTATTCCAAGCTTTTCTAGACATTCAAATAGCAAGACTGTCAAGCAGCATTTCAAAAAAGTTGAAACATAGCCAACTCTCTTCTCTACGGTAGCCGCACCTCTTGTCCTTTCAGAGGCATTACATAGGTGTCACGCTCGTATCACTTTTCTATCCACCCTTCCACGAGAACCGGGAGGAACAGCGCAAGAAAGAGATGGGAAGAAGAAATGGATGGGCCGTAACTCGTAAATTCAAATTAGATGCTAGTCTTGATTTAGATTGATATTATCATTTACAGTGGGAGGTGTGTCTGCCAAATACTGGTCAATTTGTTTGAGTAAGGAAAATGCAACAGGGGAGACAGCTCTTCCTACTGTGCTCAAATGCTCCTCCAGGTGGTGGAAATGATACTGCCAATTTCCATGGCTATTTTCTCAAATTGCATTATAATCAAATGGATTTCAATTTCCATTTTCAACCTCATAGCTATCAAATATTCCTAACTTACAATTATTTTCCTTAATCAATAATTAGGGTTCAGTTATGACATGATAATTAACTTGAAATATCTTCTACATTTGTACTTTCTACTTTCAAGGATCCTTCAATTCTACTTTTTTTCCCCTCCTACAATTTCTCCTTTTTTGTTTCCATGTTAACCCCAACCATAGGCCTAGGTCTTTGTTAATCAACACAAATGGTCCCTCTTAACCCCTCCTACCCACTATTCCAATCACAGAACAGCTAAGACCATGAATTCATGTATTGCTCTGAATCTGTACACTACCATTGAAGAATGCAGCTCATAATGCTCCAATTATATCATTAAATAGAAGTTAGCAATTATTTTTGCTCAGGCTACAATCTGTTAGAAAGGTAGACTTGCATTTATACGACACCTTTCATGACTACAGGACATCCCAAAATGCTTTACAGCCAATGAAGTACTTCAGAAGTGTAGTCAATGTTGTAATGTAGAAAACACAGTCAATTTGTACACAGCATGTTCCCACAGGTAGCTGTGTGGTAACAAATAGATGATCTGTTTTGTGATGTTGATTATGGAGTAAATATTAGCCAGAACATTGGAGATAGTTCCCCCAATTTTCTTCAAAATAGTGCCATGGGATCTTTTAGGTCCACCTGAGTGGACATGTAGCACCTTGGCTAACATCTCATCCAAACGATGGCACCACTGACAGTGTAACACTCCCTCAGTACTGCATTGGAGTGTCAGCTTTTTGATTTTGTGCTCAAGTTCTGGAATGGGGCTCGAATCCACAACCTTCTTACTCAGAGGCAAAAGTGCAACATTATTGTTCACTGTACTGGTCAGGTGGTGTGCTGGAGGGCACTTGTTTTCAGTCCGCATGTTCATGGTGCAATTAATGAGTATGATGCGCAGGCCCATCCACCAGTTGACTAAAAACATTAAGCTATTTCAACATGCATCATTAAGGTAACAATAAAATAAGGCAATACATCATTTTTATGAAAATTACTTATTACCATTATCACTGTCATGATAGGTATAAATGTTCTTGGTGCAGAAATTAAGATCGCATAGCTGTAGAAAGTATTTGTTTTAATAAAACCATGCTGGGCCAACTATAATCCACAGTCGAACGAGTATACTTAAGCAGCATTTTTTTTCTTCTCTCACACTGGAAGGTACGGAGTAAAGAAATACAAATCAGAGCATTTCAACCACAAAGCGCACATTTTGCAACATCTTACAGTGGAAGTTACATATACACACCCCAGATCTAGTCAAGCGTGTAATTGGTTTCTCGAGGACTGATTAAACCATGCACCATAATAAAAACACTAACCACTTGACCTTTGAGCCTCTCACTGTGTGATCTAATACAAAAGAAATTCAAGTATGATGTTTGTTAAAAAATGGAGCCAGCAATTCATGATCTGAGCCTTTCTGAAATCCCCAGCTCCTTCAATGTTCTTTCTGCTACCAATAAATCTCTGTGCAACCCATCTTATCCTCATAATTTCCCCAGTGATGATTGTTTCTATTAATATATTAGATGGAATTTATTGTTCCACAGGAAAAGGTGACCACATAACTCAAACAAATGGTCACAAGTGCATTAAGCTGGTCACTCAGTTCATAAATATGAATAATCCATGTCAGTCATCCACAATCCAATGCATGCCAAGTGAACCTTGCCTTTATTGGTAACTTCCCACATATCCATTACTGCAGGGTTTTTCCCCCACTCAGTTAAGTTTGGGAGCAATAAAAGATAACTATCATTGGAACTGTGACTACTTTTTAAATTAAGGCCTTAGTGATGCAAGCAATGGAGCATGAAATGAGCCCGAAGACAATGCGTTGTGCTGTAGTATATTTACTTGAATCAATGCCTTGGAACATAGAGTTAAGTTTTATTGTGAATGTTGCCAGCTAATTAGGGATGTGAAGAACCAGAGACAGCAATCACCAGTGGGGCTGGCGTGTGCAGGCAGATTGCTCAATGGTGAATACGAATGGATTATTAATAATTTGCAGTTGGAGCAGATATTAGGCTTTAACATAGATGATTACCTGGCTTTTTTTCTACTGCTGCACTAGGGAAAGGAAATAAAACAAAGAGAAATGTCTTTGTCCTAAGGAAAAGCATTTACTTGCAAATACATGTGTGAAAAAAGAGCACAGGAATATAAAGGAAAAAGTGAAAGAACCATTTTTATATTAGTGATAGACCATACAAAACAGCTTTACAGAATTGGGAATAAAAGTGTTGAAGGTAAAGCAATCAGTACTTAAAACAAAAAGCCCTAATTTAACTCAAGTATCCCTAAGATTATGTGGGACATAGATAGGGTGGATAGGAAGGCACTTCTCCATTAGTAGAGGGGTCAGTAACCTGGTGGCATAGATTTAAGGTAAGAGGTAGAAGGCTAAGAAGGGAGTTGAGGAGAAATCTTTTCACCCAGAGGGTAGTGGGAGTCTGGAGCTCACTGCCTGAAAGGGTGGCTGAGTCAGAAACTCTCGTAACATTTAAGAAGTATTTAGATATTCACTTGCGTTGCCATAGCCTCCAGGGCAATGGGCCAAGCACTGGAAAATGGGATTAGTGTAGTCAGATCTTTGTTGACCGGGGCTTGTACCCTTCACAAACTTGAGTTCATGCAAAAATCTGTTGCCTGTATCCTAACTTGCCTCACGACCTGGTCACCCATCACCCATGTGCTCCTTGACATACATTGCCTCCTGGGCCAGCAAAGCTCCGTTCTAAAGATTCTTAGTGTCATTTTCAAATCATTCCATGGTCATGTTCCTCCATATCACTGTAACCTCCTCCCACTCAGTGGCGTTCTGAGATCTCTGCGCTTCTCCAATATCCCCCTCCCTTTGTGCATCCTTGATTTTCATCGCTCCACTATTGGTGGCCATGCTTCCAGCTGTCTAGACCCTTAGCTTCAGAATTCCTTCCCTAAACCTCTCCACTTCTGAACCTCTCTCTCCTCCTTTAAAATGTTCCCTAAAAGCTATCTCCTTGACCAAGGTTCTGATCATCTGTCCTAATACCTGCTTATGTGCTTTAGTGTCAAATTTTATAAAACCGTACCTATGAAGCACCTTGGGGTGTTTCACAATGTTAAAGGCGCTATATAAATGCAAGTTATTATTGTTAACTAGAAATCAAAATAAACATTATAAAGCATAAAAAGGAACATCCAGCAGGTGGAACGACCACAAGATACTTAGGTCTTGTAACATGTAAGTGGGCAGGACGATTAATGGCAGGAAAGTACTGAATATAAGAAGAAAAAGTAAGTCACATTTCTTTGCTGTGGCGCAGAAACACTACGGATGAAAATGAGAGAGCTACAAATCGTAGTAGATTTGCTACTCTACGCGTCCAACCAATGCAGAGCTCCAGTTGATACTTTTGTCCAGTTCGAGCTACTGAAACACAGAGTGGCATTCAAGCTTTAGAGGTAGTGCAGAAAAGAACCATGAGTCTGACCTTTAATGCCAAATGGCTGAGCTATAAGGAAAGAGTGGAAAGACTTGACTAGCCTTTAAAGCCTGGGAAGTTATATTTATGATTTTTTTTGAGGTGTATAATATAAGAATGTAAGAATTAGGAGCAGGAGTAGGCCATTCGGCCCCTTGAGCCTGCTCCATCATCCAATAAGATCACGGCTGATCTGATTGGAGCCTCAACTCCACTTCCCTGCCTAGCCCCTAACTCCCTTATACATCGAAAATCTGTCTAACTTGGCCTTGAAAATATTCCATGAGCCAGCCTCCACTGCTCTCCGGGGTAGAGAATTCCATAGATTAATGACCCTCAAAGAGAAGAAATTCCTTCTCATCACTGTCGTAAATGGGAGACCCCTTTTTCTGAAACTGCAGCCCCTAGCTCTAGATTGACCCACGAGGGGAAACATAGCTAAGGAAAATGGGAGATATAGATCCAGGATATTAAATTGTGAGAGTAGGACAAGGGTTTGCAGATACAAATGAAGTAAGGTAAATTTTGGAATGATGTCAGGTAACTCTTCTTCTCACAGTGGCGAACATAATGGAATGGACTCCTGGGTGGATTAATGAAGGTGAAAATCTGACAGTTTTTAAAGAAGCAATTAAAGCTGAAATGGGGAAGACTAGATAGACAAATTCCAATGGTCTTCCTTGTCTGTAATTATTTTGTGATCTTGGAGTAAAGTCACTTTTGTTACAAAGGCAAACATGATGGCAAATTTGACCATAGCAAAGCCCCAAAAACAGCAAATAAACGAATGAATCTGTTTTTGTTTAAGGGACGAATATTGCTCATGACAGGAGGAAACTTCTTGCTCTGCATCAAATAATACCATGGGATCTTTTACATTTATCTAATCAGGCTGGCTTGGATTCATCAGAAAGACTAACCCTCCAACAATGCAACATACCCTCAGGACTGCAATGTGGTATCTACCCAATATATAAGCAAGTTCCGGGGTGTGCCAGAACCTTCAGACTCAGGCATGTGTGCTTACAACTGAGCTAAGCTACAAAAAAAAAATCTACCAAGATTTTCTTGTTTGTCAAATGTTAACATTCTCTTCCATGAGGTCAGGTTTCACTTACAAAGTTCAGAGACCTGAAACACACATTGATTAGAGCCACGCCAAGGACCCTCAAGTGTACACCTTGGGCAATTCTGGAGCTAAAAACCATGCACCTTATCAGTACAGAACACTGGTAAGCTGCCCATTCACTTGCTTAGCTAGGACCACTTCATCTTTCAAAACATTGGGTTGGTTTTCATGGATATCTGGAGCCAATTCCAATTCCCAATGATAGATATACTTCTCCAGGTCTCATGCATCATTAAAATGTACCACAGCAACACCAATAACTTGCATTTATTTAGCACCGGTAACACAGAAAAATGTACCAAAACATTTCACAGAAACTTAAGGGCTAATTTTCATCTTCACTGTTTGGATGCTAAACTGGCCATTATAGAAACGACTTAACCTCCCTTTTAATGTCATTGTTGATCTATTCTGGAGCATTTAGCTTTACTTTGTTCCTGTTGCAATTAATGCTTGCCCTGTATGCCCCCTAATGATAAATGGACATCCTTTGAAAACATTAATAAATTTATTCTTGAATAACATCCCCCATCTTTTGTTCATTAGTGACACAGATTGGAATTTTTGACCATTTTTCCCCAGAAAGGATTTGGAAAATAGTTGGCTTTTTAAAGCTTTGGGGACAGAAGATGATTAAAATGTTCAAGGTTAAATGTTAAATTTTCACTCAAAGGGTTGTGACACTTTGGAATTTTTTTCTCTACCCCAGAGGGTTGTGGATGTTCCATCATTGAATATATTTAAGGTTGGGATAAACAACTTCTGGTTTCTCAGAGAATCAAGGGATATGGCAAGCTGTCGGGAAAGTGGAGTTGAAGCTGAAGATCAGCTATGGCCGTATTGAATGACGAAGCAGGCTCAACAGGCGGAATAAGAACATAAGAAATAGGAGCAGGAGTAGACCATTCACCCCCTCAAGCATGCCCCGTCATTCAATAAGATCATGGCTGATCTGCCCCAGGTCTCAACTCTTCTTTTGTGCCAGCTCCTCATAGCCCTCAACTCCCCAATATTTCAAAAATCTATCTACCTCCTCTTTAAATACTTTCAGTGATCTAGCCTCCACAACTCTCTGAGGTAGAGAATTCCAGACATTCATTACCCTCAGGGAAGAAATTCCATCGCATCCCAGTTTTAAATGAGTGTCCCCTTATTCTGCAACTATGTCCCCTAGTTCGAGATTCTCCCACTAGTGGAAACACCTTTTCAACATCTCATTATCAAGCCCCCTCAGAATCTTGTGCGTTTCAATAAGATCACCCCTCATTCTTCTAAACTCTAGTGAATAAATGCCTAACCTGTTTTGCCGTTCTTGATAAGTCAACACCTTCATCCCAGGAATCAGCCTAGTGAACCTCTTTTGAACTGCCTCCAATGCCAGTATATCCTTCCTTAAATACAGGGACCAAAACTGTACACAGTACTCCAGGCGCAGCCTCACCAACACCCTGTACAGTTGTAAAAAGACTTTCCTATTTTTAAACTCCAACCCCCCTAGCAACACAGGCCAAAATTCCATTTGCCTTCTTAATTACTTGCTGCACCTGCAGTTAACTTCTTGTGTTTCATGCACACGAACACCCAGATCCTTCTTTGCTGCACTTTTTTGGAGTCTCTCTCCATTTAAATAATAGTCTGCCTTTTGATCCTTCCTACCAGAGTGCATAACCTCACTTTCCTACATTAAACTCCATCTGCCAAGTTTTTGTCCACTCACTCAACCTGTCTATATCACCTTGCAGATTCCTTATGTCCTCATCACAACATGCCTTCCCATCTATTTTTGTATCATCAGCAAATTTGGATACATTACACTCTGCCCCCTCTTCCAAGTCATTAATACAGATAGTATATAATTGAGGCCCTCGGACTGATCCTTGTGGCACTCCACTAGTTACCTCTTTCCAACCTGACAAAGGCACATTAATCCCGACTCTCTGTCTTCTGTGTGTTAACCAATCCTCAATCCATGCTAATGTCCCAAAACCGTGAACTTGTGCAATAACCTTTTATGTGGCACCTTATCGAATGCCTTCTGGAAATCCAAATACACTACATCTACCGGTTCCCCTTTATCAACACTGCTTGTTATATCCCCAAAGAGCTCTAGCAAATTTGTCAAACATGATTTCCCTTTCACAAAACCATGTTGGCTGTTTGATTGCATTGAGCTTTTCTAAATATCCTGCTATTTCTCCTTAATAATGGACTCTAGCATTTTCCCAATGACAGATGTCAGGCTGACTGGCCTATAGTTTGAAGCTCTGAAGAAGGGTCATACTTGAAACTTTAACTTTGTTTTTCTCTCTCCACAGATGATGTCAGGCCTGCTGAGCTTTTCCAGCATTTTCTGTTTTTGTTGGCCTATAGTTTCCTGCTTTTTGTCTCCTTCCCTTCTTGAACAGGGGTGTCAAATTAGCAGCTTTCCAATCTGATGGGACCCTCCCAGAATCCAACGAGTTCTGGAATATTTCGACCAATGCCTCCACCATCCCTGCAGCCACTTCCTTTAAAACCCTTGGATGCAGGCCATCAGGTCCTGGAGACTTGTCTGCCTTTAGTCCCATTATTTTGTCAAATACATTGTCCCTCATGATAGAGACTGTTACAAGATCTTTCCTCTCATTAACTATTTGGTTATCTGATATCTTTGGGAAGTTTATAGTGTCCTCCACTGTGAAGACCAATGCAAAATATTGATTTAAATGATCTGCAATTTCCTTATTCCCCATTATCAATTCTCCAGTCGCATCCTCCAAGGATCCCACGCCCACTTTATCCACTCTTTTTTTTTTATATACCTGTAGAAGCTCTTGTTGTTTGTTTTTGTATTTCTTGCCAATAAACTTTCATAATCAATTTTCTCCCTCTTTATTAGCTTATTAGTCAACCGCTGCTGGTTTCTAAAAAATTCCCAATCCTCTGGCCTACCACGACTTTTCACCGCTTTGTGTGCCTTAGTTTTTGATTGGATACTCTCCTTGACCACCTTTGTTAAACATGGGCGGTTCATCCTTCTTAGAGTCCTTCTTTCTGACTGGGATAAATTTTTACTGAGCATTATGAAATACCTGCTTAAATGTCTGCCACTGCTCATCCACTGGCCTTCCCTTTACTTTAATTTCCCAGCCTGCTTTAGACAATTCATTCGTCATACCTCTGTAATTGCCCTTATTTAAGTTGAGTACACTGGTTTGAGATCCGAGTTGCTCGTCCTCAAACTGAATTTGAAATTCTACCATGTTGTGATCGTTACCCCTTAGAGGATCCTTAACTACACTATCTCTTATTAATCCCACCTCATTACACATTACTAGATCTAAAATAGCTTGTTCCCAGATAGGTTCTGCAATGTATTGCTCTAAGAAACAATCCCTGATGCACTCTACATCTTCCATGTTACCCCTGCTAATCTGATTTGTTCAGTCAATATGCAGATTAAAATCACCCATGACAATTCTTACACACCTCCATTATTTCCTCATTTATCTTTGTCCTACAGTGAGGCAACTCTTCAGGGGCCTATAGATGACTCCCGCCGGTGACTTCTTCCCCTTATTATTCCTTATTTCCACCCAAACTGGTTCCACATCACGATCTATTGCACCTGACTTGGAAATATATCGCCGTTCCTTCACTGTCACTGGGTCAAAATCCTGGAACTCCCTACCTAACAGCACTGTGGGTGTACCTACATCACACAGACTACAGCGGTTCAAGAAGGCAGCTCACCACCACCTTCTCAAGGGCAACTTGGGATGGGCAATAAAGCTGGCCCAGTCAGCGAAGCCCACATCCTGTGAAGGGATAAAAAAATCCTATTATCACTACTCACCACCACACTGCCTCTTTTTCCTTTTTGCCTATTTTTCCGGAATGTCGAATACCCTTGAACACTGAGTTCCCAGTCTTGGTCACCCTGCAACCATGTCTCTGTAATAGCTGTAATGGTTTACTCCTGCTCCCACCTCTTGTTTCTTGTGTTAACAGTGAGGCATTGAAGCAGTTTCCTCGTAATCCATAAATAAAACAAAATTTGTTGGCCTGGCTTGCTACTTTACTAGCACCTCACGCAAATCATGCTGGGAGATCTCTGATACCTGGTGCATGGCAAGAGTTATCTGGCATAGCCCCTTTCTTTGAGTTGTGAACATGGAGTTAAAAATAGAGAAGGAAACACTCATGGACAGTCCTTTAAACAGAAAGCTACAGGGTAAACTTTTCACTAGGCTGAGAAGGGTAGAATTCATGAATGCATTTAGAAGTTATTTCGTTTAAGTCAAGCAAATGACGACTGATACAGGAAGCAGAGCTGTCATTATTTGATATTCTTACACAAGGATAAGTATACTTGTGCAGCAGAAACACCAGCATAGACCAGTTGGGCTGAATGGCCTGTTTCAGTGCTCTAAATACTGTGTAATTTTATGTGATACTGATTGAATTAAAGATGCCCAATTATAACTATTGTCCTGAACATTTACTGACTGTGAAATTAAGTAACAACAATTCTATTTAATGTTTTCTTTGTTGTGACTGTGCTCTGCTCCTCAGTTGTTTCAAGGTTTAAGGTAACCTGTTCCAGCCTACAGCCCATCCACCACCTGCTGAGCTTCTTTCTGTATTTCAATGCATTAGTGCCCCCTCAGCTTTATTTTGCTACTGAATGGGATTTGGATAGAAATCAACTGTCTCCTGGGCTAGAGTCCATTTTTCCACTGGTTTTGGAACCTTAAAATAGCCTCCAGTGGAAGCTGCATTTTCTGCTGCTTCTTCCCTATTCTAGTATCTGGGTTTTTGCTGCATCCTGAGGTTGCTGCTTCTTCACTTCACACTGAGTTCGCTCTGATCTGCTCCTGCTGGCTCCCATCCTATTCTGGACTCTACTCCATTCCTGCAGAATAACCTTTGCTTTCCTGAATTTTGTTTGTTATCTATTTCTGCTGACTCCATTCAGCTCTCCGCTAATACATCTGATAGTGCGCTGCATGTGCTAATCGCTGAGGCCACTTCAGCAGCAATGGACCTCTGGATCATTTGCCATGCAGTTGCTCTGAACGTGGATATTATGCCTGGACATTTGGCCTTTATTGCAAGGCGGATGGAATATAAAAGTAGGAAAGTCTTGTTAGAACTCTGCAGGGCATTGGTGGGATTGCACAAAGAGTACTGTGTACAGTTTTAAGGAGGGATATAGTTGCATTACAGAAGTTCTAACAAGGTTCATTAGGTTGATTCCTGGAAGGAAGGAGTTGTCTTATGAGGAGAAGTTGAGCAGTTTGAGCCTATACTCATTGGAGTTAGAAGAATGAGTCAAAGATCACTGGGGAGCAGGCGGGAAAGTGGAGTTAAGGCCACAATCAGATCAACCATGGTCTTATTGAATGCTCGAGCAGGCTCAAGGGGCATATGGCCTACTCCCGCTCCTATTTCTTAAGTTCTTAAGGTGATCTCAGTTTTGTGGTAATTTTGATTGCCGCATTGGAGCTAGCTCATAACTTCCTATCTGCTCCTATTCTCTTTTCGTTACCCCTCTTGGGTCCTTCTCTCTTGTCTCTTTCTGTTCCTGTCACTCATTCATGCCACCTTTCATTTCTTCCCTCTGGGGTACTTTGGCCCCCTCCCCAAATATCTATCATAAAGCATCAATATTCATCTGCCTTCTATTCTCTTTCCATCACCCCAGACTTGAATTCCTCTTGGATAAACCTACAGCTACCCACTGTGCGACATTTGGGATTCATCCAAGGGCCATAAAGGCACTCCTCCCTGATTCCTTGCAAGCAGCAACCCAAACTGCCCTAACCTCCTCTTTCATTGACCTCCCCACTCAGCACATTCACTGGGGGCTAATTTAGCCAACCTTCTTCCCAACACTTTCACCCCGTCCACTGCTGACTCCTTAGACTCCGACAGTTGATCGACAATCACAGTTCCCCTCTGCACCTGCTATTTTCAATCACACGTCCAGCTGAAACTCATGTGGGAGCAGGGTGATCCTTATCACAAAATCTCTCCTTGATCTCCCTCACTCTCTGGTACCTTCCCTTTCCTTGAGCACCTCAATTCGTTCCACCCCACTTTGCTCGCCATTAAATTCCTACTCTCCACTGCCATGCCCCTTCCTAAATTTCTCACACATTTTCAGTCCTTTCCTTTCTCAGCATCTGCACCGAATGACTTCTCATCATCACTAATTTCAACCTCTACCTCAACTTACCTTGCTCTGCCTCCTTTAAATTCACTGTCCTCATGTCCCCCCTTAACCTGTCCAACACATAAATCACCTACACATATTCAAGGCCAGTGCCTCAACTGTGCCATATCATGTGACCTCTCTATTTCCAGCATTTTAAGCACTTCCTTGGGGCCCTCACCACTTGCATTCCCTTCCTCATTTCCAATACCACTTCCTCCTGCACCCTCCCCTGGAAAATACTCTCTCCGAAGTTACTTACAATTGGACTTTAAAATTTTCAACTGTCTAGCCTGTAGTCCTCTGTTCGCCATGTTATTTCTGGAGCTGTAATCTGATTAATTACTTTCTCACCTCCGCCTTTGTTGCCCTTGTCCTCTTATTTTTGCCTCCCAAATTGGTTCCCCTTTCTCTCTCCTACCCACGTAGCTACCCTGATTGAGCTCTGACATTCGCTCCCCCAAGTCCAAGGGTAGCAGACTTGAACGTACTTGGCACACAATTGGTTTAGCTATTCATCGTCAGATCTTGCTGGCTCACATCAAGCACTACTCAGCTCTTCTCTTCTCTGTCAAAACTGCTCACTACTCCAAGATCATTCTGGAATGCATATAAACTAATCTCTAGCTTCTTTTCTCCACTACCAACCATCAGCTCTACTCAATTCACTCTGCTGTACAAAACTATTTACTACTCTAGAATCATTCGAGAGGGCTATGACAAAGCAGCTGTTTCAGGACCTTGCTCCAGCCAACCCCATCTTCACCTCCAACAATGCACAATGCGTTCATGGACGTTTCTGTCACTAGAATTATGAGCATCTGTTCAGCTGCCTCTGCCCACTAAGCCAATTGTCCCTCAAGTTCTGTCCCTACTGCCCTAACCTTAAATCTGCATCCTTCTCTCGTTTCTCTCCTACCTCCCCTCTCCAAGCTCGTCTTGTCCAGGAGACCCATCTCCTTCTCTCTTAAACTCTATCTCACTAAACTGTTGACTGCCTAACTTCCCTTGCTAGACCTTGTACTATCTGTATCCTTCCCTTTGCAAGCTGGCATTGTCACCCCTCTTCTCAAAAAATATAAAGAATGAAAGTGGAAAATGATAAAATGTCTCGCTTTAAAAAAAAACATATTTGCACTCATGTAGGTGCCATATAAGTGCTTTAACTTCTATCACAACTTCTGAACAGCAACACATTACCAATCTGGTGTAAACTGCAATTGAAATGGGAAATATGCAGATCTGGAATAAACTGGATAATAAATATTAACAGGAGAGTTTGGGAGTTCCACAAAGTTGCCCCAATTGAAACTTGAAAATAACAGTTTTAGTTATCTTTTTCTTTTCCTTGGCCTCTAACTTCTTTACCTAATGTAACCTTTCTGATCTCTCAATTTTACCACTGCTACTATAGTCTGTGCTCCTGTAAACATTCCTGTCTGGTTTTTTCTAAGCTTCAAATGCCATCCTACATGATTTCCTTGTATCTTACGGTATTGATTGCACCATCTCCTATTCTAACTCATACTACTCAGACCTTCAACTGTGAAACCTCTTACCTTGCTCAGGTTTTTCTTCCTTCTTAATCTAGTTTTTTTTAACTCCTAGTTTGGTGTCACCTAACCCCACCTAAACCATATGTTTCCTTCTCTCCTGCAATTTTCAACCATGATGAATCTTACCCTTGGCATGTCAAACAGGTATCTCAATTGCAAAAAAAACGTGTTTAGATGGTAAGATAAAGCCTTGAAAGTTTGTCAAAAAAGCTAAGAACCAGGATTATGTATAGTATCTGGGATACATCAGATTTTGACTCAGAAATTAAGACCCTTTATTCCACATTCCATCAGAAACAAGTTATTTATTCTTCCAGAAATAGTTAATAAAAACCACAGATCATCCTAAATTATATTTTATACTTATCATGAGATGTGCCAATTTAATGTTGCTAGCTTTTCCTTCCTGAATTTTAATTTCATGAAATTTGAGGAGCAATTTATTATACTGCAATGAACAACATACTATTGTGGTTGCACAATATCAATAGGACGAGTAATCCAGAAAACATAAATTCTAATCCCACCGTAGCAGTTTTGAGGATTTGAATTCAGTTTTTAAAATCTATAAATAAAAATGAAGCTGGTATAGGTATCGAATTGTCTTTAAAATGCAACTAGTTCATAGCTAACATAAAAGGGAAGGCCGAAGTTTTTACGAATATATGAATATTAAAAATGGCAGTCAAAGGAAGAGTGGAGCCAATTAGGCACCAAAAATGCAATCTGCTTGCTGAGGTACAGGCTACGGCTAAGGTACTAAATTAGGACTGTGCAACTGTCTTCAGTGGAGAAGAGGATGCTGCTGATGTGGAAGTAAAGGAGAAGGCAGCAGTGATATTGGATAGGATAAAAATAAATTAAGAAGAGATGCTTAAAAGGTTGGAAGTTCTCAAAGTGTAAAGTTACCCAATCCAGATACATCTTAGGTGTTTTTTTATTTGTTTAAAGGATTTGAGCGTTGTTGACAAGGCCAACATTTGTTGCCCACCCACTTTGAGAAGGTGGTGGCGAGCCACTTTCTTGAACCATTGCAATCCATGTAGTCTCGGTACACCCAAAGTGATGTTCAAGAGGAAGTTCCAGGACTGTGACCCAGCAACAGCGAAAGAACAGCAATATAGTTCCAAGTCAGGGTGGTGTGTGGCTTGGAAGGGGGCTTGCAAGTGGTGGTGTTCCTATGCATCTGCTGCCCTTGTCCTTCAAAGTGGTAGAGGTCGCAAGTTTGGAAGGTGCTGTCGAAGGAGCCTCGGCAATGTATTTTATAAATGGTACACACTGCTGCCACTGTGCACCAGTGGTAGAGGGAGTAAATGTTTAAGGTAATGGATGGGATGCTAATCAAGTTGCCTGCTTTGTCCTGGATAGTGTTAGGCTTCTTCAGTGTTATTGGAGTACACTTATCCAGGCAAGTGGAGAGTATTCTATCACACCCCTAACTTGTGTGTGGGAGGTGTGGACAGGCTTTGGGAAGTCAGGTGAGTTACTTGCTGCAGAATTCCCACCTTTGACCTGCTCCTGTAGCCACAGTGTTTAACTGACTGGTCCAGTTAAGTTCTGGTCAATGGTAACCCCCAGGATGTTGATAGTGGAGGATTCAACAGTGTAATGCAGCTGAAAATCAGCAGAGAAAGTTTGATTTGCTGTTATTGGTGATGGTCATCACCTGGCACTTGTGTGGCATGAATGTTACAGATTACTGAGGGAAGTCAGGGTGGAAATGTGGAGGTTCTGGCCATAATTGTCCAATCTGCCTTGGATATGGGACTGGTGTCAGAGTACTGGAGCATTGTAAATGTTATACTCTTGTAATAAATGCAAGTCAGCATGAATTTGTTAAAGGCAAATTGTGTTGACTAAGCTGATTGAGTTCTTTGATGAAGTACCTTTGATCAAGTTCTTGGAGTGGATTGATGAGTGTAGTGCAGTTGATGCTGTGTATATGGACTTTCAAAGGCATTTTATGAAGTACCTCACAATATACTTGTTAGCAAAATTAAAGCCCATGTTATTAAAGTGACAGTAGTAGCATAGATACAAAATTGCTAAGGGACAGAAGGCAGACAGTAGTGGTGAATGATTTTTTTTACACGGAGGGTAAGCATATAGTGTTCCCAGTGGTTGGTATCAGGGTCATTGCTCTTTTTGATATATATTAATGACCTGAACTTGAGTTTACAGGGCAAAATTTCGAACTTTGAAGATGAAACAAACTTGGAAATGTAATAAACAATCATGTGGACAGTAACAGGCTTCAAGAACACCTAGACAGATTGGTGAAATGGGCAGACACATGGCAGATGAAATTTAACAGAACAAAGTATGAAATTATACATTTTGGGTGAAGAATGAGGAAAGACATTAGAAATGAAATGGTACAATTTTAAAGAGGTGCAGGAACAGAGGTCTAGGCTCCAATTTTCCTTTAAAAATGATGGGTGGGACACGGATCTGGAAGTCCTGCCCTCACTACTGGAAGTTCCCATTTTTGCTGTTAGGCAGAAGAACGGATGTGATTCGCATATGAGGAAAACCCAAACTCAGCAGGGCCATTTAAACTCTGCACTGCATTCAAACAGATGTCATTTTTGCTGCAGCAAGGGTTATAATCCACTGTGTGGGAATTATGAATTTTTTAGTGTAGTTGTAAATGCTCTTGAAGGGTGCATAAGATCTGTAGAACTGTCAAGCTATTAAGTTATTTAAATCCCCAGCCCTTTAAAAATTAAAAAGGCCTGCCTGTGTCAGTGAGAAGTACAAAAAATTCAAACTGTGAAGTTATTTAAATTCCCAGCCCTTTACATTGTTTTAAAAAATGCCTGTGTCAGTGAAAGTTGAGCATGGGGGACCATTGGGAATGGGTTGCGGGGTGAGGGATAGAGGGCCTACTATTTAACAAAACAACTGTGGCAAAGTGCCAGAGAACTGAGGTGGGCCTTTTAAACAGTCCGCCTCAGCAATCAGCAGCCCCTGTGGCCACCACCATCTGTGTCCAGGCCCGACTCCATCCCACACCCAACCCCACACCCACCGCTACACTCGCTGCCCAGCACAAAGATCCTGCCATTCCGATGAGTTTCTCCTGGAGTGGGCAGAGAGAGCCGGGAGACTTCCCGATGCCTGCTCAAAGCGAAAACCCAGGCCCTAGGGTGCATGTGCAAAAAAATTTGAATATGGCAGAACAAGTTGATGCTAAAAAAAAGCATAAGGGGTCCTTGTCTTTATTAATAGAAAAATACAGTACAAAAGAAAGGAAGTTATACTGAAACTATACAAAACACTGGTTAGACTTCAGCTGGAGCGCTGTGTCCAATATTGGGCACCACACTTTAGTAAAGATGGCAAGGCTTTGGAGTTGGTACAGAAGAGACATAAAGTAGCTTCTTTTTTACACAGCGAGTTGTTACGATCTGGAATGCACTGACTGAAAGGGTCTGGAAGCAGATTCGATAGAAGCATTCAAAAGAGAAGAGTTAATACTAAAGGGAAAAATATGCAGGCTATGGGGAAAGAGCAGGACAATAGGGTTATTTGGATAGCTCTACCAAAGAGCCGGCACAGGCAATATGGACCAAATTGCCCCCTTCTGTGCTGCATATTCCATGAGTTGAACTTAATGGCAGCAGCAGTGGTCCCAACAGTGAGCTAGAAAGCCAAGGCAACCTTGCCATAGCTATTTCTGGGAGCCCTGATGCAATTCTACGCCTATCAGGCAGTTAGCTGCCTGGCACTGGGGCTTCCATCCCCTTACAGGCAAAGATCCCAAGTGCTACCAGCCAATCAGAAGGCTGGCAGCAGATCAATTGAAGTAGCACCACCGGGGGCAGTGGCCACTGTTGGTACTGCAGCTGGTCTGAACCAGCAAGATGGAGCAGGCCTCGGAACCCAGCTAGGTGGGTCAGGCTTACCAGTGTCAGTCAGGCAGGCCCTGACAGGGTGGGGGGCTGCATCAGTGTTGAGAGCGGGGGGGGGTGGGGGCGGTAGGGGCGGGGGGGTGTTGCTCTCTCCAAGAGGGTGCCGGGTAGGCCCTCCTTGGACCACAGAATGCCCAATCAAGCAGTTGTCCACACCTCCCCTAGACCCCAGCTGAGCCCACAAGGAGGCCTCCAGTTTACCGTGTGGTGCGAAGGCCTCTTGCCGCTAGTATTCTACTAGCAGTGGCGGGATTAGGCTTTAAGTGGCCATTAACTAGCCACTTAAAGGCCTTAATTGGCCTTCGGACAGGAAGGCCATCCTCGACCAACCCCGCCTCCCCACCACTGATTGAATTGGACAGAGTCAGGAAGGTAATGGGGACTCCACCCTCTGCCTTCCCTCCTGATTCTATGACACCCGGCCCACGCACTCCACATCCCTGTTCACTCCCGAGGACTGGATTAAATTCTGCCCTATGGGTTCTCTGTCTTTTCGGAAAGGAAACCTGATTTCCTTACTCAGTCTGATCAATTTGAGAAACAGAAGCTGAAAATCCCAGTCATTAGGAATACTTCTTGTGTACTGTATTTTCAAGTGTTACATTGCACTAAAATTTATAATATTTCAGTAAAATTATTCATTTTTTAAACAAACGTCCAAAAAAGTCAAAATAGAAATAACAATTACAAACCATTTCAAAACTCCTCTCTTATTTCACGCACCGGAGTGAGGTGTACATGTATATAACACTGCACATATCAGAAAGAGATTCCAAAGCACATTACTGAGAGAAGAAAATGGACACCAAGAGAAAGAAAAAGAACTTGCAGAATGGAGTAGGGACAGACCCAACTGAGGAGTTAAGGAGGCAAGTCTTTAGCTTTTGAAAGCAGAAGCAGAGGAAATAAGGCAGAGGGATTAAGCGAAGGAGCTCCAGAAGTTAGGGGCATGGGGCTAGAGCAGTCGAATATGGTGAAGCAATGAAGACATAAATCAAGCAATAGGCCAGTATCTCAGCAGTAAAAGCAGCGAGCAGGGACATAGGGATGAAGAGAAACACTGAAGTAGGATGGGTGAGGCCATTTGAAGGCAAGGACAAGGATCTTCAAGTTAATTTTTAATGAGGCAGGGTAGCAGTGAAGCCTGATGCTGCAAGGCCTTGAATGGTTAACAACTGGACTAATGGCACTCAATGAACTTTGGTTTGTTAAGGGTAGAAGGAAGTGAGAGAAATCAAACCTCAAGATGACAAAAGCATTGTTTAGAGTTTCTGAAGCAGCAGGGTAAGGACAGGCACCTGTGACGCTATGATGATGAGAAGTGTTGGTCTTACTCACAGGCTGATGTAGGAAGAGAAATTCAACAAAGGATCAGAGCACAATGCTGAGGCTGCTTGCCATTGGGTTTAGTCAGATAAAATACAATTAAGGGAAGAAGTACTTAGGAGCTGCTGATAGCTAAAAGTGGTGGGTTAAGTTTTACCTTCATTGGGCTGGAGGAAATTTTGTTTAATCTAAATCATAATGTTGGACAGACAACTGAACAGTGAGCAACATTTATGAAATCATTAAAGAAGATGTAAGGGCCAACAGCATACAAAAGGAACTAAACGCATGGTTCCAGATGATCTCACTAGGATAAACATAGAGATAATGAAGAGAAAGTGCTAAGGATGGGCTTTTTAAGAAAATTGTTCATGGGTTGTTGGCATCACTGCTTGGCCAACATTTACTGCCCATCCCTAATTGTCTTTGAGAGGGTGATGTTAAGCTGCCTTCTTGAACCATGTGGTGTAGGTACACCCACAGTGCTGTTAGAGATGGAGTTTCAGGATTTTGACCCAGTGACGGTGAAGGAATGGCGGTATATTTCCAAGTCAGGGTGGTGAATAGCTTGGAGGGAAGCTTCCAGGTGGTGGTGTTCCCATGTGACTGCTGCCCTCGTCCTTCTAGATGGTAGCAGTCGTTTGGAAGGTGCTGTCTAAGGAGGCTTGGTGAGTTCCTGTTGGCACTATTGGTTATCATTGGATAAATCTTTGGAGAATATGTAACATCCATTTTTGGCAAAGGTTCTGAATGAAACTAGAAGAAAGTAGTAGAATGATGCTGGATTGCCAAGGAGGAGTATTTGTGGCAGGCAGAACAATGTTAAAAGCAATGGAGAAATTACAAAGAATAACGAGGGACAGCGAGCTGTAATCACTGTCACAGAGGCTGTTATCTGTGGCTCAGACAGAGCAGGAAACCGATTGCTGGGTCTCAAACAGGGAGAGGAAGAAGATGTGAGTGTGTGGTTGTGAGGCAACAACATGTTCCTGGATGTGTAAATTCGACCTGCCCTTAAGAAATTTACTGCTTTTTTTTTATAATGTGGAATACATATATGTAATTACATAGGTTTACGACTCAGTGAACTCATGGGCTTTATTCTGTTATATAGAGATTGTCATATACAAAGAGAATGTAAAAGCACTCACCTGATCTCCTTGAGTCCTTCACGCTGGATGACTTGTAGGATCTCCTTGTGGCTCATTGGTGTGTTTGGGTACTTCTCCAGTACCTGATAAAGATGTACAGCAATGTCAGCTTCAACTGTGTATTCCTGGGTGATAACCACACTAACAGGGAGTATCCAGTACACATCTAAATAATCCAAAAGCTAACTTAGAAATATTCTGCTTTAGTTAACATGATAATATTTTTTGAACACATGACATTATTAAACAATGGATCATGATTAAGATATGGTATTCAACAGAGAGACAGTGATATTGCAAATGTGATATTAACTTCCACTCAAAAATGAAATAAGACCGCATCATTTGTATTGAATATAAAACATACAACAGCTCTGGCAGCCAAAGGTATCACAATGTATTCATTTTCAGTTAAAGTTCATTTTAGGAGAAGTGAGAAAAACAACAGCAAACACTAAGACAAAAAGTTCACTCACCAATTGTATGATGATGGAAAATGCTAATTACCTACCATGGATATCAACTTCCTTATTCTTTGAAAGAATCTCAAAGATCACATAGAATTAAGATTTGCCTTCATTTGTGAGGCAAGTCAGGTCGTGTGTCTATGAAACTGACTACATATCTCAAGAATGAATTTTCACATTTGGAGTCCAAAGTCCAGTAAAGAGTGCTTTGCAGTCCACTCCTGATACAACACACACCCTTTGCCCTCACAATGACACTGAAAATATCTCACAAGTGAGCAGGTTTGTAAGTAATGCCAAGAACAGATCTGTGTGCGGCACAGAGAAACCTGATGTCTTTTCCTGAGAAGTGGAAAGAATGTTGCTCGGCCAAAACTTCTTTCCTGGGATGTTTCCTATTTAACTTCAATTAGTTCTTTGGCTTTTTTGATGAATTGGAACTCAAGATCTTTTTAAACTTGAAAGGATCAAGCTTGAACATTCCTGTGGTAGGATAGTTTCCCATGAATAAAGCAATCATGCTGAAATATGCACTGACCTCATATTTCTGAAAGCTATTCAGCATTGAAAAGATAATGAAATGTATATTGGCTATCAGACAACGGCAACAATTCATGATACTGAACCTAAATCCTGAAGTAAGGGCCAACATCGATTGGGGGCTGACTGCAAGTTGTCTGTGATAAGCCTTAAGCGGCCAATGCTGAGAGCTAAAAGGAAAAATTATATTGGTAGTGATTTTTTAAACTAAAATATATGTCAAATTATAGGACTGCAATGAAAAAAAAACCAAACTTATTCAGATAGAATTAGCAAAATAAAAAGCAAGCTTTTAAAGGTAAAATTCCAGTCTGCAGCTGACAGCAGATGATGAAGGATCAAATGCATGATTCAAAGAGAGAGGCCTCATGTATTTCAGTGGAGTTGGATCACTTGATCAGGAAATTGCTTAAAAGACAGCAAGTCCCCAAACACCCGACTTCTTGAAGGCCAACAAATCATAATTGTACATGATGGTTGAACAAGCAAAGATGATCCTTTCTTATATCAATTGCAAAACATCCAGGTGAAAGGATATACTGTCATATTTTACCCTTCTTGGTGCAGGCAATGACATAGTCAGCACAAATCTAAAATTACATAACTGACTTGAAATACTACAATCATTTTTTTCAGATGTCATGTATGTACTTGCTCTCTGGGGATAAGAGGATAATGCGAAAGACTGCAGGGAGGACAACTACAATGCAGGCCAAGGCTCTGTGGCTCAGAAAGTTGCCCAGAGGCAGCAGCTGTTAGAACAGAATAGAAATGTGTTAGTAATAGGGGACTTTATAATTTGGGGGGCTAGATAGCATCCTCTGCAGTCAAGAATGAGAATCCCAGAGGGCGTGTTGCCTGCTCAGTGCCAGGGTAAGGGACATCTCACAGCGGCTGGAGAGGAGCTTGGAAAAGGAGGGAGTAAATCCACTTGTCGTGGTTCATGTTGGAACAAACAACATTGGAAGAAACAGGGTGGAGGTTCTGCTGAAAGACTATCAGGAGTTAAGCTCTAAATTAAAAAACAAGATCTCCAGGATAATAATCGCTGAATTATTGCCCAATCTTCTGTTGAAGGGTCATGTTGGACTCGAAACGTCAACTCTTATCTTCTCCACCGATGCTGCCAGACCTGCTGAGTTTTTCCAGGTAATTCTGTTTTTGTTCAGGAGAATTAACATGTGGCTAAGTTACTGGTGTGGGAAAGAAGGATTCCTGTTAATGGGGGCCCTGGTACCAATTCTGGGATAGGAAGGAGCCACACCAATGGGCTGGGCTCCACCTGAATGAGATGGAACACGTGTCCTCGCAGAAAGGGTAAACAGGGAGGTGGCAAAGGCTTAAAATTAGTAAGATGGGGGAGAGATCTACAAGAAACATAAGCAGCCTAAATGTATACAAAACAGGGAAGGGGAGCATGGGAAAGATTAAAGTAAGGATGACAAAGGAATAAATAGAATTAGAGAACAGGAGTTTAAAAGATGGTTCGACATAAAGTGAGGGGAAATCCTATTAAAAATGAGTCAAAATGTCTGTGCAGCAACGCACATTGTGCTTGGAGGCAATCATCTGCTGAGAACCAAACATAGTCATTTTACTGAGAAATGGCCACAGAAAAATCAGGACTAGGAATTAAACACCGTCGAGCATAACATATTTAGGGCAGAATTTTACGTTTGGCATGCAGGCACGCGTCCAACACGCCCGAGCGTAATATGATGCACGATGACATCGGGCATGTGTCCCAACGTCATCGTGCACTCACGCAGTATTTCATTCGGCGGGCACGCGCTGGAGTCGGCTGCGCGCCTGTCTATAATTAAAAGGCCCATTAAGGCCATTAACAAGCTAATTAAAATCGAATTAACGCTGCCCATCCAACCTTACGGTTGGCGGGCAGGCGAAAAGGCCAAGCGGCCTTTACAATTTTTTTGAAACCTCATCCACGAGCGGGATGAGGCTTCCTAAAGCAAGTAAACATTAACTAAAAACTTTATTTTTGAATTAAAAACATGTCCCGGCTCATGTGACAGAGTCATGTGAGGGGACATGTTTTTGTTTTGATTTTTACCTTCTTTATTTTTTTTAAAAAGCGCTTCAATCTGCCTGAGGCAGCTCTGTGCCTGAGGGAGATTGAAGCGCTCTTTTGCCCGCATGCAGGAACTGCGCGCCAGGCCCGGCTCTCCCTCCTCCCCACCACCCGCACAGGTAGCGCTCAGTGCTGCCGCTCGTGATCCATGCAGAGCGGGCCTTAATTGGCCACCCCACGTGAAATCGCGGAGCGGAACCAATCGCGATCAGCTTCCCAACTGCCCCCGCCCATTCCCGCCGAGCCTGCCCAACGAGGGAAAAATTCTGGCCTTAGAAAAGAGAGAGAGGGGGAAAAGGGGAGGCGGAGTAACTGTGCTTATTAAAGATAACAAAATGGCAGTAGAAAAAAGGATACAGCTGGCAGCAAGATAAAAACAGAATCCAAAGGGATAGAGATAAAAGATAATGGGTGGAATTTTCTGCTCTCACCAGCAGTGGGAATCGTGGTGGGTGGGTGCACTTAATTTTGAAGGAGGCAAAAATCTGTTTCCCATCGGTGGGATAAACTGTGCGAGTTTTGTTTTCTTGACCTTCTAGGTGGGTTAAAGGCTGGCCAAGCTTCCTGATGAACAATGTCAGGAACCCCATTTGCATTCATCAGCATCTCCTATAAGCTCAGTAAAAGGCCACCTTGCCCTTCAAATTAAGCTCCCCGTCAGCGAGAATTTAGAACATTCAGTTGGATGACTGTATATAAGTGGTGTGCACCTCTTCAAGCTTCACCTCTTCCATGACTTTGAGATCTGTAGCAGTTGCTTTCTCCTTCTTGGGGACCACACATAACTTTCACTTGAGTGTCGTTAGCAAACGCTGCACCAAGGCTGGACAATGCAAGCAGGCTAAGCGAAGAGGTGGGGGTGGTGGGGGAGTAAGGTGGAGCAAAGGCTGAACAGAGGAAGCAGGCTGAAAGGGGAAGGGTGGGGAGAGCGTCCAGGGAATTTGGGTGGGGTGGGAGATGTCTGGGGAAGGGGTGGGAGAGTGTCCAGGAAAGAGTGGGGAGATGTCTGGGTAAGGGGTGGGGTGAGGAAGAGTGTCCAAGGAAGGTGGGGGCAATGTCCAGGTAAGGGGTTGGGGGAATGTTCGGGTAAGGGATGGGGGGAATGTCCAAGGAAGGGTGGGGGGAATGTCTGGGGAACAGGGGAAGAAGAGTGTCCAGCGAAGGAGGAGTGGGAAGAATGTCCGTGGAAGGAGAGGGAATGTTCCAGAGGGTGGGATTGATGGTGGCGTCAGTGAGGTCCTGGAGGGAGAACTCAGGATGCTGGTGATAGAGGGAAACAGTGACAGACAGAGTGGGGAGTGGGGTGTGGTAGGGTGGCAGTCCAGGGTGAGAGTCTGATAGGTGAAGGTCCCATCAGGTTGGTCATGGAGGGACACAAGACAGGTGGCTCGGAATACTGGAGGGGGCAGGGTCTGGGTGGGCATGGGGATGGTAAGGGGTGTCGGCTCCGAGGAGAGGAAAGGCATATGGAGATGGATCTTGATAGGGTCCAGGGTAATACGGGAAAGCTCAAGGGTGACAGAGGGGAGAGGAATGGTGATATTGGGTGGGTCTATGGTGATGGGGAGAAATTGGTGGGTGACAGGGTGAGGGTAGAGATGACGGAGCTTGAATGGTGATGCGCACCATTTTTCCAAACTGATCTTGACCAAGCAGTTAGTCAGTCAGGGGGATCCCTCGAGGTGGCCAGGGGTGGGGGGGGGGTGTTTCGGGTGGGTGGAGTTGAAGGTCAGCACAAGGGCCACCCTAATAATTATGGGATGTCGGCATCGCTGGCTAGGCCAGCATTTATTGCCCATCCCACCTAGGTAATAGCGACCATTATGTAAAATGCTTTAACATAATGATAGAGAAGAACATAAGTATGGCAAAAAAAAACAGGTTAATAGATTGGAGTAAAGCTGATTTTGAGGGGCTAAATATAGTACTTGGGAAAATAAAATGGGCAACAATATTGGCAAAGAAACAATGTAGAACAAGAACGGGAAACATTTAAAATGGTGTTCAACAGAGTGCAGGGAAAATATATTCCACTGAAGGGAAAGGACAAGCTAAACACGAGTGAGACTCCGTGGTTGAATAAGGACATAAGGGAACAACTGAGGTGCACGATAAGGGGAAATACAAAAAGTTTAGGAGAAAAGTAAAGAAAAACAGTGAGGAAGGCAAATAGAACTATGAAATTAAATTATCAAGGAACATGAAACAAAATAGTAAAACATTTTGCAGTCACGTTAATAAATAAGGAAGGCTGTGATGGGTATAGACCATTAAAGGATAGACAGAATGATACAATAGGTAATGATAGAGAGGTGCCAGAAACATGGGGCAGAGTTTTCCCGTTGTTGTGCAGGGGCGGGCCCCACACGTCCGCGCGGTGACGTTGGGCGAGTGTCCCGACATCACCACGCACCATTACGATATTTCGCTGCACGATGGTGTCCTACGCGCGCCGGCCATTAACTAACGGGCCACTTAAGGCCCTTGAGTGTCCAATCGATGACGGTTTTTCGGCGCCCGTGCGATCTTCGGGTCGACGCACGGGCGCAACGGGCAGGCGGGTAGGACACACTTGTATAAACTTCATCCACGGGCGGGATAAGAGGGCTCAGTAGGGTCGTGAATGTGCACAGTCAAGTATTTATTATTGAAAGTTTTTCAAACTTGCTTGTGTGATCTGCAATACTTCAAAACGCATACCAGCTGCTTTTCCTGGACTCTTAACCTTCAGGTCAGCACTCTGCAGTGAAGAATCTTTTCTGGGCCTGCAGCTTTCAGGAAGCCTTCCCTTAGCCTAGGAATGGGAGCTGAGCTGTCCACTGGAGGTAGCTCCCCCTCCGAGGAAGGGAAGGCTAGAAGGGGGAGGAGGCCAGGAGCGCACATTCAGCCTCCAGGGGAGCCACCTTTGGGAGGACAGGTGCAGGCACAAGGGGCGCAGGGCCAACAGCAAGTCCAAGGTGGAAGGGGCCGCAGAAGATGCCACTATCCTGCTGCCAGGGTTTACAGGCGGCGAAGCAGCGACTTCAATATGTCTGAGGTGCAGTGCCGAAGGAGGATCCGACTGTCAAGTGAGACAGTTAACTATATCTGTCAAATGATTGGGCCTGAGATCTCTGTGAACTGTGTGGGTGGACACCCCATGCCAGTGGCTCTAAAGGTCACAGCTGCCCTCAGCTTCTATGCCTCTGTCACCTTCCAGGGCTCGGTGGGTGATCTTTGCGGTGTCTCCCAATCAGCTGTCCACACTTATGTCAAGCAGGTTACAGACGCTCTGTTCAGGTTTGCATTGACCTTCATCCACTTCCGTTGGGACCAGGCAAGCCAGACACAGCGAGCCAGAGGCTTCGCGGCCATTGCTGGCTTCCCCCGTGTCCAGGGTGCTATAGACTGTACACATGTGGCCATCAAGGCGCCAGCAGGTGAGCCTGGTGCCTTCGTCAACAGGAAGGGCTTCCACTCCATGAACGTGCAGATAGTGTGTGATCACAGGATGCTGATTCTACACGTCTGTGCAAGGTACCCAGGCAGCTCCCACGACGCCTACATCCTCAGACACTCCCAGGTGCCGAGGCTCTTCAGTGCTCCAGCCCGGCTGGATGGATGGCTGCTAGGTGATAAGGGCTATCCCCTGAGAAGGTGGCTCATGACACCTCTCCACCATCCAAGAACAGAGGCTAAGCAGTGGTACAATAGGAGCCACGCCCCCACAAGGGCTGTGGTGGAGAGAACCATCGGTCTTCTCAAGATGCACTTCCGATGCCTGGGCCGCTCAGGGGGCGCACTCCAGTAGCCCCCAGATTGTGTGTCGGTGATAGTGGTTGCATGCTGCGCTCTCCACAACCTTGCACTGGAAAGGGGGGACGCAGTGGACGATGAAGACATCGCTGCATTGTCTGCAGCTGCACACGATGAGTCCAGCAGTGATTCCGAGGATGAGCACGCACAGGGAAATGCTGAGGGGGTAGACGCTGACCCGGGACTAGTCCAGGGAGGCAGGGACACCCGGGAGGCTTTAATCCAATGAACCTTCAGCTAGCACACCACAGATGGGCCTCCCAGGACAAGCCTGGGCTGTTGGCTCGACACTCGACGCCCAAGTGAAAAATCTGCCAGGTTAGAAACAGTAATTAAGGGACTTGTTAATAAAGCTGAATGTCCAACAAAGCGCTCATTACAGTTTTGGAAACCATACACATGCAGAAGAAAAGAGGCACCCTCAGCCTTGGTGACATATCTGAATTTAATGTGTCAAACAAAGCAGCTTATTACAAAAAAAAGACAATAGTGTTACAAATCAAATAAAATCATAAGGACCTCATCTCGGGCCAACACAAAAGCACCAGTGATAAACCTGTGGTGTGCCTAAGGTGCCTTATGTTTACGTTTCCGGGTGCTACGTCTTGGTGCTGACCCATCGCTCAGAGTGGCATCTGAGACAGGCTGCTGACTCTGCTGTCCCGTTGGCCTTGATGACCTTGGCGGTCGTCCTCTGGGCCATGGAGCCAGCTAAGGTCATTGCCGATGTGAGGGCTTGCTGGTCAGAGCGCATCCCCAGGAAGCCCTGATGGGTCTCCTGGTGGAGGCTCTCCACAAGAGTCGCCACTCGCTCCATGGAGGACGCATGGCGCTCAGATATGTGGCTCATTGCTTCAGTGAGAGTCCATGCAGACTCCTCCACCACGGAGACCAAGCCAAGCATAGCCTCGTGTATCTCCCCCAGATGCTCCCGCACACCCGACCGCATTTCCTGCACCTGCTTTGGGCCAGCCTGTAACTTGTTCTTATGTTTTGCTTTCAGAGAGCACTGGCCTTGTTCTGCTATTAACACGTTCTGCTATCTCACCTTTAGGTTACTATTAGCACCTTCCTTAGTCTTTAACACTATCATAACCACTCCCTTTGTCTTGTGTCCATGATATCTTTGTCAAATCTCTCCTGAACTCCCACCTATCCCTGACCTTCTATTTTGCTCCAGTTCTTCCACAGGATAAAATCCATCATGCTTCTACCTTTCTTCAGCTCTGAAGAAAAGTCATACAAACTTGAAACATTGACTCTGTTTCTCTCACCAAAGATGCTGCCAGACCTGCGGAGTTTTTCCAGAATTTTCTGTTTTTATTTCAGATTTCCAGCATCTGCAGTATTTTGCTTTTATTCTTCTCTTTCAGATGCACCCAATCTACTGTTCTAATTTCCAGAATTTTAGACCTAGATTTTCGGGAGAGTTCCTGGCTCCATGCACCCAACCTTTAAAAGTGGATTGTCAGGCTGGATTGGAAGTTGGGGTGGGCAACCCCAGGAGAAGCTAGGAGGATGCCAGGTGCCGAGGCTGGCTAGGTGGAAGGCTTGCCTTGGGGCTCCACCACTATGTCCCCTCCATACAAACTCCCCATGCCCTATCCATGTCAACCCATGCCACTACATGCCCTCCACCCACCCCTTACTGCCCTCATGCCAATGTATGTCCCCCTTCCAACCCCTATGGACCCTTATACCCTCCATACCAACCTATGCCCCTCCACTCAACCCCATGCTCCTTTGTAGCCCCTACGCCAGCCTATGGCCCTCCACTGAACCCCATATCAACATATGAATTAGCAGCACAAGTAGACCATTTGACCCCTTTGGCCTGCTCCGCAATTCAATAAAATTGTGGCTGATCTTATTGGGCCTCCACGCCACTTTCCATCCTATCAACTATACCCTTTGACCTCCTCGTCAATCAATCTATCTAACTCAGCCTTAAAAATATTCAATGCCTCCAGTGCTCTGGGGAAGAGAGTTCCAAAGACTCACGACCCTCTGAGAAAAAAATTCTCCTCAGCTCTGTCTTAAATGGGAGATCCCTTATTTGTAAACTGTGTCCTCTAGTTCTAGTCTTTCCCACGAGGGGTAACATCCTCCCACCCCATTGCTCTTTAGAGCCCCTATGCCAACCTCTGCCCCTCCAGCTACCCCCATGGGCCTTTTTAGTGCCTATGTCAACCTATGCCCCTGTACCCACCCCTAATGCCCTTTCTCGCCCCTATGCCAACTTCGAGCCAACTCATGCTAACGCATGCTCCCACCCACCACCATTAACTCTTACACCTACCATATCAACTCACATGGTATGGGGCAGACCTCAACGCCCATGTAGAGATGAGACAAAATAAAGTTCCATAAGTTCACTAATGTCCTTTAGGGAAGGAAATCTGCTGTCCTTACCTGGTCTGGCCTACATGTGACTCCAGATCCACAGCAATGTGCTTGGCTCTTAAATGCCCTCTGAACAAGGGCAGTTAGGGATGGGCAATAAATGCTGGCCTAGCCAGTGATGCCCACATCCCATGAATGAATAAATAAAAAGATAAAGTTCTAAGTGTCTATTTTAGACTTCATTATATTCTTAAAGCATTCTCATCCTTAAAAATAATCCCATTTACTACATTTACATTCCTTCAACTAAATAAGGCTTTTAACAACAGGCATTTCATTCGAGTGCACAATTCCTCTTCCCAACAATCATTGGAATTCACAGTCCCACATCAAAGAGTCTATAAGCACTTGTAGCTGTCAATCAAACTGTGAAATGGCAGGCACCCTACAGTGATATTGGATGGTTGTGAAATCAGTCATGCAGCATTATTCCAATAATGGAAACCCTCAGGCTTATGTCAACAGACAGAGTGAAATAGCAAGCAATCATTTTTTTAATGTCTGGAGTGTTTTAAAGATTTCAAGGGGAAGGCTTTTAAAAGTCTTGACAGCTTGATAGCTCCCTTTGCCAGGTGCTTTTGAAGGATGTAAATGCATTGGAGGCGGTTCAGGGGAGGTTTACTAGATTGATACCTGGAATGAGCGGGTTGTCTTTTGAGGAAAGGTTAGGCAGACTGGGCTTGTTTCCGCTGGAGTTTGGAAGAGTGAGGGGTGACTTGATTCAAGTATATAAGATCCTGAACAGCCTTGACAAGGTGGACGTCGAAAGGATGTTTCCTCTTTTGGGTGAGTCCAGAACTAGGGGACACTGTTTTAAAATTAGGGTTCACCCTTTCAGGTCAGATGAGGAAAATTTTTTTCTCTCAGAGGGTTGTGCAACTTTGGAATTCTCTGCCTCAGAAGGTGGTGGAGGTGAGGTCATTGAGTATTTTTAAGACAAAGGTAGATAGATTCTTGTTAGTCAAGGGAATCAAATGTTATCGGGGATAGATGGAAATGTGGAATTCAAAACACAAACAGATCAGCCATGATCTTAATGAATGGCCGAGCGGGCTTGAGGGGTTGAATGACCTAATTCTGCTCCTATTTTGAATGTACATATGTAGGCTTTCTTGATACTTTTGACAGTTCCTTTTGACAGGTCTTCTTGACAGGTGCTTCTGACAGTTTTGACAGGTCTGTTGACAGTTCCAATGAGTCTGACAGTAATAGGTTTATGCACTTTTTGTGCACACTTATGGCTAATTTTAACAATTCCAAAGGGCACTTGACCACCACCAAAGGGCACCTGACCTCCACCAAAGGCACCGTATCTCCCCCAAAGTTATCCCGTGACCAATTCCAATGGGGTACTGTACTTCTCCGAAGGGATATCCTGGCTACTCAAACGAATCCACAAAGTTCATACCTGCTCTTACCAGGTCTAATCTGTACATTTTGGGTTTCACATGCCAAACTCCCATTTCAGTGGAGGCAGCTGATGATTTAACTGGCTAGTTGCCTCTGTAAAATGCACATGTACAAACTGTGCCCTGCCTCCATTCTTGCCCCTGCAAAAATTGGAAGTACCGTGTTCGGGGGTGGGTCTTGCAATTTTTGAGCAGTTCTGTTACTTTCATCATGA
Source organism: Cetorhinus maximus (assembly GCF_964194155.1). Classification (NCBI taxonomy): domain Eukaryota; kingdom Metazoa; phylum Chordata; class Chondrichthyes; order Lamniformes; family Cetorhinidae; genus Cetorhinus; species Cetorhinus maximus. Next base: position 6,626,167 of record NC_135883.1, on the reverse strand, counting down.
TGGAGAAGCTCTCCATCATGGCAAAAATCTGGGCCTTGGTTTTTATTTCAGGTTTCCATCATTTGGGTTTCCTATTTATCAATGTGCATGCAGGAATGTCTATCGCATGGCTATTAAAGTTTTACGTACAATTTTTATGTGGTGCTACCTAAATTTCAAGCAAGACCTCCTAGATGAATGATCTTGCATATGACAGCCAATAGAATTTTTTCTGGTTTAGGTGCCAGATGACAAAATTTTTATCTGTAAGCTATTTCCTTTCTCTTGCCTTAACTGATGTTGGTTGTAGGCTGAATTATATGTTCAAACAAAAGGAACAATGAGCACTGCTTGGTACCAACCTACATTTAAACTATAGTGCATGTGCTTCAAATGTCCTTATTTTTATGTCATACATAATCAAAAACTACTTGGATACAGCAAACAAAGTGTCCATTTATAACAAACCTCTTATGTCCCATTAATGCGTGTTCCTTGAACTCTGCATTGGGCCACAATTCAATTCTTCACAATAAAATTGAATCGCACCAGTGAGGTTTCAATCCTTCTCACAGCATGCAGATTGTATTAATGGAAGCCATGAATGGTATTCTATGAGATTATGATGCCTTATTTCTTCACTTTTCTCAACCACTCTGTAGCATTCAACATGGTTGAACATCATGCTTCTTCAATATCTCTCCTCCCTTATCCAGTTTGGTTGGGTTGCCTTGTTTAACCCCACTCTTAGCTATACAACTTAACCAGAGCACCTCTACCAAGAGCCTCTTTCCCCATCCTTGCACTGCCATTTTTTTTAACCAAACTAACAGTTCAACAGAAAATACTTTAACTTCCTTTTCTGGATGCAGGTTTGAATTCTCACAAAATGGCAAACTGTACAGGTCCAATTAATATTTTATTGTTCTACCTTTATATTGCCAAAAACCAATGCATAATATTGCCTTTATTTGTTGGACATTAGACGAGATCTTTCTGGAATTACAGACAAAGCGCAGACTAACCAGGCTACAAACTTCACAATACGATTTACAATTCCTGTAAACAATAACATTCTTAGCTATGAATTGGGAAGATAATAGAAACTCATTAAACTTTTAGCCCTTTGGATTTGAGTTACTATTAGTTTTTCCAATTCCATACATTTCCAGATAAATTAACAAGGTGCAGTGGGTAATTTAAATGCATCTTATTTGCTGCCTCACAAGTCTCGGCCAAATGGAACAGTTCTTCCAGCTTCAATCAATACTTCACATTTGTACACATTCTTTTAACTGGATGGGAATATTCTCAAATGGATAATGATATTGCCATTGAGTGCAACTTCTAACTGCATTAACTATGTCATTAGTTACAATTTATTAGATTTATGATTTATGAAATACTCCATCAGAATTCGTTTAATAAAGTTCTAAATCACAGAAAATGCTTTTAAAAAGTACCAGGTGTATGATTATCTATGAGCCATTGAGCTAATCTTGCTGTTATGTTCAATATTAAACCTAAAAAGCTTTGACATTTAATTTCTTTTTGCGAAAGTAAGGCTGTACTTGCACAATAATACAACATCGTACAATAGAATCCGTTGAACAAGAGACCAATGAGATTTGCTTCCAAACTTGCTTCCATCATCACCACACCCAACACCCCCCAACCCCAGTCCCCCAGACAATGATTTTGCTTTTGCAATACTGTTTTAAATGCACTCTTTGTTGGGGTCAAGGAAGGCCAGAAAGTAATTGAATAGATTATATCAGTTAGAAAATCCATTCTTAACTTCAAGTCTTTCAGCCACATCTATTCAGGACAGACAAGTATGCTAGCAGGTGGATTGGCTGAGGAAAGCTCAACCACTGCAATTAAAATAGCAGAAGAATATATTTGGTAAAAGCATGAGCTCATTGTAGAGACTTCTTCACCGACCTCTTCTTGCATTAGGAATTAATAGATGGGTAGACCATAATCAGTGGCACTTTCATTATTGCCACAATGGAGAGGCCTCTTGATGGATAATGGCAGGTGACAGATAATTAAAAGCCACCATACTCTGGTCTGCCACATGCAGTACAACAATTACCAATCTTATCTAAATGGTGAGAGATTAAGGATCTGGGTGTCCCAGTGTATGAATCACAAAAGGCTAGTGTGCAGGTACAGCAAGTAATTAGGAAAGTTAATAGAATGTTATCATTCATTGTGAGGGGAATTGATTACAAATGGAGGGAAGTTATCTTCAGTTGTATAGGCCATGGGCGAGACCACATCTGGAGTACTGTGCACAGTACTGGCCTCCTCGTTTAAAGAAAGATGTAAACGCGTTTACTAGACTAATACCGGGAATGGGGGGTTGCCTTTCGAGGAAAGGCTGGACAAGTTAGGCTCGTATCCACTGGAATTTAGGAGAGTAGGTGGTGACTTAACTGAAATCTTTAAGATCGTAACGGGTCTTGACAGGGTGGATGTGGAGAGGTTGTTTCCTCTTGTAGGGGAATCTAGAACTAGGGGTCACTGGTTAAAAATAAGGGATCGCTCATTTAAGACAGAGATGAGGAGAAACTTTTTCTCTCAGGGGGTTGTGAGTCTTTAAAGCTCTCTTCCTCAAAGGCACTGGAAGCGGAGTCTTTCAATATTTTTAAAACAGAGTTAGACAGATTCTTGATTAACAAGGGGGGGTGAAAGGTTATCGGGGATTGGCAGGAATGTGGGGCTGAGGTTACATTCAGATCAGTCATGATTTTATTGAATGGCAGAGCAGGCTTGAGGGGCCAAGTGGCCGACTCCTGCTCCTAATTCATGGGCAAGATATTGAGATATTGAGGTCGGCGAGCGGGGGGCGGGGCCCGCTCACCGACGCGTAAAATGACGCAGGATGACGTTGGACGGAACTCCCATCGTCAGCCCGCGTCATTTCCATTTTCAGGTCGGCAGGGGCTCAGCTGAATCAGCTGTGTGCCCGCCGACCTGTCAACGGCCAATTGAGGCCATTTAAAACTAATTATACTAGTTAATGGACCTGCCCCGTCCAATCTTAAGGTTGGCGGGCAGGCCGGGAGCCCTGGTGGGCTTCAGAAAAAGCATGAAACCTCATCCACGGGCGGGATGAGGTTTCATGTAGGTTTTTAAAATTTAATAAAAGTTTACTTAAAAGTGATGGACATGTCCTAACTCATGTGACAGTGTCACACAAGGGGACATGTCAGGGAAATTTCATTTTCCTACATTTACCATTTTAAAATTTTGCGCCAATCACCTTCAAGCAGCACTTAGCCTCAGGGAGATGAGTGCGCTCTTTCGCGCGCATGCACAAAAGAGCGCATTCTTGGCTTAGGGAATCCCCCCCCCCCCCCGCCTGCACAGGGCCTGGTGGACGTCACGCTGGGCGGGCCAATAAGGCCTGCCCACGTAAAATAGCGGCGCGCCCCCGAGGAGGCACGCCCACATGTGCCCGCTCCTGAACTTCACCCCCTACAATGGGGTGGGGGGGAAAATTCTTCCCCAAATGTTCATATGTTCATAATACATGGGAATGAAGACAAGCACAAAACACAATTAAATAAATAGAGTGTAATCTGCTTTTGAACCGTAAAGATGACTAATGTCAGAGGACTTTGTTTTTAGCAGATGGTGCAATAAAGCAAGGCTTCATCCTCAATTGGTTGCAGATCAATGTTCCTTCTAACTTCTGTTCGCTGTGCATGGCTGGTTTGTTGCACTGTGTGGTCCCTTTAAGATTGGTACATGCCATGCAGGCACACATCTTTAAGGGAACTTTGCTTGTGCGTGGCCTGTTTGTTCCCTACATGGCATATTCCTGATTGCTGCACAGCCACACACCCACACAGCTTAGAGGGAAAATTCGTGCAGGTACTGCAAGCCCCATTGTGCATTCCAGAGAACAATATAAATGTAACTATAAAAGAGTACGCGAGTCATTATTTTGATTTATACATGGTGAAAGTTTATAGTTAGTCATGACGAAGTTTTTAGAATGGCGAATTCAGAAATATCGCCTTTGTGGGTCCCCTTGTGCACACTGGAGGCACCCTGCCCCCAAGGTCATCCTGCCTTTAACGCGGCCCCCCACCCCCACCAAGACCCCGACCCTGGGTTCCTCGGTGTGGTGGGACTGGCAGTGCTGCTGCTGGCGCCGGTGGGACCATATAGCTGCAGGCCAATCCGATTGGCCAGCAGCACTCTATGGCGGGACTTCCTGCTGAGAAAAGGACAGAAGTCTCACCTTAAAACAATTAACGTTGCTTCCAGTGTTAAACTGCTGCGGGGCAGTCTTTGAGATTGTGGGCAGGCTCTCCACTGACTTTTTAAACCGAGGGAGGGGCGGGAACGGCGATGTCCAGGAAAATCCATCCCTACCCCTCTGTGTTCAGTACAAGGCGTAATCAGTGATAGAGTTATGAAGTAATAAAATATACAGAAAATTAGATAAACTAAAGCACCAGTGATCACAAGTGATCATAATCATGAACCATCCTTCCTTGATGATATGTGATGATAACACAGACAAATCATGACAAGCATCGCGATAAATAGGAAGTTTGTAATTTTTACAATGGTTACTCATGCGGATATTACAGTTATCACAGACAGTGCACACTGATTAGCAGGTTGAGGGTTAAAACTTGACTCCAGGACTTGAGTACATAGCCTTAGTGCAGTACAAATGACCCGCTGTATTGTCTTCTAGATAAAATGTTGAACTTTGGTCCTGCCTACCTGTTCAGATGGACATAAAAGATTCTACGGCATTATCTGAAGAGCACACAGGTGCCCTGGTATCATGGTCAACATTATTCTTTCAGCCCAACATTACATTTAAGAAAAAAAAATCATTCAACTTGTTTGCTGTTTGTGGGTTTTTAGCAGTAAATAAAGCTACATGAAAACAGTGATGACACTTCAAAAATAATTCAGTGACTGTGAAATACGTTGGGACAGCTGGAAGGCCTGAGCTGCACTCAGTTATATAAATGCAAGTTCTTTCTTACTTTCGCATTCTAACAATATCCCCAGTTCACTGAATGCCACTGAATGTTATGTTACAAAACCTCAAATGGGAAACCGTTTTGCAAGATGTAAATTATGGCTCACACAACATACATGTGAAGAAGAAAATAACCTGAATTTTCATAATCTAGATAGTGAGGGGGGGGTGGGGGGGGCGGAGATGGTGTGGTGGGGGCCTAGTTAGTTCCTGATATGCAAGGTCAAGAACCAGTAAAAAAGAAAACACACTGTCAAAGATAGCAGAGAAAAACAAAGATGTGTCCTGTAGTGTGAGCCTGAAAAAAAAGTGCGTCAAGGAAAAATCAACCTTACAACATGAATACGCCGCATGGAGTTCCATTCTCAATACTTCTTGAAGTGCAATGACACAACTGCTACTATTGAAGTTACTGAACCTACAGAATGATATATGTCAATGGCACCATTAGATCATAGATAACAATGTAAAAGTCCGCGTCTGTGTGAGCCTGAATAGCAATTTGGAAATATCAGGAATTGTTTGTTGAGGTAGTTTTAAGGACTTTACCACCCATTAGGGAAAAATTCCTGTGTTTGAAATTCATACTTGCGATCTTATTATCAAAAGCTAATAGAGAGGCTGAGGGGGTAAAACAAATACTCAAACAAGGGAATTCTTACTGAGTTATAGAACAACTTTCATTCCAACTACAGATAAAAACCCAGCGGAGACAGTGGCAGGAAAGCAAATCAAAACTACGGTGTCTATTTTAGACAAAAGTCTGAAGCCAACATGACCAAGCAGAAGACTAATAAAATAGGTCAGCAAAGTAAGCTTGCCAGCATTGCTTTAACAAGCAATATTCAGCACACCCAAAGCTAAAACCTGGTGATCAAGTGAGGACCAAGCTTAATGAGAAGACTGGAATACAGTGAAAGACCAGTACCAGTCTCCAAGGTCATATGAAATGTAGACAGCTGTTGGCACCATCCGCTGGAATCAGAGACATTCAAGTTGAAGGGGGATTATATTAGATCAAGGTTTATAGGTGAAGAATGAGTTACGAGCAGCACCAGACAAAATTGAGCCAGAAGATATTACTGTACAAATGTTATTTCCTACTTGAAGATTCATTCCAAATGGTAATTGTTCCACCAGTGAAAACAGGAACATCAAAACTTGAAGAATTTGTCATTGGCAGAACTGAGTGAATGAATTTATCCTGATACTAATTAATATCAGCAAAATATGCAGGGGCAAAATATTGCTCTTCAAACCTAGGGCAGTCTACTCTGAAGCCCAATTTGGATATGTTTGTTTCATTAACTCAAAAAAAAGAGTATGCTGAGAAAGTATTTCCACTTTAAGAAATGTAATTTAGAGTTTGTCAAGTGACTGAGTGATTGGAATGTTTCTTTATTCAAACCGTTGCCAAGTTCTGGAGCCCGTTGAAAGAAGTAAAGTCAAATGCTATTTCCTTCTTGCAAAAAATCTGTTTAAAAACGAGGTAACTTTGGCTTAATCATGTATAATCATATCCTATCAGAGTTGTGAATGCAAGCAGAAGCCTGATTCACTAAACAATCTCTCATAGAAAAAAAGGAGTTCCACTTTTCAATCAACAAAAAATGCACACGGAGGAATTACTTGCATTGAAATTACTCCATCCCCATTGGCTTTTGTACCTCTTTGGATAGAAAGCTCTTCATTGAGGCAGCAAGTTAGGTTGGACTTGAAATGTTCCTGATCAAATGTAGTTTGCTTTTCTTCAGATTCTGTTTTTTATAAATATCCATGCTGAGGTGCACAAAGCCAGTTATTTCTTGTCTCACAGATAGATATGACAGCTAATGTAATTCTTTGATCGATGAAAAGGAACAAGAAAAGGTATTGAAGACAGAGAAAAGTAATACTGAAGTGTGAAAATCTGATTTCTGATGTCTTCACTGTAATGAAATGCTGGAGAAATGCCAGCTTTCAACAAGAAGAATACGCAACCCCTTCAACAAGAACATTAAAGATAAGAGTAGTGAGCTAGAGAATGAGATTAAACTAGATAGTTCATGTAGAGAAAAGCACTGGCTAACTTCAAGGGGTAAATGGCCTGTTTCTGTACTGCAACATTCTATGATTCCAACAGAAACATGAAGGACTGATTTGAACCATAGATAATTTCTTGTGATTTCTCTTCTGGTGAAACACGAATAACATCATCGTACAGGCAAGCATCTGATTTTTCTTTAAATATGACATGAGCCTTGTATAATCACACCTTAGTCACTATCAGAACCGATGCTGTTTCTCTCAGCACCATCACCGCCAGTCACCCAAGGACTTATCTGTGACACCCTCTACCCATTCCCCATTCCTTTTCTCCATGTTACCGCTTAGCAAAATCATCCGCAAGCATGGCGCTCGGTGTGCAGCTGTATGCTGAAGATACTCGTCGCTACCGCTCCACAACTTCCTCTGTCCCTTGGACGGCTTCCACGCTGTTGCACTGCCTGTCTGATGCCAAAGTCAGAATTTTACGATTGGGGTCAGGACCCCAATTTGGGATCAATGCCAGGTCCCAGCTCCACACCATGTCAGCAACAGTCAGCTGACGTCATTTTGGAAGAATTCACTAATTAGTAACCAGAGGTATTGCTCACCATCCAATTAAGGAAGCTTAAGGGTCATTGGACACCCTCCAGAAATTAAAGAGCTGCAGCCTGTTGGTGCAGGTAAGGGAAAGAGAGGGCACCTCAAGACTCAGCACTTTTTACAAAACTGAAGAAAGGACCACAGCTGCCGAACCACAATTGTGGAGGGGGAAACTTAATAGATTAGCAACCTACCGGCCTCTTGTTGGCAATATGCTGGAATTTACCATTGACCAGAAACTGAACTGGACCAGCCATATAAATACCATGGCTAGAGCAGGTCAGGGGCTGGGAATTCTGCAGAGAGTAACTCACCTCCTGACTCCCCAAAGCCGGTCCACCAACTACAAGGCACAAGTCAGGAATCTGATGGAATACTCTCCTCTTGCTAGGATGAGTGCAGCTCCCACAACACTCAAGAAGCTCGACATCATCCAAGACAAAGCAGCCCGTTTGATTAGCACTCCATCCACCACCTTAAACATTCAATCTCTCCACCACCGATGCATAGTAGCAGCAGTGTGACCCATGTACAAGATGCACTGCAGCAATTCACCAAGCCTTCTTTAACAGCACCTTCCCCACATGTGACCTCTACAACCTAGAAGGACAAGGGCAGCAGATGCATGAGAACACCACCACCTGCAAGTTCCGCTCCAGGCCACACACAATCCCGACTGGGACCTATATGCCAGTCCTTCACTGTTGCTGGATCAAAGTCCTGGAACTCCCTCCCTAACAGCACTGTGGATGTACCTACACCACATGGACTGCAGCGGTTCAAGAAGGCAGCTCACCACCACCTTTCTCAAGGGTAATTAGGGATGGGAAATAAATGCTGGCCCAGCCAGCAAAACCCACATCCTGTGAACAAAAAAAAAGGAAATGTAGCTGTTCTGCACGCAACCAGGCCTGCAGGAAAATGGCTGGGAACTGGCATGCCGACCAGCATCAGGAAATCCCACATCTGCCCACTTTTTTCCCACCCCCATATCAGCACCAAATTCTTGCCCCAAGTTTCTCACTTGGAAAGCCACTGGCAAATTATAATCCACCCCTGTCATTGCCTCAGATGCTCAGCTTGGTTGAAAATCTATTCAAATTCACGGTCAATTTACATTCAATTTCTTTTCAAAAACATGTAACATTTGACATATCAACTGTGAAACATAAATAATTCAACATTTATAATTCAGTCAAGAAAACAACACTGCAGGAAATATGTACTCTGCAGTTCAAAGGGACTTTTGAACAGGAATTGTTTCCTTTTCCTCTCTCACTGTCTTTCACACACAATCTTGCTGTTTAAAAAAAACGCAAACTAAACTTCATATGACTAAAGCTTTAAAAATTGGTTCTTTAGCATTTCTTCAAAAAAGAATTGAAAAAGAGTCATGCAGACACTATCAGAAGCTGAGCAAACATTCTACGTGACCAAACGCTACTCACTCATCCTGGAAAATTGAGTATTCCACACCTGCCAACAATGTAGGATTTTTTTCCAGCTATTGGAGTCATAGTTCTGAGCAAATGTCCAAGCCTAAACATTTGGCAGAGGCTGAGGCTTTCAAGTAAAAATGTTAATCATGATATTAGAAGATTCAAAAGGACTTTTGTGAAATATATACTTTTGATGTTTTTATTTTGTTTGAAAACTTATTTTGGAGAATAAAAAAAAAATTAGCTCTTAAAAAAAAATAAAATTTGTGAATGTTTTGAGATTTAATTGGTCCTTTTTTTTCTTGATTGGTTCTCAGGATTGTTTTTTTTTCCCCATAAGATCTTTGTTATTTCCCACTGGCAGTTTTCTAGCTTTACTTTTCATGTTTGTTCCTTACCTTGAGTTTTGATTTCCTGTTGTTTCACTTTTAGTCAATCAATAACACATGACAGCAGAATGATGGCAGCAAAAATGTTGAACATTTAAGTGTGACTGATAAAGACTGACAACAGGAAGCAAGATGAATTCATGCAGGAAGTGCAAAACCTATGTACGACTTTTAACACAGATAGGCTTACATCAGCTTGACTCAGTTGGTAGCACCCTTATCGCTGATGAAGATTGAGGACTCAAACTCCACTGCATAACTTGAGAACATTGACAGTCATTGAATACTATTTCTTGCATTGTTGGAAGTTCCACCCATTTGTTGAGACTTTAAGCCAAGGGTCCATCTGCCTGTTCCAGTAGCTGACATGCAAAATAAAGATCTCATAGCTGAAGAGTAGGGAGTTCATTTGATGAAAGCAAAAAACTGCGGATGCTGGAAATCCAAAACAAAAATAAAAATACCTGGAAAAACTCAGCAGGTCTGGCAGCATCTGCAGAGAGGAACACAGTTAACGTTTCAAGTCTGTATGACTCTTCAACAGAACTCAGTAAAAATAGAAGCGAGGTGAAATATAAGCTGGTTTAAGGTGGGGTGGGACAGGTAGAGCTGGATAGAGGGCCAGTGATAGGTGGAGATTGCCAAAATATGTCATAGATAAAAGGACAAAGAGGTGTTGAAGGTGGTGATATTATCTAAGAAATGTGCTAATTAAGGGTAGAAAGCAGGACAAGCAAGGTACAGATAGCCCTAGTGGGGGTGGGGTGAAGGTAAGGGATCGAAATAGGCTAAAAGGTAGAGATAAAACAATGCATGGAAATACATTTAAAAATAATGGAAATAGGTGGGAAAAGAAAAATCTATATAAATTATTGGAATAAAAGGGGGGGATCGGAAAGGGGGTGGGATGGAGGAGAGAGTTCATGATCTAAAATTGTTGAACTCAATATTCAGTCCGGAAGGCTGTAAAGTGCCTAGTCGGAAGATGAGGTGCTGTTCCTCCAGTTTGCGTTGAGCTTCACTGGAACAATGCAGCAGGCCAAGGACGGACATGTGGACATGAGAGCAGGGTGGAGTGTTGAAATGGCAAGCGACAGGGAGGTCTGGGTCATGCTTGCGGAGAGACCGAAGGTGTTCCGCAAAGCGGTCACCCAGTCTGCGTTTGGTCTCTCCAATGTAGAGGAAACCGCATTGGGAGCAGCGAATGCAGTAGACTAAATTGTGGGAAGTGCAAGTGAAATGCTGCTGTCTTGGTTAATGTTCCTCCCATAACTGAGAAAATTTGGGATTTTTCGCTTTGAGGAGGAGCCCAAAATGTAATCTCACAGAATTACAGCATAGGAAATGGTGTAGAAAAATAAAGTTTGAAACATCATTTCAATCTAAACTGCAACGGGAGGTTAAAGGAGATGGGTCTAAACTATAAAAAGACTAAGGTTTTCTGTGTAGCTAAAATGAGCTGAAGGGTTTTCCCCATTTGTATCAATCTTATCAGTTAACACCATAAACAGAGTAAACTGGTCAACTCACTGTTGTCTGTGGGGCCTTGCTATGTGTGAAATGACTGTTGTATATATTCAGTCAGTAAATATCAAAACGTTTTCTGAGAGAAATGATGAGACACTATGTAAATGAAAGTCCTTCCTTTGTTTAAATCGATAAACCACCACGTCAAGAAAACAAGTCAAAAATCCCCTGAAATATTTGCCCCTCCTTTAACTATTCTTTTCAAATATGAAATAAAAATCACTTAACTAAACGCTGACCTGAAAAACAGATACATTGTTACACCATTCATGTACATACCATGACATACATGAATTTACCCAACGATGGAACATAGTTAATGAAAGCACTGCGATTATAGCTGCATAACTCACTTCGTTATCCTACAGATTGTATTGTTTGAAGTTCCTACCACCCACAGAGAACAAACTCTGAGTAAATGGTCTATTTCTTTCTGGTTTTAAGATTTCCAGAAAGAACAAAGATTTGGCACAGTGCATATACATGTCTAGGTGTATATAGAATCAGCTGGAAACATCAGGTGTGGCCTTATTTTATATAAATATGGGTATGATTCCAATTACAGCTCCTGAAGACTGTAATCTAACCAGTGAAACCTCATCTGAGCTATGCAACTATTAATTAAATAACCAAATTATTTGAATCTTTTGACTTTTAAGAGGAAGTTTATAGTATCATTGCAGAAAGTGGCCCGGATCTTCTGAAAAGCTGCAATTATTGTCATATTGCCGCTCGCGCAAAAATTCCCTCCCCCCGCCCCCAACTCCTCCTCCCCCCGACTTGACACTGCTCCGTATTTCTTCCAGGGATTTCCGAGCCCAGCTTTCCCAGAAATGCACAATGCAACATCCCTTGGAGAGCTCCGTCAAAGCGTAGAGTCAGGGGAAGACAGGATATGCTCCCTTTTCACACCACGAACTGTAATATGGCTCAATTTGAGTGATAGTGAATGGATGAGTCGATGAATGTTAGTGAATAGGTAGAAAGCTAGTGTAGGTAGGGAGCTGATGTAAGTGGGTAGTTGGTTAGGTTGGGTGAGATGGTTAGGGTGGGTAAGTGTGTAAGTGAGGTGGGTGAGGTAGATAAGTGAGTAAGTGGATATAGGGGTGAGGTAGTAGGTGGATGAGGTGGCAGGTGGGTGAGGTGGTAGTCAGGTCTGAGGTTTAGTTGGGTGGTCGGTGGGGTAGTCAAGTCGGGTCAGGAGGGTGGTTGGGTCAGGGGTAGTAGTCGGGTGGTCAGGAGGTGGTTGGGAACAGTGCAGTTGGGTCGGTGGGTAGTCTGGTCAGGCTTGGGGGAGGTGGGGTCAGTGTGAGCGATTGGAGTAACTGCCTAGCTCAGAGTCGGAGACATTCACAGAGAATCCCAGGGAGCAGGCAAATTGCCCATCGGAAGTTAAAACCTCTCAGGCATTTGCCGCGGAGGTCAGTGCATCAGGGCTTCCACAGGGTCCGGATGCACATCTCAGTCATACGTGCAGTCTCTGACTGGACACTGGATGATTTGTCCCAGTGTGACTTATAAACCATCTGGCATTAATTGCAGGGTCTGAAAAGTAACTCTTTTGAGTCAAAACAATAAACTAAATTAACAAACACAAGGGAGAAATCAAGCACAGCCCCTAAGTCAGGTCAGCTGTAAAATCAAGAAAAACTTTAAAGGAACCTTACAAACAAGGGTCTGAAAAGTAACAGCACTTCTGGGGCACTGCTTTCATAGATCTAGCAGCAGTTGAGTGGAAGGACCATGTATTAAAGCATGGTCCTAGATCTCCAGCTCCTGGCCTTCCATACAACTCCTGTAGGCCTTGCTTGGGGGGAGGCTTTTCCGTTCAGCACACAGTCCCATCGATTGGACAGGAAGTAACTGGCAGGGAGGACACATGGACTGTGAGTTTTGTCTTCCTCAGCATTTAACTAGGGCCCATCTTGGGTTCCAGACCACAATCCAAGTCCAGAACCACTGATTATAACTAAAGTAAACTATAATTCCCAGCTGAAACCTTTTTTATTTAAAGCTGGAATACCAGTGATCCAAGGGAGCTTTCCCTCGATTACCTACTCTATTCCCCCAGTCCATTGTAAGGCTCTGAAATATCCTGTAATACAAATGTGTGTTAATATGGAAATCATCTTGTTAAAGACAATTGCTGGTTAAACAGGTGTTGGGCATGGATTATCCCATTTAAATAGAATAAAAAGATACAGCTGGAACACTTTGTGTGGAAGCCAGTAGCATGGAGGAGTTGTCTTGAAAATAAACTAGCTTGAGCCAAAAAGACCAGGCTTGGATTAATTCTTCCACCACAACATCTTATTGTGAGTAACAATGTGGTGTACCCTTTGCTGGAGCTCTTCTGTGACAGCTGGGGTGGTGTACTAGGTATCCTCTACTGTTCTTTTACACTTGATATATAAGTCTGTTTTTGCTATTTGGTTTTCTGCACAGCTCAATTTCTCTTGTACCCTGATTTCCCCATTTTGTGTGATAAGGTTGTAGTTGAGTAGACTAGGCAAGAAAGGCTGAGAATGTGCTCAAAATTATCAATGAACAGACTGTATTCTAAAACACAACTATTCATTGTGGTAACAAATTAACCTGATAACTCTAACAAAAGCAAAATACTGCAGATGCTGGAAATCTGAAATAAAAACAGAAAATACTGGAAATAATCAGGTCAGGCAGGATCTGCAAAGAGAAAGAGTTAACAGACAGAGTTTAAACATTTGACAGGGGACTATGAGCACCCAGTGTTGCCTCCTTTGGGGAAGGCCTGCTGTATTAAATGCCACTGGTGAGCCTTCATGCCTCTTAAGAGCTGGCCAGTCAGGGGCTGGCAGCTGCCCATTGCAGGAAATGCTAGTAAGAAGGGTGGCAGCTGCCAACAATGCATCCACCAGAGACCCAGGATCAGTGAGGGACCCCAGGCCAAGGTAGATAAGGGCAGGATGGAGTTCAGGAGAGGGGGGTGGCTCTCAGCAGGATCCCTCCCTGATGCTGGGTTCCTCGATCAGGCACTGAGTACCTTTGAACGAGGGACCCCCTTGGGAGCCTGTGAGCAAACTCAATAGGGTTTGATTTTTTTTTTTCAGGCTTCCTGAGTGGTGACTGTTCCTCCTGATACTGGTTGTATATCAGCACAGTGGGATGAGGCCCTTAAGTGGGCATTAATTGCCCACTAAGCCTCAATTGGCATCAGGGAGGGAAGGCCAACCATAAGCCTTTCTGCCCTGGACTTACTTGGGGTAGAGGTGGGAAGCACTGCCCTCACCCAATTACATGCCTCTTGCCTCTAGACTTCAACTTGTGGGAGGGCATTAAATTCTGCCAAATGCTCCAGATTGATGACCCTTCATCAGAACCTGATAACTCAGGCAGTCATATGAAATTTGGTAACAAATCTGAATTTTAAACAATAGTAATACTGTACATTTTAATGTCAGATTATGTTTCCAACAACGGAAACAAGAGTTTGGAGCAGTTATGAGTAGCAGGAAGAATCTTTATGAAAATGAGGGACACATTTGCTAGCCTGTTGTCGTATGAGCAATTTAGAAAGCATAAGGGAAATCAAATGGTGCCAGAAAATGTGAAACCAGCTACAAAAGCGATATTTTTAGAAAGGCTAACAGAACATTTACAATGGTCAATAGGAACAAATCCAAACTTCTAGTTTTAATTCAGTGTTGAATGCAAGTAGTGAATAGAAATTGTGAACAAATTGGATTCAATTTAATCATGCTATATTTTGTTGCTCTAATATCCAAAAATATCAGTCACTGTGGACCTAACACTTCTAGAGGAGTAAATTTACTAAGTAAAATATACTGAGCAAAGGAAAGTTACAGAACACCCAGATGGTGAAAAACTACATGACAAGCTTCAATTTTCCTGTCATTTGAGTTCAGTCTTTTTGTCAAGTATTGTACACGAATGATACAAAGAAGAATTTTTTTCTGCTTGAAACCTCTAAACATTGAAAAATATTTCAATCTTTACAGTATCCACAATTTTCAACAGTGCACCATTTATTAAGATCCCTCTGGCAGAATTTTACATTCATCGTGTGGGGGTGGTCGGGGAGTCGCCTGCGATTGGTTCGATTTCTCACAGGTGGGCTAATTCAGGCCCGCCCTGCATGGAGCAGGAGCACTGAGCGCCACCTGTGCGGGAAGGGAGAGTAGGGTCTAGCGCGCAGTTTGTGCATGCACACAAAGAGCGCTTCAATCTCCGAGGCACACAGCTGCATTGAGACTGAAGTGCTTTTTAAAAAAAATAATGGCATTAGAAATTTAATAAAACATGTCCCCCTCATGTGACTGGGACATGTTTCTAATGGCAAAAGAAAGTTTTCACTTAATTTGTACGCTATAGGAAACCTCATCCCCACTCGTGTTATACCGTGATGGTTCGTGGTGACGTCGGGATGCTCACCTGATGTCAGCATGCGTCATTTTATGTTCCGGCATGTCATGTGCGTGCCTGCACGCCAAATGTCAAACTCTGGCCTACGATTAATGTTACGCGGACAGAACTGAAGAAATAATTCCTCGTGAAATTAAATAACTATCTCAATATGCTGCAAAAAAGTTGCTTCATCCCACAAAGGGGTTTAATAAGAGTCCAGAAGATAAAATAATTTTAAAAATACAATGTAAGAATTTCAGAAACAGCTTTAAAAATTTATACAGCACACAACTCTGCCCTCTGCTGTTACATTGACAGAGACAGACAAACTGATGGGGAACCTGGATTCTTTTCACTTTATGAAAACATGATCCATTTTGGAAGAATGGAAACATCATCTGTGAAAGTCACTTATGGTTGTCGTGAGGATTTTAATAGAATATCATGGAGTGAAATTTTTGTACAAGATCTGACTAACAGTTGCACTCAACAAAATTATATAGTCTTCCAAAATTTGATGGTAACTGGCATTTTAAATTGTATAAGAATACTATTTTAACACCCTGGTGGTGATAGCGGTCAGTGTGAGGGCAAATTGAGGGGTGAATAAATGATCACAAAGTCATGTATTAGCACAACATGAAAGCATACTTATTCAAAAGTGATTTACTCCCACCCCAAACCACAGGACTGACAACACAGACTGTAAAATAGAGATTGATTGTTCAGAGTTGTATCAGCTTATCTTGGACAGGCAGCTTAGGGAGAAATGTCACACTCAGTGCTTTCTGTGTATACTGAATTGGTAGTCCACAAACTCTAACAGCTTTTCTGTTGACCTATGCATGCTACTTCTCAAACATTTAACAGCTTGGGTTAAATTATGATGACAGGTTGCACACACTAGGTTTATATTCTCAAGTATAGAAGATTACGGGATGAACTAATTAAGGTATTCAAGATGATTAAAGCAGTCGATAGGGTTAATAGAAACTTTCCTCCTGGTGGAGTCCAGAACCAGAGGGTGTAACCTTCAAATTAGAACTGAGACATTCAAGAGTGATGTGAGGAAGCACTTCTTAAGATATGGGAAATCTGAAACACTCTCCTCCAAAAAGCTGCTGGGTAACTGAAAATTTCACAAGAGGCTGATAGATCTTTGTTGGGCAAGGGTATTAAATGTTACAAAATCAAGGTGGGTAGATGGAGTTAAAATGCAAATCAGCCATGGGCTAATTGAATGGCAATGAAACAGGCTCAAGGGGCTGAATGGCCTGCCTCGGTTTCTGTTCCCTGGGTGCTAAGGTTCCTCCAGTGCCTCTGATAATCTCCCAAGTCCCTTATCACATCTAATACTCCCAAGGTGAACTGCTCTGCACCAAAGATTGAAACAGAAGAAAGCTGAAAATGAATCATAGAAGTTACATCACCAAAGCAGAGCACGTGCAGGACTAGGTGTTGTCCTGGGGCGAAACTTCAGCCTTGCAAACCCCCTACACAACTTATGAAAATGAATATAGTGCATTAGTATGAATTAATTGCGCATTTATAATCATGTATTTTACATAGAGGATATAATGATACCAATTGTACATTCTCATTGTTCTACACTATTTCACAGGATATGTACTGGTAAAAATGCACATTATGTGCAATATGGCTCACATGATGCAATACTATATGTTCCTGCAACAGTTGCTAGATGATGTGCAATTTTCATAATCATTACAATGGAGTGGGATAGTTTCAATTACATTCTTTGCTTATTTATTAGTTTGCAGTTTTGGAATAATCATGTAGATGTACAAATTTTGGGAAAGACTGAAAGGCAATACATGGAAATCTGTATGTATGTCAGTGCATGTGGATGTATATCCAGTAGAGCTAGCTCCTACTAAAGTTGGTTTGTTTACTTACATTGAACTATTCATAAAACTTCCAGATTTTTGCTGCCACCAACCCTCCACCCAAATTTCGCCACTCTAGTTGACCGCTGAGTTTACCTAGTGGTTGCACTGGTCCGACATGAAAGGACATTATTTCACCCATCACATTCGTGCCAGTGCTTTGCAAGAGCAGCTTGGCTGGTCTCACTCCCCTGCCTTTTCCCCATAGCCCTGCAAATTTTGTAAGAGAAATTGAAATAAACACAAAACAACAAATTGGGCTATTCTGCATCATCTGAAACTTGCTAATCCAATCCCTTACCAAAATCTCTGCCACTACTTTTCTTTTAGTCTGGCTTCCTTTCTCTCTTATGGTTTTAAACTTTTCATTCAAGTTTTCTACATTTGATTGGTTTCTTTTTATTCCACTTAATGGCTCTTATTAGTGCATGTTTTTTATTATCTACTTTATGTTTCACTCTACATTTTTTTTGTAGTCAGTATTTTTTTCATATTTTCAGCTGCTCTTACTGTCAATAATGCAAGTTTCTTTCTAGGTAAACTATCATGGATCAAATATTCAATTAAAAATGTGGATTCTATAAAATACACAACAGAGTATATGTTCCTCTCTGCATCAAGATAAATCAAACAAGGAAACAGGGCCATTGATTTATTTTACTAAAACATTTTCTTTTAACGTTATACACAAGTATATTTAATTGTTTATTCTTTGGAATTGTCTTCTGACAGCACTGTCAAACAGTGTTAGTGGATTCTTCCTTCTATTGACAACGCTGTTCAAAATGTTATATGATCTAGGGAATAAAATCACCATGCACTTGTGTAATGAAACTGTAAATTTCTTTATAAAGAATAGGCTTACAATTTCACTAGAGTGTACAAAATAAATCTTCATCCAGCAGTTATTTTCTTGTTAATCATTTTTATGTTTGCACTCAACTGCAATGCATGCATCCAGAATGGTAAATTGGGTTCACTGCCACTAAATTATCAACCAAAACTGGGGCTCCTTTCTAGTGATATCATCCAAGCATCTTATGCCATAGTAATAGTGCACTGCATGTTGCACAACAAAATTGTGGAAAGCAGATTATTTTGGGGCAAGAACAGCAGCAAACTAAAACGGTAGCAGCAGGGGGGTGGGGAGAAAGAAGTGGTAAGAGTGAAGTTAGTGACTTAGCACTCAATACAGGGAAGAACATGGGTTTAGCAGACTCTTATGCATTTCTTTCCTTGACGGTTGCTTTTATGTTTTGTATTTAAAAAGTAACACTCTTCAATAGTGGTCTCCTCAATAGTGCTGAGGAGACCTTTTTTTAATTTTTAAAGTACAAAAAGACAGGAAAGGGTGATGGGCTGGAATCTCTCAATCCTGCCTGAATGGGTGGGATAATGATGGAGAATGGTGGAAAATTCAGGTGGTGAGGTATACCACCACCTTATCACCTGACCTGTGTTTTCATCCTTGTCAAGGCCACCGATGGCTGCTCATAAATGGCAGCAGGAAGGAGCAGGGTTTGAGTCACTGCCTGACTTTCCTGGCATACGCTTCAGTTACTGCAGCTTCTACAGCCACCTTCTAAAAGGTTATATTTGGTCCCGAGAGACTTATTGGCCCTGAGCCCCCACACTCTCCCCATCTTGTCCCTGTAGAACAAAAGTGCCTTGCAGTTGATTCCACTACATGCATACTGCCCCAGCTTTTGCTGGTTCAAGGCTCCACTGAATCTTTATTGGAAAAATTCGTCCACTGCTCAGGTCTCCCTGTGGTGCTCCTGGGACAGTCCTGCTACAGCATTGCCAGTGTTCCCACCAGGACTACTGGGAGGTTTCATCTTGGTGGTGAGCATTGCACTGTCGGGGGCTGCCATACATGTAAAATAACCCCCGAACCCCCCTGAACCAAGATGGAGTTGAGAGAGGGAAGCTGACATGCATTTCATCCCATCATTAAATTGGAATAGTAAAGGATTCCAATCTGATGTCTTTATTGAAAATGTACATATATATTACATGTATGTTATGTGCCTTTTCTGCCCAGAAGGAAAAGGCAGTAAAAACTGGGAAATAATAATACTGGTCTAAACTGTTTTTTTTTTCCCTTCTGGGTACAATTTTAAACTAGTGCACCATGGTATTTCTATTTCATTATACTTAATTCAAGTTTATGCAGCAAAGGGAGCAAATAGTAATTTACCCCTTGAGGTGGAATATCCATGCCCACTGGCATTGGACATGTTCAGTGGCGTAAGCCAACAAAACGGTGAAGGCCAAAAATCAGTTTCACAATGTTGTGAAACCAGTTTGCAAATCGTCTGCTCTGCCGGCCAATGGCAGGCTCTGTTTCCTACCATCAGACGTTAGGAACCTCATTGTAATGCATCTGCATATCATTAAGTCCAGCCTGCTGGAATTGTCCACCAACATTGGCATGATTGCACACTGATGTGTTTCACAACAGCATATAAAAGGCATGCAATTGGCAGGCTGCACTTTGGCGGGGGGGGGGGGGGGGGACTTGGGGGTCAGTGCACAGTGACTTTGCGGAGCACTTGCCTGGGTCGCCTGTCGGACTTCAAGATTGAGGTGCATTGAGGCTGCCCTGCGGTTGAAGGTAGTGCACAAGTGTCACTCCAACCACCAAGGCCCCCAGGGAGCTCAACGGGACAAAGGAGGACACAGAGAGAGAGACAAGGTGGAGAAAGAGATCGAGGCAACAGAGAGCCAATCAACAGCACTACCCCCTGAACCTCCCAGTCCTCAGGACAGCGAATCAATGGAGGAGGAGGCAGCAGTGGAAAAGCAGCAGGGGGAGTGGCGGATGGTGAAGAAGAAGAAAAGTAAGAGGGAGCGAAGAAGAAGCAAAGGCGTTTCCCAGAGAAGCGGCAAGAGGCGTCTCCCATCCGACACGGATGACAAGGGCAGCAGCTCTTCGGATGATGAAGTGCCAGAGCGGCACCGACAGAAGAGGCGGCAAAGCTCCAGGGCGTTGGAGGACGAGACACCCGAGCTCCAGAAAATTGGAGACAACAAGGAGACCAGCGCACCCCAACTTTGCCTGCAACCTGAGGAGGCCAGTGCACCACAGCCCCTGGAATCTGGGAGCAGTGAGGCAATCATCGCACCCCAGCTCCAGGAAGCCGGGAACAGCAACACCCCAGAGGGGGTGAGTTTTGGAGAAGCTTCTCCAGCAAAGGTCATCTCAAAACCCGCTCTCTACGTGAACCTCCAGATGCCACCGGAGCAGAACACGGCCAAGGAGATCTACCTCAGCCCATCCAAAGTGAAGGAATTTGAGCTCACTACGGGTATGAAGGAGCAGACTAAAGGTCTGGGACTCTCAGACAGTGGGTTTGGTAGGAGAATAAATGCTTTAAAATGGGTTTAAAGATTGTATCCATAAATGTGCGTAGCATTAAATCTACTACGCGATGTGTTGCGACCTTGGACTACCTAGCCAAGGTCAAAGCTGACCTGTTGTTTCTGCAGGAGTGTGCGATACCGCACCTCAGCTCCTACAGGCAATGGTCACGATGGTGGTCCCACGGGCCATCGATCTGGTCGGGCGGAAACGACTCTCGTTCCTCCGGCCTGGGTATTCTGCTGCGGGGAGGCAACTTCACCGTCTCCGAGGTCAAGGAGGTGGTGGGCGGGCGACTCCTCGTAGCAGACGTAATGTACAAGAACGCTCCACTCCGGTTAATTAACGTGTATGGCCCGGCACAAGGGGCTGAGCGGCTGGAGGTTTTTCAGCAGCTCCCACTGCTGCTGGCGACCTCCAGGCCGGTCATTCTGGGCGGTGACTTCAACTGCATCATCGATGCGGCTGGACGATCCGGCAGGGCCGGCAGCAGATTGGACGCTACGTCCAGATCCCTGATGGAAACAGTTAAGGATGCCAAGCTGCACGACGTCTTCAGCAACCCTGCAGACGGAGCGCAGCGTAGATACACCTGGTCGCGGCCAGACGGGTCCATTCGTTCCAGGATAGACTTCCTGTTTGTGTCCCGTGCATTCACAGTCAGATCCACTGAGGTCAAGCCGGTGTTCTTCTCTGACCACTGCCTCCTTCTGGCGGACTGCCACTTGGAGAAGGACCTGAGGGTGGGCAGGGGGGCATGGAAGCTAAATGTGCAACTGCTGACCCCAGAGAACATTGAGGAGCTCAAGAGGGATTACAAAGGTTGGAGAACCGTGAAACCCCTCTTTGAGTCCCTGACACACTGGTGGGAAGCGATCAAGGGAAGCATCAAGAGGTTTTTCATCCTCAAAGGCACCCAGAAAGCTAGAAAGGAACAGAGGGAAATGTCCCGACTCCAGAAAAAGATGCAGAATCTGCTCCGGCTGCAGTCGATGGGGGTCGATGTCAAGGAGGAGCTCCAAGAGGTGAAGGGCCAGCAAGCCTCGCACTTTGCCTCGGAGGCCTCCAAGATTATCTTCCGTTCCAGAGTCCGCTCCGTGGAGCAGGATGAGACGTGCTCACGTTTCTTCTTCCAAAAGGTACACAGAGCGCTCTGTGATCAGCAGCCTGAAGGAAGAAGACGGCTCAGTAAAGTCATCACGGTCCGACATTCTGAGGATCAGCAAATCCTTTTATGCCGGATTGTATGACGTGAAGCCCACGGACAGCACGGCCTCCCAGTCCTTCCTGTCCTCTATCACGGAGGTCTTAGACCACAGTACGAGGGAGAGCCTGGACAAACCGCTAACTCCTGATGAACTGACTAAGGCCCTCGAGTCCTTCGAGAAGAGTAAAACCCCCGGAAGCGACGGCTTGCCGGCGGAGTTGTATTCGGCTCTGTGGGACTTGATCGGCCCAGACCTGCTAGGGGTGTACGAGAGTATGCTCCTGGCCGGTAGTATGTCAGAATCCATGAGGAAAGGCATCATCACTCTCATCTACAAGCACAAGGGGGAAAGGGAGGAAATTAGAAATTGGCGACCCATTTCACTGTTGAATGTGGACTATAAGATTCTGTCCAAGGTCATCGCCAACCGGGTCAAATCCGCTCTGGAATTGGTGATTCACCCTGACCAGACCTGCTCTGTGCCAGGCAGGAAGATCTCTGACAGCCTGGTGCTGCTCAGGGATATGATTGCCTATGTACAGGACAGGGGTGTGGATACCTGCCTCATCAGCTTGGATCAGGAGAAGGCCTTTGACAGAATATCGCACACCTACATGGGGGATGTGCTCTCCAAAATGGGGTTTGGGGAGGGAATTCGAAATTGGATCCAACTGCTCTACACTAACATCAGTAGCGCAGTCTCAATCAATGGGTGGGAAACAGATAGCTTTCCGATTAAATCTGGAGTCAGGCAGGGCTGTCCTCTCTCGCCTGTCCTTTTCGTGTGTTGCATAGAACCCTTTGCCGAGTCCATCAGGAAGGATCCGGGCATAAGAGGAGTGACGATCCCAGGCAGTGGAGGCACTCAGGTAAAAGCCTCCCTGTACATGGACGACGTCGCCGTCTTCTGCTCGGATCCGCTGTCGGTGCGCAGACTGATGCACGTCTGCGACCAGTTCGAACTGGCCTCGGGAGCCAAGGTAAATCGTGGGAAGAGCGAGGCCATGTTCTTTGGGAACTGGGCTGACCGATCCTTTGTCCCCTTCACTGTCAGGGCTGACGGCCTGAAGGTGCTGGGGATATGGTTCGGAGGGACCGGGGCATGCGTTAGAAACTGGAAGGAGCGAGTGGCTATGGTGAAAAGGAAACTGGGCATGTGGGAGCGACGCTCCCTCTCCATTGCGGGTAAGAACCTGGTCATCAGGTGTGAGGTACTCTCGCTGTTGCTGTACGTGGCGCAGGTCTGGCCCATTCCAGACTCCTGCGCGACGGCGATCACTCGAGCCATCTTCCGCTTTATCTGGAGGTCGAAAATGGATCGTGTCCGCAGGGACGCGATGTACAAGCCTCTAGATAAAGGGGGAAAAAACGTGCCCAACATCGCCCTCATACTGATGGCCACCTTTGTGTGTGGCTGCACCAAGCGGTGCGTAGACCCTCAGTACGCAAACACCAAGTGTCACTACGTGCTGAGGTTCTACCTGTCCCCGGTGTTGCGAAGGATGGGTCTGGCCACGCTGCCGCGGAACGCTCCAAGTAGTTGGACCGTGCCGTACCACCTGTCCCTGGTGGAAAAATTTATGCAGAAAAACACCTTTGACCACAAGTCCATCAGGCAGTGGTCAGCACGTAACGTCCTAGAGGCCCTGAGGGAAAAGGAGAGGGTGGACCCTGTGGGATGGTTCCCCGAGCAGACTGTCAAAGTCATTTGGCAGAATGCCTCATCGCCAGAACTTTCCAACAAGCACCAAGACGTAGCTTGGCTGGTGGTGAGAAAGGCCCTCCCCGTCAGATCCTTCCTACACGCCAGGAGGCTCACCCCCTCTGCACGTTGCCCTCGAGGTGGCTGTGGTGGGGAAGAGACCGTTGTTCACCTCCTTGTGGATTGTGCCTTTGCAAAGAAAGTCTGGAGAGAGATGCAGTGGTTGCTGTCGAGGTTCATCCCGAGCAGTTCTGTGACACAGGACTCTGTGCTCTACGGGCTGTTCCCAGGGACACACACCGAGACAAACATCAACTGCAGCTGGAGGATCATCAACTCGGTGAAAGACGCGCTTTGGTCTGCCCGAAACTTGTTGGTCTTCCAGCACAAAGAGTTGTCCCCGACCGATTGTTGCGGACTGGCACAATCCAAAGTCCAGGACTACGTGCTGAGGGACGCACTAAAGCTTGGGGCAGCTGCCGCAAAGGCGCAATGGGGAAGGGTCGCTGTCTAAGACCTTTCTACCACAGCGCACCGAGAGACTGGGAACTGTTTAGAGCCCCTCGGGCTGTACAGATCAAAATGAAAGGCTGTAAATGACTGTAATATTGTTTGTACTGATGCACCTGGTGATACATCTTGTAAAAGTGTAACCTGGATTGTACCCTCAATGTTGTTTTTGAAATGGTTTGGAATGTGATTGAAGATATTTTATGAATAAAGTATATTTTTACAAAAAAAAAAAAAAAAAAATGTTGGGGGGGAAGGAAGAAGCGGCTATGCATTAGGGAAACCTTGTATAAAGTGACCATTCCTCTGCAGCTGTGACAGTTCAGGCGCAATCACACTGATCTGATTGGAGTTGGGCCTCTAGTTTCTCTCCCCACTCAAGCAATGCAGAGGCATCCAAGTGCTCAGGAGCTTTTTAGCCCTTGGGTACGGACCGCAAGTAATGAGCATTTTAGTGGATTGCAGAACAGTTGGACAACTGGGCACATTGTACAGTCTCCTTGCTAAAGCTAGCCATGGGGCAGTCACTGGTGAAGGAGCACTCAGCCCCTTGCAATATCATCATCCTGGTTTGGACCAATCTCCTCCACGGTTCAAGCTAACAGTGGAGTCTTGCAGTGCAGGATAGGAGAATGCCTGAGCTGAGAGCACAGCATGCAGTCCAGTGGGCAAAGCTGAAGCCAATCGGTCAGGTGGGGTGGAGGTTTGTGATTTTCGGGCAGCCATGAAGCATACTAATCTCTGGCCATCCAAGTGGTGGCCAGCAGCCCTCAGGATGGGTTAAGGGGCCTTAAGACATAACCAAGACAAGTTTTTAGTACACCCATGCTAACCCACGCACCTCTCTTTTTCTCTTTCATCCTGCAGGAGGAATACATCAGGATCATGGAGCCTGGTGACCTAACTGTGTGCCTTGTGGCTTTGAGAGCAAAGATGACTGAAGAGTGACTGGCTGCACATAGGGAGGAGCAGAACTATTTGGAAGAAGGGGTGTCTGGAGCACCAGTACACGCCACAACGAGCAGTTGCTGGTTGGCAGCTAGCTAGACCCAGCATCTATAGACACTGCCTTTCATTCCTGCAGATGACCAAGAACCAGTGTCGCCGAAGACTGCACATGTCTAGGGAGCTAGTTGGTCACATCTGCCAACTACAGCAGGATTTGGCACCATGGGGACATGTAGGGTATCCACTGCCAGTGGCCATGAAAGTGACTGCGGTGCTCAATTTCTACGCCAGTGGCTCCTTTCGGGGATCCACAGGTGACCTCTGTGGGATATTGCAAGGCTCCACCCACAAGTGCATCCATGAGGTCATGGATGCCATCTTCACAAGAGCACAACTTTATGTATTTTGCTCAGGGCCAGGACAGCCAGGACACGAGCAATTGGATTTGCCCAGATCTCGGGTTTCCCACAGGCCAGGGTGCCATCAACTGCATTCACATGGCGCTCAGATCCCCCACGCAACATGCAGTCAACTATGTCAACCACAATGGGTTCCATTCGCTGAATATGCAACCACCGGAAATGCATCCTGCAGGTCTGCACACAGTTTCCAGGGAGTGTACGACTCCTACATTCTCAGTCGGTCTCAGATCCCTGACGTCTTCCAGGGTCCACAGAGGTTGTAGGAATGGCTCCTCTGGGACCAGGGCTACCCACAGAAGCTGACACCTGTACGGTGGCCTCAGACTGCAGCAGAGCGAAGTTATAACAAGGCTCATGCTGCATCTCGCAACTTGGTGGAGCAAACCAAGGGGATGCTGAAAGAGGTTCCGGTTCCTGGACTGGTCTTGTGGAGCCCTGCAATATAGTCCACAGAGGATGTCATGCATCATTGCTGTGCTGCACCCTTTAGAACCTGGCACTGCAATGGGAAGGAGCTGGGTGAGGAGGAGACAGAGGCCTCTTCTGAGGAGGTGGTCCTTGAAGGCAACGATGAGGGGGGTGAGGCCCTTGCACTGGCCAGATGAGGCAGGTGCACTCAGGAGACCCTCGCAGCTGGTGATTTGTGGAAGATGATAATGACGTACAGAGAGGACCCTCCATAGATCTTCATATAGCCTCTGAGAATGTCTGGCCAAGGGCAGCTCACTTGCACTCTGATCAGGGTCAAGTCATAGAGACACAGCCATGAAACTTTAAAAGCGTCTGATCCTTTGTCTGCCTTCAGGAGTACAGCGTTGCTGGTCTCAGATGCTGGTGTGATGGGGGGCTAGCCCCACCTTTAAAAGGTGCTGAGAGCAAACAGAATGACAGAACTCTGTGGCGCCTGCCCACAACATTCTGGCAGCAATAACGAGAACCATCTGAGGTGCAGGTGTCAGTCATGTTTCCAGGGAGTGAGGCCAGACCATCACTTTGTACTGAAGGCTGCATAAAGCACATGGAAGAGGCCCTGGACTAAGACATCTGCCTTTTATCTTGTGCAGAACAGTTTCACATCTGAGTGACACGAATACTGCTCTAACAAGGAGCCATAGGCAGGAAGACATTTTTTGACAGTTTGTTGACAATAGTGAACATTATATACAAGTGATTTAATACCTGTGCCCAGGCTGTGTAACTACACCTTCATAACTTTCCTAACCCTGCCGCTATGTCTTGGTGCTCCTTGAACATCCACAGCGGAGGTGAAGGCAGCCTGCTGACTATGACGCCCTGTCTGTGATGACCTTGGTGGGTGTCCTCTTGAGGGCCTTGGCCTGCTTTTGGGATCCTGCTGTGGCACCCTCCTTGGCCTGTGGAGCTGCTGAGGTCACTGGAAGTGTCTGACCCATCCTAATCCCGGAGTGACAAGTGTGGATGGCAGGTGGGTACACCTGCTGATCTTGCTCCCTATCGGTGCCCAAGGGCTCCTGGCTGACTCCTCGAGGAGAAGGGATGGCTGGAGTGAGATCGAGCTGCCCTGCACCCCTCCTGCATAAACACTGTTGGAGGCCAACTATAGCATCAGCAATGGAGTTGAGCCCGTGCAGGAGCGACATCTACACGGCGGCCACCATCCTATTGACCTCAGTGTGTTGTCATGCCAGCGCTATCATCTCCGGCTGAAAGCAGATGGACTCCTCCAACATGTCTTGCAATCTGAGGAGTGCAGCGGACATCCATTCCTGATGTTGCTGGAGCTGCAAAGGCAAGCTCGGGATCTGTGACATGACCGAGTCCAGAGACTCATCATCTGACTCAGACTTAGCCAATTTCCAGCCTCCAGCAGTCCTCCAAGTGCCAGAAACCAGGGAAGGCCTTTCCTCTGCCTGCTGCGGATCAGACAGTGCAATGTGCTCTCGAGATTGTGATTCCAAGGCTACTGTAAAGCTAGGTCCCACTGTGGTGTCTCTGTGCTGGTGGAGGGTGTGGGTGATGGGACTTCCAAGGAGGGGGCCTCCAGGTTCCCCTTTGGGGCTTGATTGGAGGCCCAGGATCATGGACTGCGTCGGCTGTTTCGCAGATGTGCCTGCGGAAGCAAGGGGAGATAATTAGTGCATGGCAGTGGCCTCTGGATGTTGCACTGATGGATCCTCATTTGGTAGAGCACCACTGACCTCAGTCAGCACAGGGACGGTCCAGATCATCACCAGCCAACTGGATGATTGTTTTCAAAGTCCATGCGGACCTTGATTTCAGGCATTCCTCCACTGGTATGCAACCTCTCCCTCTTGTTGTGTGCCAGCTTGTCCTGTATGAATTGAGATGGAGAGAGTCCAAGCAGGACGCCTATCAGGCTAGACAAGTATGGGTGGTCCCATGAACGGGATGAGAGAGTATGAATGAATGGTGATGTCCCTTGAACCAGCAGTGAGGGAGGGTGATGGGTTTGTGAGTTGTGATGAGAAGAATGACTTACCCTAGCGGAACAGAGAACATCATTCATCCTCTTGCGCCACTGGATGGCTGCCCTCTTTTGAAAGGCACTGGCACTGACCACCACCTCCCAAGTTGGATTAGTGATGTTGTTGCCCGTCTTGCGACCAGAGCGGAGGTAGAGGACTTCACCGCAAGCCTCCACTGTGTCCAAAGGCACTCGAGGGATGCATCATTGAACCTGGGGGCTGCAGTCTATTTACCTTTTCAGGGCCATATCGTCTTTGCAGCAGTCGTGGGCTGGAAGCAGAGGTGCACACAGCTGGACTTTAAATATGGTGCCCAGCGTGCTGAAGTGGCGAGGTGATGGCATGGCAGGCAAATGAGAACCTGCCCACCATGGAAACAGCTTGTTTCCTGGGAATGCATAATTAATGCAGCAAGTTTAGGACTACTTGGTGTGAAAAGCTGCCATTGCGGCCGGTGGGTAAGACATGGTGTTACCTGCCTGCTACAGCAAGTGGAAATCTGGGATGATTCCACCCATGGTGGTTGAACCACTGTGCTCCATGTGGCTGACATTAGGCATTATTCTTGTTTACTTACTATTTGTCCAAACATCTAGCCTCAAAATGCCATAAGAGTAAACGTGATGGCGATTGTGGCTAATGGACATACATCTTTCATGTTGTTTATATGGGTAGCACTTTGAATTGTGCCATGGACCAAAATATGGGGCTGGATTTTACAGACTGTCAGGCCTGTTTTCGATGGGGGTCAGAATAGTTTGGGTGGCAAGCCCACCACCTTCCCACCAACCCCCAAGCTGCCCGCCCCCCCCCCCCCCCCACCCACCCCCAACCCCCCCACCACCCAATAACATGATAGGTGGACAAGCACCAAAATCAGTCACCCACTCACCATTTTTTAAATAAAAAATGAATGGTCAATTGAGCTTGTTACCAAACCAATTGACCCAACTGTTTTATGGCATGGGTGGGAGTGGGCAGCCCACTTATTAAACACAAGTGGTTAAAAGGAAGGCAGGTGGGCTGGAATGCATCATTTAGGGGTTGCCCTGTGTACATCAGGGGCAAACCCCCCTCCTTGTTCCTCCTCACCTGGCCTCCAAAACCTACCCCAACCCATAATTTAATGTCCATTTGCAGGACATGAAGATATCTATTTTCAGCTGTCTTAGATTAATTTAATGCAAGTTTGTTTTTTTGTTTTACAAATTTTTTTTTGCTATCCAAAAAAAAGTCAATGGCAGTACATCCGACAACCAATCCACTTCTCACCTTTGCGTCGGAGGGAAAAATCTAGTACTCAAATTTTGTGTTTTAAGGCCTTGAAGATTGAGGGAGGAGTGTTTTCCCTTGTATGGCAGGAGCGTAGTGCTTAAGTGGAGACCATGGTGTCAGAGCATCATCGTTATAAGGTTTTTTTTTGCAGGGTACTGCCTGTCCTTATTCAGCCTTCAAATACTACATCTGTCAAATCTTGGTTATGGGCATATGGAGTTTTCCTCTTTTTTTAATATACTGTTGAATATCAACGACATGAGTATTGTGCACCTACTGCCAACAGCACATTTAACAAGATAAGACTACCTTCAGGAAGATCAAGGTTTCAAAGCCCTGTATAAGAAACTGGGGTGTTTAATAAGCAGGTGTTTTCTGCATTTTATGGGATTAGCTAAGCAGCACTGATTCTCTTTGGCAAGAGGATTTGTAAATACTTTTAACCTCCAGTCTTAGTTCAGGCTGCCATGTTGACATTCCTAAACTGGTATAATGGTGTTTTGTACACCCCCTTATCTATGCAAGTGTTTAAAAAGAGCCAGGATATGACCCTCAGCAAATGCAAACTAAAAGTCTAACATCAAGCAGAGTGACACATGGGGGTGTGGTAACCACCCTGATGTTCTGAGTACCTGTTGTGTATCCATTGGTCAGGATAGTTAGATAAATGATTGACACTGGGTAAGCTGCCAGCTCGCAGAAAAAGGATATATAATTGGGGTCATGCTGGTGGTGAGGTGGCAGTGATCGTTGGGCAGCTACCTTCAGATGGACCAGAGGAGGAGGAAGATCAAGGGAAGAGTTTCCTAACACTCCAGCTAGAGAGCAGAATGCTGTTATCACAAGCTGTTACCGGTCATATACTTTTTCTGTCTAAATCGTTAAGACATCATGACTCACTGACTGCCTATTTTAGCATCTGTGGCCCCCAAACCTAGGAAATCTTAAATTGGTGTCAAGAGTGGGATCCACAGTAGTTGAGATTGGCTTGGAGTTTGAGAAGCAACAGTCTTAAATTATAGTTAAATGCGTGGGGTAGTTATTAAGCGAAACCAGGAGTCACAATAGCATATGCTAGGGAACGACTGGTTGGGGGTTTGATAGAGAAAACAAGCAAGCCTGGAGCAAGGGGAGATACTGGGATTTAATAAACTTTCTAAAAAGTTTCATAAAGGAAAAGTGAAGTTTAAAAAGTTCCAGAGTAAATTGGTCTGTGATGTTTTGTGTTTGTCTCACAGCTGAATAAAAAGTTTAAGAGAACAAGTCAGTAACTTACAAAAAGGGACTGACCCATTTGATCAGTTCTCCTGTGAACAGGAAACACATGACAGAGTACGATATACAAGGTGAAAAATTAGACTACACGCTGCAACCCGGGAAGGTTGAAGTGGCTTCAGAGAAGCCACGTGAATCTTTCTCTTTTCAGAGTTAAACAGGGACCAGAAAGGTTCTAAAGCAACAATTTTAAACCAATCCTCCTAGCTGCAGGCTTCCTAGAATCAAAGCACAAGGACACTCACGAGGTCCTAGTTAACATCAAACAGCTGCCCACCGAAAGCCTGAGTGTATTCAGAGAAATCTGACTCTGCAATCCTTACCCCAACCCTATGGAGTACTTTTGCCCAGCTGAGTATACTGGACATTCAAGTCGTCATCACGAAAGCAGGGTGTTGTTTGCAAACATCAAAGAAGCAAAAAATTGGGTTCTAAGGAGAAGTTAAAATTCAAAAAATTGGGTTCTAAGGAGAAGTTAAAATTCAAACGACATGTTTTACTGACTTTAAATTGCTGTGAGGTTCCGTTTTTTAAAAAATTTCAAATTGTACTCGTTATAGAACTGTGAAGGCCTATTTGTTCCCACAATATAAAGATAAGCCTGAAGTTTGGCAGCAATCCAATTTGAACTTCTCAAAACATTTTGTATCACAGCAAACCCAAGAAGAATGGCTAAAATTCAAACTGAAGACACTTAACAAATTTGAAAGAAATAGTCAGTAAAGTAGCAGAACCGGGAAATCCCTTTTAAAGGAGAAAAAGGATAGACAGATATTGGACAAAATTCTCCCATCCCGCGAGCGGTGTGGCAGGCGGGAGCGGAGAATCCGGTGGGAGACCAAAAAAATGCGGAAACCCACCGTTGTAAAAACAGAACGCAATTCTCCTGACGGTGTTTTCATGGTGGGTCAGCTATCCTGCTGACTAGTGGCGCAAATGCCATTTGTATTATTAACATGTCATGAATGCTCATTCTAGCTAGCCTCCTCTCATACTCTAATTTCTTTCCCCAACCATGGCAGATAGTGGAATTTGAATTCAATAAAAATCGAATTAAAAGTCTAAAGATGGCTGGGAAACCATTGTTGTAAGGACCAATGTCCTTTCTGTCCTGGCCTGGTAAGGATCTACATGTGACTCCAGACCCACAGGAATGTGGATGACTCTTAAATGCCCTCTGAATTAGTGGGCAACTAGGGATGGGTAATAAATACTGGCCTGGCCAGCAATGCCAATCTCATGAACGAATTTTTTTTTAAAAAAGTCATTCTCTGCCATTTTTTTATAATGTCCTTTGCGGAGTTGTATGCTTTTTCCTTAAGTTTGATGCTTTCTTTGTAGTAGGAATACTCTGAAATATCGCCTTAAATGTCTGCCACTGCTTCTCTATTGGTCTATCTAGCCTCATTTCTCAGTTCACTTCAGCTAGCTCAGCTTTCATCCCCACATAGTTGCCCTTATTTAAATTTAAGATACTAGTCTTAGACCCACTCTTCTCCCTTTCAAACTGCATGTTCAATCATATTGTAGTTGCTGCTACCGAGGTGTGCCTTTACTCTGAGGTCATTAATTAATCCTGTCACGTTACACAATACCAAATCTAACCTGCTCTCTGGTTGGTTCATGCTGCTCTAAAAGACTATCTCGAAAGTATTTTAAGAACTCCTCATCCAGGCTACTACTGCCAATCTGATTTTTTCAGTTTGTGTACATTAAAATCACCCATGATTATTGCCATCCCTTTATCACAAGCACGCAGTATTTTCTCTTGAATACTTTGTTCTACACCATGGCTACTGTTAGGGGGACTGTAGACCACTCCCACTAATTACATTTTTCCCCTACTATTCCTCATCTCCACCCAAAGCAATCCTACATCCTGATCTCCTGAACCAAGGTCCTAACTATTGCACCAATGCCATTTTTTATTAACAGTGCGACCCCTCCACCTTTACCTAGCTTCCTATTCTTCTTGAATATCATGTACCCTTCAATATTAAGGACCCAATCATTGTCGTCCTGCAGCCACATCTCTGACATAAATAACTGATAGCAATTACAATGTGGGCCATCAATTCATTTCATTTACTTTGTTATGAATGCTACAAATGCTAGGAATATGGTCACAACTCTCCTAGCCTTCAATGGCATATTCTTTCAACTCAGGGGATGTCCACCCCTTGCAACGAGAACGAGTCCCGCATTCACACTTGCCTCATGAATTGCCAGGCCATGAACTTTGCTTTGGTCTGTGGCTGAACTCACTCTGGGAACCTAGAGCTCACTTAGGAACAAGGTTGATGTGAGAGAAGACTTGAAGTCTTCGCTGCCACCTAATGATGCAAACACTGCTGCGACTAAGGTGTGGACATGCCTAGGGATGATGATGATCTCCTGTGCATGTCTTTTCTCATGCCATTACCACTGAGGAGACACACATGCTGCTAGAATATCAATGCTGCTGAGCTGGCCTCATTTAATGGTGTTCTTTGAGGAAGAAGGGTGAGAAGCGCTTACATCGCAACCTTCCAATAAAGATTTAAACACATTGCCCTGATAACACACAAGAGGTGCAGATACTAAAATAAAAATACCTGGAAAAACTCAGCAGGTCTGACAGCATCTGCGGAGAGGAACACGGTTACCGTTTCGAGACTGACTCAAAACATTAACTGTGTTCCTCTCCGCAGATGCTGTTAGACCTGCTGAGTTTTTCCAGGTATTTTTATTTTTGTTTTGGATTTCCAGCATCCGTAGTTTTTTGCTTTTATCTAGGTGCAGGTACTAGTTCAACTGAGGTTGACATCACAGGAACGTGAATCTCATAGTCGGACGTGATCACTGATTGGAGTCCTCTTATTTCAAGAGGTTAGCCTTCCTCCCAAAGTACAAAATCACAATGCCTTCAGTTGACAGGAACATTCCCGTATAAACCAAACATATTAACAAAAGTACAATTTTGTTACATATCTAGCACACCCATGACCCAAAAGTGACATCACTTTTTCTTAACTCTTCTAACCCTATCGTTATGTCTGGGTGCAGCCCCGACATCCGCAGCACCGGTGGAGGCAGCCTGCTGACTGCTATGTCCTGTTGTCTGTGATGACCTTGGTGGACGTCCTCTGGTGGACGTCCTCTGGTGGCCCAAGGCCTGGAGGACCCCGGCGTGATACGGATCTCCTGCTCAGGGGCTGGAATGCCCTCATGGCCTGAGAAACTGGAGTGGATGGGGTCATAGGCAGAGTGGATTGAGAGTGGCTGTCCTGACAGAAGGTGCCCAGACCGTCCAGCTAACGCTCATCCTCCCTGTGGATGCCTAAGGGTCCCATCCTGACTCCTGTAGGAGATGGTGCGCCCAGAGGGAGGTCAAGGTGCCTCGTCCCCATGTCGCCTACATCCTGATAGTGCCCACCAGGGTGTGTGGCCATGGAGTACAGGGCCGAGCACAAATCCGGCAAGACCTGCTGGACCAAGGTCTCCGTGATGTTCACCAGCCTTCCCATGGTGACATCGAGGCTCTCACATTTCAGAGCCATGACATCAGACAGAACGTGGACTGAATCCTCCATCGTTCACTCTAGTCTGTTGAGTAACTGCCAAATCGCTGCCTGATGTTCTGTTGCCTGTCGTTGCATCTCCAGCATTGATTTGGCAGCTACTCCCAGAGGCTCATCATCTGACTCAGACTGAACAAGTGGCTGGTCTCCAGTAGCCTTCTGACTGCCAGAGACCAGGGCAGTCTGTCCCTGCCTCTGATTACTGCGGGGTTAGGGAAGGCAAATGGAATGTTGGCCTTTATTTCAAAGGGAGTGGAGTATAAAAATAGGGAAGCCTTGCTAAAACTATACAAGGCACTAGTTAAACCACACCTAGAAAACTGTGAATGGTTTTGGTCCATTATCGAAAGAAAGATATACTGGCATTGGAGGCAGCCAAGAGAAGGCTCACTAGGTTGATCCCAGGTAAGGAGGGATTTTCTTATGAGGAGAGGCTAAGTAAGTTGGGCCTGTACGCATTGGAATATAGGAGAATGAGAGGCGACCTTATTGAAACATATAAGATTCTTAGGGGGCTTGACAGTGTAGATGCTGAGAGGTTGTTTCCCCTTGTGGGAGAGCCTAGGACCAGAGAGCATAATCTCAGGGTAAGGGGTCACCCATTTAGACAGAGACGAGGAGGAATTTCTTCTCTGAGGGTAGTCAATCTGTGGAATTCTTTACCACAGAGGGTTGGAGTTAAGTATATTCAAGGCTGAGATAGACAGACTTTTAATCAGTAATGGAATCAAGGGTTATGGGGAAAAGGCAGGAAAGTGGAGTTGAGGATTATCAGATCAGCAATGATCTCATTGAATGGCGGAGCAGACTTGATGGGCCGAATGGCCACCTTCTGCTCCTACATCTTATGGTTTTATGGGGACGTGTCAGTGAGGTATTCCCCAGAAAGTGAGCCCAAGCTTAATTTATATCTGTGCCCCACAGGTATGTGTCTCTGAGCTGGTGGAGGGTGCGTGTGAGTGCTGAGACGGTCCTTCTAGAGCCTCATCCTCAGATGAGGTCCCGGGCTCGCACTGGTGGTGCTGGAATGGTTTGGGGGCCTCGATGTACTTATGCCTAAGTTAATGATAATACTGCACGCGACTGTGAACGTCAGGATTTGAAGGAGTGATGGAGCTGTAATCCGTACTAGGTTGGTTGCATGAGCCGATCAGGAGCGATCCCTATCATTCCCCAGCCAGCTCGGCTGCAGCCTCCTCGAATTCACCGAGGGCAAGGATGTCAGACGTCTCTCCCCCGGTCTGTGCTCTCTCGTGCCCATTGTGCGCCAACTCGGCCTGTATGAAGAAGAAAGAAAGGCACGTGATGAGAAGGGATGGTGCAGAGGTTGGGTGAGATGCATGTACCCTGTGAGTGGTGAGCCCTCTCCAGAAAGGCAAGAGGATGGAGTGTGAGCAACATGATAGATGGGCTAGTGGTGATGTGAACATCTCGGTGAGAGAACGAGTGTTTATATGCATCCCCCGCTAATGGCTGCATGAAACCCCTTAAGAGAGTAGCTGTTTGAGTGTATGATGAGTTTGATATTGGAAGGTGTTGAAGGATGACTTACCTTGGCAGAGCGGATGAGATCAATCATTCTCTTCCTTCGCTGGGTGGTACTTCGGGCACGGGCATCAGCAGCACTGACCTGCTCCACTACGGTGTCCCAGGCCCAAGAGGTGAGGTTGCTGTGCTTCCTGCAGCCATCTGTGGGGTACAGCACGTGCCGTTATTCCTGCATCCCTCTGACCAAGGCGTGGAGGGCCTGGTGGGTGAAGCAGGGTGCAGACTGCATCCTGAGGCTCTCAGCCTCTCTCTTCTGGGTTGCAGACATCTCTGGTGGGCTGGAGAGATTGAGATTGTGTGTTGGACTGGCTTAAATATGGCGTCCGGACCTTCGAACCCGCCAACTGATAGCAGGCAGACGAATCAGCTCCCAACCCGCCGGGTTGATTCGGAGCAAATGATGCCTCTGCATAATTAACGAGGCTTGAAGCGCAGAATCGGGTGCGAGTTGCCGGCATTACGGACGGGGGGCTGGGCGCTGCTGAGACTGTCCGCCACCGCACTTAGTTTCATTTTGAGAGAATTCCACCCATTGGGTGATAAACATCTTACGAAATGCTGAAAAGTTTTGAAAAGATTGGAATTTAATCTAAAATTTGGGGGAAGTTGAGGAAAAGAATTTAATAGAGTAAATTAAAAATCGAGTTTGCTTTTTTTTTTGCGCTTGGGGAAGTTATTTTTTTAAAAATTACGCCAAGGGACGCAATTGCGTGCAAAGTTTCCTCCACTCTCCCCACCCAACCCCCCCACCCGAAACAAGCTGCGGGGGTTAACTCTTATTGCTGACAGCAGCTTCTTTTTTAAAAAATTCATCTCACAATCTTCGGATGCACATTGGGCAATATTAGATTTGAAGTTTCTAAGTTTACAGATTATGATTGGACATATTAACCCATTGGGCTCTTGGCCAGAGCCACAATGGATTGTTTTGTGTTTTTTTAATAAAAAACAGGTGTTGTTGGTTTCCAGTTCCGAGTGAACTCAGCAGTTTTGAAAATTAAAGCACAACAAAAAGACTTTACCCTTCAGAGACTTGGCCTTAACCATTCAGGACATTTGTTATCTTTCGAGACAAAGGGCAGCATCTTCTGTTCAGCGTGTGGGGGTGGACCCCGCACGCCGATGTGTAAAATGATACACGGTGACATCGGGCGTGCATCCTGACGTCACCGTGTGTCATTCTGATCTTCCGTTAGGCGGGCCTGTTAAGGCCATTAAAAAACTAATTAATCAATTGGACAGGGCTGCCCGTCCAACCTTAAGGTTGGCGGGGGGGCAGGCGAAGGGCCCAAGCGGCCTTCGCATTTTTCATGAAACCTTATCCACGGGAGGGATGAGATTTCATGAAGGTTTTGTTAAATTAATAAATTTTTTTAATCCATTTCATGAACTTGTCCTAGCTCACATGACACTGTCACATGAGGGGACATGTACATTATTTTTTTACCCTCTTTATTAAAAGTTCTCATTATGAAATTTAATCTCCCCGAGGCATGGAGCTGCCTCGGAGATTTCTGTGCTCTTTCGCACGCATGCACGAAAAAGCACAGGCCCCACACTCTCCCTCCTCCCGCACAGGTAGCGCTGAGCTTATTGGCCTGAATTGGCCCACCCATGTAAAATGGCAGCGCGCACCCAATTGCGGGCGGCGAACAGCCCCGCTCCCGCTCCCAAACGGCCTGCCCGATGGGGAGAAAATTCTTCCCAAAGCGTTTGGGTCTGGGAAATGTGGAAATCATTTCTAAACTGATGGCAAAGGCTCTTGTCTCTGATGTAAAACCACAATTTAAAACCACCATGCCTGTTTCTGAAATTGGAATTGATAAACAACTGGACATGAGTTAGCATTCAAGCTATCTCAAACATTCAAAGGGAGATTTACCTGACGTTTATAGGAATAAACAAATTTTAATTAAAAAAAAATCTAATAGAAAAACTGTCCAGGTGGTTTCTCAGTATCAAAAGTTAAATAATGGAAGACATAAATTGAGCACCTAACAAAATCTGTCAGCCAACAACACTGCTATTTTATTGGGATAATTTAAAATAAGTCAGGTCCAATCTAGTGCAGACTTGTCTAACATTTTCACTGGGGGCAGGGGGGTGGGGGTCACATTTTAAATTTTTGGGAAGAAACGGAAACAGGCTCAAAGGAACGGAAATAATTTATCGCTTTACCTCTGCCCTTGTTCTTGCCTGCCACAAGGAGTTAATGTAGTGCAATGGTGCATCCCAGACCTTATGCCTATCTGTCAGCCCGTGAAGAGCCCTCCCTCCCCCCTCCCACAAGCTATATCAGGGCTCTGCCACATCTGCAGCGGGCCAGCCCTTGGAAAAGCCTGGCCTAGTGGGTAACTTTTGAGAAAGTAAAATGTTGTTCAAGTGCAAGAACAAACAAGCAAAATGCCTGAAATCAAGTGGGGATATTTAATTTCTCTTTCAAAGACATAGTCCAATAACATATTTTCATAACAAGGTTTCTCCAGAACTCCTGAAAGAGATACAATGGCAATTAATGGGATGTCCCACTTAGAATGAGAGATAGAGTTAGGGAAAAGGGGCACAACACCAAATGGGAATTGGAATAACTCACCTTGGGTGTAGTTCAATGGATTACATAAATTGTATGTTCTAGTAGAATTTAACCCTGAAAAGTGTGAGGTGATACACTTTGGAAGGAGTAATTTGACAAGGAAGTATTTAAATGAACGGCATGATGCTAGGAAGTTCTGAGGAACAAAGGGACCTTGGCGTGTGTGTCCATAGATCTCTGAAGGCGGAGGGGCATGTTAGTGGGGTGGTGAAAAAGGCATATGAGACACTTGCCTTTATCAATCGAGGCATAGATTACAAAAGTAGGGAGGTCATGTTGGAGTTGTATAGAACATTGGTGAGGCCACAGCTGGAGTACTGTGTGCAGTTCTGGTTGCCACATTGTAGGAAGGATGTGATTGCACTGGAGGGGGTGCAGAGGAAATTCATCAGGATGTTGCCTGGGATGAAACATTTAAGTTATGAAGAAAGGTTGAATAGACTTGGGTTCTTTTCGTTGGAGCAGAGAAGACAGAGAGGCGACCTGATTGAGGTGTACAAGATTATGAGGGACATGGACAGGGTGGATAGGGAGCAGCTGTTCCCCTTAGTTGAAGGGTCAGTCACGAGTTCAAGGTAAGGGGCAGGGGGTTTAGGGGGGATGTGAGGAAAAACTTTTTTACCCAGAGGGTGGTGACGGTCTGGAATGTGCTGCCTGGGTGGGTGGTGGAGGCGGGTTGCCTCACATCCTTTAAAAAGTACCTGGATGAGCACTTGGCACGTCATAACATTCAAGGCTCTGGGCCAAGTGCTGGTAAATGGGATTAGGTAAGTAGGTCAGGTGTTTCTCACATATCAGTGCAGACTCAATGGGCCGAAAGGCCTCTTCTGCACTGTGTGATTCTGTGACTCTGTGATAGTGAAAGGAAAGTATAGATGAGATGAATAATCTTGGTGATACTTGTGTCTTAAACCCCCTTTGATCTTTTGAGAAGATTACTAGAAAGTCAGGAAAAATTATCAAATGGTGCATTCTTTTAAAGACAGTGAAATCCCAGATGATGAAGTTGATTGGCAAAATACACAGCATGATCCCTACAGACCTGATAATCCTTCCGCAAGTACAAAACAAGTGCTTGTGGGAGAGGGCAGAGAGATTACCACCAAGCATGATGAAGTGGCGTGTAGCGGAAGGAACACTGCCCTAAAAGAAAATTTGGTAAAAAGAGAATCACGAGAGACCACATCCAACATAGATAGAGGAACGTGTGAAGATGACCAACGAAAGTGAAATTCCAACAGAGGATTAAAGAAGGAACTAGGACAACAAAGTGAGTGCACAGAAGTGATCCGTAATTTGTGAACTAGCTAACATGCGAGAGCATGTGATGCAGCTGCACAGAAGAATGGGTTTCAGGCTTGCTCAGCTACTTGACAAACAGCAAGTTATGAAATGGTTAATGTGGCCTGAAGAGTAAGGAAGCATTTTTAAATGATCAAGGCACAGGCTCATGCTCCAGAGAGAAACTGACTTTAAGACAATTAATTTTACTCCCTCTGACCATTAACATCTTAGAGTCAAATTAAAGAAAACATAAAAGGAACTTTTAGATGGGGACAAATGAGGGCTCGGGAGAAATAATGCTTAATAAGAATTAGCCACAAGATGATACAGATGAATGGAGAGCTGGAGAATCTTTTAAGTCCATGCATAATCTATTGCTTTAATTATATGTAGTTATATGCTAAGAGCCTGAAAATTAGCAGCATTCCTGCAAAAGGTTAGGCCGGGATTTTCTGTCCTGCCAAGGCAAGACCCGCTGCAGGGGATGTGACGGGTCAGCCAAAAGGCTATTGACTTTCAGCAGGACCACACGACCCTGACGGTGGTGGGCCCAGGAAATCCCACCCTAAAGATATTTCCCCCTCCAAAGTGGGGAAATGCAAGATCTGCAGGCGGGGTGTGCCAAACCAAGTAATCAGATAATTCTAGTAGCTTTAGTATGTTACCTGTGATATGCGATCAAGAAGTTAGGGAAACAGCTTGCATTTTAGAAATAACTATGTTATCTAAAAATTAGTTGTGAGAAATCAATAAGAATATTTCCTTCTCAAAGTGGGGGGAACTGTAAGAAACTAGGGTCTTTAATAAGTGGGTATTTTCTGCATCTTATGGGATTAGATAAGCAGTACTGACTGACTCTCTGGAAAGAGGATTTCTAAACGCTTTGACCTCTAAACAGTCTTATTTCAGGCTGCCATGTTGACATTCCTAAGCTAGTCTAATGGCATTTTATACAGCCCCTTATCTATGCAAGTGTTCAGAAAGGGCCAGGATATGACCCTCAGCAAGATGTAATTGAAAAAACTGACCTCGGGCAGGGTGACGCACAAGGGGTGTGAGTACCGGTCTTGTATCCACTGGTCAGAATAGTTAGATAGATGATTGACACTTGGTAAGCTACCAGCCCTCCCAAAAAAAAGGATATATACATTGGTGTCATGCTGGTGGTGAAGGGTTGAGGTGCTGGTGAGGTGGTAGCGCTCGTTGGGCAGCTGCCTTCTTCAGATAGAAGATGGACCAGAGGAGGAGGAGGAAGATCGAGGGAACAGTTTCCTAACACTTCGACTGGAGAGCGGAATGCTGTTATCAGTCAGATACTTTTTCTGTCTAGTTAATTAATATATCATACCTAAACTGTTGTTTAACAAACCATCTTAAAATTACTTATAACAAAAACAAAAATACCTGGAAAAACTCAGCAGGTCTGACAGCATCTGCGGAGAGGGATACAGTTGACATTTCGCGTCCGTATGACCCTTCATCAGAACTAAGACCTATAGAAATGAGATGAAGTATATGCTGGTAGAAGAGGGTGGGACAGGACAGCTCGATAGAAGGCCAGTGATAGTTGGAAGCCAAGAAGAGACTGCCAACAATGTCAAAGACAAAAGGACAAAAGGGTGTTGACGGTGGTGATATTATCTAAAAGATGTGCTAATGGGGACATTAAGGGAAGCAAGCTAGTGGCAGATGGCCCTAGTGCGGGTGGGGTGGGGAGAAGGGATCTAAATTGGGCTAAAGGGTGGAGATGAAACAATAAATCGAAATAAATTTAAAAATAGGTGGGAAAAGAAAAAAATTGTGCAAAAAAAAATTGATAAATTATTGGAAAAAGGGGGATCGGAAAGGGGGTGGGGATGGACGAGAGAGTTCATGATCTGAAATTGTTGAACTCAATATTAAGTCAATATTAAAATTACTTAGACTAGTTGACTACCTATTTAGGTATCTGTGGCCCCCGAACCTAGGAAATCTAACACCTGGGAATGAATGAGTTCGAAAGCAAGCAAGTCTGGCCAGTTAATTCTGTAATACCATGTATCAACCTGTATAAATTATTCTCAGTTTCATTGCTCATCACATGATGTGTTCAAAGTACACCAGAATTGAAACATTGATGTGCCGTGGACCTGTTTGGAACGAACGACTTTGAAGGCAAGACAAGTTGATATGGCCGTTCAGAAAGCAATTGGCTTTATAAATAGATGCATAGGGCAGAGTTTTATGTTCGGCGTGCGGGCATAATCTGACGCACGATGGCGTCAGGCGTGCATCCCAACGTCATTGTGCACTCGCGCGATATTTCATTCAGCGGGCGAGCGAGAGTCGGCTGCGTGCCCGCCAATAACTGAAAGGCCTATTAAGGCTATTAACAAGCTAATTAAAATCAAATTAACGCTGCCCGTCCAACCTTACAGTTGGCGGGCAGGCGAAAAGGCCAAGCAACCTTTACAGTTTTTAGGAAACCTCATCCACGAGCAGGATGAGGCTTCTTAAAGCAAATGAGCATTGACTAAAAACTTTATTTTTGAATTAAAAACATGTCCCAGCTCATGTGACATATGAGGGGACACGTCTTTGAAAAATTTTTGCTGTCTTTATTAATTTTTTTTAAAAACCGCTTCCATCTCCCTGAGGCTCAGAGCTGCCTCGGGGAGATGAAAGCACTCTTTCATGCGTGAACTGCGCGCCAGGCCCGCTCTCCCTCCTCCCCCAGCCCGCACAGGTAGCTGCCACTCGCGATCCATGCAGGGAGGACCTTAATTGCCACCCCACCCCGCGTGAAATCGCAGAGCGGAGTTGATCGCGGGCAGCGGTCAGCTTCCCGGCTGCCCCTGCCCGCCGAACCCACCCAACGAGGGAAACATTCTGCCCATAGAGCCTAATTGCAAGAAAATGATGCTGCAAGTTTATAAAACACTGGTTGTGCCTCAGCTGAAGTACTGGGTAGAATTTGATGGAGCCCGCTGAAGCGGGGGTGGCTAGCCAGGAAATGACAGGTGGCCCCACGTAAATTCCTGGTGATGGAGAAACTGTCCGGCATTTAGTGGGGAGAGGGAAGTACCCAACGCTGGTGACGGGATGTCAATTAGATTCATTAACGATGCACTGGAGAGCAATCATCCTCGAGTCTGATTATCCCCGAGTTTAATAGTAGCTCAGGGATTTAATGGGTCTCTTGCACCTCCCGAAAGCCCCCCAGCAAATCCTGTCGGGTGTGCATACGGCCTTCTGGGAAGGGTCCCTCTTTCACAGGCACTCAGTGCCTGATCGAAGGACCCGGCATTGGCAAGGGGTGGGGTTGGGTGGGGATGGCGCTAAAGGCCACACCCTTGCCCTTGCATCCAACCCCCGCCTCCGACCCCTCCCGCCAGCAACCTCCTCTCTGCTACCCCCCATTCTGTCCCACTTGCCTGTTTCCAGGGATCAATCCTTGGTGAAAGCCTCAGTGCATTGCTGGCAGTGAAGGGCAGTGAAGGGCAGCCAGCCTCAGATTGAACAGCTGCTCTCAGGGACGGAATCTCTGCCTGACTGAAAATAATTGGCAAAAGGAGTAAACGCCATGTGAGGAAAAATATTTTTACACAGAGGGTGGTTGGAGTCTGGAACAGACTTCTTGAAAGGGTGGTGGAGGCAGGTTCGATCGAGTTATTCAAAGAGGAATCGGATTGCTACCTGAAAAGAAATAATGTGCAAGGTTACGGGGGTAAAGCAGGGGAGTGGGACTAGGTGGAATGCTCTTTCAGAGAACTAGTGCAGATGCAATGGGTTGAATGGCCTTCTTCTGCACTGTAAAGATTGTGATTCTACGATTGCACGTGGAAAGGTGATGCAGAGCTCCCACCGGCTCTCCCACCGGTGTGCGGGACCTCTGTTACCTCAACTAAATCCTACCCATTGTATCCAATTCTGGGCACCACATTTTAGAAAGGAATTCAATGCTTTGGAGAGAGGGCAGAGAACATTTACTCGATTGATACCAAGGATGAGGGATTTTGGTTATGTGGCAAGACTAGAGAAGCTGGAATTATTGTCTTTTGAGCAGACAAGGTTCAGGGGAAACCATCCTGAAATTGCTATAAATTACCCCACTAAAGTCAGTGAACATCAGAGTACCTGTGCAGTAATGCTGAAAACAGAACTCATCTCCACATCACCTATCCTGTGTGGCGATGGATGAAGAAAAGAATGAGACATTTAATGCGCACAAGATATCTCAGTCTTTCAAGCAGCACATTCTTTTCCTATCCATCTAATGTTCCCTATTCCACTTCCTGAAAACAAGAATAGTGCATGGAGGATTCAGAATGCCAAAAGCAGTGTTTTATAGTGAATCATGCTCTAGTAAGCAAGACTCAGATGCACTTTACAATGGGTGAAAAGCGAAGCACCTGAGAGCACGATTACAGTGGAATGTCCGCAGACACTTTGGTGATGTTCCATTTTGTACTCATCCCAAGGTTTTCAGTTTCTTCACATTCTCTATAAAAGGAAAAGGTCACCCACAATAAGTGGCAATGAAGTGCCGTGGGTGGAAATGGGAAAACTTTCAGGCCCTTTTGTAAGAATGAGAAGGAAGCTTTACAACGTTGCAGCAAACACACCAGGGAGGCAGTAGGAGATGTCAAGTTTGGAGGAGAGCTGTCAGGCTCAGTTGATAACGGAATGGCTCACCTATAATACTGCAAGTGTTTC
Source organism: Cetorhinus maximus (assembly GCF_964194155.1). Taxonomy (NCBI): domain Eukaryota; kingdom Metazoa; phylum Chordata; class Chondrichthyes; order Lamniformes; family Cetorhinidae; genus Cetorhinus; species Cetorhinus maximus. The sequence continues at coordinate 6,582,026 of NC_135883.1, read as the reverse complement.
CATCTTCAGGCAATCTGATTAATTGAAAGGTAAACTATCATTCTAAGGTAAAAGCAATGAGTGGCTTTTGCGTCTCTCAGATATTGGTCTTTTACAGAAAACAGGATCTGACGAGCAACCTGTCAGCACCATTCCCACCCGATTCATCGACTCTGTCATGGTACCTTCCCAATCCGAACACCCAGGTACATTTGCTCAGTAAGTAAGTCAGTCAGAGGGTATATTGTAAGATGTTAGTGAGCAGGAGGATCTGGAAGAGATAACACAGATCCAGATGGTTGAAGGAAAAGGGAATAAAAACATACAGGAATGGGGTGGGCACACTGGTTTAGGTCTATTGCTTGAGTAAAGGATAAACGCAAACATGAATTTTTTGGCCAAATAGCACGTTTCAGCGCTCTAATGGTGTTGACAGATCCCTCACAGGTGAAGACCATGGGAAGGGTTGTCTCTGGTGTTTGGATGATCAACGGTGATGGAAGGGGCCAATTCTTGTTCTGCAGGATCTTGAACAGTTGGGACACAGGAGCTCCTGTTTGGGGACGTCCTCTGGTATAAGCAGATTCCTTCCATTGTCTGCGCCCATCTTCAGCGGCCTCATGTCCGTTTGTTTCAAACTTGTAGATTGTTTTCCTGGTGTTGTGCACCAACCGTCTCTGTCGGCAGCCTCCTGCTCCCAACACCTGTTGATCAGTGTTAGCCAGGGAGGGCTATCTTTTCAGCTGGTCTTTGAAGTGTTTGCAAAGTGCATCTCAGTCTTGCTTACCAGAGTATGATTCACTATAAACTGCTGCTTTTGGCATTCTGAATATTCCATGCATGACACATGTCCTACCCAACGGAACTGGCTCAGTTAAGAACTTAATTGTTTGTGACATAGTCCTGCCATCTGATGGTTATGATGGATCGAAGATATCGCTGATGGAAGCGCACCAACAGTCACATTTCTTTTCTGTACAGAACCCATGATTTTGATCCATGCACCAAATGGGTGATGATGACAATCATTCTGTATTCTTACATTTTGGTAGCGATGCAAAGTGAATGGGTTTGCCAGATACGCTTAGAGAAGCAGCCAAAGGAGTTATCAGCCTTGGAGAGTCAATTGTTGCTTGTCCTTGTTGACAATGGCAACATTTGTGATAATGCTACCTCAACTGGGTAAACTGTTCTACTGCATAGACGTTGCGGCAGTCAATGCTGATCCGTGGTGGATTTTAATTTCCTCAGGGCCATGGTTGGTGCAGCACTTCTGTTTCATTTAGGCTAATATTAAGACCAAAGGCATTTGCTGCCTCAGAGAAACAGTTTACAATAAGTTGCACTGCCTCCTGCATTTCTGTCAGAAGAGCCAAATAGCATATTTCTATACTCTAACTTCTATCTAACTCTGTGTTCTTTGTGAAAGTCAGGCACAAATTGCCCAGAGCTGCAAAAAATGCATCATTTTAAGAGTTTATTTCATAATTACTAATGTTAAGCCTAATATATTTTAAAACACACGAGTTTGCTGGTGATGTGGGAAAGCTGATACCGGTAAGCCAGCGTGTATTGGTATCGGTGTCGGTCCCAGCCTGGATAAATGGAAAGGATCGGCAGCAGGAAGGGAATCCGCCTGTAAAACCACTCGCCAAATCCAAAGAAAAATTATGGTTAATATGAAGATGGTCAACCAGCATTATGGTGACCCCAAGTAACATGGGAAAAAGCCAAAAAAGGAAGGAAGGTAGGAAAGCTGTTACCATATGAAGTCATCTTTTCATATTGAGCAGTGATATATCAGATTGCAAGCATAGAGGGATAAAACAATACAAACAGAACTTCATCAAATTTAGAGCCTCAGTCTAACATCTTATCTGAAGGGCGGCTTTCCAACAGTGCAACGTTTCCTCAGCACTACATAGGAGAGTCAGCCAGGTTTATGGACTTCACTCCTAATATGATATGCAAGAAATTGATGCAAGCAGACACACAAAACATACTACAATTAAATATTAGCATAAAGTTAATGGGTTTGTAAAGTTATCAATGGATGAAAAGCAAAATCCTAAACTGCAACCAGATTCAGCGACATTGCACCTGTGACCCAACAGCAAGACCTTCAACCTCACATTATGAAATCCTTTCCAGTCACACCTTCCAGTTGTACCTATTGTTCGTCTGATTCTCGATACTGCACCGCTAATTACTACCTGAAGCCATACCTTCAGCCAAATGCCTATATCTGATGGAATTTTCATTTCCTTGCTCCTTCGATTTGAATCAAACCCAAATTCTGTCCATTAGCCCTTCCCAAACTCCCTGCTCAGCATCCACCTGTCATAACGGGGTGCAATGTAATTGGGGAATGGAATTTCCTGCCCCCTGAGGGTGGGATGGCAGGTCGGGGGGTGGGATTGTAAAATTGGGCACCATGGCAATGGCACATACCTGCCCACTTCTGCTAAGACTTTACCAGTGGCAGGGAGGTGTTGGGTGGCCCGCTCGTTCCATGGGCTAATTAAGGCCCTTAAGGGGGGAGCCAATTAATGGCCCATGGGGGTGCAACACTCACCTCAAGCCAACTAATGGCCCGACAACTATTAAATGGCGGCAGGGCAAGCCAGCCAAGCAGAGGTGAGATTGCCCCTGACTTTTATGCCAGGGGAAGGGCAGGGACCCCACCTCCTGCCAGAGATCAATTCTGACCTGGAGGAAATTTCAGGCAGGTGCGGAGTAGAGTGTGTGTGAAATGCACTTACTGACTTAAGTTTCAGGCCCAGGGTATTTTAACTCCCTCATTTAAATATTCCTCTTAACTCTCCACCTGGAACAGGTTGGAAATGGGTGTAGAGTAGCTGCTGGCAGCAACAACAACTACTAATATATATATACATATAAAAATAGCACCTTTAATATAATGAAATAACTCAAGGCACTACACAAGAGCATTATGAAACAAAATATGACACTGAGCCACAGGAGGAGATATTAGGTCAGATGACCAAACGTTTGGTCAAAGAGATAGGTTTTAAGGAATATCTTAATTACAGAAAACAAGGTGAAGGGAGGGTATTCCAAATTTTGGGGCCTAGGCAACTGAAGGCATGGCCACCAATAGCGGAATGATTAAAATTAACATGCTCAGAGGCCAGAATTAGAGAAGCACTGATACCTGAGGCTTGTGGGGCCGCAGGAGGTAACAGAGATGGGTAGGGGCAAAGCCAAGAAGGGATTTGAAAACAGCAATGAAAATTTAAAATGAAGGCAGTCAAAGGTCAGGCAGCCCTATGCACCCAGTCAGTTTACAGCTAAGTGGCAGGGATGAAGAGGTGTTTTATGAATGATCTCATGAGGGAGAATCCGGGGCCTTTTCCCCACAAAGCAAAGTTTAACACTTACCTTGGATCTTTGTCATTCCCCCCAGCTGCTGACTTGCTTCAGCCTGGTGGGAAAGCTACAGTGGCTAAGGTCATCTTGGGATTCTGATTAGCATTTAAGAACAAAGCTTCTGCATGCGTCTAACGGGCACCTCATCCTCCAGCGAAACCAGCAGTGTTAAAATCGGAAATAAGCAGGAATGGAGCCACTCCATTTCTGTCCAATAGGGAAAGTTAAAGTTTCCTGCACTGCTTTGCATGCGGAGTACTTTAAAATGTACACATATATGCAGTTAAAATAGTGAAATCTCTGTCACAGGCGCATTATCCGTGAATACCAAGGAAAAGGAATTAAAACTGGCAATGACATCTTGTTTTGCTTCATGGCTCATTCACCCTGTCTTCACTGAGCCACACTGTTCTCTGTCCCATAAAATCCAAATTTTAAAATACTTATCTTCATCGTAAAATTTTCCCATGGCCTGACTCCAACTTTCCTCTGCATCCTTCCCTCCCATACCCATCAGCCCTCTAATTCTGAACTTCTGGGAATTCCATGCCCCTTCCACTCCACTATTAGTGGCATTGTCTTCAACTGTCTTAGTCCTGTTTTCTGCAACTTCATTCCTAAATCCTTCTGCCTCTCTACTTCTCTCTCTGCTTTTTAAATACCTCTGAAAACCCATTGTTCTGACCAAGCCATTGGTCACCTCTCTTGACTTCCTATAGCTACTTGGAGCCCATTCCTTGCTGCTTCCTTGAAGTCCTTGGGATGTCCTGCTACATAAAAGATGATACATAAAAAATGGTTCTGAAAAAAACAATTGCTGACCTGGTATGCTAACCTTACTTCCCTCTCTCCACAGATGCTGCCTGACCTGCTGAGTGCTCCAACATTTTCTGTGTTACATTTCAGATTTCCAGCAGGTGCAGTGTTTTGCCAGATGTTGCATTGAGACAAAACCTAATGATATATCATTAAACAAGTTAAGTACATATGATAACGCTGGTTTGTTATGGCCAGATTACATGAAATATGACAGAAAATCAACTGTGTTGATGCAACTGTGTTACAGTTGCTTCTAAACACAAAAAAGGATTCAACAGCTTATTTTTCTAGAACTTTGAGTGCAGATGGCTATGCTACCCAAACTACATGTTTATTTGGTATTTAGGAGTGATCTTTATAAAGGCTCCCAGCTTCACCAATGCAAGCCCCAGTAAATTCAAGGTGAGGGCCTATGATGAAGTAGGGGATTCACCATAGGATTGATGAGGTTTACCATGAGAAAAGGACAAAAAGAGAGGTTATTTACAGCATAAACAGATCCAGACAAAAAAAAATCAAGACCAAAAAAAATCAAGAGGGAGCAGCAATTGTCGAGGACATCTGTGATATCTCAGGAGAACTTTTTTTTGACCAATTATGTTAATAAATCATTCTCTTTATTGCCTTTGGCTACTGTATACTCAACTGCACAGTTAAAATACCATAGTGCACCAACAGGAGCACTTCACAGACTGAGGAGCTTTGGAGGCCTGAGAGGTAACAAAGTTAACAAAAGTAAAATATCATTCTTTTTGGACTCAGCATGTTGAGGCTGTCTTTCAAACAGAATCAATATAAATGTGCAACGCAACTTTTAGAATCATTAAATTAACAATTTTACTTCATCAACTCCAGCAGTCCACTCAGAGGAAAACGGCTCTCTCCCCCTAAAATAGGCCAAACTAGCACTTAAGACATGCTGGAGCGATTATTGAAAACTCTCGAGTTCTTACATTTTAAATCACTTTTCAAAACAAAAATATTATTTGACTTGGCATTGAGATCATGCTTACTATAAAGTGATTGTTTCATAAACTGAAACCAAGTGCTCCAAGACAAAAAATAAAACATTTTCAATGCGTTTCCATTACCACCCCAACATATCTTGAGTAATTTCCATACTTACGACTACATGCTAGCAGAGTGACAGACATTCGTTAAATCAGAGTGATTTTTAAGCAGTGAGAAAATCTGTTAAACTATGTTTCCCTTGTAACTTTATTTCAGAAATATCTGGCTAAAGGACTGTCATGTTGGCAGGGAATAACCAATATAATGTAACGCCCTTTTAATTACAGTATGTCCTCACTTAAAGTTGTGGTTGTGTTCCTGAAAATCGCGCCTTTAAGTGAAACAACTTTAAGGGCAGAAATTTTCGCTGGGCAGGCGGGTGTGCGCCAGCCCCGCTCAAGCCTGAAATGATGCGCGTTGATGTCGGCTGAGCGTGCCGACGTCAACGCGCAGTCACGCGATAGTTCGGTGGGCGGGTGCGCGCGCGCCGGAGCTGGTAGAGGCCTGCTGACAATTTAAAGGCCTGAAAAGGCCATTAAGTAATCAGTTAAATATAAATTTTTGCTGCCGATCCAACCTGACGGTTGGCGGGCAAGCGAAAGGCCAAGCGGCCTTTGCGTTGTTTTGGAAACCTCACCCACGGGCGGGATGGGGTTTCCAAAAGCAAATAAAAATAAAATAAAAACTTTAGTTTTTCATCAATAACGTCCCTGCTCATGCGGCAGAGTCACATGAAGGGACATGTTTCATTACATTTTTATTTTTTATACATCTCTTCATCTCCCTGGGACAGCTCCGTGCCTCAGGGAGATTATGAAGCGCTCGCTCGCGCGCATGCGCCAAGTTTGTGCTCGGCCCGCTCGCACTCCATCCCCCACCACCCTGTCCCCAGCACAGGCAGCACTCAGCGCTGCTGCTCGCGTTTCATGCTGGGCAGGCCAAAAATCACGGTCAGGTGCCGATCATGGGCGGCAGGCAGCTTCCTGACCTCACCCCCCACCCCGAGGGCAAAATTCTGCCCTAAGTAAATCATGGGTTTCCATAGGAATCAATGTTAAAGCTGGAGTTAGGTTCCTTCGGACAGTTCTTGCCCAGAGAAACTAATGTACAAGTTGAAATACTGTACCATACAGGCATTAATAGCTGGAATAACTTGCAAAGTACAATAAATCACTGAAATAGTGTATACGTTCAAATTGGATAACACTAAATCACCCAAAGTAGTCCTGAGTAGCACACCCACAGCACTCCTGAAATTCAGCTCAACTTTTTGTTTGCTTTCCTTTTCCACTCTCTCTCTCCCTCTTCTTTCCCACTCTGTCTCTCTTTCCAGAGCCAGGATCTCTTCCTGATAGTTTGCAGGGGCCGAGCTCCTGTCCTGAGGGTGCGGTGGATGGAGCTGGGGAGGGAGGGGGGGAGGTACGGGGGTGGGGGGCTGCTGATGGAGCTAGGGGGAGCCTTGGAGGGCCAAGGCTGGACCCTGGTGGCCAGGGAAGGAGCCAGGGGGGCAGGTGGAAAGAGCCTGCACAGGGAGGTGGGGTGAACGGAGCCACAGGCCTTGCTCCCTCCCTGCATCCCAGGTTACTCACACTTCATCACCCAGATTGGCGGCCAGCAGCTTCCCGTCACTGCCCAGAGCTCCTGCTCCTGGATCTTGGGCCTCGCTCTGTCCCCACAGCCATGGCCTCTGGTGAGTGTGGCGGGGGCTCCAGCATTAGAACATGGCAGTGGCTGGCCCAAAGTTCAGCATGGGGTGGGAGGGTGAGGGCGGGGCCAGAGTGCAGATGGCGCAAAACTGAAAGTGGCAACGTCAATTGAAAAAAAGCCCTAAAGAACAAACAACTTTAAAGCAAAACAACTTTAAACAAGGTGACTTAAAGTGAGGACTTGCTGTATTACTTCAGTCTAAGAACCTTGACCCCAGTCTTTAGTATCAACAAGAACTGTGTAACACCTGCTTCATCTGAAACATCCTCATATACTTAAACACATAATAATGTCTTCGATAACATTTCTTGGTGACCGCCCTTCTGAGCCCGGGCAATATGAATTTCAAAACAGCTAATGGGTTTGCTTGATTTTCCAGTTCTGCTAATAGTCAAAGAATCTTTAAAATAAAGAAATATTACATGGCATATTTTATGGAGACTGTATGTTACAGGTGTTTTCTGCCAATTTTAACTCCTTTTGTAGGTCATTATGCAATTCTAACAGCACATAGAGCCAAATATTTTCTCCTTATGAAAATAAGAAGTCCAGACATCAAAACAACTTATTTTTAATATGATAGACTCCACCCCTATCGACTTCTCAGCACCAAACCTAGCATAATTTGATCTGAACAGTAAACCAATTTAACAATGCAGGTTTTGTACTTACATAGTAGCAGCCGGCTTTGGAGAACTCATTATCCGCCAGATAATATCACAACACTTGTACAGTTCACTGAAATACACGGAAAACTAAAAATGTCAACACCACAAGCTTTTTTTTTCAAAAACATGCAAGCTTGTTTGTTATGGTGGGACAATTCAATTAAAAATAAGTTGTATTGACAATGCTGAATTAATACACATCAGTTCTGTCAGATTTTGAGGAAAGACCACATTTTAGTGCCTTGAGTATAGATCCTTCATCAATACTGAAAAATAGGAGGTAGAGAATGATATTAATACAATCAGAAATAGGGGTAGGGAAAAATGTACATATGAATAAAGCAGAAAATGCAAAGAGGAATCAAGCAATGATTGACAGAGCAGATTTTACAGTCAAGTATTTATTTACTTATTCGTTGATGGGCTGTGGGTGTCATTGGTTAGACCAGCGTTTATTGTCCATCCCTAACAGCCCTTGAGAAGGAGTAGTGAGTCATCATCTTCAACTACTGCAGTCCATGTGGTGTAGGCACACCCACAGTGCCGTTAGCAAGGGAGTTCCAGGATTTAATCCAGTGACAGTGAAGGAATGATGATACAGCTCCAAGTCGGGATGACACGTGGCTTGGAGAGGAACTCGCAGGTGGGGGCGTTCCCATTCATCTGCTGCCCTTGTCCTCCTAGATGGTAGAGGTTGCGGGTTCGGAAAATGCTGTTGAAAGGAGCCTTGGCAAGTTCCTGCAGTGTACCTTATATATGGTACACATTGCTGCCACTGTGCATCGGTGGTGGAGGGAGTGAATATTCAAGATGGTGGATGGGGTGCCAGTCCAGTGGGCTACTTTGTCCTGGATGATGTCGACCTTCGAGTGTTGTTGGAGCTGCACTTATCAGACAAGTATAGAGTATTCCATCACACTCCTACTTGTGCCATGTGGGTAGTGGACAGGCTTTGGGTAGTCAGGAGGCGAGTTACTCACTGCAGGATTTCCAGTCTCTGACCTGCCTTTGTAGCCACAGTATTTATATGGCTAGTCCAGTTCAGTTTCTGGTTAATGGCAACCCCCAGGATGTTGACAGTGAGGGATTCAGCGATGGTAGTGCCACTGAATGTCAAGGGGAGATGGTCAGATTCTCTCTTGTTGGAGATGGTCATTGCCTGGTACTTGTGTGGCACAAATGTTACTTGCCACTTGTCAGCCCAAACCTGAATGTTGTCCAGGTCTTGCTGCATTTAACACATGGACTGCTTCAGTATCTGAGGAGTCGCAAATGTTGCTGAACATTGTGCAACCATCAGCGAACATCCCCACTTCTGACCTTATAATGGAGGGAAGGTCATTGAGGAAGCAGCTGAAGATGGTTGGGCCGAGGACATTACCCTGAGAAGCTCCTGCAGCAATGTCCTGGGACTAAGATGATTGACCTCCCACAACCAGAACCAGCTTCCTTTGTACTAGGTATGACTCCAACCAGTGGAGAGTTTTCCCCTGATTCCCACTGACTCCAGTTTTGCTGGGGCTCCTTGATGCCACACTCAGTCAAATGCTGCCTTGATATCAAGGGCAGTCACTCTCACCTCACCTCGGGAGTACAGCTCTTTTGTCCATGTTTGAACCAAGGCTGCAATGATGTCAGGAGCTGACTGGCCCTGGCAGAACCCGAACTGAGCATCAGTGAGCAATTATTGCTGAATAAGTGCAGCTTGATAATGCTGTCAATTACACCTTCCATCACTTTGCTCATGATTGAGAGTAGACTGATGGGGCTGAAAGTATCCAGGATGGATTTGTTCTGCTTTTTGTGGACAGGACGTTCCTGGGCAATCTCCACATTTCTGTGTTGATGCCAGTGTTGTAGCTGTACTGGAAGAGCAGTAGGTAGAACTGACAACATTCAAGAGACAATTGCAACTTGCACCCAGAGCAAGCGTTTTCTACACTGCCTTGAGGCAAATGTGACTCTGGGCCTCATTTGAATACTGTGGGTGCAGCTTACTGGTTGGAAATGGTGAGAAATTGGTTGGTGGTGTAGGTCATCCTAGGGTGGGGGTCAGGTATGGAAAGAGGGTTCTGGAAGCAGACCAGAATCCTTTTGTCACATCAGACCCCAGGTTTTTAAGCTCTCCTTTTTCACTATTTCCCAGGCCTCCCACTTTCATAGCTCATTACACAGCATTTATCTCTGAACATCTTGATGCTTCCATCCGTTCTTTGGCACAGATGATCTGTTACATCATTCCACTCCTCATTTTTTGGCGGGTCACATTGTTTTTATATGCATATTATCCTCTTCTCTTTTTCTGATTGTTTTAATATGCCTGTTTGACTCTTTATTTTTCAAACTTGAAGAAGGATCGGCACCCAACATTTTAAACTTAACTGTTCTCTCTACAAAAGTTGTGTTTCTCTAGTACTTTCTGCACTTGTTTCAGCTTTTGCACTTGCTAGGCTGCTGGTACTATGAAACCCAGTTCATTGGAAGAAAAGAAGCCAATAACATGTGTTTATACAGCGCCATTCACAACTTCGGGATACCCCAAAGCTCTTTGCAGCCAATGAAGCACTTTGGAAGCGTGGTCACTCTTGTTATGAATGAAATGCAGCAGCCAATTCACACGTGGCAAGTTTCCACCAAGGACAATGTGAACATGACCAGATATTGGCTCAGAAATCGCAATCATAACCATGGCAAAACTTTCAGCGTCGTCATCATTACTGTGCAAGACTGACAGCAATATCCGGAGTTCACATGGGCGCAGTTAAAAGCTGAAATCCAGGAACTGCTGTCAGTGATTATCCTCCACAGGATGCGCTGCTGCAGTCTTAGTAGCTGCAATTAACACAGAATCATTGATTTGACACAAACTTCAACTTTTTGCACCCTATTTTGTTTTTTGAAAGACATTGAAAATGTTGAGCCTTGGTGAATTTGAGGTGTAACTAAGTTTTTAACAGAGTGCTAAGTCAATAATTACTGCTGAACAAACTCTCAGGCTCAAAAAAAACTAAGTGTGAAGTGTCATTCCTTCATTCCATGATAAAAAAAAATCCATGCTTTTTGAAATAATGAAAATTAATTTTCATTTTTACCAGTGGAGGAGAATTACTGTACAGAAGGGATCAACTGAGTTAAGCAGCGGATTGTATTTGCACTCACAGAACTAGAACTGAATCTAGTGAACATTGAATGCAACAAAATCGGAACTCAGACCAAATTTTTATTTGGTACAAGTGGTGCAAAAAGCCTTGCCTTCTGCAAAGATTTATATCGTTCACTTTTTTCCGCCTTGGTGATACTCTGCCTCGTGGTGGTAGATTCCTCGTTATTCGAGTATGCCCAAGCTCTAAGTGACTTCATTGTCTTCTGTGGGTACTCTCGTGACTGAAGAGTCCCATGCAAGATTGACATAGATGTCCACAGAGGACTGGCAGTTCATATTGTCAATGCAGGTGCTTTGGGCGGGCTTCTCCAGCTATGCCACCTCTGACCTTCCTCTGAGCATGCTGGATGTTGCAAAGTTTGGCATACATGGTCCTCGAAACATACTGAACCAAATTTCAGGGCTTGCCTCCATGTGAGCTGGTTGGCTACACTGTTTCCAGAGAGGCGATAGAGAGGTGGTTTGCAATGCAGAAATTTGTAAGGCTCTTTTTTAGGAAGTTCTTGTATCACTTGTACTGACCACCTTGATGACATTTTGCCTGAGACAGTTCCCCATAGAAGATCTGCATGGGAATTCTGCTGTCATCCATGTGGGAGACATGGCTTATCCGTGGAAATTGAATTTTCTGGAGGGTGGTCTCCACTCTGTTGAGCCCGACACAATGAAGGACCTCGTTTTTTGTGATTTTATCCTGCCATCAAAATCTCATAATGGACCTCAGGTATCTTTGGTGGGACTGTTCCAGGACTATAGAAGACCTACGCCACACAGCAGGGTGGTAAGGACAATGGCCTGATAGAGTTTGACTTTAGCCTTCAGCTTAATGCCACGCTACTTCCAGACATAATCATGGAGTCGGCTGTAGGCAGAACTTCTCTTCTGGATGCGTGCACAGATGTCTTCATCAGCATCCCGAGACAGCACGCTACCAAAATGCCCTGCACCAAATTTGCGAATTGTTAGCCTATTAACCTGAATACAAAGCCAGGAAAATGAGTTTCCAGGTGCATATTGGAATGCACTGGAGTAAACTTTGGAACTCAACCATAAAGCAAGTCAACTACAGTGAAATAATTCGGTCCATAGCACTCTGCGAAAACTGCAATACAATGTTGCCTGACATTTTTTTTTAAATAATCAAGTTGCAATAGGTAAATAAGCAAAATCCATGGAGAGCTCCAACAGCTTAATTATCCCATCTTCACTCTTGCCCCATGTGAAAGATTGGGTTATTTAAGATTAGTACGGTAATACAAGGTAAACTACTTATGTTCAAAGTTATCCTAGTCCCAAGCTTCATGTGCCTATTTGAGTGCTATTTTGTATTTTAGGGTTTGGAAACCACAGACAGAGAGTAACGGGCACCCAGAAGGCTGTAATAATTTGCTTACATCCTGCACATTGAACAACTGTTCAGAAGACCATCAGTAACAACAATGAAGTTGAACAAAACAGATCAGATAGAGATCCAGGACACTGCGCTCGAATATGACTTATGGTACTGATGCACAGGTTGTGACTAAACAAGACATAACAATACCAGGCAAGTGGTGGGGGTTGTGGGGGGGCGCAGTGGGTGTGGGGGTTAGGGGTGCAAAAACAACTAGATTCTCCAAATGCACATTATATTCCATCCCTGCTTTTGTAATATTGCCAAAGTAATAACTGTTAAGATTATGACAAATCAGAGCCTATAAAAGGAAATGTGAAGTTAAATATTCCAGCTTCTAAATACCTTCAGCCCACCACCAACAACACCCTACCCCACGAGCCACCACCCCCACCCCCCATACCTCCCACTGCAACAGAAGAGTAGGAGAGCCACAAATGACAAAATAGCTTCAAAAGGTAATGGCAATGTTGCTTTCATTGCTTTCCATTTCTCTCCTGGTGTTTGACAAGGTGGTTACTAAAACCCGTTCAATAATATCACCACCTTCAACACCTCTTTGTTCTTTTGTCTGTGACATCTTTTGGTTATCTGCTCCTATCACTGCTTGCTTGTCCCTACAACCACCCCCCACTTCTCCCCCCCCCACCTTAAACCAGCTTATATTTCACCCCTCTCCTATTTTTACTTAGTTCTGTTGAAGGGTCATGAGGACTCAAAACGTCAACTTTGTTCTTCTCCGCCGATGCTGCCAGACCTGCTGAGCTTTTCCAGGTATTTCTGTTTTTGTAATGGCAATATTATTTGGTCTAGAAAGTAGTTGTTGTTTTGACAACATTCGGTTGTAAAATCCATGTACTGCTTTTATGATTGGATTTAGAGACAGGAATCATTTATGCTGTGTTTCCATGCTAGAGTGAATTCTTGTAGCTCCCAACACACTCTGAAATCTTCCATGTGTTCACCAAAACTGTTGGAACTCATTACCATTAAAACCAGCAACAAGAGCATTTGATTCCCCAAGTCTTGTGCTCCAGGTCCCATAACTCCAAAGCTGTGGCCAGCCACATCACCAGTCTCTATTGGAAAGCTGGTACATCCTCATCCACTCTCTATTTCTCTGTGAATTAGCCAGTGCAATCACTGACACTAACTAATCCCTGCCTAATGGAAATATCAGAACTGGCACTTGGAAGTGAGCAAGCAAATGAAATTCAAGGAGTTGCAGCAGAGCCAGCCTTGGAACACCTGTACAGTCTTATCCTCAAATACCATGTCTTTCACATCATTGTCATCACTTTTATCATCATAATTCAAGGGAAAGACTTCTCTTGCCTCCTGCTCCTTGACCTCCACCTCCTCCATTACCAGCCTCTACTAAACCACCCCAACTGCTACAGTGGTTCTGAAAGGGAAAAAAAGGTCATAAGCTAAGAATGCAGGAGTCAGGAGACAAAGAAAGAGTGAAAGCCTCTGGATGTCTGCTGTTTCACAGGGGGATGCCATGGTAACAGTGCAGATGTATACCCATGCATACACTGTAGCATCACTCTTGCCATCTCCCACAGGTAAAGCAGTGACTCACCATCAGCTCTATGGCCTAGTCCTCAAGGTGGATGGGGTATGGTCAACTCTAAGCCATCCAGACTTGGAAGCATTGTGAGTAGGTTTCTCAGTCCATCCCTTTATCTCTCAGGATTTGCCCTACTAAACATTCAATGTGCCGGCCACACAATTGACAGCAGATTTCACATGTACTTTGATCCACAAGGCAAATCATCTGAATTTCCATCACTCTGCTAAACATGATTGCTGAATTTGCATAATATGATCAGACTGCTTTATAAACTGTAAACTAACCTGCCTCGAACAGCCCCGGCCTAAATGAGCTGCTTTTGGACGGATCTCACTGGCGGTTAGCACTGCAACAGCTGCTATGATTTTCTTAAAATGTAGTTTTAGATTTATTAAAAACTATTGCAGCTGATGTGACCGACATTGTTAATCATACTCTTCTTTGTCCCATTAACCCAGAGAGCTGTTGTGCAAACTTTTATCAGAATACAAATTATTTTGAAGGTTACATGCTCAGTGAATAAAATATATTCTACTCTTGCTCTTGATCTAAAAATTACATGCCCCAGAGATAGGTACAATGTTTTTATTCATACCCTCATGTAAAGACGCAATGGGACCATGACAAATACAGCCAGAAAGGCAAGATAAAAATAGACCATTACTACAAAAGAAACCGAGGCGGAATTTAATGCTCATGACAGTGGGTCCATTCACTGGCTGGAGAGCCAGTGGCAACCCCATTGCTGCCGCTCCTAATCCCCCTGCTCATCCCCCTGCTGCCGCCGCTCCTCATCCCCCTGCCGCCGCCGCTCCTCATCCCCCTGCCGCCGCTCCTCATCCCCCTGCCGCCGCTCCTCATCCCCCTGCCGCCGCTCCTCATCCCCCTGCCGCCGCTCCTCATCCCCCTGCCGCCGCTCCTCATCCCCCTGCCGCCGCTCCTCATCCCCCTGCCGCCGCTCCTCATCCCCCTGCCGCCGCTCCTAATCCCCCTGCCGCCGCTCCTAATCCCCCTGCCGCCGCTCCTAATCCCCCTGCCGCCGCTCCTAATCCCCCTGCCGCCGCTCCTAATCCCCCTGCCGCCACTCCTAATCCCCCTGCCGCCACTCCTAATCCCCCTGCCGCCACTCCTAATCCCGCTGCCGCCACTCCTAATCCCGCTGCCGCCGCTCCTAATCCCCCTGCTGCCGCTCCTAATCCCCCTGCTGCCGCTCCTCATCCCGCTGCTGCCACTCCTAGCCCCCCCGCACAACTCCAATTTAGTGCCAATCAGGTAATTACCTGGTTGGCGTTGGGAGTCCTAACCATGGGAGCGGTGTCCACTGCTGGTACCGCAGGAGGCCCAGGCTGCAGGATCGTCAATGAAGCCTGGAGCGAAGGCAGGTTTGCCGGGCCCAGTCAGGGAATTCCAGTGATGGGGAGAGGGGAGGAGACGGGGTGGGTGCTGGATGGGGATTAGTTTTAAGGGCAGGTAGGCATCTTCACACTTCGGTAACCCGTTGGGCATGCGTTACTCAAGTAGGGGGAACAGTCTACCAGGCTGCAGGCATACCCATCAGGGTTTTGGCAAGTTGCCCACATGGCACGGCCTCCCCCTGCCACAAGTTGAAAACCAGCGGTGGCAGGATGAGGCCCTTAAGTGTCCACTTATTGGCCTCATTTGGCTTCTGGCAGGAAGGCTGTCCTTGACCCTTCCCTCCCTGGATTTAATGGGGGAAAATCGGGAAGGTAACGGGGTCCCCATCCAGTACCTTCCCGCTCAACTATAGGTGTTGCACCACCTCCCAGCCCACCTCTGGATGGAGAATTTAATTCTACCCCAATTGTGTAGAACCAGAAGATATGGAATTAAGTGAAAAATAAAGTTGGAATCAATGTCGAGAAAAATTTACTTACTCAGGATGATGAATATTTGAAATAATCTGAGAAGCAAGATACTGGCAGCAAAAAACAATTCTGATTATTTAAATGTCATAAAAAAGGACACCCAATGTGCAAAATGCAGCACTGAACTTTAATGGGTCATATGATGTTTTCTTATGTTTCTATATTTGCTGTGCTTTAAATAAATATGTCACTTGAGTTTCTGGTAGGATCATACTGAAAGCATTGAAAAAATAATGCCAGATAGGATAAATCTAATGAATGTCACACTTTCACAGGGGTTGTGCCATAAATAACATTCATTATCATATTGCACAAGTTGAGGTTGCACAACTAACGTCTGAGAGAAAAAAGCAGATGTTAAAAAAGCTGACGCCAGTTCTGCTCCAATGGCAGATCATCGATTTTGTTGATACATATTTATACTAAAGCATTTATTAGTCTCCCATTCCAAAGAAAGCTGATTGGTATTTTCTGACAGTAATATAGAGCCTTCTACTAGATACCAGAAATACAACTCATTATCAAAAATCACACTGCCACAGGATTATGCTAAGATTTGTGCTCTGAACTTATACTGTTATGGACGTAGGTTTAGCTTGAAAATTATATTTTGATGCCTCAAATCATTCTGTTCTATTGACATCCACCCAGTGTTGGTTCTACATTAGAGAATCCCCACACTAACATGGTCCATCAGCAAAACCAACACAACATGTCACTTTGTAATACATATTGAGATTATTCTATAGCAGCCCGCTGACCCAAATCCAACTTGTTGGGCTGAGAGCCACATCATTCTGTTCATAGGACAGGTACAAACAGGTTACAGTCACTTCATACAATGGGTGTTCCAGTTTCCTCCAAAATATAAGAGAACTTCTGTCCCTGAAGACTCAGATACACAATACACAATGTAGCACACGCCCGTCGGCGCATTTGGAGTGACACTATCAACTTCAGGATAAGCCACAGCAAACTTTACAGTGGAAAATATATTATGGCCAGAACATAAATCATTGTGTACGCCACTCAGGTTATCGAGCAGCAGTAGTAACATCAATAAGAAAACAAGAAACTCTCAAAAACAAAAACTCTGTCCATCCTGCAAATACTGTAAGAGATGATTATAAGTATTAATCAAAAAGAGTTGGCAGGCATTCAAAAAGCAGTACACAATTATACAAACTTTCACTCAAACCTAAAATGGAATGCCTCAATTTTAAAATTCTCATCAGTGTTTTCAAATTCTTTCCCTCTAATCATCCTCCAGCCCTACAATATCTCTATACTCCTATAACCCTGGCTTCCTGTGCAATCCCCATTTCCAATGTCCCATTATTGATGGCCATCAGCTACCTTGGGCTTAAGCTCTGGATAAAAGCAAAATACTGCGGATGCTAGAAATCTGAAACAAAAACAGAAAATGCTGTAAGAACTGAGCAGGTCTAGCAGCATCAGTGGAGAGAGAAACAGGGTTAAAGTTTCGAGTCCGTAGGACCCTTCTTCAGAAGGTCATATGGACTCGAAACGTTAACTCTGTTTCTCTCTCCACAGATGCTGCTAGACCTGCTGAGTTTTTCCAGCATTTTCTGTTTCTGTGTCTTAAGCTCTGGAATTCCCTCCCAAAACTTCTCCACCTCAGTATCACCCTCTCCTTTCAGGCATGCCTTAAAACCTATCATCTCATTAACCAAGCAGTAACCTGTCCAAATATCTCCATCTGTAGATCATTGTCAAACTTTATTTGCTAGTGCTCCTATGATGTCCTTGGGATGTTCTACTATGTTAAAGGAGCTTAGGTAAATGCAAGTTGTTGTTGCTTGCTAAGAAGAAAGTCCATTATCTGAAAGAAAGCTACCATTTGGAGAAAAAAATCAAATAAACTCTTCAAGTTCTATTGGTTTACGTTTTGTGTGTGATTGTGTACAATTTTCAACTCCCCTGATAAAAATAGTTAAAAGGGTGCAGGCGATTAAAGTTTAAGGAGATAGAGTAAGCATGAAATGCAATTTTGTTTTAAGTATAATAAGGTCATGTCAGTAGACAAGGGAGATGCCACAAATCTACCAGTGTGGCTCCTGGCATGTCTGTTTTCAACAAGCCATCCTGGGGTGATACCATAAAGTACTCTCCACCGATACCCAATTGTCTCATCTACCATAACCACGTTTTTTAAAAACAAAGTGTTGGTAACTTGAATTTCCTTAATGGGAAATGTATCTTAGCACATCCCAAACCTTCGTATTTTATTGCCAATTATCTTAAATTTTTGTCCTCTGGTTACCAACCCTCCTGCCAACAGACTGGAATTTCTCCTTATTTACTCTATAAACATCCTTCATAATTTTGAGCAGCTTTACTAAATATCCCATTAACCTTCTCTACTCTTAGGAGAACAATCCAGATTGTCTTATTGCAACATAAGTAAGTCCCTCATGCGTTGTACCATTCTAGTAAAAATCTTAGCACCCTCTCTTGAAATTGAAATCTTGAAATCTCTTGAAAGCCTTGAAATATTTGCAAATGCCTGGAATTATGAACAGACTGGTTCCCACTAGATCTAAAGTGATTTGCTGACAATTAGTGATCTACAGTTACTCTAGTCATAGAAGCTACAAATACTTGCATTTATTAAGTGGCTCATGCAAAATGTCTCAAAAGACTTCACACAATACACTGCTTTCACAAGGAGGGATGTTGGCAAACATGGCTGCCATTCTGAACCCACAATGAGGTGAATGACTAGTTCAACTGTTTTTCAACATCACATATACACAGAGCTCTCAGCAGGGACAAGAAGAATGAATGCGTTTTCTAGAGGACTAGACAAAAACATTATAACTACAATGTGGAGTCATACATTGAGTCACAGGTCAAACACAGCAAAGAGCCGACAAGCTTATTTCTGTTTGAATTCTGCCAGAAACTCAACGTGTTTCTCAGTGCACTGCAGTTCTTCCCAAAAATGTTGCTCATCACTTCCTGTCTGCTTCAGGAATTTAAGTTTTTTTTTCATTTTTGGCTGCATTCCTTAGAAAGTTCAACAACTCTGAGAAAACAGCTGGAAATGAGAGATTTGACTCTGGTCTGCACCAAATTAATTGGTTTCAACTGGGGTGGCAACTAGATGCATTAAATGCATGGTGTCAGTGCCCCGAACTACATAGGAGAAAATCAACCAGGATTCTTATTTCTGATCACCAGCTGGAAATTCGCATGTGCAAATGTCAGATGGAGACAAGCTTGGATTTGGCTATGATCTTCCCCGCCCATTCCATACTTTAATAGCCGACTGGTATTGCTTAGGATCACACACAAATGGTAGTCACTTGAGATCAATGGCAAGCACCTGTGGGATTCTATCCCAGCAAGGAGAGGAAAGCAATGGAGAAAATTAGCGACAAAGAGAAAACAAGAAAATACAGCTTTCCCATGTTCTCAAAACCAATTCATAAATGTTTCAAATATCACAATAATTTGAAAACAATTCATCCAAATTTTTCGGAACTAGCACAGAGCCATAAAAGTTACACCACTGTAACCTGAAAGATTTTACTTCTTTACACTTAAATTTTCTGATTGCATTTTTAACTAAAAAGCATTTCTATTTATTCAAGCTATAGTAACTGCTTTAGATTCTGCACCAATACATATCAAATAGTGACAGCATGTTTTTTGATATGTAAAAATATGCTGTCACCTACTTTGATGGAACTCCAATATTATATTCTAATTGGTATTTTACTGCAATTGAATAAAATTTTGAACTATCTCATAACAATGTGCATCGTAGGGGTTGATCATTTCCAAACTTATTATTAATGTGGAAAAAGAAAATTTAGTTAACTCTTTAATACTACCTCCCAGACAGCTTTTAAAATACATTTGCCACAAAATTAACATCTGTCGATCATTAATGATGGTTATAATTAAACAAGCTCTGGAAACTCCTCAACACCCAGCACAGTTACACAATGAACACTGTGGGAAAGATGGTACTCTTTTACCAAGTACATGAATGCTAAAGATAACAGAGAGCAATGAATCTCCTTTGTAGACATGTGACAAGCCTCTATTTTACAGACAAGGCCAAAATAAATGTAAAATTCTGAACTTGCATCATTACCCATCCACATCACCATTAAACTTATTTTGCTAGATAGATAGACTGGAGCAGTCCACAAAAGGTTAAACTGAACTGCTTAAACTATCAAATTTTGGAGAGTGACATATCAATCATTTAAAACTTTATTTACCAACCTGTGGGAAAGTGCTGCTGACAATACCAAGCACTCCAAATTTGTAGCATTACACCAGCAGCACACTGCGTCCTCGAAGCCCTTTTGTATTTCCAAACGTTACAGTGCTGCAGCTGGCTGCTTTCCAGGCGCCTGTTGTTTTTCAGTGTTTTTGTAATCCGGGAGAAAAAAAAGCACTAAAAGCAAAACCTGATGTCCTTCAAACATCTCATCTTCCTCACAACGAGGCAAATGATTGAAAAACTAGATGGTTTAGGCTGCATTGTTTGAGGAAAAGAATGTACAGCGAGTGCTCCAAATCCAGCTTCCATCCGTTGAGTAGTCAGTAAAACAAACTTCTCTCTCAAATTACAGAGGCAAGTTATTGAAGCAGCCTCAATAATGTAGGACTGAAAGCTATCCACCACATACTTAGAAAGAGTCAACTTTAAAAGGTTGCATTTGAAAAGAATTTTGCAGCTGCTATTAGGGGAAATTACAATTCAACTTGCGTGTGGTTCAAACATCTTTTTCCAGATGTTTAACCCAATGTTGTGCAGTGGAGCAGAACAAGCTCTGAACATGGTAAACAACCCCATATATGTAAATGTTGACTTGTTTTGCCAATATGTCCTTCTTATTAAGGAGACTGTATCTGTTGTCAATGGATTCTGCAAAGATTCACTTAAACTTTAAGCTAATTTCTGGTTGACTTTCAAAGCAGTGCGTGAAAGTGCTCATGACTTGGTGATCCAATGTCGCAACATGATAAGGTAGGACATGGGTATCTCCTCTCAATTCCTCGTAAGCTAGGTTGATAGCATTGATTTGAGAAACTTCCCAGAAAGAATAGAAGAAATACATTAAAAAAATCAGACAACTCAATTGCTTAGTAGCATAAACATTAGCAAACACATCATTTGCTTAATTCTGATATTGGCATGGTATACAGTATAGTGGGAGGAGCTATTTATTTTGAAAGACACGGGGAGTGATTTTCCACAACTCCTCCAACCACTAAAGAACCTCCAGGATGGAGTCTTGGCCTGCAATGCCGTTTCAGCCAATGTTTTGCATAACATACGTCATTGGTAAAGCAATTGAAGCTTGCAATAGAAACGGCCGCCAATAGGGTTGTCAAGGGTCTGATTACCACTTTAATTGCGTGTTAGCTACCATTAATCAAGTTTCACAGCATTTTGGTGGACAGCACTTGCCCCCAATGCCCTCTCCTAACAGTGACCAGCTGAATAAAAGAAAACAAGTTTTTGCTGAGAATTTTGAGTACTACTTAAAGGCATATCACTTTTTACTGATCACTTGCAATGGTCTGAAGAGAATATTTGAAACATGTCAGCAGACTTTCTGGGACACTTTGTCAAGACTTCACCAACATTTTATAAACATTTACTCTTGAAGTTCTCTGAGGATTTCACCTAAAAAGAGTGAGCATTGTGCTACTCTACCGTATTGGACAATGTATGAGAGTCACCAGGGGAAAGAGGGTGTCAGACATGACACTCTCGCAAAGTGATCGCAAGAGGTTTAATTTCTCAGTCAAATTCAGCTTCATTCACAATCATTCTGCACACGTACACCAGTTTGGGGCTGCACCTAATTGAGTATGCTCGTGCCTCCACCTGGACTCCGGACAGTCATCTGCAGAGGAACGCAGAAGTGGGGCCTGCCAAAGCACGTCGCTTAGCGAGCCTGAAGCTGCCTTGATGCCAGACTTGCCAGGACTATATAAAGCCTTAAGCCGTCTTGCCTGTTCCTTGCTTAGCAGCATCCTAGAAATCAATCTTTGCGCTTAAATTGTGGATTAGGTGCTGTTTTAATCACAGTAGTATTTTGTGAATTCATGGCAGTTGCATGTTAACCTCAATAGTAATCCAAGGTAGCTAGCAGTACAGTTGGTAAGTTGTTTGATTTAAATTTATAGTGCTACATATGAGACGATTGCGGATTGATTGTTGATTTAATCACAGCAGCGAATCATGGCTTCCTAATATCTGCACCACTGTGATTCAGGCCACAGGAAAGTCCGGAAAAAGGCAGCTCCAGGTTTCAAGCTCAGCATAGAACAGTGCTTCAGCTTCTGGATTCCTCTGCAGCTAGCTCTCTGGAATCTAGGCACATCCACAGGCCCAGCTGATCAAGGGCGCATTTGCGGGCCCAAAATAGGTGTGCATGCACTGCAAGACCCGACAACCCTTGCAAGCGAGCTCTCCAGCCAATTTTCGGAAGTTTTTGGCTACAGAGTTATCAATCATCCAAAAACCTCCCTCGTTCACCAACTCCAGAAACCAAGGACACTCAGGGTGGTAAGCATGACCCGCTTTCTGATTAGGCGGAATGCTCAACCGATATAAGAAAGGAGCTTTTTTTTTAGTTTTTATGTAGCACTTTCAGATGCAGTAATATAGCTTTTGTAAAAAAAACTCTGATATGTTCAAGATTAAATAAACCACTAACAAGGTTTATAAACCAACTAAATAAAAACAAAAAGCTAAAAGCTACTGCGGATGCTGGAAATCCAAAACAAAAACAGAATTACCTGGAAAAACTCAGCAGGTCTGGCAGCATCAGTGGAGAAGAAATCAGTCAACGTTTCGAGTCTTCATGACCCTTCAGCAGAACTGAAGTATAGTTAGGAGAAAGATGAAATATAAGCTGGTTTAAGGTGGGGGGGGCGGGGGGAGAGAGAGAAGTTGAGGGTGTGGTGATTGTGGAGATAAGCAAGCAGTGATAGGAGCAGATAATCAAAAGATGTTACAGACAAAAGGATCAAAGTGGTGTTGAAGGTGGCGATATTGTCTAAGAAAGGTGCTAACTAAGAATGGAAGACAGGACACTCAAGGTACAGCTCTAGTGGGGGTGGGGTGGAAAGACTAACAAAGTTTTAGTTTTAGATTTAAAAATAATGGAAATAGGTGGGAAAAGAAGAATCTATATAAATTATTGGAAAAAAAAGGGAGGGGGGAGAAACGTGGTGGGGATGGGGGGAGGGGGAGTTTAAGATCTAAAGTTGTTGAATTCAATATTCAGCCCGGAAGGCTGTAAAGTGCCTAGTCGGAAGATGAGGTGCTGTTCCTCCAGTTTGCGTTGGGCTTCACTGGAACAATGCAGCAAGCCAAGGACAGACATGTGGGCAAGCGAACAGGGTGGAGTGTTAAGCCCACCTATGGCACCTCCCCATGCCCACGCAGAAGATGCAACACTTGCCCCTTCACTTCCTCTCTCCTCACCGTCCAAGGGCCCAAACACCCCTTTCAAGTGAAGTAACATTTCACTTGCATTTCCCCTAACTTAGTCTACTGCATTCGTTGCTCCCAATGCGGTCTCCTCTACATTGGAGAGACCAAACGCAAACTGGGCGACCGCTTTGCAGAACACCTGCGGTCTGTCCGCAAGAATGACCCAAACCTCCCTGTCGCTTGCCATTTTAACACTCCACCCTGTTCTCTTGCCCACATGTCTGTCCTTGGCTTGCTGCATTGTTCCAGTGAAGCCCAACGCAAACTGGAGGAACAGCACCTCATCTTCCGACTAGGCACTTTACAGCCTTCCGGGCTGAATATTGAATTCAACAACTTTAGATCTTAAACTCCCCCACCCCGCCCTCCTCCCCCCATCCCCACCCCGTTTCTCCCCCCTCCCTTTTTTTTTCCAATAATTTATATAGATTCTTCTTTTCCCACCTATTTCCATTATTTTTAAATCTAAAACTAAAACTTTGTTAGTCTTTCCACCCCACCCCCACTAGAGCTGTACCTTGATTGTCCTGTCTTCCATTCTTAATTAGCACTTTTCTTAGACAATATCACCACCTTCAACACCTCTTTGATCCTTTTGTCTGTAACATCTTTTGATTATCTGCTCCTATCACTGCTTGCTTATCTCCACAATCACCACACCCTCAACTTCTCTCTCCCCCCACCCCCCCCACCTTAGACCAGCTTATATTTCATCTTTCTCCTAACTATGCTTCAGTTCTGCTGAAGGGTCATGAAGACTCGAAAAGTTGACTGATTTCTTCTCCACCGATGCTGCCAGACCTGCTGAGTTTTTCCAGGTAATTCTGTTTTTGTTTTATAAACCAACTATATTGGTTTACGTTTGAAAACAAACAACTTGTGATCTTTATAACAAATTTCCTGATTATTAAGAATTTATCTCTTGATTTATGAGATGGTGAGGTTGGCGTGTCTGGTGTTTGGTCATGAGATCATTCTTGGGGACCCATTTGGTCTGTAGGAGGAATGGGAGGGAGACACGAGACCAGACAGAGAGCACCAGGTGCTACAGGAAAGAGGGTGAGGAGGGCGAGATAGGCTCCTTCCCCCAATGAAAGTGCAGGACCCCGGAAGCAGGAGAAAGCAGCAAGCTCCGGCTCCCTACTTCAGCGATGCCTCCTCCCTGGAGCATCTCCTCGAGGCTGTGCAGGAAAGGTGGGATGCTCTCTTCCCCGGGGATGGTTGCAGGAGGCCGTCCCGACTGACCACACCAGCCTGGGAGGAGGTCGCCAGGGCAGGCAGTGCCCATGGGGCCCAGAGGAGGACCGCCCTGCAGTGCAGGAAATGGATGAATGATCCCATCTGCGCCGCTAGGGTAAGTGAAACTTCCACTCCCCCAACTCACATCACCACTCATTTTGTGTTTCTGTCATGGGAAATGGGCATCATTGCCAAGGCCAGCATTTCTGTTGCACATCCCTAAACACCCTTGAGAATGTGGTGGGGTGCTGCTTTCTTCAACTGCTGCAGTTCACGTGCTGCGCTATTAATGAGGCAACGGCAGGGTTTTGACCCAGCCACAGTGAAGGAATAGCCATGGGATGGAGTACAGGGCTGTTCCCATGTGTCTGCTGCCATTGTCCTTCTAGCTGGTACAGCTTGCTGGGTTGGGGAGTGCTGTTGAAGAAGCCTTGGTGAGTTGCAGCAGTGCAACTTGTGCATGGTGTACACTGCTGCCAGTGTGTACCAGCGGTGGAGGGAGTGAATGTTGAGGGTAGTGGGTGGGGTGTCAATCAAGCAGCCTGCTTTGTCCTGGATGGTGTTCAGCTTCCTGAGCATCATTGGAGCTGCACTCATACAGGCAAGTGGAGAGTGTTCCATCACACTCCTCACTTGTGCCTTGCACATGGTGGTCAGGCTTTGGGAAGTAACCAGGTCAGTTATTAGCCACAGAATTAGCAGTCTATGATCTGCTCTTTCGTCATACATACTCACAATCCATCTATATGTCTTTATGCAGGAGAAGACAGTCCATAACAGGAGGCTGAGAGAGAAGACGACGGGAGTGGGGGGGATGCCTGAGCTCAGGCCTCTCACTTAATTCAAGCAACAAGCAACCAAGCTGGCAGGGGAGGATCATAACCAGGTTTGTGCCAACGGGAAAGTCGGCCTCCCCCAAGAATCTAGTGAGGAAGCATGTATAATTCCAAGAATCTTGGAAAATCAAGGTGATTGATGAGTGCAAAGTTTGAGCCAGTCTAGGTCATCAATCATTCTCTCCTCTCTCCACTCTAGGTGCCAGCAGGAAGAGGGGGAGGCCAGCTCCCGCACAAGAAGTAAGGACACCTCAAAGGAAGGCGAGGACTACTTAACACCTGTAGAGCCATCACAATGTTGACCAGCACCCTCCACCAGCCCAGAGACACGCATCTCACTGGGTATCAGATTTTGTTTAGACTCCGGCTCACACTCTGGTAGTCACCTCACAGACACATGTCCACAGCAGGTGGAGGTCTCTGGCACTCAGAGGATTGCTGGAGAAGAGGCCCCTGCTAAGTCAGAGTCAGATGGCGAGCCTCTGGAAATAGCCATGGAAAATATGTTGGAGTATCAAAGAGGCACAGGGGGACATCAGGCAGAGGTGTCAGAGGCACTCAACAGAGTGGCACGAGAGATGGAGGAGTCATTCTGTGTGCTCTCTGATGTCGTGGCTCCAGTATGCAAGCGCATGGAAGTCTCTAGTGGAAGGATAGTCGACACCATGGAGACCCTGGTCCAGCAAAACGAACAATTTCTGCTGGATATGCACTCAGACCTGCACTCCATCGCACTGGCCATGGGTGAGCCACTGCAGTGGCTACATGAGAGGGGCACAGGGCACCTTGGCCTCCCTCCAGGTGTCCCTTCTCTTCAAGGAGTCAGGGAGGGACCCTTGAGCACCCAAAGGGAGGAAGGGCATCAGGCAGGGTTGGGGAGTGCTGTTGAAGAAGCCTTGGTGAGTTGCTGTGAATGTTGAGGGTAGTGGATGGGGTGGCATCCACCCGGGACACTTCAAGGGTATCCAGCCATTCCCAACCCTCTCTGCCTATGACCCCATCAGCTCCAGCTGCTCAAGCTGAGAAAGGTGCACCTGCCCCTGAGCAGGACACCCTATCACAGTCAATTTGATTATGCCTTCCCTCCCCACTAAGCCCACAAGTCATCATGCCTATGCCCACCCTGATCCTCCCCACTCCCATAATCTGTGCCACCATCCTTGCTCCCCTCAATGACCCTCCAGATGAGAACTATGCCCACCAGACCCTGACCCTTCCACCCTACCACATCCCACTTCCCCCTCTCACAGTCACTGTCTCCTCCTATCATCAGCATCCTCAGTTCTCCCCCCATGATTCCAACATTGACTCAAACAACTCCTCCCTCTGAAACACACTCTGGCCTCAGCCCTCTCTCCACTCACACCTCAGCCTACCCTTCCTGCTTTCCTCCTTCCCCTTCATGCCTTCCTTCCCCCCTCACTTCACCCACCACCCCCCCCCTCCATTTCCTCCAGACCTCCCCCACTTGGTGTCTTCCACACACACCATGCCTGCTGTCAGCTCCAGTGCTGCAGGCAGCGTCGGCCGTGAGGTAAGTGCTCTAAAATGTTCCCTCACAGGCCATGTTTATGCAGTCGGGTAACGGAACGACGTAAATTCCTCCTGGCAGCGCAGAAGATTTGACGGAGGTGCACGATTCCGGTCTTTTGGGGGCTTTAAGGAGCAGACATGAGGTGCAAAATGGGTGCCCGCCAAGCTTCGGCAGCAAAGTTGACCCTTTATCACCCCACCATGAACACCGGGAGAGGAAGGTCCTGACCTCATTTCCCAACATCAGGAAGCCAGTTTTTTACATCCTGTCATATCTTCCACCACCGTCACAAATCCCACTGACGGCGGGAGGAGACAATTCCACCCATTGTACTTTGAAGCATTCAGTACGGTATTTAGGCAGTGCGATTGTCTACAGATTGCCAGAATAAGGAGGGGAAGGCTAGCGTTTCTGCTCCTGATTACAATCCATTGAACTCCTGGCAGAAAGTGTGTGGGTTTGGATGACAGGCAAAGACAATAAGGCTCAACAGAAATGGGTTCCATGCTTGAACAATCTGCTGACGCTCTCTTAGAATTACGCATGAAGAATCGTCACCTTGCCAAAGTGCTGGAGAACTAACAGTGTCTGTAGAACCAATGGTCTCAATTTTAACCACCTTTCTTCCCTGCACCACCCCAGCCCCTTCCCAGGGCAGGAAAGTGTCGTATGAAGGGTTAAAATTCTAAAAAGCTCAGGTAAGTTTTAAAACTTTACCTTTCTCTGAACTCCTCGCGGGCATGAGTAGCAGGAGTATTCTCCCAAGGTCCCTCAAGGCCTCCCAATCCCAGTATCCAAACGATCATCGGGGCAACACCAACCCTAATATCTCCACAATTTTCAGTTAAAAGAAAACCCCTGCAAACACACCCCGCCCCCACAGCTACCCCAACAACATCGCAAAGCCGCAGGGAATTCCCTCCATCCACTGACTCTCCATCTCCTGCCACTAGATTCCTGCTCCCACCTGTCAACCAAGTAGTCAATCTGCTTGGGTATCGAGTGGGTCTCTGAAAATAATCAAAGGAGTTAAGGTGATCAGGGCCCCACATTCCCAGCATTGCTGGATCCGTTGTCCCCTACTGCGCCCCATGCACACTCACGGCTTCCTTGTAAAAATCGAGACAAATGAGTCAGCAAAGTCCAGAGAAAAGGGGAGAAACTCTGTGGGAAGATCCGATTATCATTTTCACAGTGAAGAACAATCCCTTTTGAATTGTTCTGGATAAAGTTAGTAAGTCGTTGTACATACTTTACAAAAACTACCATTCAAGCGAGCAAACTTTGTCAGAAAGTTCACTTACCTTTGCTAATTTTATGAATACATGATGATGCCACATGCCGTTACAGACGGTAAATTCAAGAATACAGTGTCAGGATAACCAATCTCAGTCCACCACTGAGAAACTGCAGCCTTACTCCTCTTCCTGCTATTCTGAACTACATACATTCGCTCATAGAGATGTAATTGTGAAGTGGAAGTGATAAAAGATTAAAAATTAAACCAACAAATAAGTTAACCATTGACAGATGAGTCATGGAATTCCACATATAAGAAATAATGATAGAACTGGCAGCTTTTCTATGTCTTGTTGCAGCCAAATATCAAAGTCAAAGTCTGCCCGGGATTCGAATATACAGACCTCATAGGCCCAGGAAAGTTCCATTCAGGAAATGTCAATACTTTATCAAAAACATAAAAGGAGTAGATAAAAATAGTTAGAAACAACAGGTATGCTGACAGCGCTGTCTATCCAGATCTGCAACATTGTAGGTGAGTAGGGTGAGGATTGTTGTGAACCGTCAACGCATCAAGTTCCTGATCTCAGTCATGCTGTTGTGGAACAGTTAATGAGCAAATAAAACCATAACACGATCTACTGAGTGTCAAATTCTGGGCAGAAGATCCTTCAGAACTTGAATCTTGGATGGGTTTTCTCAGTCTTTCATCTTTCCAAGACGGAGAAAATAACTCACCCACCTTAGATCTTGTGGGACAAAATGTATCTGTCAGGATTGAGCCGGGCTTGCCATACTGCTAAAGGAGCTCAACTTCTACCTCTCGATTGTATTCTCTTTTACTCGCTCCTCTCCAGGAGGCCATGGTTGTTCTTGCTTACTAACTTACGACAGTTGATTTCAATAATAAATGGCAGAATTGGTGAGTGCTGCTTGAAGAACCGAGCACAAAAATGGAAATAAAATATCCTTGAGATGGTAATAGCAAGTTGTAGGAGCTGCCAATTATCTGGTGTTATTCTCATGTTAAAGAGCAACTGGTGACAGCCTTAATATACACATCTAGAGAATATGATTCCAAAGTTGCCTCTAAAGCCATTGTGCCGTCCATTCAAAATAAGGTAGAAGAAAGGAAGTAATAGTGAAAGGTAAAAACAAATAAACAAAGAATCAGCACACCTATTGTCT
Organism: Cetorhinus maximus; assembly: GCF_964194155.1. Classification (NCBI taxonomy): domain Eukaryota; kingdom Metazoa; phylum Chordata; class Chondrichthyes; order Lamniformes; family Cetorhinidae; genus Cetorhinus; species Cetorhinus maximus. The sequence goes on along the minus strand of NC_135883.1, from coordinate 6,552,903 downwards.
CCAGCAATTTAGAGACAGTGGAGGGGTCGAAAAAGGTGATGGTGAGGTGGAGCTGGGTGTCATCAGCAAACGTGTGGAAACAGACATGTTTTCAGCTAAAAACAGAAAACGCCAGAAGCAAACACCGCAGATCAGGCAGCATCTGTAGAGAGGGAAACGGAGTTAAAGTTTCAGGTCAAAAACCTTTCAACAGAACTGGTTTTTGACCTGAAATGTTAACTCTGTTTCTCTCTCCACAACACCTGAGGAGAGAGAATCTTATTGAAATGTGGAGCAGGCTCAAGGGGCCAAATGGCCTACTCCTGCTCCTAACTCTTGTTTTAACAATGTTAGCTAACATGAAAGCCAGAAAAGGAAGTTGGATACCACACTCTATAAATGCCTATGACTCGATGATAATGTCTACACCTCTAAGCAGCGGGGATGGGTATAGTTACATTGATCCACAAAATCCTCCTCTCACTTCAGTCCATCTAGATGCACAAAAAGTCATCTTCCTGCATACATTTACTCCTAATGTGGGCTCCATCTTGAAACACAAAACAGCAGTGTTTACAGCCCACTGAGGAAGGAGAGCCGGTGTAGACAAAATTTACCAAAGGCCCCCTTCTGTACTCTAAAAAAATTCTGTGATTCAGACTAGAAACACAAGTAGATTAGGGAAATGGATGATCTTCCAGTTATGCTAATAAACCAGAATGAATACAACAGCAATACCTAATTCTCTGACATGGTTGCAATGGAAGCAATGAATCATCGAGAGACTACAATGTAACTCTCAATTTGATATTGTGCCAGAAATCATATTCCCTGTGCATTAGAATTGAAAGCCTCGCTGCTCAAATGAGCAATTAGTTGTTCCAGATGTTCCCAGCTTCAGTTCAAAGTACATGATCAGTGAACCCCACCCACTTTATGGTAATAAACTTTATAAATGATAAGAGTAGCAATACATACAGGATCAAGGGTTGGCAACTCTGAGTGGATGCATTAATGGGGGTTTTCATCACATGACGTGCTGCCTCCAATTGCTCTTCACAGTTGAAGTTTGTTTATTTCCCCCATCTCCAACATTTTCATAACTAATAAACAAAAGTGCTAATTTTCTTTCAAGTGCCCCTGTGATTTTTTTTTTAGGCTGCAGTATCCAGGAGATTAATCTTCAACTCCTGAATAGATCAGAATAACCTTGCAGGATCCAGTCATCCACTCATGCTGTAGATCTGCTCCTGCAACACTGTAAGAGCCTGTCGCAGAATCTATTGCCCTATCTTGCTTCCCACAGCAGGCTGATACACCTCATTAGGAGGTTTTCTATAAGGGAAGCACAGGTTACCTAAAACACAGCACGATACACTTCTTTGGCCTCGTAGAAGGCTTAGCCTTACAAAAAAAGGACAAGAAAAATAATTTATATTGGCCAGCCTTATACGTTTCAGAGTCACAAATATTTCATCTAAACAGTTTGTAAGATTATAAATTATTAAAAGGTATTCTAAATCAAACAGCGGAAAAGAGATAAGGAAGAGATATGCAGAGAAGGTGGCGAAAAATGCAGGAACAGGGTGATAATAATGGGTGACTTTTATTATTCACAGAAAGGCAGGGTAAAAATGCCACACAATTTAATTTTTCTATAATAAATAAAAACAGAAAATGATGGAAAAACTCAACAAGTCTGACAGCATCTGTGGAGAGAGAAACAGAGTTAACGTTTCGAGTCCATATGACTCTCCTTCAGGGAGAGGTAAAAATGTGATGGATTTTATACTGTTTAAGTGGGGGGGTGGGGTGGAGCAGGTGGAACAAAATAGAAAGTCTGGGATAGGTGGAGCTAAGGAGAAATTTGACAAAGATGGCATGGACACTGGACAAAGGGAGTGTTAATGGTAACGTTAAGGACTACAGAAGATGCTGATAGTGGCATAAAGGCAAGGCGGCAGAATGTATTATTAGCAGAGCAAGGGTCAGTGCCCTGTGAAAGCACAACATAAAACTAGTGACAAATGGGCCTCTGGGGGGTGGGGGGAGGGTTGTTGGGGTAGGGGAGTTCTCCTCTTGTTGGGGGAACAGCATTGTTCAAGACCATGGGTGTATTCTGCAGATCAATACAAAAATATCAGAATCATCATCAAAACTCAAACTTAATCAGTTATTCACTCTATTTATTCCACAAGCCTAACCACCTGTTTCAACCTTTTCCCCAAGATACATCACCAGGACTGTCACAGCATACGTATTATTACGTTTGCTATCCCGCTGAATTCATTTTCCTATATCTTAACAAATGTCCCTCTCCCTGCCCCCTTGTCCTGTCTCTACCCTTTACATGCAGGGTTCCTCTGACACCCGATGCTACTAAAACTATTTCACATTCTGCAGCCCAAATCTTCTTTTCCTAGTTCCTTTACAAGTCTTGGAAAATGACCCGCTGTGGGACAGAAGTGCTGCTTTTCCTTGAATAGGAGCCCAATCATTCACCATCCACCTCCTCTTGTGCTTGGCATTACCTTGAATAAATGTCTTTAATTCTACTCACTTACTCCAGTTAAAAGATGTTGCTATGGGAGACCGAGCTGCACTTGGCCTTTTTTAGGCTATGTGGAACATTCTTTGTTTCTGTACTACTCAGGTTTCCCTTATTCGTCTCCTCCTGTTACACTGATGACTCATGTGGATTTTTGCTTCCTGCTCTCACTGTGATCTTGAAAATACCCTTAACTGTGCTCCAATTTCCACCCTTTCCTGACCTTACATAGTCCATCTCAGATTTTCACTTTCCTTCTTGACTTCTCTCTCTTGCCTGCCAACACTGTGGGCCAACATCCAAAATGTCAACCTGCTTCTGGGTTACCAGATATCTATTAGAAACCCACTATCTCCAACAACTCCCACACTACCTGTAAGAATTCATCCCTTTCTTCCAGTTTCTCAGCTTTTGTTGAAGATATTGTAACGGCTCCACTCTTCGTGCTCCTGGTTCTTAAATATCCTCTTCTTTTGTCAACTGAGGTTTCCCCTCCACAGTGGTCAACACAACCCATGAACATTTCCGCCACTTTCCTGAACCTCGGCTCTCTCACATTGCACCATCACACATCAGAAATCCCTTTCTCCTCACTTTTCACCTTATTAGCTTCTGCATTCACCTTCTATCAACTTCTAACATTTTCATCACCTACAACTTGGCTACATTTCCAAGAACAGCTGTCCCTCCTCAGTGAGACCATTCCCACCACAATACTTTTGTTTCCTCTTCCATCACCCCAACTTTCAGCCTTCCTTGTCCTGACACTTTAGTATACAACCATGGCAGAGGAAACTCTGGTCTGTTTACTTCCTCCAACCTCAGATTGAAAGGCCCAAATAATTCATCTACATGTGACAGCAATTTATTAGCATGGTCTACCCTATAATGAGGAGGCCAAACATAGAAAAGGTGAATGCTTTGCTGAACAGCTCTGCCTGCACAAAGGTAATGGAGCAGATCGCCTGTCCGCCTGCACCAGAAGAGACCCGGGAGATGGGCTCATTTAAATGGGAGCACATCAAAGATGGCTTCCTCAAATTGCTGGTCCTTCTGAGGAGAAAGGGGTTTCTGGTATGAGATGGTGCAAAGTCTGAGAGCCAAGGGCCCAGGAAAATGGTGGATATGGTCAGGACCCGAGAACTATTCCTGGGCCAAAGAAAAGCAAGGAGGCAGTTCATTTTTTTTGATCCCCAGGGAAACATGTTTGATCATTTCTCTCAGAGGTTTCTGGGGTTTTAGCAGTTCTCACCCCAGCTGTCAGCTGGCCTGATTTCTGCTGAGGATTTTTGAGGTTGGACACACCCTTAAACTGTGCAGCGAAAAAGAGAAGGGCAGAATTCTACCATTTACCCCCAACCAGAATTTGAAGGAACACTGCAAATGGAGGAGAATCAGGGTCCACCCTAAATTCCTCACGTTCTCCAAGCATAAATCTTGCATTTCACTCTATTCCACAACAAGAATGTTAGGACTGGCAGCTTATCCATCTACTGGGCATTCTACATCCCTCTGATGTGGGATTGATGTGTCTGTACAAGGACTTAGGAGAGGCAGGTTGATATTTCACATGGAGACCCACAGTGCTGACTGGAAGGGTCAGATTTTCGAGGATTCCCTGCTGAGCGAATGCTTTTATTGGTCTGGGCTCTCAGCCAAGCATATGTAATAAGGACATGTGGAAACTCAGGGTTTCTGGCTAAGAGTTCAGTCCAATAAAGGCCAGGTGAGAGCCCTGTCCAATAAAAGCATTAGGCGAGCAGGAAATCTGTTTTGACAAGTGAAGTGAATTGTTGACTTTGCTTGATTGACATCTTTAAACGGTTATAATAAGTTGTTCTTTCTGTGAGCTCTTTTGTCAATGTCTGCACAAGATTAAGAGGTGTAAAATGTTTGAAGCCTCATTTTAAAACTGATACTTTAAGTATCATTAAAGTAATTGATACTTTAATGGTCTGTCTGATTGACACTTTTATAGTGTTGCAGGAACAACAGTTATTTTTCAGAGACCATTTCTGAATGAGTCTTTTTTCTCAGCAGTTACACACTTGCCACTGTTTTTATAAGGCTCATTGGTTATGTACATATTGCGTACTAGGTGAATGGGAATAGAAAGAGTGCGAGTTGGCATCGTGAGTATAAGGGGCCGTGGGGAGTGATTGGGGAGCATGTTGGCATTGAGTTGGCATGGAGGGTATAAGGGACCATGGGGGTTGGCTGCGGAGGTGGAGGAGGGGTGAGGCGGTGAGAGAGATGAGTGCTAAAAGGCATAACTGCTTTCATTACAATTGGGACAAAGTCCCAGAGAACTGAGACAGGCCATCTCAACAGCCCACATTGGCATTCGCCCATCCCTGTGGCTGCCTAGGATCGGCTTCCAGGGTCAGTGGGCCCAACTCCATCACACACCTACACCATCCTGCTCCTTCCCGCAGCAAAAATGCCACGTGACCAGGTGCTTTAAAGTGAGGTGGGTCTGCCGAGTTGCGAAATTGCTCAACTCTAGCTACCTGCCTTTGTAACAAAAATACAGCATGGAGTGTTAGCCTGTATTTTTTCTATTCAGGACCCAATGTGTTTTGCCAGCATTTCCTGTTCTCATTTCGGACTTCTTGAAATTGCAGTTTTGTTTTTCTCCAAGTTTCCCATTATCTCAGTTTTTTGGTATAAGCCTCAAGCCTTTTCATTACAATTTACACATTCTGTTCCTCTTTTAATATATTTTCATTCCCCTCTGTCAATCTTCAAAACATCTAGCAGCTTTCTATTAGGCCATTAAACTGCAGGTCATTAAACCCATTACACAGGGACAACAGAACAGGAACAGGAGGAGGCCATTTGGCCCCTTGACCCTCCTCCACCATACAATAAGATCATGGCTGATCTGGCTGTGATCTCAGCTCTTCTTCCCTGTCTGCTCCCCAGGACCCTGGAATCCCTTGCTGGACAAAAATCTATCCACTCTGCCTTGAATAAATTCAATGACCTAGCCTCCACTACTTTCTGGGGAAGAGAATTCCACATACTAATGACCCTTTGGGAGAAAAGTCTCTCCTCATCTCTGTCTTAAAGGGACATCTCTTATTTTTAAACTACATCCCCTAATCTCCCTGACAAGAGGAAACAACCTCCAGGTATCCACCCTATCAAATCCCTTCAGGATCTTATATGTTTCAATAAGATCACCTCTCATTCTTCTAAATTCCAATGGGTATAAGCCTAACCTCTTAACCTTTGATCATAAGACAATCACTTCATCCCTGGAATGAGCCCAGTGAACCTTCTCTGAACTGCTTCTAAAGCAATTAAATCTTTTTTTGAATAAGGAGACCAAAATTGCATATCGTACTCCAAGTCCAGGGAGGCAGTGGTGTAGTGGAAACTACAGTTTCACCAGAAAGGAACCCAGAGGCCCAGGCTAATGCTCCGGGGTCATGGGTTCGAATCTGAACATGGCAGTTGGTGGGATTTAAATTCAGTAAATAAATCTGGAATGAAAAAGCTAGTCTCAGTAATAGTGACCAGGAAACCATTGCCATAAAATCCCAACTGGTTTACTAAAGCCCTTTAGGGAAGGAAATCTGTCGTCCCTACCTGGTCTGGCCTACATGTGACTCCAGACCCACAACAATGTGGTTGACTCTTAAGAGCCTTCTGAAATGGCCCAGTAAGACACTCAGTTGTATCATAACCAATACGAAGCCTACCAAAAGGAATGAACTCAGATGCACAACCTAGGCATCGGAAATAACAACAGCCAACTCAGCTCTGGTGACCCTGCAAAGTCCTCCTTACTAACATCTGGGGGCTAGTGCCAAAATTAGGAGAGCTGTCTCACAGACTAGTTAAGCAATAGCCTTACATAGTCATCCTCATGGAATCATACCTTACAGATAATGTTCCAGACTCCACCATCACCATCCCTGGGTATATCCTGTCCCACCAACAGGGCAGACCCAGCAGATGTGGCAGCACAGCGGTATACAGTCAGGAGGGAGTTGTCCTGGGAGTCCTCAACATCGACTCCAGAGCACATTAAGTTTCATGGCATCAGGTCAAACATGGGCAAGGAAACCTTCTGTTGATTACCACACACCACCCCTGCCCTCCCGCCCCAGCTGATGCATCAGTACCCCTCCATGTAGAACACCACTTGGAGAAAACACTCTACATGGAGGACCTCAATCTCCATCACCAAGAGTGGCTCGGTAGCGCCAGAACAGACAGAGCTCGCCGTGTCCTAAAGGACATAGCTGCTAGACTGGGTCTGCGGCAGATGGTGAAGGAACCAACAAGGAAAAACATAACTGACTTCATTCTCACCAACCTGCCTGCCACAGGTGCACGGTAGGAGCGACCACCACACAGTCGCTGTAGAGACGAAGTCCCGCCTTCACACTGAGGCTACCCTTCATCATGTTGTGTGGCACTACCACTGTGCTAAATGGGATAGATTTCAAACAGATCTAGCAACTAAAGACTGGACATCCATGAGGCACTGTGGACCATCAGCAGAAGAATTGTACTCAACCACAATCTGTAGCTTCATGGCCTAGCATATCCCCCACTCTGCAATTACCACCTAACCAGGGGATCAACTCTGATTCAATGGCGAGTGCAGGAGGCCATATCAGGAACAACAGGCATACCTAAAAATGAAGTGTCAACCTGGTGAAGCTACAACACAGGACTACTTGTACACCAATCAGGATAAGCAGCATGCAATAGACAGAGCTAAGCAATCCCACAACGGATCAGATCTAAGCTCTGCAGTCCTGCCACTTCCAGTTGTGAATGGTGGAGGACAATTAAACAACTCACTGGAGGAGGAGGCTCCACAAATATCCCCATCCTTAATGATGGGGTTGCCCAGCACATCAGTGCAAAAGATAAGGCTGAAGCATTCGCAACAATCTTCAGCGAGAAGGGCTGAGTGGATAACCCATCTCGGCCTCTTCCGGAGGTCCCCAGCATCACAGATGCCAGTCTTCAGCCAATTCGATCCACTCAACGTGATATTAAGAAACTGCTGAAGGCACTGGATACTACAAAGGCTATGGTCCTGACAATATTCTGGCAATAATACTGAAGACTTGTGCTCCAGAACTTGCTGCGCGCCTAGCCAAACTGTTTCAGTACAGCTACAACACTGGCGTCTACCATGCAATGTGGAAAATTGCCCAGGTATATCTTGTACACAAAAGCAGGACAAATCCAAACCAGCCAATTACCGCCCCATCAGTCTACTCTCCATCATCAGTAAGGTGGTGAAAGGGGTCATCAACAGTGCTATCAAGCAGCACTTGCTTAGCAATAACCTGCTCACTGATGCCCAGGTTGGGTTCTGCCAGAGCCAATCAGCTCCTGACCTCATTATTGCCTTGGTTCAAAGGTGGACAGGAGAGCTGAACACCCGAGCTGATGTGAGATTGACTGCCCTTGACATCAAGGAAGCATTTGAACGAGTGTGGCATCAAGGAGCCTTAGCAAAACTGGAGTCAATGGGAATCAGGGGAAAAGCTCTCCACTGGTTGGAGTTATAACTAGCACAAAGGGAGATGACTGTGGTTGTTGGAGGTCATTTGTCTCAGTTCCAGGACATCACTGCAGGAGTTCCTCAGGGTAGTGTCCCAGGCCCAAATATCTTCAGCTGCTTCATCAATTACATTCCTTCCATCATAAGGTCAGAGGTGGGGATGTTCGCTGATGATTGCACAATGTTCAGCACCATTCGCAACCACTCAGATACTGAAACAGCCCATGTCCAAATGCAGCAAGACCTGGACAATATACAAGCTTGGGCTGACAAGTGGCAAGTAACATTCACGTCACACAAGTGCCAGGCAATGATCATCTCCAACAAGAGAGAATCTAACCATCATCCCTTGACTTTCAATGGCATTACCATCACTGAATCCCCGACTATCAACATCCTGGGGTTTACTATTGACTAGAAACTGAACTGGACTATCAATATAAATACTGTTAGGGATAGTGTTCCATGATTTTGACCCAGCGACAGTGAAGGAATGGCGATATATTCCCAAGTCAGAATGGTGAGTGGCTTGGAGGGGAACTTCTAGGTTGTGGTGTTCCCCTGTGTCTGCTGCCCTTGTCCTTTGAGGTGGTAGCAGTCGTGGGTTTGGCAGGTGTGTCTAAAGAAGGTTGGTGAGTTCCTGCAGTGCATCTTGTAGATGGTACACACTGCTGTCACTCTGATTTGTTGGTGGAGGGAGTGAATGTTTGAGGATGTGGTGCAAATCAAGTGGTCTGCTTTGTCCTGGATGGTGTCAAGCTTCTTGAGTGTTGTTGGAGCTGCACTCATCCAGGCAAGTGGAGAGTATTCCATCACACTCCTGACTTGTGCCTTGTAGATGATGGACAGGCTTTGGGAGTCAGGAGGTGAGTTACTCACCGCAGGATTCCTAGGCCTCTGACCTGCTTTTGTAGCCACAGTATTTATATAGCTAGCCCAGTTCTGTTTCTAGTGAATGGTAACCCCCAGGATGTTGATAGTGGGGGGATTCAGTGATGGTAACGCCATTGAATGTCATGGGGCGATGGTTAGATTCTCTCTTGTTGGAGATGGTCATTGCCTGGCACTTGTGTGGCATGAATGTTACTTGCCACTTGTCAGCCCAAGCCTGGATATTGTCCAGGTCTTGCTGCATTTGGAGAAGGACTGCTTCAGTATGAGTAGTCGCGAATGGTGCTGAACATTGCGCAATCATCAGCGAACATTCCCACTTCTGACCTTATGATGCAAGGAAGGTCATTAATGAAACAGCTGAATATGGTTTGCCAGGGACACAACCCTGAGGAACTCCTGCAACTGTCCTGGATGTCCTGGAACTGAGATGATTGACCTCCAACAACCACAACCATCTTCCTTTGTGCTAGGTATGACTCCAACCAGTGGAGAGCTTTCCCCAAATCCCACTGACTCCAGTTTTGCTATGGTGCCTTGATGCCAAGGGCAGTCACTCTCAACTCACCTCTGGAGTTCAGCTCTTTTGTCCATGTTTGAACCAAGGCTGTAATGAGGTCAGGAGCTGAGTGGCTCTGGCAGAAACTAAACTGGGCGTCAGTGAGCAAGTTATTGCTAAGCAAGTGTCATTTAATAGCACTGTTGATGTCCCCTCTCATCAATTTACTGATGATGGAGAGTAGACTGATGGGGTGGTAATTGACTGGATTGGATTTGTCCTGCTTTTTGTCTACAGGACATACCTGGGCAATTTTCCACATTGCCGGGTAGATGCTGGTGCTGTAGCTGTACTGGAACAGCTTGGCTAGGGGTGCAGCAAGTCCCGGAGAATAAGTCTTCAGTACTATTGCCAGAATGTTGTCAGAGCCCATAGCCTTTGCAATATCCAGTGCCTTCAGCAGTTTCTAGATATTACGTGGAGTGAATCGAATTGGCTGAAGACTGGTATCTGTGATGCTGGGGACCTCCAGAAGAGGCCGAATTGGATCATCCAACTCAGCACTTCCGGCTGTAGATTGTTGCAAATGCTTCAGCCATATCTTTTGCACTGATTGCTGGGCTCCCCCATCATTGAGGATGGGGATATTTGTGGAGCCTCCTCCTCCAGTTTAATTGTCCGCCATCATTCTCGACTGGATGTGGAAGGACTACAGGGCTTAAATCTGATCCATTGGTTGAGGAATCGCTTGGCTCTGTCTATCGCTTGCTGTTTATGCTGTTCGCCATGCAAGTAGTCCTGAGTCATCGCTTCACCTGGTTGACACCTCATTTTAGGTATGCCTGGTGCTGCTTCTGACATGCCCTCCTGTATTCTTCAGTTATCTCTATCTGTATTAAAAACTCATCCCTTTTGTTACAAATGCTACATGACATTAACTTGCTCTGTGAGTCTAGTAGTGCTCTTTGTCACCCCACGCTCTTTTTACCTTTATTGTTAAAAAAAAAGCAAAAGTGCTTGTGCAATTTTTAGTCTTCAGGTTTGATGGTGGGGTGTACACCTGAAACACTAACTGAGGTTTTCTTTTCACTGATAATCACTGACCTGGTGCATTTCCAGATATTTTTGATTTCAGTTCAGTTAAATACAATCACAAATACAAGGTATTTGCAATCCCACTACCTCTCTTCCACACTGTCAGCAATGTATAAACAGTAAAATAAGGCATTAGCAATCAGTACAAGTGTATTTCCCAACATCTGGGAGTCTTTTTTTTCAACTATTGCAAATTCATGTTCAAATCACAAGAAACCAACCGCAGATTAGTAAGTTAACATGAACTGTCAGGTTTGGATGAGGCTTAACAGGGCCCATTTTTCCCACTACTGTTTTTCAAGGTGACTCTATGATCACTTACCTTTCACCTTTCAAGTCAAACTCTAGGTTTGCAGTTCTAGTCTGAACTTTAATCAAACATATAATTCATATGAAGTCTATTCTTAACATTTGCACTTTGTACTCTGCCTGTATACACATGGCTTTGAAGTTGGATATGAGATAGGAGGAAAATACAAATATTGTAAAAGATAAACATAACAAACTTCAATAAAGGTGGACAGAAAACAGACAACCATTACTATTGCACATGTATCCTAATTATAACCACAATATATGACATGTTAGTGTCGGGCTCTCGTACTTTTTCCAAGTCCTTCAAGTCATAATTTTTTTATTAATTCACGGGATGTGGACGTCGCTGGCTAGGCCAGCATTTATCGCCCATCCCTATTACCCTCGAGAAGGTGGTGGTGAGCCACCTTCTTAAACCAATGCAGTCCATGCTATTTGTTCCTACCATTAGTTCCACCAGTTCTATTACTATTTGTTCTTCCAAACATTTAACAAACAAGCTACAAAGCAAACTATGCTTTTAATTGTTAACACACGCTTTCAATCCAGCTGTATAATACCATTAATTTCATCTTCAAAATCTTCAGATAAAGAACTTTATCAATGCTTTTTGAAAATCCTATTCAATTATATCCATTGTACAGCCCTCCTCCACAAACTTAGCTACTTCCTCAAAAGAATTCCAGCAGCTTAGTGAGCCATGAACAGTTGCTTCTAAATTCAAGCTAACCCTTAGTCACTGGGCTCTTTGGACCAATCTTAATAGCATCCCGTAAAATGGTCACAAGACTTTTCCCCTGCACTGATGTTGATCTAAGCTGGTGTAAAATCCTAGTTTTGCTTCCTTTTTGACAACCAGGATTACATCATCTAACCTCATACCCTCAAGTACAATGTCCTAGATGTGACTTTTTTTCTGATACTATTGATTAAATTTAAATGCTTTTGTGTGACATTCTGCTTTCTGTTAATTGTGAAATCAACTAAGGATTGATGTTCTCAAGATAGAAACGGATAAGGAAGATTATTGTGCTTATCCTAATTCCTCAATCCAAAAACAAACTACAAACTCCTTGCCCCAGATTATTGGCGTTCACCAGGAAAAATTTTCAAAATCTTGTTCCATTTCAGACATGCCCTTTAAGAGGCTCCCTCGGGAGTTTAAGAGGTTGTTAATTGGAGGTAAGCGCCTTCCCATTCCCTCTCCCCTCGGCAGCCAATTGATAATTTGAGAGTGTCCTGGATGCGACGGAATCTGCCACAAACCCCAGGATCATGATTTGGAAAGCTGGCTCCCCCACCCCTAGGGCCCTTTGAAAATCCCTGCCCTGTGTCAGACTTGGCTCAGTGGTAGCATTCTCAGCTTCATGTCCAGGCAGTCATGTCAGTGAAGCTTACCTTCAATATTGCACTGTCATAGATGCCATTTTTTAAAAAAAATGTGGATGTGGACAGCCCCCAAGGCCACCGTTTACTGCCTGAGAGTAGGCTTTCTTGAACCTCTGCAGTCCGTTTGGTGTAGGTACACCCACAGTATTTCAGATGAGATGTTAAACTATGAGATGTCAACTATTTCAAATGGGTATAAAATGTTCCATGGTTTTATCTGAAGCGTTAGGGGGTTCTCTTGGCCAATATTTATTCTTCAGCCAATATCACCAAAAACACATTATTTGGAATTTATGTTTATGCTGAGTGGAATCTTGTGGTGTGCAAATTGACTGCTTTATGTCCACACATTACTACACTCAAATGTACTTTATTGGGCGTGAAGCACTTTGGGATGTCCTGCAGTCTTGAAAGGCGCTATGTAAATGCAAGTTCTTCTATTTGTGACTCACAGCTTTAGTTCATTGGGGAAATCTTTTTTTAAAATCAAATCTTCTCTTGTGGAATTTGGACTTCAAAGTAAATATGAGGTATAACTGGTACCTCGTTTTGAGGTTTCCCCAACGGTGAATATCTGCTTCACCAAGCAACTACAAGCTGGGATTGGTGCAGCATTGTTCGATTTCATTCATTAACCTTGTTTTCAGGACACTGGTCTAAGTTAAGAGTATTCCTTCTGAAATCTATGACAGCTCCCATGGTTTACTGATTTCCAACATATATTTCAAAGTGAACCTCTGTGATTTATTGATCTGTTTGATTTTTTTCGTCTAATTCCAAAGCTAGCCTGAGAATTCACTTTGATATTATTTATTTGCCCATCATTGTGAGAAAGCACATTGTCCAAGTGACTAATCATTCTGATGGAACACCCAAAATTTTGAATATGCCAATTCTCTCCAACAGGTAATATCCATACCTGCTGCTGCAGTTGAATGCCCTTACAGGAGCCTGTTATTTGTCTCTCTTCTACTCTGTCTGAGTCAGTTTCATTATAACCTATCTAATATTTATCCATATTGCTCAATGAAGCTGACTCAGTCTTAACCTTTGGAATTGCACAGGTCAACGTTTGTCTAGTACTCCTGGCAAAGAGCTATGTGCACTGGGAAGAAGAAGAAAAGAAAATCACCCCAAAGACAGAGGGCTGAATAATACAGTGGCTCACTGAGGGTGGGTTCTGCACCAGAAGCTGGTGGAGTTCTGACTTCTGGGCCCACCACCAGAACGCGCCCAATAATACGCAAATTACCATTCATTATTGGCAAGGGCGGGTTAGAGATCTTCATCCCGCCAATCATTGTTGGAGGGTGGGATGTCCAGCCTTAGGAGTTGTTGGCTGTGACCCGGAACAAGGTCAAGGGCAGTGGTTTAAAGGGCCCCACTGGCATAGGACAGTGTCAGGGGACCCAGCAAATGCTGGATCGCTTCAAGCCTTGCAGGATAATTTGTAATTGTGCAGTTTTCAGGCTTCTAAGGTGAGTGTATTTTATTTTTAGGTCTGCTATCTCCAAACCTTAGCACTGATCAGAGGTAGCATTCTCTTTTAAGCTGAACAAGACAACCACTTATTTGCACGGAGAAGTGATCTAGTTCTTACATGTTTCCCTCCAGAGACGTCTGTGCCATTGGAGCAAGGGGAGAAGCGGGGGAGAAGGACCAAACCAGCCCCTAGATTCAATGAGTGCTCCGTCAGAACCCTCCTACGTGCAGTCTCCAACCAATGTGAGCAGCTGATGCCTATCCCTGGTAAGAGGAGGAAGCTGAGACAGACATGTGCAGCCTGGGAGGAGGTGGCCAAAGAGGTCAGCAGTGTTGGGCTGTTCAGAAGGAAATGGTCCCAATGCCAGAAAAGGCTCAATGACCAACTGAGGGTGGCCAGTGTGAGTAAGGCCTCAGTATGTGCAATCTTGTACCAGTGTGCTATAGGGCATCTCGTGCATGCAGGAGGAAAGTGAGTTTGGCTGGACCTCAAAGGCAGCATGATTCAACAAGGACACAGCCGTTTTCGACAATGTCATTGTGCATTTTAAGCTTTGGTCCACTTGTAGGGTGGGTGGTTGGCAAAATGAGCATATAACGGATGGGCACAGCACCCAGGCTGGCACGCACTTAGCTAATAAAGGGTAGGCAAAATAATCTGAAATTGTTAATGAGCGCACTCTTACGCATCTTTTCAGGAGAAGCAAGACTTCAATGCCCATCTCTCTCAGATACTTTATAGCCCTGGGAGATGGCCAGAAACAAAATACAGCACTCAGCAGCTGAGAAAAGGCTCCTACCTCATATGGCTTTAAAATGGATAGTCTGCTCATTCAATTAAGCACTCCCAGCAGTAACAGATCTATTAACTGTTATGCTGAGACTCAGGTCTCAGCTGTAGCTTTTAAACCCGCCCTAACAAGCTGCCCCTTAAAAAAACAGAACACATGGTGTAAATCTAACTCTAAAAGCACACTGTAGCGTTCACACCGGATGTAGCAATCAATTGGGTCATTAACGATCTTAAATATACTATTAATTGACATTGCATAATGCGGGCGGGGTTCTGGCTTTTAAGCCCACCCGCCTGCCATATTATACAAAATTAGCATGATGACATCGCCTGACGTCATCATAATACATCTCCAGGTCTGGGGACCCATACGGTCATGAAGAAGTGCTTTATGCCAAATAATGATTTTTAATCCACAGGCTGTAAATCTGAATTGAACTTTTAAAAACAGAATTTTTAAAAATGCAGAGATGAAAGTGACTTGATTGCAAAGGCCAAGATGGCTAACCCTAATTTGCATTACTATATGTTTCACATTCCAATTCATTGGAGTGGAGTCAGTCTGTCTGTTAAAATGACTTCAGGCAATTGTGAAGCACTCGTATCTCCTGTCTCAATAGCAAGGCAAATACGGCAATCACCTGAGGTAATCAACTGTTGGAGACGGGACATTAAGACTAATCGCTAGGGCAATGGGACCCTGGCAAATTTAGCTTCAAATTAAGTCACCTTTGTAATACATGAACAATGGCCTAAATTTTTAGGCTTGGCCCCCGCTATCCGAAGAGTCGGCAGGGAACACAACCCGCTGACTCTGGCTGCCCCACTGCAAATTTACACTCTAACGAGCGTTGACTGGCATTAGGCGGGGCCAATCAGATTGACCCGATAGCTCTCTAATCCCTGCAGCAAAAACACTGCAGTGGTCGGAAGAGGAACTGCAAGGAGCTTCCTGAGACTAAATCCTGGGAACCGGAGACCCAGGTAAGTGTCAGGGGTCCAGGGCGGGATGGGTAGAGAAGGCCTGGGGATCACAAGGCAGGTGATCGGGGTCTTAGGGGATAGGCCAAGGGGGAAGGAGCCCCAGTCAAAAGCGAGCTTCTGATGGAGGTGCACCGTACCGCCCACCCCCGGCCACAACCCCGAACTTTCTTTATTTTCGAGTTTCCCCCAAGGAGCTTCAATCCACCCGCCAGCCTAAAATTGAGGATGGATGGGAAAAGGCTCTTAAGCAGCCATTAATTGGGACAAGGGTGGGCTTTCCATCCGAGGCCTAGCCCACCCCAGCACAAAATCGCTGAGAGGAAGGGGCGAACAGGGACCCGGAGGGAATCCCATTCCTGCGATTTCACCCCCTCTCCCACCAACACTGCTGCCTAGAAACCTGCTGGGGGGGGGGTGGCGGGGAGAGTAAAATTCTGGCCAATGTCTTTTTTTGAACTCCCCTGGCAGTTGGAGAAGGAAGGCCACATGACAAGCCAATCCCTTGTATGTTTTAAGCACATATTTTCTCAGCAGAAGTGAGGACAAGCAGCTGAGGGAGAAAGCCTAAGTGGGGTCCCCTCTTGCCTCCTTTTCTCTCCAACTCACCTGGTAAGCATCGAGCCCTGTTTGCTGACTGTGATCATCTGGGGACATCACGCTACAGAGATTTCTTAAAAGAATCCAACCCAGCACCACTGTCTCCTGAAGAACAACCAATTCGGTCATCTACGTCTTTAAATTGGAAGCATCGAGACCATTGAAATCAGCCTGAAGCCAGCCGAGACACCAAACTGCAGACTATGTACTCTTTCCCTTCTTTTATGGCCTCTAATTTGACCAGCCTATCCTGCCTGACCATGTAATCTGTATTTGTGTTGTGTGAACTTCAAGAGCAGAATTTTTCACTGAGCGGGCAGGCGCGCACCCAACCTGCTCGAGCATCAAATAGCGCATGATGACGTCGGGTAAGCATCCCGACATCATCGCGCACTCGCGCAGTATTTCGGTCAGCGACCACACACGAGTCAGAGTCGCGTCCGCCATCAATTACAAGACCAGTTAAGGCCATTAAAAAGGCAATTAAGCTGTATTTTACGTTGCCTGTGTGATTTTTGCGCTCATCGCGTGGGCAAAACAGGCATGCAGGCAGCCGACAATTTGCTAAACCTCATCTAAGGGCAGGATGAAAAGGGTCAGCAGCATTGCCAGTGTGAGTAGTGAGGAGTTTTGGAGATAGTTTCTGTTGGTTACTTATTGGTACTTGACAGCTTGATCTCTGCTTGGGGCTTCATTCTTAGCATTTCCAGGCTTCATTTCAGGACTTATTGGTGTCTCCAAGGCCCCCGGAGGATTCAGACCGTGTGGACCCTTTTCTAGGTATCAGACAGCCTTCCGTTACCCTGTCAATGGGGGCTGTGGTCTCTGTTGGTGGCACCTCCTCTGAGGAGGAAGAGAGGGGCAGAAGGGAGAGGAGGCCAGGTGTCCCAATGCAGCTTCCAGGAGAGGGGTCTGTGGGAGGAGAGGCGCAGGCACAAGGGGCACAGAGCCAGCAGGAAGTCCAAGGCAGAAGGAACCACAGAAGACTCCACTATCCTGCTGCCAGGATTGACAGGCGACGATGATGCTACCTCAATATGTCTGAGGTGCAATTGCGAAAGAGGCTCCGCCTCTCAAGGGAGACCGTGACCCCCATTTGTCAGATGATTGGGCTCGAGATCAGCTCCGACTATATAGGTGGATACCCCATGCCAGAGGCTCTGAAGGTCACAGCAGCCCGTAAACTTCTATGCCTTCAGCTCTTTCTAGGGGTCAGTGGGGTATCTGTGTGGAGTCTCTCAATCAGATGTTCACAGTTGCGTCAAGCTGGTGACAGAAGCTCTGTTCAGGTGGGTACTGACCTTTATTCATAACTGTATGCAATTGCTGGGTACCCCCACATCCAGGGTGCCATCAGCCGTATACATGTGGCCATCAAGGCGCCAGCGGGTCAGCCGGGTGCCTTCGTCAACAGGAAGGGCTTCCACCCCATGAACGTACAGATAGTGTGTGATCCACTCCATGAACGTACAGATAGTGTGTGATCATAGGATGCTGATTCTACAAGTCTGTGCAAGGTACCCAGGCAGCTCCCATGACGCCTACATCCTGAGACACTCCCAGGTGCCAGGGCTCTTCAGTGCTCCAGCCTGACTGGATGGGTGGCTGCTGGGTGACATGGGCTATCCATTGAAAAGGTGGCTTATGACATCTCTCTGCCACCCAAGAACAGAGGCAGAGCAGCGTTACAATACAAGCTATGCCTCCACAAGGGTGGTGATAGAGAGGACCATAGAAGTTCTAAAGATGCGCTTCCGATGCCTGGGCCATTCAGGGGCTGCACTGCAATACCCCCCAGAGTGGTTGTCACTGATAGTGGTTGCCACTCATAGTGGTTGCATGCTGCACTCTCCACAATTTGGCAATGGCAAGGGGAGACCTACTGGAGGAAGAGGATATTGACGCAGCTGAACAGGCCACAGATGATGAATCTAGTAGTAAGTCAGAAGAAGGGCACGGTGAGGAGAATGTTGAGGGCGTAAAGGCAGACCTCAGTAACCTCCAGAGAGGCAGGGACACCAGTGAAGCCTTGATCCAACACTCATTCAGCTAGACAACGAAAGACCTGCTTCCACCTCATGCCAGGGCTGTCACCTGCATCCTGGATGTCTGAAATGACCCTTTCATTTGCACCCAAAGTCCACTCAATCCCTGTGCAATAAAGAATCCAGCCACTCACGTCCAGCATTACATACTGGCGTACCCTGCACCAGAAAGAAAAAAAGTGAAGCATACTCAGGCCATCAAAGGACGTTTTAACCATGATGCAACAGGCCAACCAAAGCAAATTTAATGTTATTGTCACATTGAATGCATAATGACATAACCATTACTCGTGTTGATGTCCACACAAGCAGACATATAAACCAAACATAAACGAACAGAAAATCATCCATGAACTGTCCCTCGTGCTCATGGTCCCTTTAGCTTACATTTCTGAGTGCTACGTTTGGTGACCCCCCCCGACACAGATACCCCCCCTCTCCACCTTGCTGGCACCAGCATTGGCGACAGCCTGTTGACTCTGCTGTCTTGTTGGCCTTGATAACCTTGGTGGTCGTCCTCTGGCCTGTGGAACCTGTGCTGGCCCCGCCTGGGAGGGAGTGGACATGGCTAACTTCTCCCTAGTCAACGCAGCCTCATCAGATGCGATGGTCACTGGCGGAAGGACAGAGGAGCTGCTGCTGTCATCCAGAGCGCCCTGAAAGGAGCCCACAGAAACAATAAGCAGCTTGTGCACCAACGTGAGGTTGCTCTGGACCTCCCTGCTCATCACTGATGGATAGGCACCTAGCTAGGATACTGGGTGCCTCATCCATCTCCCACACTGGCACTGACCACCTGAGGTAATTGCCTGTGTGAGGGTTTGCAGGCCCGAGTGCAACCTCAGGAACCCCGATTCTGTTCCTGGAGCTGCCTCTCCATGAGAGTCGCCGCTCTCTCAATAGAGGAGGCAGTGCACGCGGCCAAGACAGTCAACACAGTGCCCGTGCTCCGCATGGACTCCTCCATAACGGAGACCATGGCTCACAGACCCTCATGGGTCTCTGCCAGATCCTCCCACACATCCCGCTGGATATCCAGCAACTGCCGCATAATGGATGATTCCAGAGCTCATCATCTGCCTTCGACTCAGCATCGTCCTGGTCTCCAGTAGTCCTCCAACTGACGACGCCCTGGGCACTCTCTGCCTCTGCCTGCACCTCAAGCGAGTGTGAGGTGCCCTCAACAATGTGCACCGACATTCTAGCCACCGGTATAATGCCCACCGAGGTGCTGGTATCTGCACTGGTGCCCAGTTCAGAGAGCAGGTGTGACGTAGGTGCAAATGAAGCCCGGTGGTCCTCGGGTGTCAGGGGTGGCTCTTCCGGGTCCAGAGAGCAAGTGCGTGCTGGTGAATCTGAAAGTGAGAAGAAGGACATGTCATTAGTTAGAGTCATCACACTGTCGCTGTGCATGCCAGGCACCCTGGTGAGACAGTGGAGATCTGCATCATGGTGCCCTTGTCTTTCAATGATCAATGGGGACTCTAGGTTTGAGGCTCCCATCGATGAAGGCACTACACTAGAATGGTTACACAATCCGAAACTCTCACCCTCAGTGCAGTGCGCTCTTACCTTTGTCTGGCACCCCCGCCTCTCTCAACACACTGGTTGCACATGGAGCGTGCTGGCTCTGCAGCTCAAGGGCGTCCTGCTCAAAGCTGGTCAGCACCAGCAGGTAGGGCGGGCCTCCACCTGTACGTGACCTCTCTGCTTGTTTGTGGCTTGTCTTTTCCTGAAAGGACAGAGGGGCACTGATTAGTCCACTCTCTACCTGCAGTGCTATTGCAGCCAGGCCAACCCCAGCTGAGGAACACCTCACAGGGCACATCCGAGTTGTGGCCCTCGAGCCTCAAGGCACTCACCCCCATGGCCAGCTCCGGAGTCATTGACAGTTGGCACTCAGGCTTTAGCACCCCTGAGGTCCACAGGGGGACAGCCACACCTTACCACTTCTGCACACAGACCCATGCCAACACGGTACTCACCCTTCCTGAGCGCAGCAGGTGATTGAACCTCTTCCGGCACTGCACCCATGTGCACCGCACCACGTCATGGCTGCTAACCAGTGCTGCCACCTCCTCCCATGCCTTCTTTGTGAGGAGCAGTGGCTTCCTCCTCCTCCTATTCCTGGGGACAAGGGTGTCCCCTCCTGGCAGCCACCTCCTCCAGGGGGACCACGAGGCACTCATCAGAAAACCAGGGGGCCGAGTGCCCACCGGACCTGCCCTCCCACCTGGTGTCTCCCGCCACACTCGATTCCATCATTTTGCTAATGCAGAGCAGATGTTCTTCCACGGAGGCCTTCCAGAGGCTGCCTGGGCTGTTCTTAAACCGGCTGGCCGCCGGGTCGCCATTGGACCCAGCGGCAGACAGGCCCCGGCTCCTGCTCGGCCCTTCCTGACCAGTGGGGAGCCATGTTTCACGCTGGGTTGGGCCTTAATTGGCTCACCAGCGTGAAATCGCGGTTGGGGGCTGATCCCGAGCCTGCCGACCACGCCCACCTGCCAAATTCAAAATTCTACCCCAAGTGTGTGTGTGTGTGTGAGGAGAGAATGTTGGTGCATATTTTATTACTTTATTCAGATCAGTTTAAGTATAATGAAGCTAACCACTTTCTCTGTTAAGCTCAAGAAAACCTGTTCAATTGGTTCTTCCATGATCACAGCATGTAAACAGTTAAGTCCTCACTGAATTGGCAAGTATATCCTTTTCACACGAAAAAAACTGCTGCAGTCAAACAACGAGGGGGCAAAGAGGGGAGCCATTAACCCCTTCCTCGCCAGGTCATAACAATATGTTAATCAGGAATATTAGCTTAATCACTAAAATAATGATATACAGCCAGTTTAAACAGCAGACCAAAAATCTAGTAACAATGAGTGTTTTCAGGCTGAGGTTCTGACAACAGAGAATACCAGTAAGGTCAAGTCTCATGTTTCTGTCATTACCATACGTAGGAATCTGTAGACCAGTAGCTCCTCTGGAGTAGTACACAAAGTCTACAGTTTTCACTGATTTTTACCAGGTACCTCACAACGATTAAATATGTATTCGCTTGGTTATGTTGGTAATTAAAAGGTGTCATCAGAGATTGATGCTACATTTAGAAATGTTGCTGTTGCTGGTATCTTATACCCAATTAACAGGTTTGTCTTAAATAAAACTTTTTATTGTTGAAGGGATTTGAGTGAGACTGAAAACTAAATCATGAATTTGAGTCAGACTGAAAAGTAAATGATGACCCTCTGAAATGATAGTCTAAGGTTAAAATTTAATGACCTGTCCTGCGGTGTGCTTGGTGGCAGGGTGTTGGGGGCATTTAATCCAGCAGGAGGGTGATGAACACAAGAATAGGAGCAGCAGTAGCCTGCTCTGCCATTCAATACAATCATGGTTGATTTTGGGCTTCAATCCATTTGAGGACCCCGCCGCCTTTCCACCATTGCCCTGATTAAATCCGTGGCGGGGAGACTTGTGAATGGACTTCCTGACCCACCACCAACTGAGGTCCTTAAGTGTGCAATTAGTGCCCATTAAAGTGCCTGATCCCGCCGCTGCTGCCAGTATTTACCCAGTGTCAGGCAGGAGACTCACCATGCAGGAAGCCCAGAAAAGGAAACTCTGATAGGGTTGCTTGCGGGTTCCCAGGGGGAGTCCTTGTTCAAAGTTACTTAGTGCCTGATCGAGGGACCTAGCATCAGGAAGAGGCAGGGTGTGGCCACTAAGAGCCACCCCTCCCCTGCCTTTGCTACCAGCAGCTCTCCTCACAGATTTGACCAAACTGGTATTCTATATTATCAGATACTCAGCCAAAATACATAAATCGTCATCAGATTTTTGTTGTTTAAATTGACCAGGTGTCGTTGTTTTAATGATTAAGCTAATGGCCTGATCAACATGATGCCACTACTACGATCCCGTTACCTCTCTTGCACACTCTGTCTTCGGGTGATTTCTCTGTGACCCCCTTACTGCTACTCCCCTCCCGTCATCACGCACCTAAGCCTATGTCCATGGCACTCCTAGGCCTCGGGTGGGTATAGTCGAGGCAGCAGCGGTGTCCAGTGGTGCTGGCAATCAGTGAAGAATAGCTGGCCTTTGATTGCCTGGCAGCTCTCAGCAGGTGAGATTTCCACTTTTGGGGATCCCTAATCCCAGGGGAGGCCTGCTGCTGCTGCCCAGTTAAATGCCTGGCTAGCAGTTAATGTTGCCAGGCTTCCCCAAAGGAGGCAACACGGGGCTCTTGCTAGCTCTCCAGCCAAAAGGCAAGACCCCCACTGCCTTCATTAAATACTGCCCTATGCATGCAGTGGTATCAGTGCAGCACTTTGGCTCGTACACCTTCAATGAACATTACTCAAAACAGTATGATGGCTTCTGACTGTTGCCATGAGGATCAGGCCTCGGTAATAAGAAGCTGCGCCAATTAAAATGCATTTTGCTAATCAACAGAATTACACCAGGTGCCCCAAAATTAATAGGTCCAGCAAGTATAGTTAGATGGTAATTTGCTTTATATTGCATAGGGCTTTATGCATCTCAGAGTTCCTATCCCTTAAGCGCAGTGTTACAGATACTCAAACAAACAGAATTAAATTTCCATTCACATCTGGCTTACATTCAATTGCAGTTTGCAAAATAAACTAGTCTTCTAAACTTCACAATTCAATTTGTAAATGCTTATAAATACCATATAGAAATGTCTTTCTCTTGATTTTGAATGGAAACTAGAATTGTGACGCATTAAAAGCATGAGATACTCTCAACACGGTGGGAAGAATACCTAAGTCCCAACATAAAGTATCAATCTATTGTAGTAGCAGTCAGACAATGGCGGGTGGAAATAACTTAGCATTGATTTGCATGGTTGCCTTAGCTCAGTCACTGCTGCTTCTTATGTAGTTAACAGATATATGGTTGCAATGTAGGCAACAAAGGATACAGGTTTCTAGGGAGTATACAAAGTACAAACTCCTTGCTAGTGGAGTCCCACAGGCGTTCATATTGGGGTTGCTGTACCTCTCATAATTTTTGTGACCAATTTAGTGGGTGCAAAGTTATTCAAGCTGTCTAATTTTGCACATGGCACAGAGTTTCTTACGGTGATCAGTAAAGATAGACAGTCCAAAGGGACCTGGACAGGCCAGGCCATGGGCAGAAAGATGAAATACGGAGTTCAAGATGGCTGAGTATGAAGTCATAGGATTAGATAGATTACATATGAAATGGTTAATGTATCAAAGCAGGAAAAAGACCGAGGAGTTTTGGTAGAAAGGTCGGTAAAACTGTCAGTTCAGTGTTATTAGTGAATGAAGAAAGCAAATAAAATGCTCCTCTGTGGATCGAAGGATGTTATTTATAAGTCTAAGGAGGTGATGTTAGCAACATAACTGGTTTCGGTGAGATTACATATCGAGTGTTGTATTTCATTTTCGTCTCTGTATTACAGGAAAGATGTCGAATTACTAGAGGTAGTAAAGAAGCGGACTACAAAAAGCTGATACCTGAAGTTAGAAGGTGGTGTCATGTAGAAAGTTTGTGTACAGTGGAATTGTACTCAGTAAAAATGAGGGGCAGAGAGATCTTCACGATTTGCACAGGGACGGAGAATTTGGATTCAGGGAAGTTCTTCAGTCAGCCACATGATTTGAGCAGGGTACTTGAAAATTGAGTGATGAAAGAAAATAAGAAACCTAAGTGACATTTTATTTAGTAAGCAGGTGACAGAATTGTGGAATAGATTAATGGGGAAATGTGAACCAGAAGCAACAGCAACAATTAAAAAAGGACTGTATGCATTCCTATCACAGAATGGAATACAGGGTTATATATTCCACAATCATAGCAAAAAATAAAACACGGGAGGTGTAGAAGGATAGGATAGATGGACAAATCTTTTACTCCTGCCCAAAATGTTTGCTCTGTTACTATCTTATTAAACAATCCTCCCATTCTACACCTACTTGAATACAGATTTTTCATTTCTTGTAGCTCCCCTTCATTTAAATAAACCATATAAAACACTTTAGGTGATTTTCCAACAACTTCTAGCTTGAAAGAAGAGCTCATTGACAATACCACACAGATGATTTTTATTGCATAATGACTGTTCACTTACATGAATAAATCCAGTTCTGTTCATATTGTGCAGCATTCATTGTGATACAAGAAGATGCAGCTTAATCACGTATCATTCTGAAACAAGTGTGTTATACATCAGGAAAGAAAGCAAAATACTGCAGATGCTGTAAATCTGAAATAAAAACAGAAAATGCAGGAAACACTCAGCAGGTCTGAGGAGAGGAAGTTAGCGTTAACGTTTCTGGTCGATGACCTTTCATCAGAACCGGGAGATGTTGCAGATGAGCAGTTTATAAGGAGGAACAGAGCCAGGGAAAGAGGGCCCAAAGAAAATAAATGATCTATAATCAGATGGAGGCCAGGAGATGATTAAATAATGGAAGTACTAATGGTGCGACAAAAGGAGGCAATAATTAGAGAAATAAAAAAAATGCATCCAAGATGCAGAGGATGTGTAAATCGTTGCAGCAGAATAGCAGGGGGGAGGGTACACGGAACATCTAGCAGAGAGGAGAAAACTCCACTGGCCCAGCAGTATGATGGAGAAGGAAGGTCACACCAGGGCAACTGACCAACCCATCCAGGCACCATTAAGTGACCCCCATCCATTACACGTCACTATCTGTACTGGAAAACTTGCACAACACTTTTACCTTTAGTAACAGACTATGATACAAAACATTCACATTGACCTGGTTTCAGTGCTCCAGCGTGCTCAGTAGTTTGTTTTTTGTTAGTTATTTACTGCAAATATTGTTTGGCTTCGTCACAGAGAAACGTCATGAACAAAATGCAATTTATTTGTTTTTATCTAACACTGTGATGCTCTATAACCTACCCAACTGCCATCTCCATACTTGAGTGGTTTCTGCAAAAAAAAATTAGGAAGTATTGATTCACCTACCATCTAAGTGAACTATAAATATCCATCATGATCATAGCAACAAAACTTTAAGTGCTAGTTTTTTCAATGGTAGCAGTCTAGAAACAGAACGTGCACATCACAACAAGGTTCCTTGACCAGATAGACAGTAAAAATAAAGCTGGGGAACATACTGAAAATGGCAGCATATTAAGAGGAAGATTTAAAAACTGTCCAATCAGAGACTACTCTGTTGTTAAAATTAAATACTTAATTTTACATCTATGAAATTATTAGGTAGCTAACATCAGTTGAATTGGAGTGGCTAATAAGCACTGCAGATAAACTGAGCGCAGTTGTTTCTTGTCATAGTTATTCTTACAATGATGAATTGCATAATGCAATACGGACTGTGACAACAAATGGATCTAACTTCTGAGCTTCCTTATGCTTACCATTAAGAGTTTCTAAAATGTTAATGATAGACAGCTTTCACATTAATCCTGGCTCAATCACGTACGGCATTTTTTCTGTAGGATTCACAAGTTCTGTATTCATTACTATTTGATCACACAGCAAAACTGATTTCACGGAATAGGTATTACATTTAACGGTCTTAAACCTGAAACTGTATATGCTACTCCTCTCCCCGAATTCAGTAACGATTCAAAGTATAGTATTCCAACTGAATGCAAAGTATTCAGCCAGCAAAGTTGAAATGAGAATATCCTATATGACTATCTTAAAATGCAGGCTATTTTTTTCATGTGAACATTAATGGCGAGTTTCACAGTACAATACTTGCAAGGTTACAAGGGTCAAAAATGTTGTACAAAGAAATGTTTCAATCAGCAACAAATAAAGTATCAATGTTAATAGCACACTGCCTATAGAGCAGAACAAGCGAAGGATTTGTTTGCAGCCTCATCCTTCAGATCAACTTGTTTTTCTCAAGGATCTGGAGGACTTAGTTAAGGGCCAATATAAAAACAGAATGTATTAAATTATGATTGGCTGGTGAGGGTAACCACAGGATCTGCAACAAGGGTGTTGAGTATACAATTCAATTACATCCTAGTTCAAAAAGTACTTAACACTACAATCAAAACTGTCTCTCATTCATGGGTTAGGAGCACATACCTTTCCCATCAAGCAGTTTTTTTCTTGCTGAGTGGGGCATTAGTTAAAGGCAAGGGATATCACAACTCTACTTCTCTACCTAAATCAGGAGAGAGACGGCAAAATGGAGGGACCTGGATAGATAATTCCAGAAAATGCAAGCATAGTGATTGAACAAACAGAAACTAATGGAGGAGAGGGAATAAGAAATCTAGAAATAGAAGAGTGGAGGGTGCTTGCATGGATATAAAGCAGAGGGAAATCACTAAGTTAAAGTGCAGCAAGATAGTCATGGAATTTTTTTTCATTTGCCATTGTGAATCTGAATGTTGATGACGATTCATTGGATCCAACTTGTCAGTGCTGTCTTGCTGCTGTGTTTAGCCAAAGGGACTGAAATAAGGAGTAGTGAGGTGGTATCATAGCTGCAAGGCAACAACGTATTCGGCGGCTTTAAATAGGAGAAGAGGATTTGAGATGGCGGGGCGTGGTATTTGGAGAGAATGGAGGTGTTGAGGTGGGTTTCTTGAGGACTGACAATAGAAGTTTTGAAGGAGGTACACACAAAGCAGGGCAAGAGAGACAGGGTTAACAATGTTGACAAGCACTCAGGTGAGAAAGTAAAGTTGGATGGCCAGGAGTTGGAATGGGAGAAGGTGAGTATGTGCTTCATGAATGAAAGATGAAATAAGTAACTGATGGCTGAAGAGAAAATGGGACGAAACTACAAAGAATGGGCATGGTGACAGCACAGTTAGGTGAAGGGCAGGTTGAGGTGCTGGAAATTTGATGGAGACAACTCCAGGGTAATGAGCGATGGCAGTGGTTGCAATAAAAATGGACTAAATTTAAGATACAAACATGCCAATGAGCTCCAACAAAAGGATTGGGGACAAGGTGGTGGTGAGGAAGTTCCAAATATGCAGTTGATGGTGGTGAAAAGCACTGCAATCTTTGTCATCTCTGATGAGGCTTCCAATTAGCTTTGAATTTCAGCAGTGTCACATTGTGTACTCATGCTTACTGTAAACAGTTTCCCAAATATATTTCCAAAAAAGGAGCGAGTTCAGACTTTCCTCCTTCCAACAAGAGCTAGATTTACAACAAGGCCCCAACACTTAATAATTCTCTCAGCCCAACTCGAGTTTAATGAGCACCTGCATGGAAGAATAAAGATGCTGTTCAGGCAATATTGTGGTAGCCTTCCGTCTTGCAAGACAATGGTTTGCATCGTTGTTGTTAACTCTATGTTAAGCGTCACCTGGTGTGACTCAGGAGCTCTGCTCCAGCATGGTAGTCTCTGCCACATTTACTACAGAAGACGACAGTGGGCTGAGAAGGTGCACGATTCACTGGCCTCTGTTTTCTCTGGGCCCTCTTCTCTGCCAGCTGAGTTTTTCTTCTCTGCTCATCTCTTTCAATGCCCCTCGAAACAGACAGCCACCGGAGATCACAGCTGTCAGCCAATGTCTCCCAATTGTCAGCATCAATGTCCACCGTCTTCATATCTCACTTTCAGGTGTCCTTGTAGCGAAGGTATGGACATCCAGGTGGTCATGACCCAGTGGCCAGTCACCATGCAGAAGGTCTTTGGGTATACAGCTGTCATCCATTCGATGAACGTGGCCAATCCAGCGCGGACATTGTTGGCTGAGCAATCAGTGTGTGCTGATCGAATTAGCATGCTGTTGCCTTGCCAATTCATGCCGAGGATATGTCTGAGGCAGTGAAGGTGGAAAGTGTTCAGCCTTTCTTCTGCCTAGCATATATTGCCCAGATCTCACCACCGTAGAAGAGTGTGCTGAGGACGCAGGCTTAGTAGACTCGTAGTTTGGTGTTCTCAGTCAGATCGCTGTTGTTTCCACGCTCTCTTACTCAGCTTGGACTAACAGCTGCCGCTTTTGAGGTGAATGTGTTGATTTCAGCATCAAGTGACAGATTGCTGGTGATTGTGGAGCCTGGATACGTGAAGCTATTAACAATCTCCAGCATCACATTGTCAATGCTTAAAGGTGGAAGTATGGCAACATTGCTGATGGTCAAACCAAACTCTTTAAAAGCATGAGAGTCTTGTCCATTTGCTGCAGAAGGTGTTCCTCAGTATGGAATGTTAGTGCGGCATCATCAACGTAGACCAACTTTCTGATGAGGACTTCGTGCACTTTCGTCTTAGACCTCAAATGAGCAAGGCTGAACAACTTTCCTTCAATTCTGGTATGCAAGTGGACACCTCTGAAAATGACCTGAAGGCATATGACTTGCATGCCAGAACTGATGGAAAGCTCTTCAGACAAATCTGGTATAAGCATCAGTGATACTGAGAGTACTGTTGCAAAAGGACAGAAAATAAAAATATCAATTGATTAAACTGCTTTCATTTCCTAAAAGCTTGTTTTAAGATTAAGGCGACAGGGAGCACACACCCAAATGTCCTCATACCTCATGTTTTAATTTTTGTTAACTTTGGACCATTACAAAATTCTTCCAAAAAAAAAGTACTGAACATTTTAAAGAAGTTCAGATGAACTCAATGTTCTTTCTTATAGAACTGTCCTTATCAGTACTTTCTGTACTCCTTTGGAAACAAGGAGTGCCAAAATGCTAAACCACTTTCCCCATCAAATAAAAATTACTAATTATAAATTTGCTGTTTGGACGGTTATTGGGATCCTTTAGTCTCGATAATATGCTGATCTGATGCCTCCATGTTGTTAAAATACCAAGCATAGTCTCACTGTCTTAATTTAATTTTTTTTTCTTAAAACGTGATGATACTAGCAAAGCCACATCTATTGCGCATCCCTTAATACCCAGAGAAGATAATGGTTGGCCTCGTCCTTGAATCATTGCAATTCTTGTGTCGATGATGCCCCACAATGCTTTTAGGAAAGGAATTCAGAATAACGAAGGAACAGCAATATCTGTCCAAGTCATGGCAATATGTGGTTTGAAGGGGAATTTGGAGGTGATGGTGTTCCCATGACATTGCTACTCATGTCCTTCTCAGTGATAGAGGGTACAGGAGAGAGAGATGCTGTTGAGGTAATCTGGCAGCGCTTACAGCCTTTTGCCAAAGCAGCTCAAAGATATTAGAAAGACTGGAGATCTTGGAGTCAGAGCTGAGCGAGTCGGAATGGATCACAAACAGATTGGATGCTGAGAATTTGGAGATAGTAGGAACCCACCAGTGGATTTGAAGGCGGGAGGACGCATAAAATCCAGCAGGTGGCCTCCCAGCCATCTTTCTACGCGCCCCTGACCTGTCTGAAATATTGTCGGGGGAGGGAGGGAGGGAGGCTGGCTTCCTGTGGCCTGCAAGCCCGTGGCCTTTTGGGACCCTTAACTGACCCCTTAATGGTTACATAAGGGCCTCATCCTGCCCCCAATGGTATTTTACCCATGGCAGGAGGAGGCCTATGCCACTGGGGAAGCCCAGCAGCTTTAACTGAGCAGATTGGTGTCAGTTGGGGGGGAAGGGGGTGTAGTGGGGTA
Source organism: Cetorhinus maximus (assembly GCF_964194155.1). Classification (NCBI taxonomy): domain Eukaryota; kingdom Metazoa; phylum Chordata; class Chondrichthyes; order Lamniformes; family Cetorhinidae; genus Cetorhinus; species Cetorhinus maximus. Next base: position 6,523,196 of record NC_135883.1, on the reverse strand, counting down.
GGGTGTTGGGGAACCTCCCCTTTGCAGGTCCCCTTAGCTCATCGGAGGCACTCCTCTTCAAGGTCAACCCTCCTTTAACCTTTCTCCAGGCCTCTTGAACATGAGCCCCCCTCACTGACTCCTGACCGCAGACTTACCTGGGCTCCGTGGCATGGTGAGAATGCACGCAGTCTCAGCAGAGGCCACCAATTCCAGCTTGTGCTGCTGAGACGTCAGAGCTGCTGGCAAACCAAGTAGCCGACAGCTCTCTAAGGCTGAACCTCCTCCCAAGAAAGGGACAAAAAGTTTCGCCTTAAAGCAGTTAACGCTGCTCCCAGTGTTAAATTGCTGCAGGACAGCCTTCAGGATTGTGAACAGGTTCCCCCACCCCATAAAGTCCAGCCCTTTGTGCCAACTGCCCATGACTTAACTTGCAGCCCTTCCCATATCACCCCCATGGTCATTGACTTACAATGGTTCCCAGTCAAGCAAGGTAGGGATTTTAAAATTATCATTCTTCCTTACAAATCCCTCCATGGCCTTGCCCTCTCACCCCTATCTCTGTAATCTCCTCCAGCCCCACAACCCTCCAAGATGTCTGCGCTCCTCTAATTCTGGCCTCTTGTGTATTCCCAGTTTTAACTGTTCCACATTTGGTGGCTGTGCCTTCAGTTGCCTAGGCCCCAAGCTCTGGAATATCCTCCCTACACCTCTTTGCCTTGCTTTCCTCCTTTAAGACATTCCTTAAAACTTACCTCTTTGACCAAGCTTTTGGTCATCTCACCTAATATCCCCTTAGGAAGCTCGATGTCATACATTGTCTTATAACGTTCCTGTGAAGCGCCTTGGAATGTTTCATTGCATCGAAGGTGCTATATCAATATAAGTTGCTGTTGTAAATTGCTTTCAGGGGCGAGGAGAAAAATCGCAGTGTCATTTGGATCTAGTTAACAAAAATTATATAAATCACCTTTTATCTCAGGAGATTATTTTAAGTTTCTAGTTCAAATGGAGGGACTGCCGCGACCCGCAGCCTGCAACTCCTGAGCCATGTGGGAACTTCACAACACTTCATGTGTCCTGGAGGCCCGTGTTCGCAGGAAGTGTCTCTAACCGCTGAACCTCATGCTGAGGGTGTCTGAGCTTGAGGGGCAGCTGAGGGATTCGTTGCACCGGTGGCTGCATGCTTCCTGGATCAAAGGTTCCAGGAGGCGGTCACCCCACAACCAGAAATGCAAGTGGGTGGCCACCCAGAAGGCTAGGAAGAGGCATACGGTGCTGGAATTCTTCCGGTGTGTGGGCACTTTTAAATTAATACTCAGCATCAAATACCAGTGAGGGTGACAACACCCTGACAGGATTGAAGTCCCAGGCCTGGCACCATGAGGCAGAAGATTGCAGAAGACGTGCAGGAAAGCAGTATTAATTAGGAATCCAATAGTCAGACAGACAGACACAGAGAATTCCGTGACTATTATTGTGAGACTTTATGGTTTACTGCCTGACAGCTGCCAGGGTAAGGGACATCACAGCATTCAGAGGATTCAGAGCATTCTTCAGGGGGAAGGGCAAGAACCAAAAGTCATGGTCCATGTCGGAACCAACACGTAGGGAGACAGAGGTCTGAAATGCATTTGTTTCAATGCGAGAAGTATAACAGGCCAGGCAGATGAGCTTAGAGCTTGGATTAGTACTTGGGACTATGATGTTATTGCTATTACAGAGACTTGGTTGAAGGATGGACAGGATTGGCAGATAAACGTTCCATGATTTAGATGTTTCAGGCAGGATAGAGAGGGATGTAGAAGAGGTGGGGTAGTTGCACTGTTGCCTAAGGGGAATATCACAGCTGTACGACAGGAGGACACCTCGTTGGGCTCATGCAGCGAGGCAATATGGGTAGAGCTCCGAAATAGGAAGGGTGCAGTCACAATGTTGGGGGTTTACTATAGGCCTCCCAATTGCCAGCGGGAGATTGAGGAACAGTTATGTAGGCAGATTTTGGAAAGATGTAACAGCAGTAGGGTTGTTGTGGTGGGTGATTTTAACTTTCCCATATTGACTGGGAATCACTTAGTGCTAGGGGGTTGGATGGTGCACAATTTGTAAGGTGCATCCAGGAAGGCTTCCTGAGACAATATGTAGATAGTCCAACTAGGGAAGGGGCAATACTGGACCTGGTATTAGGGAATGAACCCGGCCAGGTGGTCGGAGTTTCAGTAGGAGAGCATTTCAGGAAAAGTGACCATAATTCAGTAAGTTTCAAGATACTGGTGGACAAGTACAACAGGACTCCTCGGGTTAAGGTGCTTAATTGGGGGAAGGCTAATTATAACAATATTAGTCAGGAACTGAGGAATCTAGACTGGAGGCGAATGTTTGAGGGCAAATCAACAACTGACATGTGGGGGGCTTTCAAACGTCAGTTGATAAGAATTCAGGACCGGCATGTTCCTGCTAGGATGAAGGATAAGCATGGCAAGTTTCAGGAACCTTGGATAACGAAGGATATTGTGAGATTAGTCAAAAAGAAAAGAGAAGCATTCGTAAGGGCTAGAAGACTGGGAACAGATGAAGCCCGTGGAGAATACAAAGTAAGTATGGAAGAAACTTAAGCAAGGAGTCAGGAGGGCTAAAAGGTGTCATGAAAAGTCACTGGCAACCAGGATTAAGGAAAATCCCAAGGCCTTTTATACATATGTAAAGGGAAAGAGGGTGGGAAAGGGTGGGCCCACTCAGGGACAGAGGGGGGAATCTGTGTGTGGAGCCAGAAGAAATGGGAGAGATACTGAATGAATACTTCTCATCAGTATTCACCAAAGAGAAGGACTTAGCGGTCGATTTGTCTAGGGAAGAGTGTGTAGATAGCCTGGATCATGTTGAGATCAAATAAGAGGAGGTGTTAGGCGTCTTGAAGAATATTAAGGTGGATAAGTCCCCAGGGCCAGATGGGATCTACCCCAGGAGGTAGAGGGAGGCAAGGGAGGAGATTGCTGGGGCCTTGACAGAAATCTTTGTATCCTCACTGGCTACGGGTGAGGTCCCAGAGGACTGGTGAATGGCCAATGTTGTTCCATTGTTTAAGAAGGGTAGCAGGGATAATCCAGGAAATTACAGGCCGGTGAGCCTTACGTCAGTGGTAGGGAAATTATTAGAGAAGATTCTTCGTGACAGGATTTACTACCATTTGGAACCAAATGGGCGTATTAGTGAGAGGCAGCATGGTTTTGTGAAGGGGAGGTCGTGTCTCACTAACTTGATCGAGTTTTTCAAGGAAGTGACAAAGATGATCGACGTTGGAAGGGCAGTGGATGTTATCTACATGGATTTCATTAAGGCCTTTGACAAGGTCCCTCATGGCAGATTGGTACAGAAGGTAAAGTCACACGGGATCAGAGGTGAGCTGGCACGATGGATACAGAATTGGCTTGGTCATAGAAAACAGAGGGTAGCAGTGGAAGGGTGCTTTTCTGAATGGAGAGCTGTGACTAGTGGAGTTCCGCAGGGATCAGTGCTGGGACCTATGCTGTTTGTGGTATACATAAATGATTTGGAGGAAAATGTAACTGGGCTAATTAGTAAGTTTGCAGACATCAAGGTTGGAGGAGTTGCAGATAGTGAAGAGGATTGTCAAAGGATACAACGGGATATAGATCGGTTGGAGACTTGGGCGGAGAAATGGCAGATGGAGTTTAATCCGGACAAATGCGAGGTAATGCGTTTTGCAAGGTCTAATACAGGCAGGAATTACACAGTAAATGGCAGAACTCTTAAGTGCATCGACGGGCAGAGGGATCTGGGTGTACAGGTCCACAGGTCACTGAAAGTGGCAACGCAGGTGGATAAGGTAGTCAGGAAGGCATATGGCATGCTTGCCTTCATTGGCAGGGGTATTGAGTATAAAAGCTGGGAAGTCATGCTGCAGCTGTATAGAACCTTGGTTAGGCCACACTTGGAATATTGCGTGCAATTCTGGTCGCCACATTACCAGAAGGATATGGAGGCGTTGGAGAGGGTGCAGAGGAGGTTTACCAGGATGCTGCCTGGTCTGGAGGTTATTAGCTATGAGGAGAGGTTGGAGAAACTCGGATTGTTCTCACTAGAGCGACGGAGATTGAGGGGCGACTTGATAGAAGTTTACAAAATTATGAGTGGCATGGACAGAGTATATAGTCAGAAGCTTTTTCCCAGGGTGGAAGAGTCAATTACTAGGGGACATAGATTTAAGGTGAGAGGAGAAAACTATAAAGATGATGTGCGGGACAAGTTTTTTACGCAGAGGGTAGTGAGTGTCTGGAATTCACTGCCAGAGGAGGTGGTGGAAGCAGGTACGATAGTGGTGTTTAAGAGGCAGCTTGACAAATACATGAATAGGATGGCAATAGAGGGATACGGACCCCGGAAGTGCAAAATGTTTTAGCTGACGGGCAATATGATCGGCGCAGGCTTGGAGGGCCGAAGGGCCTGTTCCTGTGCTGTACTTTTCTTTGTTCTTTGAAGTCCTGCAGTGAGAGTTTAAGGAGTTTGGGAGTAAGTTAAAAAGCAGAATCTCAAAGGATTACTCCCAGTGCCATATGCTATTGAGAGTAGAAATAAGAGGATATGGCAGGTTAATGCACAGCTAGATCATGGCGCAGGAGGCGGGGACAGGGGGGTGGGTTCAGATTTAAGGGACACTGGAACTAGTTCTGTGGTAGCAGGAACTCGCTCAAGATAAACGAGTTGCACCAAAACTGAACTGGGACCAATATCCTTGCTGGTAGGTTAACTAGCACTGTGGAAATGCGTTTAATTTGGCAGGGGCTGCGCACTAGGAAGTGGTATTAGAAAGTAGAAATAAGGTACACAGAGGACTGGGAGGGACAGAGTTAGAAATAATACAGAAGTAGGTGGGATCATAGAAAATACAAAGTGGGCTATGTTAGATTTGGCATGCATGTGCGTAAATGCACAAAGCGTGCTTAATAAGGTTGGTGAGTTGCAGGCGCAAATAGCTACATGGGAATATGTTGTAGTGGCGATAACGGAGGCCTGGCTCAAAGGAAAGGGAGGATTGGATGCTCCTGGGTTCAAGGCATTCAGGGAAGATTGGGTGGGAATAAAAGGGTACTATGAAGGCTGACAGAACTGAAAGTGGATACATCACCCTGTCTGAATGGAATGCAACCAAGGTTGCTAAGGGAAGAAAGGGTAAAAATCGCAGAGGTGTCGGCCAAAACCTTCTAATCTGCTGTAGATTCGGGGTAGTGCCAAAGGACTGGCGAATTGCAAACGTTGCAGCTTCTTCAAAAAAGGGGAGAAGGATAAACTTGGCATTTACAGGCCAGTCAGCCTAACAGTGATGGGTAAGCTTTTAGAAACTATAATCTGGGAGAAAATTAATAACCATTTGGACAAGTGTGGACTATTGAAGGATAGCCAACACAGGGTTATGATGAATGGCAATTTTTGGGAATGAAGGAAGGCATACTGTGGCAGCCCCAGGATTCAGTAGCAGGACCACTGCTGTCTTTAACATAAGATTCCTGAGTTGAACTTAGGGGCTCAGGACACATTTAAAAAAAATTTCGGATGACATGATACTTGGAAGTGCAGTAAACAATGAGCAAGATAGTGTTAGACTTCAAGAGGACATGGGCAGGCTGGTGACATGGGCAAACACACAGCGGATGAAATTCAATGGAGAAAAGTGTGAAGTGATACATTTTGGTAGGAAGGATGAGGAGAGACTAAACTTCATAATTACAATTTTAAAGGGGGTGCAAGAACAGAGAGACCGGGGCTTCTGTTTGTGCTTCTGTTTTGTACTGTTCTATGATTGGGAAGCAAAGACTGCCATATCTCTTTAAAAAATCCTGCAAACTTCCATGGAGTGTTTCTATTTGAGTCTACTCGTACACCCTTCACCTCTCAACAGCATCAAGTTTGCTTAGTTTGCAAGTATGATAGAGGGACTTGTCAGAAATAGAAGTAGTCTGGAAATAAAGGGGAAATTTTGAATATTTATCAAAGTGCATAAAAACAATGTTTCCTTGTCAACTTTTCAATCAAATGTTTAAAAGTAATGTTGAAATAGAAAAGTCAAAAGACCAATCTATTTCAAACAAACAGCCATACAACACTGACAAATTATTTCTGTAGTTCATCCCCTAGTGTAATTGTGAAACATGTCTAATCAGAAAGCATGAACACGAAGTGTTTTTATTCAGTCATGGGATGTGGGCATCACTGGATAGGCCAGCATTTATTGCCCATTCCTAATTGCCCTTGAGAAGGTGGTGGTGAGCTGCCTTCATGAACTGCTGCAATGCATCTGATGTAGGTAGGCCTGTAGTGTTGTTAGCAGGAGGAACTTCCAGGATTTTGACCCAATGACAGTGAAGGAATGGCAATGTATTTCCAAAACAGGATATTGTGACTTTGAGGGGAATTTGAAGGTGGTGTTATTTCCATGCATCTGATGCTCTTGTCCTTCTAGGTGGTAAAGATCATAGGGTTTGGAAGGTGCTGTCAAAGGAGCCTTGGCGAGTTGCTGTAGTGCATCTTGCATATGGTACACACTGGTGCAACTGTGTACCAGTGCTGGAGGAAGTGAATGTTGAAGATGGTGGATCAGGTGCCAATCAAGCAGATTGCCTTGCCCTGGATAGTGTTGAGCTTCTTGAGTGTTGTTAGGGCTTCATCCATCCAGGCAACTGGGAAATATTCTATCACACTCATGATTTGTGCCTTGTAGAATTGGACATGCTTTGGGGAGTCAGGAGGTGAGTTACTTGCTACAAATTTCCCAGCTTCTGACCAGTTCTTGTTGCCACAGTATTTATATGGCTGATCCAGTTACGTTTCTGGTCAATGGCAACCCGCACAATGCTGATGATGGGGGGAGATGGTCATTGTCTGGCACTTGTGTGATGCAAATGTTACTTGCCACTTATCTTGCTGCATGTGGATACAGACTGTTTCATTATTTGAGGAGTTAGAGGGCAAGCAACAATTGAGTTAGGGTATGTAGATGTGACATTTTGAAATCATACACTATGTCCACACTTTTATGTAATGCCATAAGTTGATATTCTTTGTAGGAAAATAGCAAAACTTGAGGCAACTTGGGAAGTAAAGTTAATTGCATGGGAGCTTGTCTGCAGTACAAGCTGAAGAGTTGAGAGATGGATGAAAAATATACTGCAGTGCTACAGCTGGCAGACTGGTATAATTGTAGCATAAGTTATAGGCAGTTTCCATATAAACCATAGAATGTTTGAGGCACAGGAGCCATTCGGCTCAATGTACCTGTGCTGACTCTTTGAAAGATCTATCCAATTTATTCCATTCACCTACCCTCTCCCCTTATTTTCCAATTCCCTTTATAAAGTGACATAAATGTGGATATAAGCATCTATAGTGAAGAAAACTGACATATAAAACAAATTTGTGCAAGTGGGGGGCAGGATGGTGACCTCCACAGGTGTCCTCCCATTTGTCCACCATAACTTTGGCAGCATTCAGGTCAAAAAGAACAACATTTTTATTAGTTTTCTCTGACACATATGAACGTATGTGGCTCGAAATAAAATACAATTGGCAGAACCGTGCCTAATAGACCAGTAACACAGGAACTGCTCCTATGGAGCCTGGGTGCTACCCAATACAGACTCAAGTACAGGATATTTTCACAGTTAAACTGGAACTTGTGGGCACATGTTTAATGGTTTAGCCATGATACAGACAATAGTTTGCAAGTCAGTAGAACTACACATCGAACAATGCCACTGTCACAATGGTGTACATTTAAAGAATGTCATATTATTTAGCCTGACTGTTTGACAAGCAGTGGCCATATCTGTGAAGGCTGTTGGGACAGGGGCAAGGGGGTAGATGGACAGGGGAATCTGAAAATTTGTTCTCATGGCAGGACAGTGATTAGCAGTTGGATGGAGGGGTGTTCAGCATGATTGTCATCTTTCTTAGCCCATTATGCTGGGATTTCAATACTCGGGCACTAGAAAGTGGCTGAACATTTGCCCAGCTCTGGTCACTGTCCACGTCCTACCATTCTTACAATGCTCACCTGACCGCATCCCACAGGCAACTATGGCCACTTACGCAGTAAGAAACCTATGTTAAGGTGATGCATTTTCTGACTGCAAGTCATAAGCATTACACTGGTCTTCATAGAGCTTTTACCAACTATTTCTAGGAGACAAAGTATAGAGATTTTTTTAAAAACATATCACAATATCAAACATATTTTCTAACGGCAGACCAATGACAATCAGCTACTATCCCTATTGTTTCTAAAGCCTTTATTTCTAAGGTACAGCGTCTCTAAACTGGCAACCTCGGGACTGAGATTTCGGATGTTGCCAGTTTTTGGGGTAAAAAAAATCAGAATCTTAATTCAATTAATAGGAGACACGTGAAATCAAGTGAATAAGTTTCTTTTTATTAAAGTTGGAGAAAATATTGCATAATAGTGAAGAAATGACATTTGGTAATATGGTTAAGGCTGACTCTCAGGCTGTGCTGGATTAAAAGCACGGCCAAGCCAGTGAAGCTACCAGAGAACTGCAGCTTCCTGTGTGTGTGGAAACACAACCCATCAGCTATGTCAAAGAATTTCAAGCACAGTGCACTAAGTGGATGTCACTGGTAGATCAATCCAAGCCAGGTCACATGGTGTCAAAGGTCACTCAGACCACTTGCAGCATGGGAAAAGACCAGCGTGTGAAGTCGATGACTAGTCCAGTGCACCACCTTGCCAATGCAGCACCTCGCCAAATTGTCCCAGTAACTTATTTTATACATCACAGAATTGTTACAGTGCTGTAGGAGGCTATTCGGCCCATTGTGTCTGTGTCTGTATCAGCTCTCCGAATAAGGGATGAGCAATTCACTTAATTCCATTCTCCTGCACATAACCCTGCACATTCTTCTTTTTCAGATAACAGTCTAATTCCCTTTTGAATGCCTCGAATGAATCTGCCTCCACCACACGCTCAGGCAGTGCATTCCAGACCTTAACCACTCGCTGCATGAAAAAGCCTTTTCTCATATCGCTTTTGCTTCTTTTGCAAATTACTTAAAATCCGTGCCCTCATTCTCAATCCTTTGATGTGTGGGAACAGTTTCTCCCTATCTACTCTGTCCAGACCCCTCATGATTTTGAATACCTCTATCAAATCTCTCAACCTTCTTTTCTCCGAGGAAAACAGTCCTAACTTCTCCAATCAATCTTCATAATTGAAGTTCCTCATCCCTAGAACCATTCTCGTGAATCTTTTCTGCACTCTCTCTAATGCCTTCACATCCTTCCTAAAGTACGAAACCCAGAACTGGATGCAATACTCCAGCTGAGGCCAGACAAATGTCCAATACAAGTTCAACATAATCTCCTAAGCCTAGGATACTATATGCTTTATTAAGCGCCCTCTGAACCCGTCCTGCCACCTTCAATGAATTATCCACATATACGTCTAGGTCCCTCTACTCCTGCACCCCCATTTATTAACAATTAAAATTGATGTATGGCAGCTTATAAAACTGTCTGATTTTTGGACAACTCTGTGTTTTTGGATAGCTGGATTTGAGAAGCTGTACCTGTATATTCAAGTTTCAAAATGGAAAGCCACCAAACGCTGTACAATATGCTTGCATTTTGATAAGATACACAATCTTTCCAACTGTTATGCAAAAGAGGATTTCAGGTGAAAGATTCTATTGAAGATATCAATCAAATGTCTCTCTTATCTCTTGCATTCCTTTGTAGAAAGGTGCTGGTTTGAATTACCTGTGTGCAGATCCTTCAGAGGTAATAGAAACTCTAGCCAGGAAAATAAAACACAATCAAGCCTTATGAGTGATATTAATGAAAAATGAAAACAGAAACTAATGGATTTGCACATCAGGTCAGTCATCATGTGTCGAAAGGACAGACAGATCAGTGACTCGGGCTGGGACTTTCTAAACTGGAAAACGTAAGGTGAACAAACATTTAATTAGAATCAGTAAGAAGGAAGTGGAGAGAAAAACAAACATGTCGGAATAATTGTTAAATGATGGAACAGTTCATCTGAGCCAGATAATGGAAAGCAACTCGAAAGAAAACAGTGAGAGGCCCACATAAGGAAATAACAATAAAACAAAGAAGCTAGATCATGCCGGAAATTAAAACTGAAAATATCGGCCAAAAACAAGCGGGTCTGCAGGTTCCAAAAAGGGGAAAAAACAGGACAACACCAAAGATGGAGCATTCCCATCAGCACTAGATACCAAGGGTCTCTACCCCAAATGTCAATCATCCTCCCCACACACCGACAGATCCAAACCACATCCACAGCTTCCATACTGCAAAGAAAATGGGGAATGCAGATTAAAGCCGCGAGTTCCTAAAGTCAACGCTCAGATCAGAAGACTGTGGAGAGTCCCAGGGAAAAGAACAGATACACCAATGCAGATTTTAACATCTTCCATTTGTACCAGAAGCCCCAGCCCGTTTGAAGCCAGCCTCACAAAGCATCACTCCTTCACTCCCCACCCTCCTCAGGCTCCGACCGTCAGATGGCTCAGCGTGGAAAGCAGCTGATTCTTCTCGCTTCCTGCGACTGGCAAACTGCAGCAGGTTGTCCAGTTGGTGGCTTCTAAGTGCAGCCCCTAGTCTTATAATGGCTCAATTCTCAAGCCAACATCACACAGCCAGCAGCTGCGCTGGTTAAAATCGGCCCTAATTTCTCTGAAGCTTCTCTCAAGCTTTATGGCAAAGTAATGATGGAAAGTGGGAATGGTATGAGATTGATCAAGTGGGCATCCTTGCAGATAAAATGCAAGTTGTCGGCACAGCGATCACCTAATCTGTGTTTGGTCCTTCCACTGTAAAGGAGATTGTTCCATGAATGGTACATACAACAGGCCTGATTGGAGGAAATTTATGTTAATTGCTGTCACACAGATGAATGTTCCAGGTCCCACACAATGGTGTGTGGACATAGATAGGTGGAAAAATGGTACATTTTTGGCAATACCACAGCAAAGTACTTAGAATTTCTTTCATGCCGCATTCCACTGCCTAATTGGTAAGGCTGGTCAAAGAGAGCACCAAGGTGTCAGAGAGGGGACAGTCCTTCCTGAAAGCAGAAGGGAAATGGAAAGGTATGCTTAGAGGTAGGATCAGGTGGCAGAAATGGGGGAAGATCATCTGGTGAATGTGGATGTGAAGTACGAGGGGAAGAATGTCATAAGAGGAGGGAGCAGAGATTTTAATAGAAGCATGGAACTAATTTGGGTAACCACATGCTGGTTATTCCGTAATCCTGTTTGATATTTTCCGAATTTTATAATTCGTTGCAGTAACAAGACAACAAAAAATTTCAATGGATAAATTTTTTCTATGTGCCTCAACAACATGACACGTATAAAGATTAAGCAGCCATCTTATACCAGAAAACTACACTGGACTGCAAAACTTTTGTGGTTAAAACCCACCAATCCCTCCAGACAGGATAACTTGGTTGTTGGGTTCCCCTTACCTTCTGCTGTTCTTCTTCATCTCCACCAAGTCCCCCTGCCTTGCCACTACCACCACCACCACCAACCATCCCCCCACATGCTATCACCCCCTCCCCTCCCCAATCCCTCCAACCAGGGTAGCCTTTTGTTGTATTCCCCTTACCTTCCCCTGTTCCTTTTCTCCATCAAACCCTACTCCACTCCACTGCCCCCAGCAAATGTCGGCAGCCTCACATGCTCCAGTCGACACCACATCAGAGGAGCTACACCTCAAAGCAGCAACCACTATATAAAGCTCATAGGAAAGTAAGGCTTTTATTTGATTGGGGGGTGGGAGGGGGGCTGTGGCAGCGGCATCAAAGAGTATGTGCACAGATACAGCTTCAAGTCCTGCTCCTCACATTTTCTGATCTCTCAGCCCACATTCAACAGAAGAAGTCGAAATGTCTCCTATCTGTGGGGTGGAGTGGGGGGTGGGGGGGGTGGGGGGCGGAATGGGTGGCAGCGAAGAAGAGGTAGAAGGAGAGGGGGGAACTCCAACCAATTAAAAACAGTCTGGACAAAAGCTGCATATTATTATTATAGATGGTATAAATGCTAATCATACCCTGCCTCATAAGCAGTAGCTGATCCTCACTGGAGTATTATTTGGCCAAAAAATATACATACTCTGCAGTCACTGCCATATCTTCTACTTGAAGACACCACACAAAACATCCAAGGGCTCAGGCCAACAATGACGGGTGACATCAACGACAAAATGGAAACGGTGGCGTAGTGGTACTGTCACTGGACTAGTAATCCAGAGGCCCATGCTAATGCTCTGGGGACATGGATATAAATCAAACCACATTAGCTGGTGGAATTTAAAATCAATCTCATTACAGCCTTAGTACGAACATACAAATAAGAGCAGCAGTAGGTCATTCAGCCTCTTGAGCGAGCCTGCTCTGCCATTCGATAAGATCATGTCTACTCTAATCTGGCCTCAGCTGTACTGTCTTGCCTAACCACTATACCCTTTGACTCCCTTGTTAATTAAGAATCTAATTCAGCCTTAAAAGTATTCAGTGACCGTGCTTCCACTATTCTCTGGGGAAGAGAATTCCAGAGACCAATGGCCCTCTGGGAGAAAAATCTGCTCATCTCCGTCTTAATACGATCCAAACATGGACAGAAGAGCTGAACTCAAGAGGTGAGGTGAGATTGACAGCCCTTGACATCACGGTAACGTTTGGCCGAGTGTGGCAGCAAGGAGCCCGAGAAAAACTGAAGTCAATGAGAATCAGAAGGAACACGCTCCACTAGTTGGTATCAAACCTAGTGCAAAGGAAGATGGTTGTGGTTGAGAGGTCAATCATCTCAGTCCCAGGACATCGCTGCAGGAGTTCCTCAGGATAGTGTCCTAGGCCCAACCATCTTCAGCTGCTTCATCAATGATCTTCCTGCCATCATAAGGTTAGAAAATGGGGATGTTCACTGCTGATTGCATAATGTTCAGCACCATTCGTGACTCCTCAGATCCTGAAGTTGTCTGTGCCTATACTAGGGTACCTGGCATGCACAGTTACAGTGTGATGACTTTAACTAATGATGTGTCCTTGTTCTCCCTTTTAGGTTCACCAGCAGGCATTCGCTCTGCAGACCCCGAAGGGCCACCCATGACACCGGAGGACCACTGACCTTCTGTTGCACCTACGTCACACCCGCTCTGAAGCGGGCACCAGCGCAGATACCAGCACCTCAATGGGCATTAGTTCGGTGGCTAGTATTTCAGTGCACAATAGTGAGGGCGCTTCACACTCACTTGAGGTGCAGATGGAGACAGAGAGTGCCCAAGGCGCTGGCAGTCGGAGGACTGCTGGGGACCAGGACAAACATAAGAAATAGGAGCAGGAGTAGGCCATTCGGCCCCTCAAGCTTGCCCCACCATTCAATAAGATCATGGCTAACCTGCCCCAGGCCTCAACTCCTCTTTTGTGCCAGCTCCACTTGGCCCTCAACTCCCCGATATTTCAAAAATCTATCTACCTCCTCTTTAAATACTTTCAGTGATCTAGCCTCCACAACTCTCTGAGGTAGAGAATTCCAGACATTCACTACCCTCAGAGAAGAAATTCCTTCCCATCTCAGTTTTAAATGAGTGTCCCCTTATTCTGTAACTATGTCCCCTAGTTCGAGATTCCCCCACTAGTGGAAACATCTTCTCAACATCTACTCTGTCAAGCCCCCTCAGAATTTTGTACGTTTCAATAAGATCACCTCTCATTCTTCTAAACTCTAATGAATAAATGCCTAACCTGTTTAGCCGTTCTTGATAAGTCAACCCCTTCATCCCAGGAATCAGCCTAGCGAATCTCTTTTGAACTGCCTCCAATGCCAGTGTCCTTTCTTAAATACGGGACCAAAACTGTACACAGTACTCCAGGTGCGGCCTCACCAACACCCTGTACAGTTGTAACAAGACTTCCCTATTTTTAAACTCCAAACCCCTCGCAATACAGGCCAAAATTCCATTTGCCTTCTTAATTACTTGCTAACTTTTTGTGTTTCATGCACAAGAACACCCAGATCCCTCTGTACTACACTTATTTGGAGTCTCTCTCCACTTAAATAATAGCCTGCCTTTTGATTTTCCCTACCAAAGGTGCATGACCTCACACCACATCTCTGTAATAGCTATCAAGTCATATCCATTTATTTCTATTTGCGCCGTCAACTCATCTATCTTGTTACAAATGCTGCGTGCATTCAGATAAAGGGCCTTAAGCTTTGACTTTTTACCATTATTACTCATTCTGGTTCTAATTTCTGCTGCACTCTTCTGCTTATATTATCTGCTCCTTACATGGACTACGACAGCTAGATCCTTCCCCTTCCACTCCAAGTTCCTCTCTGGCCCACGAGATGTCCTTAACCTTGGCACCGGGTAGACCACACAGCCTTCGGGACTCTGTCTTTGCTGCAGAGAACAGTGTCTATTCCCCTGACTATGCTATCCCCGGTTACTACTACAGTTCTCTTTTTTCTCCCACTTGAATGGCACTCTGTACCATGGTGCTATGGTCAGTTCGCTCGTTCTCCCTGCAGCCTGTGCCCTTGTCCACACCGGGAGCAAGAACCTCATACCTATTGGACAAGGGCACTGGCTGAGGCTCCTCCACAGCTAGTTTCTGGATCTCCATACCTGCCTCACTTGCACTCACACCATCCTGTTCCTGGCCACGGACCAAATTTGATGTAATTAATCTAAGGGGTGTAACTACCTCCTGAAACAGTGTCCAGATAACTCTCCCCCTCCCTGATGTGTCGCAGTGTCAGCAGCTCGGACTCCAGCTCATCAACATGATGCTCAGTCGAAGGCTGATAAATGAGCCTCTGGAGTCGTCCATTAGGCGGCAGATGCTGGATGTCCAGCGAGATGCGCGGGAGGATCTGGTGGAGATCTATGAGGGTTTGCATGCCATGGTCTCCATTACAGAGGAGCCCATGCGGAGCATGAGCACTGCATTGACCCTCATGGCCGAGCGCACTGCCTTCTCCCTTGAAAGAACGGTGACTGTCATAGAGAGGCAGCTCCAGGGATAGAATGAGGGGTCCCTGGGGTTGCATTCGGACCTGCAATCCCTCACACAGGCAATGACCTCAAGTGGTCAATGCCAGTGTGGGAGATGGATGAGGCACCCAGTATCCCAGCTAGGTGCCCGTCTGTCAATGGTGAGCAGGGAGGTCCAGAGTGACCTCACGTTGGCGCACTGTTTGTCATCTATGCTGGCACCCCTCAGGACACTCTGGATGATGGCAGCAGCTCCTCTGAACCTCTGTCAGTGACCGTCGCATCTGATGAGGCTGCAATGACTGGGGAGATGCCAGCCGTGGCACTGGCTGCTCCCTCCTAGACGGGGTCAACACAGGCTCCATTGACCAGAGGACGACGTCCAAGGTCATCAAGGCCAACAAGATAGCAGAGTCAGCGGGCCGTCTCTGATGCCGGTGCCAGCAAGCAGGGGGCACCAAGATGTAGCATTC
Source organism: Cetorhinus maximus (assembly GCF_964194155.1). NCBI lineage: Eukaryota > Metazoa > Chordata > Chondrichthyes > Lamniformes > Cetorhinidae > Cetorhinus > Cetorhinus maximus. The sequence goes on along the minus strand of NC_135883.1, from coordinate 6,507,686 downwards.
GCAAGCATAAGTTAAAGGCGCATTTGCACAAGAGGGACAGGTCACGGATGGTTTTATGTTCATTTATGTTTACTTTATCTATACTGGTCTGGGAATGAAGGCCAGAGAAGCTTCTGTAAATAGTTTGTGATTGTCAAAGTGAGATAAATTTTGTTTTTGTCATCACGGCCTGAGTGTGCTTCACCTTTTTATTTTATTGTTGCAGGGCACGCTGGTATGTAATGCTGGACGTAAGTGGCTCTGAACTTTATTGCACAGGCACTGATTGTTCTTTGTGTTCAACTGAAAGCGTCCTTTCAGACATCCAGGATGGAGGCATGCGGTTGAAGCTGATCTGTGGTAGCCTAGCTGAAGGAGTGTCGGATCAAGGCGATGCTGCTGTTTCTGCCTCCCTGAAGGTTACCGAGGTCTGCCTCCACACCCTCAGCGTTCTCCTCACTCTGCTCCTCTTCTGACTTATTACTGGATTCATCCTCTATGACTGGTGCAGCTGTGTCCAGATCCTCTTCCTCCAGTGGGTCCCCCCCTTGCCAGTGCCAGATTGTGGAGAGCGCAGCATGCAACCACTATCAGTAATACCAGCTCAGGCGGGTATTGTAGTGCACCCACTGAATGGTCCAGGCATCGGAAGGGCATCTTAAGACCTATGGTCCTCTCTACCACCGCTCTTGTGGGGGCATGACTTCTGTTGCTGCTCTGCCTCTGTTCTTGGGTGGCGGAGAGACATCATGAGCCACCTCTTCAACAGATAGCCCTTGTCACCCAGCAGCCATCCATCCAGTCGGGCTGGAGCAATGATCAGCCTTGGCTGGAAGCTGCATTGGAACACCTGGCCGCCTCTCCCTTCTGCCCCTCTCTTCCTCCTCACAGGAAGTGCCACCAGTGGCTACCGCAATCCCCATTACCAAGGTAACTGAAGGCTCTCTGATACTGGTGCAGTGGTTCAAGAAGGCAGCTCACTCCACCTTCTCAAGGGCGACTAGGGATGGGCACTAAATGTTGGCCCAGCCAGCGAAGCCCACATCCGTGAATGAATAAATAAAAAACCTGAAGTGTCCACGCAATGTGAATCCTCCAGGAGCGTTGCAGATACCAAGGAGTCCTGAAATAAAGCCTGGAAATGCTAAGAATGAAGCCCCAAACAGAGATGAAGCTGCCAAATACCAATAAGTCACCAGCAGCAAACTATGTACCAAACTGCTCACTACTCCCACTGGCAATGCTGCTGACCCTTTCTGTCCCGCCCTTGGATGAGGTTTTTGAAAATGCCGCCTGCCCTTTTTGCCCATGCGACGAGTGCAAAATTGCACGGGGAATTAAAAATTTGCCATCAATTTGACTGTTAACGGCCTTAAATGGCCTGTTAATTAATGGCGGGCGAGGTTCTGGCACCCGCTCGCGCCCGCCGAGCGAAATATCACGCGAGTGCGCAATGATGTCGGGACGCTCGCCCGACGTCATTGCATGCTATTTTACGCCTGATCGGTTTGGGTGCGCGCCCGCCCACAGGACGTAAAATCCTGCCCAAACTATCTCCCTTTAACATTTAATAACAATACCATCACTGAATCCTCCACTACCAACATCCTGGGAGTTAGCATTGTCCAGATACTCAACTGGAGCAGCCATACAAATACTGTGGCTACAAGAGCAGGTCAGAGGCTGGGAATTCTGCGGTGAGGAACTCACCTCCTAACTCCCCAAAACCTGTCCACCATCTACAAGGCACAAGTCAGGAATGTGATGGAATACTCTCCATCTGCCTGGATTGAGTGCGGCTCCAACAACACTCAAGACGCTCAACACCACCCAGGACAAAGCACCCATTTGATCAGCACCCCATCCACCACCTTAAACATTCACTCCTCCCACCGCTTACACACAGTGCCAGCAGTGTGCACCAACCACACACAAGATGCAGTGCAGGAACTCACCCAGGCTCCTTCGACAGCAGCTTCCAAACCCGCAATCTGTACCACCTAGAAGGACAAGGGCAGCAGGCGCATGGGAACACCACCACCTGCAAGTTCCATTCCAAGCCACACATCATCCTGATTTGGAACTGTATCGCCATTCCCTCACTGTCGCTGGGCCAAGATCTTGGAACTCCCTTTCTAACAGCACTGTAGTGTACCTACAGAGGGATTGCAGCAGTTCAAGAAGTCAGCGCACCAGCACCTTCTCAAGGGCTATTAGGGATGAGCAACAAATGCTTCCATGAATGAATAATAAACTGTCATTGGTGGCACTTGGCATTCTGGATTTCTTGTGGCCATTCTCCACCTGGCCAAGTCAAAATCCTGTACTGGCTCAACAACAACTTATATTTAAATAACTTCTTTAACATTGTGAAAGGTCCCCAGGAGCTTCATAGGAATGGCCAAACAAAATTTGAGCCAAAACAAGATATTAGGACAGGAGACCAATAGCCTGGTTGAAGAGGTGGTTTTGAGGAGCAACTTACATGAAAGTGAGGTAGACAGGCAGAAAATTTTAGGGAGGGAATTCCAGACTGTCAGGCCTTAGACAAGCGAACGCACAGCCACAATGATGGAGCAATAGAAATCGGCATGCACAAGAGGCCAGAATTTTTCTTCTTATCCTTTAATAGGTTGTGGGCATCATTTGCAAGGCCAGCATTTGTTGCCCATCCCTAATTACCCTTGAGAAGGTGGTCAATCACTGCAGTCCATCTGGTGCAGGTACACCCACAGGGCTGCCTCCATGTCTTTTTTTACAATATGGAGACGAGCTGTTCAAATTACTCCAAGTGTATCCTAGCCCAAAGCTCTATATAAGATTAACATAACCTCTCTGCTCTATTCCTCTCGAATTGAACCCCAGTACCCCAGTGCTTGGTTAGTTTCTATGGCCTATTCACCTACGTCATTACTTTTAGTGATTTGTGTATCTGTGCCCCCAGATCCCTCTATCTCATTTCGGCACTTATTTTCCAAGGAGTGTGCAGCCTCCTTATTCTTCCTACAAAATGTGTTACCTTACACTTGTCTATATTGCAGCTCACTTGCCAATTATACGTCCATTCAACAAGTGTATTAATGTCTTCTTATATTTTTTAAAAGTCCTCCTTTCTATTAATGACACCCACAATTTGGTGTCATGTGCAAATTTTGAAATTGCGCATCTGACTCAAGTCCAAATCATGTGTGTAAATGGTGAACAAGTGGTGACAGATCGATCAAAGTGGAAAATCACTATGCATTCTGCTACTTGTCCCCTGATTACACCTGTTTTGACCTTCGTCATTAGTCTACTATAAAAGTACCTTATTGAAGGGTTTTTGAAAATCTAAATATATTATACCGTCTTCATTACCCTTATCTACACTTTATGTTACTTCTTCAAGGAATTAAGTAAGGTTGGACAGTCACGACCTTCCCTTTAGGAATCTTTGCTGATTACTCTATTATATTTTCAGTTTCTGGATGTTAGAATCATAGAATTTTTCTGTTATACCTTTAATTAAAGATTCCATTACCCTTACTACCACCAATGATAAGCTGCTTGGTCTATAGTTTCCTGGACTTGTTCTACCTCCTTATTAATATGGCTGTCTGCCTGTTCCCTTTCCTAATGAATTTTTATATAAATGCAGTAGTACCTCCACTACCTCTTTAGCTTCTTTGAATATGGGTGGATGGAATCCATCCTCTCCAAATTTGAATGCTTGATCAATTATTTTCCCCCTCCCTTTCCATTTCAAATGTTTTTATATATTTTTGATCTTTTCTCTATATCATGTTCACCATATTAATCTCCTTGGTAAAAACTGAGTCAAAGTAATTATTTAATATTTCTGTTATATCACTGTCATCACCAGTGAGTTTACCATGCGTATCCCTTCATTGCCCTATCTCTCTCCTGATTTTCCTTTTGTTATTTGTGTGTCTGTAGAATACTTCACTCCATACTTTTCTCTTTCTTGATAATTTACTTATGTATTTTTTTCACCATACTTTTTAAAAATTTCTTCCCTAACTTTTCTTTTTTTACCTTACGTAATCTATTCCTTTGTCGTTTGCTGATTTAGTATGTGTCTTTTTCATTAGTTTCTGTTTTCTCTTCATTTCTTTATTCATCCATTGTGTATCATTACTGAATCATTTGATCTTGTTTTTAAGTATAATGTATTTCTCTCAGACTCTCGGTCCACATTTTAAGCATTTCCCATTGCTGTTCTATATCTATGTTTGTCAGCAAACTTTCCAGTTTACTTCTCCTAGTTTCATTCTCATCCCCTTAAAATTAGCTTTTTTTTCCCGAATTTATTACTTTGGTCTTTGTCTTTCTTATGTCCTTCTCAATTTTTATCTTAAATCTTATTACGCCGTGATTTCTATTGCCCAGCTATTCCCTTGCATTTAGTTGCCTTATCTGCTTTGGTTCATTTCCCATTTTTAAATCCAGCAGTGCTCCATCCCTTACTGGACTTTTCACATTCTGTTTAAGATTGCACACAATGTAAAAACTCCATTCCCTGTACCTCTTCTTGTCAGTTTATTTGCAGTAGTTAAAACCTCCCATGATTATTAATCTATATCCTTTGCTCGTTTCACATATTAATTTGCATATTTCTTCCTCCACTCCCTTTCCATCATTAGGTTGTCTGTAGCATATCCCCATTTGCATGATCAACCCCTTCTTTATTTCAATTCATACGGATTCTGTTTCCAACCTTTGTTGTCAGTTTTATTTAACCACCATTGTTACCTCTAGTTAGTACAGCTAGTGCACTTCCTTATTTCTCCCCGATCCTTTCTGATTATATTATAACCTACAATATTTAGATGTCAGTCCTGTTTCAGTGATTCCTACTATATCTGGTTCCTCAGTATAGATTATATATAGCTTTCCAGTTTCCTTGTTTATTTTGGATGCTAAATAAGTGAGCTAAAAAATAATCTTTTTTTATTCATTCACGGGATGTGGGTGTCACTGGTTAGGCCAGCATTTATTGCCCATCCCTAATTGCCCTTGAAAAGGTGGTGGTGAGCTGCCTTCTTGAACCGCTACAGTCCAGGTAGTGTAGATACACCCACAGTGGTGTTAGGGAGGGAGCTCCAGGATTTTGACCTAGTAACAGTGAAGGAACAGCGATATATTTCCAAGTCAGGATGGTGAGTGACTTGGAGGGGATCCATCTATCTGCTGCCCTTGTCCTTCTAGATGGTAGAGGTCGTGGGTTCGGAAGGTTGGAAGGTGCATGCTTCTTTTTGTAACATATTTCAATGTTAATATTAAATAGCACTAAAGAAGTAATATAACTCTGCCAAGTAACCAGCACAGTGCAATAGAGGAGCCCCACGTTGTAATAGCATTTGGGTTTGGATCTGAGAGTTTCAAGTTTCGTCATGGTACTGTGGAGGATTGTCAAGCCAGCTAATGCCACCCTCAAGCTCGCAGCTTGTTTCAGAATGGAAAGGTCCAGTTGCAGATGACCAACTCTCATGGACAGGAAAACCCAAGAAAGGGAAAGAGAAACATAGTTTAATATTAAAAACACCACAAGAGTAAATCATATAGGCATCCATGAAAAAAATTCGAATGGAAAATTTAAGAGATCTGGGGGTTCTGATATGACAATAAATTGGAACTATTACAACAATGTTCAGCGGCAGTGAGGAGAGCAAATCAGTTGTTGGGATGTATTAAAAGGACAATATTGAGCTAAATTAATGACGTAATCCTGTCATTTTCTAAATCATCAGTATTCCAGGTTACACTATGTCCCGTTCCGGTCACTGCAGTACAAGAGAGATGTAATAGAAACCAAAAGGTTACAGAAGAAAGCAATCAAAGTGATTATGGGGATGAAGAAATTGGATTTTGAGGAGCATTATGTAAATTGACCATACCCTCACTAAGAATAATATAATTACTGTTTTTAGGATTCTAAAAAGACTAGATAATGTAGACCAGGACAAACTATTTTACCTTGCTGAGAACAGTAGAACCAAGGGACACAGCCTGTGCTTTGAACAGGGGTAAATTCACAAGTCATCTATAGAAATAATATTTCACCATATTGGAGGGCTAATTTATGGAACAGACTTCCTAAGGAGATGGTGGAACCAGTTAGAATTGGCACGTGTTAAGGTCTAGTATCCTTGGGAGGAAGATGACTTTGACTTATGAGTTCGCAAAGCTCTCCACTACTAGGATTTTCCTTGTACCATATCTGTGTCTATTCTCGACTAATTGATAGAGAATAGCTGCCATGAATAGGCAACAATTCCATTATCATTGTATCATGTGACCAGCAAGATGATAGAAGGTGAACTTGGTGGAACCGAGTTTTTGTGTCTAGCAATTCCTGTGTTCCATATTGTCCCGTCAAATTTGGGATGGATGAAATTGTGATCAGCTCCAAAATTTCTGGACTATTTGTTAGGATGCAGGCCAACTTAACCTAAGTCAGGCTGACTGAACCAGGCTGATTTTGGTATAAAATCAGAGTACACAATGGCTGAAACAAATGCACATGCAGCATAGGCAACAATAACACAACTATACAGCAAACAAGTTCTGTTCAATTCAGGATTGGCAAAAACTCATTTGATTACTGGCTCCAAATCACCTATTCCATTTTCAAATTAATGTTTATTTGCTTAACACAATGAGAACAACCATGGTCAGCTGATGAGATACTAAGATCAAAGAAGCAACAATAAAAATTTCACGAAGAAGGCAACACAGGCTAATATGTATTTGTATTCAGTACCCAACGTGGCAGGTTGTTGAACCATTTATCACTCCAGCAGTAAAGAGATTCTTCCTAATATCCATTTTAAACTTAGTTTCACCAGCTTAAAATCAATATCCTACTCACGTGACATAATTTGAACTAGAGTTCCTGGTTTAATTGAACATTTTGCATGCCTCCAAGAGATATCCTCCTGGGCTGCTTACTTTATTGAATGTGTAAGGGAGGGTTAGCACCTCTCGCCACCCTTTAGAATGGCTCATCCTGTATTGGTCCTCACCTTCCACCCTGCGCTCACCAGTGGCTCCAAGTAGTTGTTAGCATATGACAGTGGCCACACCACGGTAAACCACTTCAACAGGTGGGCCAAACAGGCTTACCCTCGGTGACTAGGGATTTGTCTACGCTGGCATGCCAAGACTGATTCCGGCGGACTGGACAACAGTCTTGAAGGTTAGTCAGTGTTTGGAATGCGTAGAGCTTGACAAGACACAGAAGATGTCCTGATCACCCACTCCATCCGATCTATTTCCAGGCGTCTAGACTAGTCTTGGGGCCAAGATAGGCCCGGATGAGAGAGTAGGCTGACATGCGCATCTCTCCCTCAGTATAATCCAATTTGTGGGCAAGTCATGTTCACCATCTTTCTATCAATATGATGGATGACAGATGATGAATTTCTTGATCTTTCAGCATAACTTTTGCAAAGGACTTATTGTTCTTTACCACACTCTCCCAATGCTTTTTTTTATATAATGTAACAATATTTATTGAACAGAGTATTCTAAGAGTGGTCTGGTTAATACATTGTGGAGCCCATTACAACTTCTTATGTATTCTAGATCATTTTATTCCATTGCTACCTTGTCCAGATATTGAAAGTAACGAGATGGACGTCATTTCAAATCATTTGTTCACTGTACACTTGCAATGCACATATTCTTTTCTGAATGATCCTCAATACTTCACATTTATCAGTGTTATTTGTCTTTCAATTGCAAGTTAATCTAAATCCTTCAATACTCTACGCTGTCAATTAATTTTTTCATTCGCTTTATTACCAATGCTTATGTTTTAGAATTATATGCAAGAAATGTGAAAACTATATATAAACATCCCTATTATACACACAGTTTAACATGGATATAGATTGTCCTGCGGATCTGGTCAGAAACATTATACAAAACCACCTCCAAATGAATATTCTAAATAAGCAATCATCAGATTTGGATTCATTAGAACTAATTTTACCAGCACAGATAGAAGGGATATGCACTTATTCCAGATTTAGAACAACTGAAAGACCATTGGAGCATTAAACTGTAGTTATATGTTTATCCTAGCAGGTGCTATTCTGTAGTCAAAAGCCACAAGAAAAGCATTCAATCAAGTTCATTACAGCATTCATTGGTTAATTTTATTTTTGGTTGTCATGAAAAATATGACCTTGGTTTTAACACAGTAACCTGAAAATCAAAAAGCACATATTCTCACCCCAAGGAAACCCCATCTAACTCTAACTCACTGTATCAAATTCTGCTCAACTAATTTACAGGCTGAATAAAATCACATTATATATGCTGCAACTTTAGGAACTTAGCAAATTTGAAACACGCTATGCATACACATAGTCCAAAACGTGACGTGTCAAATGCTGATTAACCACGGCTGATGGCCTTACTGAAGCCGATTAAAACTGCTGCACAGTTAAATGGTGAAAAATATAGGTCTGACTCAAGATCCCTGGGTCAGTTGGCTTCATACGTTAAAGAAATTAGAACTATTTGATCTATACCATTGCCCTGACTTTATTCCATCATTGGTCTTGTACAGCCGCTTCTCCAGCTCCAGAATAACTCGGTTCCCAAATATTTTATCGTTCCAGGTCCTGGAGTCCTCAAAGAGGATACAAGTGACTGGCTGAGCATCAATCTGGACTTGTGGGACGTGACTGATTCAGTCTGATTGATGCAATGAGCACTACAACACTAACACCCGCTGTAGGTGCAACCAAGTGGGGCATATAAGGGGCTATATGTTCTTCCTCCCCATTTTTTTCATTTGAGTAGTGCACCTCCCAACTCCTATGTAGTTGCAATTCTGATCACCATGGACCAACAATTCCACTGAAGCGCTAATACACAAAATACAACTATAATCATATATTGGAAATCTTAGGTGCGCATACACTCCCTTATGAATTTATCCATTATGAATTCCTGTGTTTACATTTATAACCGCCAATATAAACTTGACATGCTGTACTTATACTCTCCTGCCCATGGAGGCACTTAGCACTGGTAGATAAATGCAATTATAGCATAACAGATTTACAAAGGCGTCTATTGCAAATGTGAACTAAAGAATTTATAATGGAAACATAATGAGGACAGAATGTATGACTCTAAAATGAATACTGAAATATGTCTGCACTTCCTGGTCCAACTATCCCCACTCTCGAACCTGGTATGGCTGATCTTGACTCCCCACATGCAACAACAGGGAGATCCACTAATCTTATCTATTAGCGACTACTGATACAAGAATTACGGTGAAGGTATGTTACGTCTCAGGTCTCCCAACAAGTAATTGAATTTGAGCATGGGCGCTGAGGGCAAGCAGCAGAAACTGAAAACAAAAACACATCCTGTACATCTTAATACTCAACCAGCAACCACAGTGCAGAGGGAGTGGCCTGCTAGAACACCCCAGTTTGTTCCCACGTTATCTGTCAAGTGTATCTTTTGCTCTGTGGCATCGTTAGGTGCCAATCTCTGATCTGTCACACACACACACACACACACACACTGACGTCAACGACAAAACACAGTGACATGATGTTCTGGTAGGGGGGCCAGTCTCCAGCAGATCAGCTTTTACTGCTTCAATCCAACCAGATGATCCATGCTATACGTACACACACACACACACACACAGGGGTTTTTTTTTTAAACATTCATCCAAAAGTGTGCAGAAAAACAAACTGCCCATTTTTGGAGAAGTGGTCTGATATTCCAACTGAAATTTTTGCACAACACCAAACCCAAACCCCCCCCCCACCCACCCACACCCACACCCCCTACAAAAAAAAACAGCATTATGTTGTGAAAAACCTCATGACATGAGGGCTATGCAAGGATCCATGAATATCCCCCCCTTTTTTTTTGGGGGGGGGGGGGGGGAGTTGTTGGCTCACATTTTATTTTATTTACAAGATAATGGGAAAAGATGTTGTGTAACAACAACAACAATAAAAGGAAACTGCGAACTTTAAAAAGCTGACAGTTGAGGAAACATGATTATATATAGTCTCTGCAGGTCAGTGGATTCCCCCCTTTTTTTGTTTTGAGGGGAGGGGGGGGGGGAGAAAAAACAGATTAAAAGAAAATACCAAGTTCCCGGCCTAAGGGAGGCCCTGACAGTGAAATGATTGCTGTAGTTTGTCTAGTAGGAATAGGTCATGAACCCGTGTACACACACCCACCCACACGCGCCGTCACCTACAAACTTTTATATAGATATATACAGATATATATTTCCACACAATGAGGAGGAGGATGATATGGGGGGGGGGCGGGAAAGAGGAATATAAATATAAATATATAACATGGCTATTGATTTTTTTTTTCACCGCCCCCCCCGCGCGCGCCCCGCGCCGGCCGTTGGGTTTTTTTTTTACCGTTCGTGCCGCCTCCGCCCAGGTCCGTCCTTTCTTTTTCTTCTGTTTCTCCTTCATGTCGGTAAGGCTGACAGTTGCTGAAGGTTATGGAGACGGGGTGTGTGTGTGTATGTGAGGGGGAGGCGGGGTGGTGGCGGGGTGGGTGGGGGGGGGTAGAGGCTGAGGGACGCACCGCCCGCCCGCTCTCTCTCTCTCTCTCTCGGTGTGAGAGTGAGTGTGAGTGACAGGCCCGGCCTCTCAGGCGGCGGCCGCGGCTGCTGCTGCCATAATGCCGCCGGCTGCAGGGTACGGCCCTCCCCTCTCTCACTCACTCCCTCCCCTCCCACTCACTCACTCACTCCCCTCCCCCTCACTCCTCCCCTCCCCCTCACTCACTCCCTCCCACTCACTCCACTACCCCTCCCCCTCACTCACTCCCCTCCCCCTCACTCACTCCCCTCCCCCTCACTCACTCCCCTCCCCTCACTCCCCCCCCTCCACTCACTCCCCTCCCCCCCTCACTCCCCTCCCACCCCTCACTCCTCCCCTCCCACTCACTCACTACCCCGCCCCCTCACTCCCCCTCACTCCCCCACTCACTCCCCTCCCACTCACTCCCCTCCCACTCACTCACTCACTACCCCTCCCCCTCACTCACTCCCCTCCCACTCACTCACTCCCCTCCCCCTCACTCCCCTTCCCACTCACTCACTACCCCGCCCCCTCACTCACTCCCCTCCCCCTCACTCACTCCCCTCCCACTCACTCACTCCCCTCCCACTCACTCACTACCCCGCCCCCTCACTCACTCCCCTCCCCCTCACTCACTCCCCTCCCACTCACTCACTACCCCGCCCCCTCACTCACTCCCCTCCCCCTCACTCTCACTCCCCTCCCACTCACTCACTACCCCGCCCCCTCACTCCCCTCCCCCTCACTCACTCACTACCCCGCCCCCTCACTCCCCTCCCCCTCACTCACTCACTACCGCACCCCCTCACTCCCCTCCCCCTCACTCAATCCCCTCCCCCTCACTCACTCACTCCCCCTCACTCACTCCCCTCCCACTCACTCACTACCCCACCCCCTCACTCCCCTTCCTCTCACTCACTGCCCCCGCCTCCTCACTCCCCCGCCTCCTCCCTCACTACCCCGCCTCCTCACTGCCCCTCCCCCTCACTCACTACCCCACCTCCTCCCCTCCCCTCCACTCACTACCCCGCCTCCCCCTCACTCACTCACTACCCCACCCCCTCACTCCCCTCCCCCTCACTCACTTCCCCGCCTCCTCCCCTCCCTCCCTCACTCCCTTCCCCCACTCCCCTCCCCCTCCCTCACTCCCTTCCCCCACTCCCCTCCCCCTCACTCACTCCCTTCCCCCTCACTCACTCCCTTCCCCCACTCCCCTCCCCCTCACTCACTCCCCTCCCCCTCACTCACTCCCCCACCCCCTCACTCCCCTCCCCCTCTCACTACCCCACCTCCTCCCCCTCACTACCCTCCCCCTCAATCCCCTCCCTCACTCCCCTCCCCCTCCCTCACTCCCCTCCCCCCTCACTCCCCTCCCCCTCACTCCCCTCCCCTACTCCCCTCACTCACTACTCCCCGCCTCCTCTCACACCCCTCCCCCTCCCTCACCTCCCCTCCCCCTCCTCCTCCCTGCCCTCCCCTCCCTCCCCTTCCCCTCACTCCCCTCCCCTCCCCCTCACTCTCCCCTCCCCCTCCCCCTCACTCTCCCCTCCCCCTCCCCCTCACTCTCCCCTCCCCCCTCACATGATACAGGGCCCCGCCCACACAAACACGATCCTAACACGTCATGTACAGTAAGACAGGAAATAGTATCGTTCACACACACAGCGACTGTGGAGAATACACTGAGTAGCCAGCACATCGCTTCTCTTTTTTTATTCCTCTCCCTCCCAGATAAAAGTTGGCTCTCGGTGCCCCTCTTTGCATCCCTCACACCCCCCCACCCCAACCCACATCCCCAACCCCCCCACATCCCCTACCCCCACCCCACATCCCCCACCCCAACCCCCCCACATCCCCCATCCCAACCCCCCCACATCCCCCACCCCAACCCACCCCACATCCCCCACCCCAACCCCCCCACATCCCCCACCCACCCCACATCCCCCACCCCACATCCCCCACCCCAACCCCCCCACATCCCCCAACCCACCCCACATCCCCCACCCCAACCCCCCCACATCCCCCAGCTCCACCCCACATCCCTTACCCACATCCCCCAGCCCCACCCCACATCCCCCACCCCACATCCCCCACCCCAACCCCCCCACTCCATCCCACCCAACATCCCCCAACCCCCCCACCCCCAACGCAAACCCCAACCACCCCAAACCCCCCCACCCCAACGCCCCCCCCTAACCCCACCCCCCGACCTGATCCCCTTGGAGCAGAGCTTCATTATGCCCCATACAGTGATACAGGAAGTCAGCTCAAAGCTCCCAGGGATGACACAGCATCCCAGAAAGCAGGAAGGAGCTGCTAATTTTGCACTGGGAGCAGCAGCAGCAACACTCCGGGATGGAGCTGCTGCCTGCAGATTTCAGGATTCTTTTTCTGTTTGTTTTTTGTGTGTGTCTGACATTTTCGCACATCTGCAAATTCAAACCCGAGGCGGTTGGGGGAAAGAGCTGAGCCTAATTGGGCTAGTCTGTAATCTTCTCATACACACGCAGACCAGCCACTCCCTCATCCCACCACCCGCTTCTGTTTAAGGACCTGCAGCAAATTTAAAATACAATTCTTCGATGGAGCCCCTATTCAGAGTTCATGTGCAGGATTGTGCATATTCATTGGGGATCCCAGCCAGCAACCCCACCCCCCGACAAAAAAAAACATAGTTTTGTTTTAAATACTGCATGCTGGTTCAGAGGACGTCCTTTATTTCACATTTAAAATTCATTAGATTTAAAAAGTCTTAAGTCAAGGGTTCCCAAACCATGGGTTGCAACCCCCCCCCACCCACCTCAGTGGAGTCACAGAACAAAATTTTGGGGTTGCAAAGTCTGAGATCGTAATGGTGGCCATGGAGCGTCCTATTGGAACTCTTGCAATGAGCCGCCTTGATAGAACTACAACTCCCCAACCTGCCCCGTGGCAAGATGCTCGCCGGTTATCGTGAGCTCTGCTGGAGGTGGCCTCCATTTTGCTGCTTTGAGATTGATCCAGCGGTGTTCACTATGCTGCCCTCGGGAGGGATGTGACGAGCGACAGTGTCAGGTATCGGAAGGGAGACAACACTGTTTCTGCTACAGGCGCCTCTAGCATTAACTGCCATCCGAATTTCAACTGCCTGTTCCCTGGAAGTACATTATTTAATTTATTGTGCGTTTATATGCGGAGCAAGACAGTGTGCATGCTCTGAGATACAGTCCTTTATCCACTCCGTGACTCATTAAGTTTATATGTGGCACTGGAACAGAAATGATTTTAATGCTGCCACTTCATACATCCCTCACATATGACGGACTTGGGTCACATCACTTGCAACCAACCTGACAACAATGCAAGTTACACAGCCCTAACCCCAACCCCCGGCTCTCACAACTCTCAGCAAACAGCCCTCCTTGCCCCTCCCCCCATCACCACACCCCGACTCTCACTCCGGGGTCACATCAATTTACAAGCATTAAAACGGGGTCACGGTGGGAATGAGTGTGGAAGGCACTAGTCGAAGTCAAATCCCGTGGATAGTCACATTGTACGTTAAATCCGGCATTCACCATGTTAAAAGCACAGAGGAGCTTTGTGCTTTTGGGCAGGGGTTTAACATACTAGAGATGCCATAAGTACAAAATAATGTTTCAATTTAATGACTGCTCAAATGCTGTAAATTAATTCATATATCATTGGTGTCTACAATGTTATAAAATGCCTTTAAGGGATAGCAGCATACCATCACCTTAATGGAAGTGTGCCATGTGATCCAGCCTCAGTTTCATTTTGGCCTGGAGCAGGACATAACAGACACAGCTCTGTAACTCTGATGTCTTCAAACTTTCTGTTCATGTATACCTGTTCACATGTGCCTAGAGTTAATAAATGAACCCACAACGTGTTTGCATAATCCCTTACGGTCGGTACCTTTATATCATTATAACACACGCAACACACAAAACCTCAGTTTATTTGCAAAATCTATGTAGAGTGAAACCATAGTGACATACAGAGCACAGTTCCAGTAATCTGCAATGTTCCACCAATGGCAAAAAGAGTTCCTGTGCCTCTACTGTTGCAGCTGCAGCATTCCCCAGTTCTTCATAAGAATGTTAATTCCATTGAAACATATTGGAGGAAATTAACTAACAGGTTTATGTTACTGCCACTAGCTTTTTGTTCATTAATAATAAAGTCCATAAGTATAAGGATAAATATGGTCCATGCATGTTACCAACCAGCAACATTGTAAAGTTCACAAATCGCCTCAGCTTCTGGCTGAGTAGTGTTACCCGCTGCAGGTTTGCATCAGTTTTAGGCTCCATTACAATTCCACTCGAGAAATAGAGAACAGGTAAAGGATTAGCCTGACAAGATCCTCAAATGTTGCAAATAGCCTGTTGCAGGCGCAAAATGAAGGTGGAACATTTAGCCAATTGACCTGGACATTTCATTTGGTTAAATTAGGATTTTATTGTACGGAATGGGTTTTAAAAACTTCAAAAAAAAAGTTCTATGTCCACATGAAATGTATTAAGTCTTTAATATTCATACAAAGTAGTGTTTAAAACAATTTGGGAGTAGGATTTGTGGTATGCAGCTGTCTGTTTTCTCTCCAACAGGAAACAATTTCAGTCATTCTGGATTTGAGCTTATGCCCATAACACAGTATCCCTTACTTCCATCCATATATCTTCCACTCAGTTTCTTCCCATTTTTTCCCCTCTAACGTTCCATCTTCTCTCCATTCCTCCTCATGTGCTTCTAACATCTCTCCCTATACTTCTCTTTTCCCTCTCTCCTCCCAACTCTTTTCTATCACTTATCCACCATTTCCATTTCCTGGTCTTTAGAAATAACTTATACATCTATCAACATTGGGAAAATATTAGCAGTAAGAGATTTCCAATCACAAACAGCTCATAAACTGTGAACACATGGGGTATGGGGGAAACTGGGCCTCGTTGTACCTATTTGCAAGGTATAAAATTGGGCAATGAGGACCACTTTCAAGATGCACTATCTATGCCTAGGGTATAGGTGCTGCCATATTGTTGAATATAACTGCTAGGGCATGTGTGGCATTAAGCTGGGAGGTGGTGGCGGTGGCAATGGTATAGGGGTAGTGGTAATGTCACCGCACTAATAACCCAGAGGCCCAGGCTAATGTTCTGAGGATACAGGTTCAAATCCTACCACAGCAGCTGGTGGAATTTAAATTCAGTTAATACATCTAAAATTGAAAAGTTTTGTGATAGTGACCTGTAAATCATTGTCAATTGTCACAAAAACCCACCTGGTTCACTAATGTCCTTCAGGGAAGGAAGCCTGCTGTCCTTACCTGGTCTGTCTTACATGTGACTTCAGACCAACAGCAATGTGGTTGATTCCTAAATTCCATCCGAAATGGCCTAGAAATTAAGCCACTCAGTTGTATCAAAAGGAATGAAACTGGAACGACCAACCTGCATTGACTTAGGCACCGGAAACGACAGCACCAAAACCAGAACAAAAACAGAATTACCTGGAAAAACTCAGCAGGTCTGGCAGCATCGGTGTTCTGCCGAAGGGTCGTGAGGACTCGAAACGTCAACTGATTTCTTCTCCACCGATGCTGCCAGACCTGCTGAGTTTTTCCAGGTAATTCTGCTTTTGTTTTGGATTTCCAGCATCTGCAGTAGCTTTTAGCTTTTTGTTTTTAGCACCAAAACCAGCCCTGTCAACCCTGCAAAGCCCTCCTTACTAACATCTAGGGGCTTGTGCCAAAATTGGGAGAGCTATCCAACAGACTAGTCAAGCAACAGCCTGATATAATCACACTCATGAAACCATACCTTGCAGGCAATGTCCCTGACACCACCACCACCATCCCTGGGCATGTCCTGTCCTATCTGCAGGACAGACTCACCAGAGGTGGTGGCACAGCAGTATAAAGTCAGGAGGGAGTTGCCCTGGGAGTTCCCAACATCATCTCTGGACCCCATGAAGTCTCATGGCATCAGGTCAAACATGGGCAAGGAAAGCTCCTGCTAATTACCACCTGCCGCACCCCCATAACCAACCACCCCCCCTTTAACTGATTAGTCCATATTGCTCCATGTTGAACATCACTTGGAGGAAGAACTGAGGATGGCAAGGCCAGAGAATGTACTCTGGGCGGGTGACTTTAGTGTCCATCACCAAGGATAGCTCGATAACACCACTACTGACCATGCTGGCTGAGTCCTGAAGGTCATAGCTGCTGGACTGGGTCTGCAGCAGGTGGTAAGGGAACCAACAAGAGGGAAAAACCTACTTGACCTTGTCCTTACCAATCTACCTGTCACAGGTGCATCTGTCATGACAGTGTTGATGGAAGTGACCACTTCAAAGTCCTTGTGGAGATGAAGTCCTGTCTTCACATTGAGCATACCATCTATTGTGTTGTGAGGCACTATCACTATGCTAAATGGGATAGATTTTGAACAGATCTAGCAACTGAAAACTGGGCATCCATGAGGCCCTGTGGGCCACCAGCTGCAGCAGAATTGTATACAACCACAATCTGTAACCTCATGGCCTGGCATATTCCCCACTCTACCATTACCACCACGCCAGGGGATCAACCCTGGTTCAATGAAGAATGCAGGAGGGCATGCCAGGAGCAGTACCAGGCACACCTAAAAATGAAGTGTCAACCTGGTGAAGCTAAAACACAGAACTACTTGTATGCCAAACAACGAAAGCGACATGTGATAGACAGAGCTAAGCCATCCCACAACCAATGGATCAGATCTAAGCTCTGCAGTCCTGCATCATTCAGTCGTGAATGGCTATGGGCAGTTAAACAACTAACTGGAGGAGGAGATTCCACAAATATCCCCATCCTCAATGATGGGGGAGCCCAGATCATCAGTTCAAAAGATAAGGCTGAAGCATTTGCAACAATCTTCAGCCAGAAGTGCCAAGTGGATAATCCATCTCATCCACCTCTTGAGGTCCCCAGCATCACAGATGACAGTCTTCACCCAATTCAATTCACTCTACATGATATCAAGAAATGGCCAAAGACACTGGACACTGCTACATCTATGGGCCCTGTCAACATTCCAGCAATAGTACTGAAGACTTGTGCTCCAAAGCTAACTGCGCCCTATCCAAGCTATTCCACTACAGCTACAGCACTGGCATCTATCCGCCTATGTGGAAAATTGCCCAGGTATGTTCTGTCCACAAAAAGCAGGACAAATCCAACCCGCCAATTACCGCCCCATCAGTCTACTCTCCATCATCAGTAAAGTGGTGGAAGGGGTCATCAACGGTGCTATCAATTGGCCCTTACTCAGGAAAAGGAGTAAGCAGGGGAGGCAATGGCGTAGTGGTATTGTTGCTGGGCTAGTAATCCAGAGACCCAGAGTAATGCCCTGGGGACTGGGGTTTGAATCCCGCCACAGCAGATGGTGGAATTTTAATTCAATAAAAATAAAAGTCTAAATGATGACCATGAACCATTGTCAATTGTTGTAAAACCCCATCACTAATGCCCTTTAAGGAAGGAAATCTGCGGTCCTTACCTGGTCTGGCCTACATGTGACTCCAGCCCCACAGCAATGTGGTTGACTCTAAAATGCCCTCTGAGCAAGGGCAATTCAGGATGGGCAATAAATGCTGGCCTAGCCAGTGACACCCACACCCCATGAGTGAATAAAAATATTAAATGCTCAGTTTGGGTTCTGCCAGGGCCACTCAGCTCCTGACTTCATTACAGCCTTAAGCCTAACATGGGCAAAAGAGCTGAACTCAAGAGGTGTGGTGAGAGTGACTGCCCTTGACATCAAGGCCGCATTTGACCGAGTGTGGCATCAAAGAGCCCTAGCAAAACTGGAGTTAATGAGAATCAGGGGGAAAACTCTCCACTTCAACTGCTTCATCCATCATAAGGTCAGAAGTGGGATGTTCACTGCTGACTGCACAATATTCAGCACCATTCGCAACTCCTCAGATACTGAAGCACTCCATGCTCATATGCAGCAAGACCTGGACAACACTCAGGCTTGGACTGATAAGTGGCAAGTAACCTTCATGCCACACAAGTGCCAGGCAATGACTATCTCTAACAAGAGAAAATCTAACCATCTCCCCTTGACATTCAATGACTTTACCATCGCTGAATTCCCCACTATCAACATCCTGAGGGTTACCATTGACTAGAAACTGAACTGGACCAGCCATATAAATACTGTAGCTACAAGAGCAGGTCAGAGGCTAGGAATCGTATGGTGAATAACTCACCTCCTGACTCCCCAGAGCCTGTTACAATCTACAAGACACAAGTCAGGAGTGTGAGGGAATACTTTCCACTTGCCTGAATGAGTGCAGCTCCCACAACACTCAAGAAGCCGGACACCATCCAGGACAAAGCAGCCCACTTGACCGGCACCACATCCACAAACATTCACTCTGTCCACCACCAACGTACAGTATCAGCAGTGTGTACCATCTTCAAGATGCACTGCAGCAAATCACCAAGCCTCCTTTGACAGCACCTTTCAAGCCTGCAACCGCTACCACCTAGAAGGACAAGGGCAGCAGATGCATGGGAACACCACCACCTGCAAGTTCCCCTCCAAGCCACACACCACCCTGACTTGGAACTATATCGCCATTCCTTCACTGTTGCTAGGACAAAATTCTGGAACTCCCTTCCTAACAGCATTGTGGGTGTACCTACATCGCATGAACTGCAGCGGTTGAAGAAGGCGGCTCAGCACCACCACCTTCTCAAGGACAATTAGGGATGGGCAATGAAATAGCTGGCCCAGCCAGCAATGCCCACAACCCATGAAGGAATTAAAAAAAGCTCCCATGCATATGAAAATAACCGGCCGAACCCCTGTTTCAGGGTCCATTGAGAAATTCAGCAGTGCAAAGCAGAGAAGACATCAGACCTGTATTACCTCATCTGCAGGAAGCCTAACCAGTTGTCCTTATACACAAGTTCTAAAAATAATTTAGTGTAATTTGGACTGGGGAGGAGCGCTACTGCAGGCTATTGCTGTTCTTTTATACCCCAGGACTTCCCCAAGGATCACTATTGGTGAGGCACATAGCCAAAATTGGATCCCAAAATGGAGAAAACTGACTCTGGAGACACGATAAACTCTTGTAGCTCACCGTTATTTTACAATGACTCCTGAAACTCAAATTTTCACTGAGCCATGGGATTCCTGTTTTGGGCACGCGTAAGATGTTTGCCGTCAGTTGTCCATCTAAAGTCATAATGAATGAATCGTAATGAAATTCTAGTCCATGGACCATTGTTTATTTTTTAGTCTGGATTGAAATGTTAAATTCTTCATTCAAACTGAGTTTGTCTCACTTTCAAGCATTGAAATTTGACAGACTTGGTGCAGGAGAGCAGACGCATGGGAGCACGACCACTTCCAAGTTCGCCTTCAAGCCACATCATTTTGACTTTGGAACTGTATCGCCATTCCTTCACTGTGACTGGATCAAAATCCTGGAACCCCCTCCCTAACAGCACTGTGGGTGTACCTACACCACATGGACTGCAGCGGTTCAAGGAGGCGGCTCACCACCACCTTCTCAAGGGCAACTAGGGCTGGGCAATAAATGCTGGCCGAAGCCAGAGATGCTCGCATCCCATAAAAAGGATTTTAAAAATTACCCCTCTCGGTTTTTCTTCCTTGCCCTTCATTGTTTTCTCATTTCACATGATTTCCATCAGCTTCTCACATCAGGACATGCGACTAGAAATTATTGTTAGTGAGGTCACCAAATAAATGCTTAATGCATTAGAGTAGTTTCTTCGATCACTTTCTCATCACAGGTGTTAATCCCATATTTGACACAGCTTGTGTCAGAGTAGCAATGTTTTATAATGTGTTTGACATTCAAATACTAATTCACAATCAGTAATTTGTAGGTCTTCATCTGTAATGACTTGAAGCACCAAACAGGTTTCAACTTGAAACAGATAACTTTATGACAGAGAGCTTTTCAGGCACTACTTGCTTGAACAGGGTCCTTGACAAGAAGCCCTGTTCCCCCCGGATTACCCGCACTTAGGGCTCATTGGCCAGAGGCTCCACGAACAATCACATGATCCCTGTGAAGCAGTAGGAAAAGCTATACCTTCAGTTACTACACTATCATAAGAAATTTTCTCTCTCAAATTCAGTGTCTTTTTAAAGATAATGTCAGTTAGCTTCATTTTGTAGATACCAAAGTAATACTAATCTCAACTCAGGTAATGCTCTAAATGAGTAGAATAATTTAGACAGTATAGAAAATAAATATAACCACTCTAAAACTATCACCAGTCCTCTTTTCACATGTACTTTTCACATATCATGCATGATCACACAGCAGTCAGCTTTAATACAGGATCTGGTATATGATTTTTTTGGTGGGTTTGGAGACAGAGGATGGAATGAATAAATGGACATAACCAAAAACTGTTGGTAGTGTATCAGTGATAGTTTGATGTCGGAAGTATTCCAGTTGAGTCGTGTTTCTGGTAGATAGCAGTGCCAGTGTTCGCATCTGTGTGAAATTTGACATGTACAAAACAAATTACTCTACCATTAGCTATGATAAAGTAACTCAATTCGAGATAAAAACTTCTTAAGCTGGTTTTCATATGCTTGGCCATGGACCATAAACATTTGTATACTGTCTTATTTCCTGTTGTGGTAAGGTAACATAAATTGTGTTTAGAAAATTGAAAATCTCATTGCGATAATTTATAGTAAAGGATTTTGCAACAAAACAGAAACACATGCCTCCATCTCTCCCAATTTTAAATAAATGTTGTCTTATAAAGCAGACAAGCAGCAGTTTCTCAAGGTCTGGAGAAAACTAACACAACCCCCTTCAGTTCTCAGCCCACTGCACTTCAACAGCTAATATCATATTCACTTATGTTACACTGTAACCGGTTGAGGCCAGAAAGAGATTTTTATTTTACCACAAACGCACATGGTTGCAAATTAAAATAAACACACGCACAATTCAATAAAGCAGGAAATTATCAAATGGTACTCCAATTTGTACCAATAATCCATTTGTAAGTTCCTCCATCACAAGACCAAGATGCTTTGTTCAACAGAACATGACTATATGCAAATGCTTATAGTCCTGGGTAAACAGAATCAACCTACCATGTTTCCAAAATTTTTAGGTGGTCAATAATTTGCTGATTATTCAAACATTTGATGATCTGCAAGGCTGTTTGCAAAATGTTTTCCATATATCTCCTAGTCCATACCAAACCATGACCTGCTCTAAGTTCAAAGTAACATTGGGACAAATGGCCATGCCGACAGGGTATGATATGAACTGACACGGTGGCAGACTCTCATCGTCACTGCAGATGTTGTCATCTGGCAGAGCAGATCATTTGCTCCTTTGTACAATCCATCTGATTTTTATTCAAGTGATCAAGTGATTTTGATCAAGTGTGCCCTAAAATAGCCATGAAATTCACTCTGCCAGTTTACTGCCCAGATGATGAAGAGGAAAACCTATCCCATAGTGAATAGGTGTATGAAATCTCTTTACGTCTTTTTGTGCACCCCGGAACACTCAAAAGTCAAATACAGTACATGGAATGTATGCTGCAAAAACATTGTTGTCGTGCAACGTGATATGCAAAAAGAGAAGAACTCTGGTAAGATTATTGTTCATACATATTCACTGCAAAAAATATATTCATTTTATAAGAAGCTTATTTTCTAAACAAACTGTGGTCAGAAGGTTTTGTTTCTTCAAGATTTATTGCAGTTACCTGTAGGATATTCTAATCAGTTGCAAATAGTCATATTTGGAAAATAAGACCCAGTCACATTCAAGTTGAAGTGTCTGCATATCATGGTTGTCATGGCATCAGGTATTGGTTGTCATGGCTCATTGGAGCACAAGCATGAATCACGAGGTTTTATTGTGGTACAAAACTATTCTATCGTTGAGATTTGATGCTGTGTGGCTTGATTCTCATTGAAATGATAATGAAGACAGTGTTTATAGAAGGCACCATTTAAGATTTGTAAACATTTGGACACAATTGGGACATCTTACATGCAAGCAAAATTTTAATAATGGAAGTTCTGGCAATATAATAACTGGGATGGAATTTTGTTTTGAATTGGGGGGATTGACATAAAGTAGCAAAGTGTGAAAAAGGTGGCAAAAAGGTAAAAGGCATGGGATGCATCAAGATGTAGTGTCAAGAAGATGCAAAACCTGGGTTTGTTAAAGTTCAGGAGAAAGCAATTACTGAAGAAGATAAAAGGCTTGATTTTAACTTCTAGGCGGGAACACGTTTAAGCCAGTAGCATGCCAGCCTGAGTGTGACACCAAACTGGTTAGGCTGCGCTATGTGAATGAATTTCTCCTCCTCTGGAGGAGTGTTTTCCCAGGACAGGTGAGGCATCAATCCCCTAAAAGTGACGTCAGGTCGGAAGTGTTCTTCTGGGTTTCACCCAGGTGGGACTGAAGGTGAGCGGGGAATCCTCATGCAGCGGTCAGGTAAGTCATTAAGATATTTAAATGGATCATTAAGTTGTATTTTAACCAAGGACTCTGGCTTCAACAGCCAGTGGACCTATTTCCCAAGTTGTGTGGTGGATATTTGGAGAGAGGGAGGAATGACTGCTGCTGTAAGGTGTGTTGTTCTAAGGAGTGCTGTGCAGGAGAATGCTGTGTCTGAAGTGTGACACCTGAAAGTGCTACGCCATTCACTTTTCCTGCCCTCCTGAGGTCCTGGATCTTCTTGGCTCATTGTCTCCAGGGTAAAGAGACCACATTTCTACTGATGACTTCTGTGACCACTTCCATCCACTCCTGCTTGGTTGGAGAGGTTCTCCTTTCCCCGAGAAGGATCACCTCATTGCAGCCCCTCCGATCCTATGGCAAGACCTCCAGGTAAAAACGAGCAGCAGTCTTCACAGGCTTCCATTTGCTGCAGTTGCTGCAACCTCAAAAATCCATATGCAGGTTAGACATTGTAACACAACCTATGATTAGAAATCCTTCCTTTTACAGTCCCAGTGCATCATCCTGCCTGCTCTCCCTGATTGGTTAGAAAACTGGGAGGTGGGATGGTTAAAGAGTCTCAGCAAAGCTTGCCAAAGCTGTTAAAGATTCCTGACCCACTACATTTCCCATTGTTTCAGCAGGGATTAGGTTCAGAAAATGCCGTCCCAATGCATTGGGAGACTATTGAAGGTTATGAGTTCTGAGAGCAGTTAGTTAAGGTTCCAGTGGTGCATAACTTTAGGCAAAAAGCTGAGAAATTAAGTAACCATTTCAAAGCCTAAAAATGTGATCATGTATTAGGTTAAAGCTTTCAAGATGGTCGATAACTGAGAGATTTTTAAAAATTCCATGGTTCTAGAAGTGCAAATGTGCAAACTAAAAGCTGATAGCAGGGAGGATGAGATAAATAAACATTTTTTAGAATGTAAGAAACAGGAGAATGACAGTCCATCATCTGCCATTCAATGTGATCATGGCTGACCTCCTGTCTCAACTCCACCCTTGTGGGCTGCAGAGACCAAATTTAAAGGGAATTATCCAAAGGCCATCTTCGTTTCATAAGCCAAACCTGGCCAACCAGAGCTGAGTTGTCTGCTGGAACAAAGGACCCTGCAACCTTCCTTTTAAATGCTTAATGGTTGGAACATTAACAATCTCAGGAACCCAGACAAAGGAATATACACCCTTTGTTAAAGCCAAAGTGGAGAGTTGGGAGTCATGTGACGTAGGCCTCTTAGCTGGGAGAACCAATTATGCTGACTTGCTGTATCGCAAATCAGTCTGCTGTCTTCTATCTACCAAGCAATGGCACAGAAAATGAGCTCTGTCCAGGTTTGAATGCCTGGCCCGCATCTACACTGTTTCTACTGGAACTTCTATATCATCGTCTCCAAGACTATTTGATCTCTGTGTGCCTATCTCATCATAGAAGTCATCTGTACTAGAGAAGTGAATTATCCAGCATCAGCTTTCAACCTGCAAACCTCTGTGAAAGAATATACCATTGGACTTTGATTCTGGACTCTGGACTCATGTGAAACAATAATTATTTACTCTGTGGTCTTTACCATGTAAACCTTTCTTTCTCTATCCCTCATTTATTGTATGAATGCACTGGTGGGGCGGGGGGTGGTGGGGGGGGAGGGCTATGCAGTGACACCCCCTCCCACATTTAGAGTGTGTATTAATAAAATAACCCTCTGAATGTACCCTATCTCAAGTTTGCTACCAGGTTATTGATAGAAATTGGATCACGCCAAAACTGAGGGGTTGGGAAATACGTCACCGCTTACATGGGGGAAATCAAAATTCTGTTTATGGATGTGTGGTGAAAGGAGAAATTAGGGTTGTATAAATTAAATCCTCTCCTGTCCTTAACACCTGAGAGACCAAATACCTGCCTTAAATGATAGAGCATCCACAACTCTCTAGGGTAGAGAATTCCAACGAAGATTCATAACTCTTTGAATGAAGAAATTTCTCCTCATCTCAGTCCTAAATGATTGCCCCCTTATGCTGATGAGATTGTGCCTCCATTTTCTAGATTCCCCAACCAGGGGAAATAATCTCTCAGCGTCCACCCTATCAAGTCCTTTCAGAATTTATATTTCAATGAGATCACCTCTCATTTGACTAAACTCCAGAGAATATAGACCCAATTAACTCAGCCGCTCATCATAGGACAACCCTCTCAACACAGGGATCAATCTAGTGAACCTTCACTGCACTGCCTCCAATGCAAGTATATCCTTCCTTAAATATGGATACTAAGGGCTGAATTTCCATCTCCCAATGGAGCTGAGAATCAGAGGTTCGCAAAACACTGAAATTGTTTTTCTTCACTGGAAAAGCAGTTTTCTTGTGCCTTCCCACCCTGACACCAATTTTGTATGGCCATTTAGAGGATTGGGAAGTATTTGGATGCAAAATATGCAAGCACCTTTTCCAAGGTCAGGGTTCCCATTGTGAGGACCACAGGAAAATTGCATTTTCACCCACAGACTACTTTTGTGAGCTGGTGTATGTTTTGGAAGACCTAAATAAACACACCTCCTTGGTGAGTTCGTGACCACTTGGAGAAGCCTGCAGAGAATTGGGAACATTCTGAAAGGTAAGCGTTTTGACGCTTTCAAATGTCACTATTACATGCTGTATTGTAATGTAGATGTGTTTTTCATGTAATGATTCATTATAGGGATCTGTCCTGCACAGGTAAGTTGACCCTTACATACACTAGCCCACTAAAATGCATTGACCAAATTGCATTACAGTGCTTTTCCAATTGTCAGAAGTGCTGTAACGCATTAAAAATGTAAAATAAATGTCCTGTCAGCCTCCCCTGTCACGTTTGCATTGTGATTTACATCGGCTGACAGCTGTGGCTTTTTTAAAAAATCCCTGCTTTTGAAATTTGAAAATAATCTCTGCACTTGGCCTCCTACATTGATTTACAGGCGCTCTGCTTTGAAATTTTGGGGAGACGGTGTAGTAGCGGTAATGTCACTGGAATTTGAATTCAATTAATAAATCTGCAATATAAAGCTGGTCTTAGTAATAGTGAACCATGAAACTATCATTGATTGTTGTAAAAACCCATCTGGTTCACTAACATCCTTTAGGGAAGGAAATCTGCCATCCTTACCTGGTCTGGCCTATATGTGACTCCAGACCCACAGCAATGTGCTTGATTCTTAACTGTCCTCTGAAATGGTCCAGAAAGCCAATATAGGGCAATTAGCGGTGGGCAACCAATGCTGGCCTTGCCAGCAATTCCCATATCCCATGAAAGAATAAAGAAAAAAGTGGAAATGAGTCACCATTCTGTTCTGACATTTTCAGTTAATATAGCTGGAAGCTTTTGTTATGACAGCTTATTATGATAAATTCTTCGCTGTGTTTCAAAAGCTAATAAATGGCATCTGCTTTGCAGGTGGTCTATTGAAATAAGAATGATTGAAACTTTTACGAGGCTGTAATAGCAGAATATGCCATTGATGTGGTTTCTTGTTTGTTTACAAAACTAATAGGTACTTAAAGTATTACTTTTTTTTAAGAATTGTTTTTCTTTCTTTCCATATCAGCGATAGCGTCTTTGAATTCAGAGTTTTATTAGATTGTTAGAGGTTTAAGTTTTTTCCAAGGGCTTTAAAATAATTCTCATTGCTACTGCGTGGCTGCTGAGGACTGTACATAATGGATACTGGGTGAGTATGGAGGATACTTGGGGACGCATGAAGGGAGGCATGGGGATCTGAGGGAAAATGGGGTGGGTGGGGTGTAAGGGGGTATAGGAGATCTCAGGGAGCATGGAGTGGCATGGAGGCTGCATGGGGGCAGTGAGAAAAGTGAGGGATGAGGATTAGGGAGCCTTTAAATCATGTTGGGAGCTGGGCTAGTGCGTTGGAGAACTGATCGAGGTGGCCTTCTAACCGGTCCGCCACCGCACCTGCACACCTCACGCACTCTATTGTGGCTCGCAAAGTGCATTACAAATTCAACCCCATGTACGAAAAGACAAAAATCCTAGCCAAGTTTGCATACGTGTTGGAATGCATTTTGGAAAGTGCAAAAAGTGCGTAGCTATGATTTTGCTGAGCCCACACAAAAATCAGGTACATGTCATGTAGAGTTCACCCTGAACGTGCTCTGTTTGACCTGGCCTGAACCCATCCATATTTGCAGCTGAAGATCATTTAAGTTAGCCCAACGTATCACAAGTCCAGACCTATTCCTTGGTGTGGCCTTACACCTGGAAAGAGGGGCAGTAATCATGCCACTTCTGCTAGTGCAAGGCTGTGGGGCATTCTGGCTGTCATCCCAGAAGATGGTGTACAATATCAGCAATAAAACGTTATTAACCTTTATCCTGGCACCATATTTATGCTGATGATATCTTTTCAGATCTTCTTAATCGAGTGGAGCTGGACACAAAGCTGAAAGGCTCAATTGTTCTGGTCACAGCTCCAATTCAAGATCAAAATAAGTGCGAAGTCTCATTATACCTTTCCAGCCTTGCTCACAAAGTGAATGGAGACCTGTCATCACAGTTCTTCACACCTCTTCATCACTTTGCATCTGGGTATTGAGCATTTCCCAAGTTCAAAGCAGAGGAAAATAAGGCATCGCACGTATTAGGCAATATGTTTTAATGAGAAACAGTAGAGCAACAGATAAGAATGAACCAAGACGTTGCATTATATGTGATGGGAAAATGGAAGAATCAGGTATCAAAACACCACCCCCAACCTTCACCCCCATGCCAGCTTAATGCCAGTTTAGTGTGTAATTTGTTTGCAGCAATTCTGAAAGAGGTAGATACAAACTAATCAGACGAGGCCAGTATTGAGGAAACAGCATCAGAATTGGGAATAAGAAAAATTAAGGTCAGAGGGATTAGCTGATTTAACAACAAAATCATGGGTACAGATGGGCTGAAAGCAAGGAATAGATACTGCATACTGTGTCAGAGATTAAAAGTGGGTTGTGCATCTGCAGATTCAGCCAACACGTTGCTTGCAGTATCAGTGGAGAGAAGACACAGCAAGGTAGCAAAGATAGTACAAAAAAGGCTTACAATCTTCCTCGGATTCCTAGCACTGTCTTTGAGAGGTAGAATGTATCATACCCAAGATGATCCATCACTTGTCAAAATATCACAATTCTCCCCTGCAACTCGATCGAGTGATTCAGATTTCCAACTGAAATTAACGTGTATCTTAATTTAAAATGGATCACTTGCTGGCGTACAAATTTATTCTGGCCATTTCCCATTCATGTGGTCTCTGAAATCGTAAGCCATCCCTGAAATCATTAAAAGATCACATAGAAAGCTGATTAAAGACTCTTTTTGGGAGATTGCATTTGGAATCATTTATGGCACAAAAGGTGGCCATTCGACCCATCAAGTCTATGCCAGCGTCCTGCAGAGCAATCCAGTCATTCCCACCCCCCTGCTTGATACCCGTAGCCCCTAGGAGTTTATCTCCTTCGAGAGTCCATCCAATTTCTTTTTGAAATTTGTAAAGAAAATATCATTCTTCCAATATTACTGTGGGATACTGTGAATCAGGCCTGTGGGGGCTGTGTGGATGTTGTGTATGTGACTAATTTAATTAAACTAAAGGCAGTCAGACGGCAAGGTTTAAATCATCAAATGGTTAGGTGTAAAGGCAAGCATTTTTGACCTGGAGATGGACAACATGAATAGAAATTTACATTAGGAGATATATGAGGAGTTGAATTTTTAGCTGTTGAATTTCAAAGAGAAAGAAAAGGAAGTTTTACAACTGGCAAAGATCATAAACGAATAAAGTAGTTATTAACAACACAAAAACAAAAATAAAAATACCTGGAAAAACTCAGCAGGTCTGAAAACATCTGCGGAGAGGAACATAGTTAATGTTTCGAGTCCGTATGACTCTTCAACAGAACTAAGGAAAAATAGAAGAGAGGTGAAATATAAGCTGGTTTAAGGGGCGGGGGGGTGGGGGGGGGAGGGGGGGGTGTGGGACAGGTAGAGCTGGATAGAGGGTCAGTGATAGGTGGAGATTGCCAAAAGATGCCATAGACAAAAGGACAATGAGGTGTTGACGGTGGTGATATTAGCTAAGAAATGTGCTAATAGGTGACATTAAGGGTAGAAAGCAGGATGAGCAAGGTACAGATGGCCCTAGTGGGGGTGGGGTGAAGGGAAGGGATCGAAATAGGCTAAAAGGTAAAGATAAAACAATGCATGGAAATACATTTAAAAATAATGGAAATAGATGGGAAATGAAAAATCTATATAAATTATTGGAAAAAAGAGGGATCAGAAAGGGGGTGGGGATGGAGGAGAGAGTTCATGATCTAAAGTTGTTGAACTCAATATTCAGTCTGGAAGGCTGTAAAGTGCCTAGTCGGAAGATGAGGTGCTGTTCCTCCAGTTTGCGTTGAGCTTCACTGGAACATTGCAGCAGGCCAAGGACGGACATGTGGGCATGAGAGCAGGGTAGTGTGTTGAAATGGCAACGGACAGGGAGGTCTGGGTCTTGCTTGCAGACAGACTGAAGGTTTGGTCTCTCCAATGTAGTTATTAAGTTTACTTTTCCCGAAAGTAGTGGCCATAAAGACAACATGAAAGATTTTTATATTCTAGGAAAAGTAACTTCCAAAGAAAGTTAAGAACAATGGGTTTAAAGATGAAAGAGAAAAACATATTTTCTCAAAAACATAAGGAAAGCTGTATGAGGTGTGGTCATGTGAAGTCCTGAAGAGTGTGCTGTGCAAGGGCAGACCTGTGAAGGAAGCAACCTCTAGCCATCCCAGAGAAGTGTCTAGTTACTCCAGAAAGCAAAGTCTTGTTACAAGCCTTGGATTTCCATTGTCAAGTAAGAGAGAGAAAGAAACCATGTGAGATACCTCCCCTATAGCAGCAGCAGGTGACTTGCAGTAATATTATTGGATGTCTTATAGATTAAGGGTCTATTAGGATCTGTTGCCTGGACAAATGTGTTTATTTGTGATTCTAGCTAAGTAGAAATCTTTTGAGAAATGTGATAAGACTAAATTTAATGGTGTAACTCTAATCTTGTGTGTTTAAGGTTACTTTTCTTTTGTTAATAAATATTTTAACTTAATATTTAAAATCTCCAAAAGTGGTAGAGGAATCTTTACTTCTGATTCCAATACATGTACCTTCTCATAATAAATAAATAGCTTGACCAAGTTTCCCTTTGGGATTTGATCAGCCCCGGCAATTACCACCAGCCATATCATAACAAATGATTCATTGTTTCTGCACCTACCTTGTTTGTGGGCAGCAAATTCCGGGACATTACCACTTGCTGCGTAAAAAAGTTCTTCCTCACACTCCTCCTGCATCTTTTGCCTAAAATATTAAAGCTATGTCCCCTAGTCCCCGTACCATCAACTAATGGCAAGAGTTTTTCTTTGTATATGTTATCCAAGTCTGCCTTAATCTTGCACACCTCTATCAAGTCTCCCCTCAACCTCCTTTGCTCCAAGGAGAACAATCCCAGTGGAAAACCCCCATCCCTGGAACAATTCTGAAAAATCTCCACCCTCTCAAGGATCTTCACATTTCTCCTAAAGTGTGATGACCAAAAACTGGAGCTTTATAAAGGTTCAGCATAATTTCCCTGCTTATTGTACTCAATGCCTATACTTATGAAGCACAAGATCTCATATGCTTTGCTAACTACTCTCTCAACATGTTCTGCCACCTTCAAAGGTTGATGCATAAGCACCCCCAAGGCTCTCTGTTCGTGGACACTCTTTAGAACTGTGCCATTAGGTCGATATTGCCTCTCCCTATCCCTTCTGCCAGAATGCATCACCTCTCGCTTCTCTGTATTAAATTCCACCTGTTACTTGTCTGCTCATTCTGCTAGCCTTTTTGTCTTGTTGCAGGCAATTTCTATCATCCTCACTATTTACCACTCCTCCAAGTTTGGTTTCAGTGGCAAAATTCTTATCTGACATCCAAGTCATTTATACATAACAAAAAAAGCATTGTTCCGAGCACTGTCTAGCACCCTCTAGTCCAAAAAACAACCATCTACCACAACTCACTGGGCTGAATTATCCCCTTGTCGGGGGGGGAAGTTGATGGGAGGGCGCGTTTGGGAGCGCTTCCGATTGGCGCCCCCGATCGGAGGCGCGGCACCATTTTACGTGGGCGGGCCAATTAAGGCCTGTTCAGCGTGACGTCCGCAGGGAAGCGCTATGCGCTCCCTGTGCAGGCGGGGGAGGGGGGATTCCTAAAATCGAGAGTGCGCTCTTTCGCGCATGCGCATGTCAGAGCACACTCATCTCTCTAAGGCTAAGTGCGTCCTTCGGGAGATCGGCTCAAAATGTGTAAAAGCTCAAAATAGAAAAATAAAATTTCCCTAACATGTCCCCTCATGTGACAATGTCACATGAGATGGGACATGTTCATAATTTCCAAAAAAACTTTATTAAAATTTTTAAAACCCTGCATAAAACCTCATCCCGCCGGTGGATGAGATTTCATGCTTTTTCAAGTTCCTGCCGGGGCTCCTGGCCTGTCCGCCAGCCTTAAGGTTGGACGAACAGGTCCACCAATTGCTTTAATTGCTCTGTCAATGGTCTCAATTGGCCATTGACAGGTCGGCGGACGAGCAGCTGATTTTGCTGCGCCCCCGCCTTCCTGAAAATTTAAATGGGGCGGGGTGACGTCGGGAGTTCCGCCCAACATCATCCCGCGTCATTTTACACGTCGGCGAGCGGGCCCCGAGCAGTAAAATCCAGCCCACTACTTCTGTCCTTAAGCCAATTTTTAAAATCCAATTGGACACTGACCTTTCTATTTCATAGCCCTCAATGTTATCAATCAGCCTTTTATTTGGTACCTTGTCAAACGTTTTCTTAAAAATCCATCTGGGCAACATCTGCCGTATTTCTTTCAACAACTTCCTCTGTTGCTTCATCAAAAATTCAATTAGTTTAGTCGAGTACACAAATCTTTGTTGGCTCTCCTTAATTAACTCAATTAACCCAAGTGCCCATTAATTTTTTCCCAGATTAAGGATTCCAAAACCTTACGCACCACTGATGTTAAATTAATTGGCTTGTAGATGCTTGGACTGTCACCTTTTTCTGAATAAGGGTATCATATTTGCCACTCTCTAATCCCCTGGCAACTCCCTCATATCTAGGGAAGATTTAAATATTAAGGGAAGCCCTTTGCTACCCCAACCCACCTTTTCCTTTAGCAACCTGGGCTGCAAGCACGTGGACCAGGTTACTTAGCCAGCCAGTCTTTCCAGTAATGCCACCCCTTCAATTTTCACAGTACCCATTGCTTTCATTATCTCCACTTGTACCGATATTTTGGTCAGATTCTTCTTCCCTAGCAAACATTGATACAAAGAACTCATTAAGTATTCTAGCCTTGCCATACATCTCTATGTATCATAACATCACCCTTTTTATCTCCAATTGGACCCACACTACCTCTTACTATCCACTTACTATTTACATGCTGGTAGAAGATTTTTGCCATTCTATTCTTATACTCTCTCTTTGCCTGTCTTATTTTCCTCTTCATCTCCCCTCTCAACCTATTGTACATGACCTGGTCCTTGCTTGAAGAATTCGCCTGACATGAATCATACACCCTTGTTCATCATAACATTATCATCCAAGGAGCCCTGTTTTTGGCTCCTTTACTTTTCACCCTTGTTCAAACGTACCGAGCCTGTACCTGAAGCATCTCTTCTTTAAAGATCACCAATTGTGTCATTATAGCTTTTCCTGCCAATGTTGGGTTCCATATTATCCTGCCTAGATCTCTTCTCATCATATTGAAATTAGCCCTTTTCCAATTTAGAAGTTTTATATTAGATTGTTCTTTACTCTCCTCCATTACTAATCTAAACCTTACAATATGATGATCACTGAAACCAAATGTTCCCACACAGACACTTGATCCACTTGGCCCACCTCATTTCCCAGCACCAGATTCAGCAATATCTCTTTTCTAGTTGGGCTGAGGGCATACTGGTCGCGGAAGTTCTCCTGAATACAGCTCGGAAAGTCCTCCCCCTCCTTACCCTTTACTTTAACATCAATCAATATTTTGGTAATTAAAGGTCCCCAAATATTAGCACCCTATAGTTCTTGCACATCTCTGTGATTTCCCTGCAGATTTATTCTTCTTCCCTCTCTCACCATTTGGAGGCCTTTAGGATATTCCAAGTAGTGCGATCTTACCTTTTTTGCTTCTCAACTCTAACCAAATGGACTCTGTCTTTGCCCCTTCAAGGAAATCGTCTCTTTCCAATACTACACGGCCTTCCCTAATCAGTACTGCCACCCTACCTCCCTTTTTTCCTGTTCTGTCTTTTCCGAACACTTCATATCCTGCATATTAAGTGCCGAGTCCTCACCATTTTTAAGCAATGTTTCCATTACTGCCACTACATCATATTCCCACATGGATATTTGTGGTCGTGCCTCATCCACCTTCTTCACCACACTTTGCGCATTTACATACATGTGTTGTAGTCCTGTCTTTGCATTCCTTGTAGTCCTTCTTAGCCTACTCCTATCTAATATTGTACTACTTCCTTCTCTACTACTGTCCAACAATCTCACTTTATGCATCTTATTCTTCTTTTCTATTCTATATGCTGGTGCCCAGCCCCCTGCTAATTTAGTTCAAACCCTCCCCAACCACACTAGTGAACGTTAGCAGGGGACGTTGGTCCCAGTCCTGTTGAGGTCCAACCCGTCCCTTTTGAATAGGTGCCTTTTGCTCCAGAACTGGTCCCAATGCCCCCAGAATCTGAAGGCCTCGCTCCTGCGCCATGTTTCAAGCCATGCATTTATCCTCCTCATCTTCCTGTTTCTACTCTGGCTAGCATGCGGCACTGGGAGTAATCTAAAGATTGCCACCCTCGAGGCCCTACTTATTAAACTTCCTCCCTAGCTCCTGAAAATCAGACCTCAGTACCTGCCCTCTCTTTGTCGTTGGTACAAACATGTACCGTAAAACCTGAATCACTACCTTCCCCTTGCAGAATATTGGGCACCCGCTCTGTGATGCCCTTTCCCCTGGCACCAGGGAGACAACACAACATGCAGGACTCACAATGATGGTTAAAGAATTGCCTATCTGCAGTTGCCCTAAATAACAACTCCATTTCTTTGCTTTTTCCTCCAGTACAGTCCCTTGCCCATTGGTGTCATTGTCTGGGATGCACTCCTTCAGGGTATTGTCACTTCCAGCAGTCTCTAATAATGAGTACCTGTTTGACCTCCCGGAAACCCCTGCACTTTCTGACTCTTCCTACTTTTCTGGTTGGCCAATCGCCTACAGCCCCGACCTCTCGCTGCTTGTGGGATGACCATCTCTTGGAAGGTACGATCCAGGAAGCTCTCATCCTCCTTGATGCTCCACAGGGACTCCAGCTGCTCCTCAAGCTTGGAAATCCTGAGCTTGAGCTGGTGCAGCTGATGATACTTCAGAAAAACATGGTCACCCAAAACACGTGAAGTTTCCTGAAGTTCCCACCTGGCAATCGATGGAATTTATATGCACACTGTCATTGTATGAAGATATAATTTAAGAGGGGGTATTTTTCCCCTGGGATTTTGAAAAAAACAACCAGAAACAATGGACAAAATCTTGCTGAGGAGCGAGGGTCTTACCCACCGAACCACGTTCCAACCAGGGAGTGGTGAGGCCTACCCCTGGAATCAAGACCCCGGGGTGGAAGTCTCACCTACTGAGAGCTGCTGACCAATCAGAGGCCGGCAGCTCTCGTGTGCTCAGCAGCGCCACTGGAGAGGCCTTTGCTGCTGCTGGAAGGACAGGCACTAGAGTCCCAAGATCGTGGAGTGACCAGGCCACAGGTAAGTAATGTGGGGGAGGAGGGGGATTTTGCCATGTGGGGGTCACAGGGAGAGGGTGCAGGGAGATTGGCAGCAAGGGCAAGGCGGTGGACCTCAGCAGACCCCCTCCCCCCACCCAATCCCCAATACCCAATGTTCAGTCCTTCGATCAGGGACTGAGTGCCTTGATCAGGGCACCACTCCCCCCAAACTCCGGTGGTCCTGAGGTGACAAGCTGGCCGCAGAGTTTCAACTGCTGTACAGGCTGCATGGTGACAGGCCCACCTGCAGCTGGGTTAATAAACTCTTTCGAGTTACCAACAGTCACAGATTGCAACTTCTTTCGAGTACAATCACAGTTCTTGGTTTTTCCAGGAGTGGGACATGAACCCACAACCCTCTGATTCAAAGGCGAGGGTGCTATGAACTGTTAATAACAGTGCTTGTGGGATGAGGCCCTTAAGTAGTGGTTAACTGGCTACTTAAGGGCCTCAATTGGCAGGGGGGCAGGAAGGTTGATGATGGGCCTTCCCGCCCAGAACTTAATCCTGACAGAGTTGGGAAGACAGCAGGGTTCCGGTATGCCACCACCCCGTCTAAGGCTGCAGGGCAGGGCATTTACTGAGGCAGGATGGTGGCATATTGGAACCCCATCGCCTTCCCACCTATGCTAGAATTAAGTTCTCTGCAAGAAGGACGATGGTCAACTTTTCCACCCTTCTGCCAATTGAGGGCCTTAAGTGACCAATTAATAACTACTTAAGAGCATCATCCCACTACCACTGGTAACCCAGCTGCAGGCGGGCCTGACACCATACGATGTGCACAATGGGTAAACTGTCCGTCCAGTTTGTCACCTCTGGAGGGAGGGGGGTCCCTTGATCAAAGGCATTCTGTGCCTGACCGAGAGACTGGACATCGGGAAGGTGAGCACTGCTGAGAGCCAACCCTGCCCCTGCTGCCGACCCCCTCCCCCGTTCCCCTCTTCCCCCACCCCCATATTACTTACCTGTGGCCTGGTTCACTCCGTGATCCTGGGACTACGGTGCCTTTCCTTTTGGTGGCAGCCATGGCCTCCTCAGTGGCGTGCCTGTGCACAAGAGCTGCCAGCCTCTGATTGGCCGGCAGGCTCCTGGCAGGGGGAGACTTCCACCCTGGAGCATTGATTCCAGGGGAAGGGCCCGCTGTTGGACTGTCCACTGCCTGGTAGGCGCATGGGGCCTTCCTGGAAAGAGGAAGCGTGGGTCTCTCGCTGGCTTTCCAGCAGGCAGGCAAGACCCCCTGCACATCAACAAGATTTCACCCAATGTAAATGCCCTTGCCTCCTTCAAGCTCACCATCATCATGAGCACAAGATTCTGGTCAATGAGTTCACTGCAGTAATGCTTGTTGCTGTGCTGTTCTTCCTAGTGATCTTCTGGTAATAATTTTACATCTGAAGAATTAAATGGGTGAAACAAAAAATTGCAGTACTGTGGCATAGAAATTCAATGTACCATTGATCCCACCTATTAAAAACAAGCAATTTCTTAAATATTACTCTTCAGCCTTTTAAGTTATTGATGTTTAGCAGATGCGCAGTAGATCTATGATATCTCTGTGCGCTGTAAAATTCTGCCGCTACAGCTTGTCCTGTCTCAGTTTTTAATTAAGTTGACCTGTCCATGTGTCCCACATGATGTGAACTTGCTGATTCAAATGCTGACTTTTTTGTTTTGAAGTGCAGGTAGATTCAACACGGTCAGAGCATTCCTAACATGTTCTTACATGAGTTTTCTGGCTGCATGCAAGTAACTGTCGCGTATAATAATGGGATAAACCTGTAATTTTTTTTCCTTCCCAGGTGCACAGTGCTTCTTCTCGTGGGCTGGTTAGCTACTGACAAACCTGGGTGAGGGAATGGCCTTAGGTGCAGGATATCACCTGGAAGGAACAGGTAAATCAGTGAGCGGCAGAAATAAATATGCCAATATAATAAAACTTTTGTCCTGAAATGTCAAAGTAGTTTTAACGATGCAAAACTTATTCCAAAATTAAGCATAATTTCAATGTTAGTTGAATTCCCAAAGGAGTCAGCACAGAGGATCCTGATGTTTCTTCTTCACGTAAACTTGTCAAATCTGATGACATGTTAAGAGTAGGCAAAGGAAACAGCCTTGTAAGTTTCAGACAGAAGAGTCCCTCATCTACCTACATTCCTAAATTCTGACACATCTTAAACTAATCATAGCTACTGACGATGATAATTATGGACTATATCAAAAGTTAATTTAGAATTGGTTTCAGTTTTTTAATATTCTTTCACTGGGTGTGAGTGTCACTGGCTGGGCCAGCATTAATTGCCCATCCCTAATTGCCCTTGAGAAGGTGGTAGTGAGCCACCTTCTTGAACCACTACAGTCCACCTAGTGCAGATACACCAACAATTCTGTTAGAGAGGGAGTTCCAGGATTTTGACCCAGTGACAATGAAGGAATGGCGATATATTTCCAAGTCAGGATGCTGTGTGGCTTGGAGGGGAACTTCCAGGTGGTGGTGGTGTTCCCACACACCTGCTGCCCTTGTCCTTCTAGGTGGTAGCAGTCGAGGGTTTGGAAGCTGCCAAAGGAGGCTTGGTGATTTGCTGCAGTACACCTTATAGATGGTACACACTGCTGCTACTGTGTGTCGGTGGTGGAGGGAGTGAATGTTTAAGGTGGTGGAAAGGGTCCCAATCAAGAGGGCTGCATTGTCTGGACAGTGAGTTTCTGCAGTGCATCTTGTAGATGGTACACACTGCTGCCACGGCTTGTCAGTGGCGGAGGGAGAGAATGTTTATGGAAGGGATCCCAATCAAGTGAACTGCTTTGTCCTGGATGGTTTCAAGCTTCTTGAGTGTTGTTGGAGCTGCATTCATCCAGGCAAGTGGAGAGTATTCCATCACACTCCTAACTTGTGCCTTGTAGATGATGGACAGGCTTTGGGGAGTCAGGAGGTGAGTTACTCGCTGCAGAGTTCCCAGCCTCTGACCTGTTCTTGTAACCACAGTATTTTTTTGACTGGTAAAGTTCTGGTCAATGGTAACCCCCAGGATGTTGATAGTGGGGAATCAGTGAAGGTAATGCCATTGAACATCAAGGGACGATGGTTGGATTCTCTCTTGTTGGACGAGATACTTGCCTGACAGTTGTGTGGTGTGAATGTTACTTGCCACTTGTCAGCCCAAACCTGGATATTGTCCAGGTCTTACTGCATTTGGACATGGACTGCTTCAGTATCTGAGGAGTCACAAATTGTGCTGAACATTGATGATTGCACAATGAACATCCCCACTTCAGACCTTATGATGGAAGGAAGGTCATTAATGAAGCAGCTGCAGATGGTTGGGCCGAGGACATTACCCTGAGGAACTCCTGCAGTGATTTCCTGGAGCTGAGATGACTGACCTCCAACAACCACAACCATCTTCCTTTGTGCTAGGTATGACTCCAATCAGTGGAGATTTCCCCCTGTTCCCATTGACTCCAGTTTTGCTTGGGCTTCTTGATGCTACACTTGGTCAAATGCTGCCTTGATGTCGAGGGCAGTCACTCTCACCTCTCTCTGGAGTTCAGATCCTTTGTCCAAATATGGACCAAGCATGTAATGAAGTCAGGGGTTGAAGTTTATTTCCCTCAAGTGCTCATTCAATTTCCTTTGAAGTCTTGATCATTTCTGCTTCGACTGCCCTAGTAGGCAGTGAGTTCCAAGTCATTACCACTCACTGATTAAAAATTTCTTCCTCACATATCCCCATAGCTCTTGCACAAAACCTCAAATCTGCATCCCCAGTCCTTATACCATCAGCTAATGGAAGCAGTTTGATTTTGATAACCTATCTAAACCTGTCATAATCTGCACATCCCTATCAAATCTCCCCTCAACCTTCTTTGCTCTTCAGAAGAACTCTGTTTCTCTCTCCACAGGTGCTGCTAGACATGCTGAGTATTTCCAGCACTTTCTGTTTTTACTTAACTCCAATTGGTGACCTGGTGAAAACATGCAAATAAGATCAGAGCCTCATTCCAAAATGAAAATCATTTCCTTCTCATTATTTTCAGTTCCAATTAGAATCCCAGGTATTGCTCTTATATGACTGAAACCCACTAGGCTCAGTACAAGCTCATCGCCACTCTGAAGAGAGGAGACCGAGATCAGCAGATTCCACATGTCAAGTTACAAGCAGATTGAAAAAAAAGCCAAAGGCTGATGTGGGAGAGGAATTGACGGTCATTGTGATATTTTATTTCCTGCATTTCTGATACTACAGTGTAATGTGCGACATTTCACCTTCACAGTTGCGGTTAAACAGGATTCAGTTTAATGCATGATGTAAATCACACCAAACTGTCAACAGCTGGGACCTTCAATCGCAGTGCAGAATGATAGTTAGTGTTGTGAATTAGTCATAGCTTCAAATAAAGCTGCTTCTGCAGGGGCTGCCTATATAGATAAACATTTGCTACATCCATGATGAATTTCTTGCTACGATCCATCATGTGGAAATAAATTATTTACGTATGCTGTGCATTTTCACATGTGTCCAGATATTCCTGGACCATATGGATCAGCAGTGTAGTCTTACTAAAAAGACTTGTTCTTGGAATTTGATGTCTCTGGCATAGCCAGTGTTTATTGTCCACCTCTAATCGCTCCAAGAAAATGGTGGTGGGCCTTCTTGATTATTTATAATTACTTGCAGTTTGATCTGGGTGAGTGGCTTATTAGATCACTTCAAAGGATAGTTAAGAGGTTAACCCAAAGGTGAGGGACAGGAATCATATATAAAGGCCATCCCAGGTAAGGATGTCAAGGTGCTTCCCTAAAGGACATCCGAAACTCTTCTGCCTATATCCTAACTTGCTCCAAATCCCATTCACCCATCAGCCCTGTGCTCACTAACCTACACAGTCTCCTGGTCCAGAATTGCCTCAATTTTTAAAATTCTCTTCCTTGTTTACTGATGCTTCTATATCTCTGTTACCTCCTCCAGCGCTACCATCCTCCAAAATGTTTGTGCTCTCCCAATAAGGGCCTCTTGCTCATCACTGATATGCCTTGTTCCCTCTTTAGTGGCTGTGGCTTTAGCGGCTCAGGCCCTAAGTTCTCAAATTTTCTCCCTAAAACTCTCCACCTCTTTGTTCTCTTTGAAACTTTTCTCTTTGACCAAGCTTTCGTTCACCTTTTCCTGATATTTCCTTGTGTGGCTCGGTGTCAAATTTTGTTCAATGACTGCTCCTGCGAAGTGCCTGGGATGTTTGAACTACTTTGAAAACGCTATGGCCAGGATTTTCCCCTTGGCGATTTGGGGGCGGGGCCCAGTCGCTGAGGGGATAATGACGCGGGATGAGGTCGGGAGGAATCCCCGACGTCATCCCGGTCCACTTAAATTTTTAGGAAGGCGGGCGGACAGCGAAATCAGCTGTCCGCCCGCCGACCTGTCAATGGCCAATTAAAGTAATTAAAGACCTGCCCGGCCAAGCTTAAGGCGGTCTTCAGATTATTCATGAAACTTCATCCACTGGCGGGATGAAATTTCATGTCCGTTTTGTACAAAATTAATAAAGTGTATGTGTTCTTTATTAACATGTCCCATCTCGTGTGACATTGTCACATGAGGGGGACATGTTAATAATTTTTTAATGGTTCTATTTTTAATGTTTTTGACACTGTCAGTATTCTCCCTGAGACAGCACTTTGCCTCAGGGAGAAGTGCGCTCTTTCATGCACATGCGTGAAAGTGCGCACTTTGACAGCTGGGGATTCCCTCCCCCCCGGAACAGGAAGCACATAGCGCTTCCCGTCGGGGAATTGGCCCGCCCACTCAAAATGGTGGCGGGCTCCGTTTCGGTGGTGGGGGTCGGCTGCCCGCCCACCATCCAAGGGCAAAATTCTGCCCTATATAAATGCAGCTTGTTGTTGTGAAGCAGTTTTATTTTTTTTTTAAGAACAATCCAACATGGTTACTTTTACCATTACCATTTTTAAATTACATTTCTTTTTAAACTGGACTGAAATCCTCATGCTGCAATATGGTTGGACTTAGACTCAAGTTCTCAGTCTGGGCCTCTTGGTTACCATTCCAGTAACATTAACACAATACCATACCTAATTTGCCCAGATAGATTCATGCACTGTAAAATAGAGGGAGCTACTGCAAAAATTTAAAGCTGAGGAAGAGTCATGTGGACTCGAAATGTTAACTCTGTTTCCCTCTCCACAGACGCTGCCCGACCTGCTGAGTTTTCCGGCATTTTCTGTTTTTAGTTGCTTTTAATAAACTGAGCAGTCAAGTTTTGTGATGAGATAGTTTAAGACTTGTGTACAAGATTCAATAATAAATAATCTTAAATTAAATAGTCACAAGGTGTTTCACAGGTGGATAAATTAAAGAAAAATTGTAATTTTGTTGACCCGTCAAGACTAAACAGTCTGTTATACAGTCTGCCCTTTAGGGAAGGAAATCTGCCATCCTTACCTGGTTCTGGCCTACATGTGACTCCAGACTCACAGCAATGTGGTCGACTCTTAAATGCCCTCTGAACAAGGGCAATTAGGGATGGGCAATAAATCCCATATCCCATGAATGAATAAAAATAAAAGAAACTACAGCATTAGCATTTACAATTACAGTTCAGAAATGCACAAAAACTATAGGGGGTGAGACTACCCAAAGTGCTGCAGCAGAATCAACAATGCTGATACACAAACAAAGCCTTAAAGCAGCTGGCAACCTACACAAAAACCCGCAACCCAATATTATCAATGTCAATGGGAATACAGTTGCTTTTCGCACAGAATGAGTTTCCAGCATTTTCCTGCAGGGGTCACTTACAGTAAATTGAAAGAGAAAGTTTTGGCTGATTTTTACTCCTTATAAAAGCCTAGGTAAATTCTTGCACTCCTACCCCTGCCCCTGCTGAAATCAGCCAACACAGTCCAGGCCCAGCCTTAACTGCTCTTACATGTCTTAGCCTCATACCAGGCAGAGCAAGTGAGGCAACACGAGAGCTGGATTTTGTCCGGGGGGGAGGGGGTTGTGTTGGTGGAGGGAGTGGCCATTGACAGTGAACTGGCAGCATTTGCCATATTACCCCTCTGATACTTACTGCAAGTTCAGGATGTTAGAAATGCGCAGACCTATTATTCAGTGCTCTGACAAAGGCTGCGTGGTGGATGCCTCACTCCCAGAGCCAGCAATCACTGAAATCAATGAGAACTTTAAATTTCCCATCTGTAGCGTTGCCGTTAGAAGCCCCATAAAAAGTTACATCTTGTTCATTCAGGTGAAGTTGTGTTTTTAATGGTGATGTGAATACTAAAATTTGAAGATTAGAACTGGCACTGAAAAAATAATTTTATAATCATAGAGAGGTGTTAAATGATTAAGTAGTAGATCTTTTTAAGCTTTTTTTCTTTTTTTTTAAAGAAAAATCAGAATATTTTACTTTTTAACTTTACTCCATTTGTATGTCCCAATCTTTAATTCGTTCTCTGTAAACATTTGTAAAAGTGCTTTTATTCTTCTGATTTTGGTTTCCTGCTTGTCTGTCTGTGAAAATCCTTTAAGGTGATTGACTGGTTGAACAGCCTGATGACATCACTGCTGCTCCATACTAGAAATGCTGAGTAAAGAACTCTGCCATCATTTGAAGAATCACTGCATGGTGATAGAGATCAAATTCTCACCAAGATCATCATTAGATTTCTCAGCAAGATTTGCTCGTGGTCAGTGGCGAACACTTTGTTTTGGTTTCCACTTACAAACCAGATATGTAACTTTACAATATTTCAATGATATTTGAAAACAGTAGCTAACAGTAACAGTCGATAAAAAAACAAAAGACAAGAAAATACAGAGAATCTTTGTTCGTTTGTCTGATTTTATTCTGTTCAAATGACTTCCAATGCTAAAAGGGTATTTTCAGTCCCAACTAGCATTCAGCATTATAACAAGCTATATGACAGCAGAAAAGACTTGTTCTTAAACAAGGGAGAAAAATTATAGCCAATATGGACATGGTCAGGCTACCATACAAAATCTCAGTCAATTGCTATCACATCTCCAGTAAAACAGGCGCAAATGTTTGGTCTAAGTTAAGGCCATAACAAACAGTGTCAAAGGGAAAATACCGGTCTGCCATGAAATCAAATCACTTTACACCTCATTTGATACATAGCTCATTTTTAACAGCACACGCAAAAGGTGAACAACTGGATACACGGCACAGTAACAGGCCTTTCAGCCCAACCAGAAAATGTAGAAACAGAATTGTAATACATGAGTTGCACGCTGGAATATTGTCAGTTATTATAAAATAAGCTCAATAAATTCAAAACAGATTTCCCCACGCCAAAAAAAATCACATCACACCTTACACTGAACTAGTGGTTCACTTGTTTTAACTGTTCATGGTGAGAGTAACACTAATTCCCATGGTGTATCTGCACGCAGATGGCCTCACTGAATTTGGGAAATCTATTTCAGTGTTGCATTCAATTGTTTCTGGCAGGGG
Source organism: Cetorhinus maximus (assembly GCF_964194155.1). Lineage (NCBI taxonomy): Eukaryota > Metazoa > Chordata > Chondrichthyes > Lamniformes > Cetorhinidae > Cetorhinus > Cetorhinus maximus. The sequence continues at coordinate 6,464,194 of NC_135883.1, read as the reverse complement.
GCAGATTCCTATCATGCCCTCCCAATGTAACAGACTTTCTGGATCACAAAAAGGTGCCTTGCTGAGTTTCTACTTATACATCCCAATTCAGGTTGTTCATGCAGTTAACAAGGTATTTGGGGAACTGTTAGAACAATCTTTGTCAGAGCAGGTGGCATTGGAACCAAACTCCCAATTCTTGGAGTTTCCAGCTATGTCCAATTCAATAGGTTGCTCATGTTGACATTTCTCACTCCTGATCAATTTGGATAGCTTTTTGTACAAGAGCCTTCAACCACCTATATAAAACTTTGCATAACTCAGTAACACATTATATGTCAGCTTTTCAACATTTTAATGGTAAACAGCAAAGAATTAGATGAATCTAATCTTTTCTCAATAGGTTACTGCAAATCCATTTTGCTTAATTAAGACTGTCGTGGTACTGCCAAATTTACAGATTTAAATGTGGCTCTTAACTCATCACAAATATTCGCATTTCTTTGAATGAGTACACATTTTCCAATGCTCCAAATGAGAATTGGTCTAAGGTTTACCAACTCAAGTCATCACAATACGCTGTTGGAGTGGGCATCCCCTAATTATTGAACGTTATCAGCTTGTTTTGTGACTATGTGCACCTACCTAACAGTGCCATTATGATACCAACTTAACCAGGCTCTTTGACAAATAAATCATTTGTAGCTTAAATTTGCCATTTGTTGGCTGGAGCATATTCTCCTGAGATAAGTAAGCATGCAGCAAAAGTGCATCTGGCACACAATGAGCACTCTTAAGACTGAACAGTGAAACATACAACAGTTCACAATACATACAGTCTTTGCTTTTTGGTGCTTTTGCCCAGAGGTATGATTAATTCCTGAGTATGTAAAGTCTCCTAGTATTGTACATACAAACAAATAAATGCAGAATACTTACAGTTCTCTTACAGCAAAATTAGAACAGTGGATATCTCCCCATGGTGAAATCACAACCGTTAATATAGTGGTAAAATTTTGGATTTGCACAATTAAAAGCAATCTAGGCCACAGCTGTGCTTTGCGTTCTTTATTTTTTTCTTTAAGTTGTTCTCTTTAACTTTCTCAGACTGTTACTGCACCATGCCACAGGGAGAAGATAGACTGTTACTGTAGAGTGACAAAGTGCCAGTTTTTTTTCCTCCCTACACTGGTCAACCAATTAATGATTAATTAAAGATTGATGGCTTGTCACACAACTGGTTGGTGGTTATCAAGTTCCAGAATAGTTCATTTGGTTTTAAATAGAAATGTCTAATTAATGAACTGAACCAGGTTGTTGTAATACATTATATAAATGACCAAGAGAAGACATGATTTCTCAGTTTCAATAAACTGCCAAAATTCTGGAAATATTTGACTACATGGCCGAACATAAGGACATCATTACTACTTATGTTACACAATTTTGCTATTTATTCATATTTTAAAGAAATATCGTGTTCCCCAGTTAGTGTTGCATTCAGAGTGACTCCTCTAAATGTTTTATGCATCTACTAAAGTTTTCTCAGGATTTTGGATTGTCTAATCTGCCATTGAAATAGATCTGATCCACCTTATTAAAGTTAATGATTCCAGGACTGTACCACTTACTAAAAAGAAATATTCTTTCAAGTGTTCATTTTCACATGAGATCACATCGTGTGAAAGATGGTCCATAACTACATTTGCATTAGAAAGTTTCATTTTTGATTTATTTTGTCAACTTTGTCATAATTGAATATCCCTGTAGCTTTTTCCTTTTCTAAATTGACATTACTCTGAAGGTTTGTTGATGTTGAGCTGAGATTCAATGCTCCACCACATACTTGTTCTAGGATCTTACTTCTGATATAAGCCAATAAACTTTTTTCCCCTAGTAGACTGGCTGAATAAATGTCAGTTCTTGATGTTATTATGCTAGTTATTCTATACAGTTATTCTAACCACCATCCCCCCACTACCCTCCCCACCCCAGCTACAAACATCTAGCACTAAAATGATTACAGTAAAACTTGAAAAATTCCCGGTATTTCATTAACTTTTCTTGCAGTTTATCTTGCTTTGTGTGTGTGCAATTACTTGATGACATTCTAACATGGCAAGTTACTTCACCAGTCTGTACAAAGCACAGCAGCATGGTGTTGACTACTTCAAGGACCAAGGAAAGAAAAAGCTGATGATTTCATTGATAATATATCTTAAATAGTTCCAAAAAGTAAAAAAAAACTTATTCAAACATAACTTTTGAAGTACAAAACATGTTGTGCTAGTTTTATAATCCATAAACAAATTGACAAAACATAAAACGAATAGAAAATGTACAATTTACAAATTATATTTGTCTTTAGCCGTTTACATTTTAACAATTTTTCCTTCAAAACGTTTACTAGTGAAAGTTGTTTCCTCATTTAATATATTTTTAAGGAGATTCCATGTATGAAAATTCCTATAAGTGCTCACCCACAAAGTATTCCTCTGTACACTTTTGCTTACATGCAACATATGCTTGTTTCATTACAAGTCTTAATATCATTGACAATATTTCTTGCTTGCACATCATAAAGAAATAATAGTAAAAGAAAGGAACAATCTGCCACTATTACAAATCTGGCAAAAATACAAATTATTAATACACCAAACATCTTTATACAGTATTTACACTCTGGTATTACAAATAATACATCTCAAATTAAAAAGCACTTTGTGAAGCTGAACATTATCCGGTATGAAACATGCTCTAAGTAGAATTAGCAATTTAAATCAAGAATGCTTATGAATTAAGAGACGTTCTTTATTTGTGCTGTTTTAAGAAGCAGCGAAAAATGGCCTGCGTGGACTATCATCTTTACAATTATTACAAAGTAATTATTCACATCTTTTGACACCTTAACCACTTTCAAACACTTGCAGATATTTTCTTTAATGGGTAATGCAATAAAGAATCCACTATTGATTTTTTTTTTTTAAGTTCACTTATTTTTCTCTTTTCATTATTTTCTCCCAAACAGTGCATCTTGGCCAACATGTTACCTGCTCAGCAGGCTCCTGTTACACACATATTTCCATAGAATGGTTATGTGCGGCTCTTACCGAGGCTTTACAATAATTTCCTGTCCAGAAACATATAATGACTTCCAGGATTTGCAGCATGACCAAAGCAACTTTGGCCTTTTATCCAAGAGCCACACAGCAGCATTTACCGGATGTATGAATTAGCAACAAAATCTAAAAAAAAATTGTGCAGGCATTTAAATATGTACATTTCCAATAACATTCTAAAATTTACCTTTTAATTTTTTTAATCCATTCTATTTTTTTGTGAAAGGGCTTCATTGCACTTTTTTTAAGTACCATCTCTCATGATCACACTTTCATCATATTGAAACAGAGATGATAATAAAGAACAGAACAATTTTGCCAGAAGTATTTTCATGTAAAATAACAATTTGGACTATTCTGCATTTAACTGATAGGGTGCAAAATATGAAAAAGGGTTTTAGAATTTTAGGGGCCATTTAGGGGCACTTTCACAGAATATTTGAGATGAGAAAGGGTTCAAAGGATCTAATACTCCCAAATGCACATTACACAAACAAAAACTCCCAACTAAGTTTACAGAACTTTTTGGGCGAGCAATCAACAAAGAAATAAAACAACATTAGAACAGCAACGGTTAAGAGAAAATCTGATACAGATGTCCAAAATAGTGAAAGGTTTAGATGAGGCAAACATGGAAAAATAATCTCTATGATCAGTGACTTGGTAACTACAGGGCAAAAATTTAAGATCATCCCAAAAAAATGAAAGGGAAAGTTAGGAGATTTTGGCCTGGAGTTTTCTCTCGATGTACGTTGCGTTTTTGGGTGCAGTTCACCCAATATCAGCATAACTGAGCAGACGATCATAGAATGTTAAACCCAAATTGCATTCAGTGCAGTTTGGGGTTTTTTTATTCATTCATAGGATGTGGGCATCGTTGGCTGGGCCAGCATTTATTGATCCCCAATTGCCCTTGAGAAGGTGGTGGTGAGCCGCCTTCTTGAACCCTGCAGTCCAAGTGGTGTAGAAATCTTTTAAACTCGTTTTCAAAAGATGATGCCTAGAAGCAGCCCCCACCCACAAAACCGGCCATGTCCCCAGGTTGAATTAATCACCGTTGGGAGTTTCTGCTAATTGTGCTTGTTCAGGCACACGGTCACTGATAGATAGATCTTGAATGAATTTTTTAAAGTGCTCAGAAACTGACTGCTGTACCCAGTGTAACTAGAAAATTGTGTATTGTGTTGTATATTTCCAACAGTCAATTTTAGTAATTTAAAATTAGGTTACTTACAGGTGGTGATTCAACACTGTGATTTAAAATGCTTTTTTTAATTGATAAAAACATTCCAACTGTATTAATCAAACAATATCAAATTGCCTTTATTAAGTATATCAATGAATCCTTTTTAATGTAACATTTTATTTCCTTTAATTATTTTTAATTGCGCTGGTTTGCGTTCAGCAAAATGCAAATGAATTGGATCTGAAACTTGGGGGATAAAACACTTATAAAAATAGACACAATTTTGGGTGTAGTTTGCAATGGAATTGCCAATTGCACCATAGCAGGAATTCTACCCCATAATTATTGCGCAAAGGATCGTTCGAAAATGGAATACCCTACCTAACAAAGACACTAATGGAAGCAGAATCCATAACAGCTTTTAATTGGGGAGTAGATAAATATTTGAAAAAGAAAATAAAAAAAAAAGTAATGGAAAGGAATGGAACTACGTGGATAGTTATTTCAAAGAATAGTAAAAGTTGGGATGGGTCAAATGGTCTCCTTCCATGCTGCAATCTGTAATTCTATGGAATGACTATATAAGCTAAGAATCTTTACATATCGTAGAATGGCTACAAAACAAGGCCATTCAGCTGTCCTGTCTGTGCTAGGTCTCTGATGGGGTGATTCACCTCAAGCCGCTCCCCCACCTTCTCCCCATAGCCCCACACATTCCTTCTTTTCAGGTAATAATCCAATTTATATTTAGCATTTGTAATGGTTGTAGGTGCAGCAACAATTGCTTCACCTGCTTAGATTAAAAGGGGTGAATGTTGCAGAACTGTGTGTTGCTGGTGGAGCCTCAGCTGCAACCCACACAGATTGGAAATTGGCTAACCCTCAACATGTGTTTTTCCATCCATTGATTTCAATGGATGGAAAACTGTGTGCAAAGCAGCCAGAAATTCAAGATTTGTGCTGAACGGACGACACTTGGCAGCAGAGCCTTAGAATACTTTCTACTATTGCTGGCTGTATGACGTACTCATACTGCTGACCCATGATAGGCAAGTCTTGCACAGCTAAAGATGTGCCAATTGCGTCTGTTAAGGCTGGCTGACTCCAGACAGAAGATTTTAACACTCTTAACCCAATGAGAACCAAATGTAATGAAAGTTCAAAATTAAATGACTCTATTTGCCTCGTTATTCCCATGTGGATTAGGATTAGTACTGATGTGGATGTTAAACATCAATGAGACAAACAGCCCAAATAGGTTTAATGATATTTCAAAAGACTAAGATATAGTTCAGGTTGAAACCTACTAGACGATTTCGCTAGCCCTGATTCAAAGCATTTATCTCAGTTTTATAACTTTGATAGTGTAGTGATGCTGAATTTGAGCTCATGAATATTAAAGAAGCTAGATTCCAGTGGTGAAACTATTTCCTTTATTAAATTTCAGCCCTGTTTCTCTTAGTGTTGAAAGTTACTGTGTGAGGAAGCATTTTTGATAAAATTAATTTATTCTGTTATGTCCCCCGTATTCAAAATGTTTGTTCCCTGTAAGGATGGTACAAATAGGTTCCCTTGCTCGTATTACCTGAGTGCTTCATCATTAACTCAGCTGTGCGGTTCCACTCAAAGCAAGCCCCATCATTTTACTATTAGTCATGGCTGAAATTGTGGAAAAGGTTGTGTGAAGTCTTTCCCGGAATGAAACTTACAGCTTCAGATTCATCTTCAAGCAATTAAATTATACTGGAATCAATTATTCACACTAGACAAATTCAGTGACAATTCCATCAGTGAAAAACATCCACTTAGATTGAGTGCAAGATATGAAGAAGCTTTTCACAAAAACATTGCCCTTATCCTGTATTATTTTTGTAAAATAATGTGGTAAGCGCTTTACACCAAGACAGAATGTTCCACACAAACCAACTTCCCCCAAATGCCTCTTTAAAGCTATATCTTCTTCTTCTGGTTACTAAGTTTTCTTACATAATTAGGCATCTTCGTTGCCATGACAGCTGACTAAGAATCAAGGACAAATTATAGCAGCAACATTGTTCCTGTGTAAAGCCCACTTTAATTATGCAATGCATGTTATTTAAATAATTAAATGGATGCTTCAGCATTGGGCTTGATTGGAACTGAGTCCTTGGTGGACCCATAATTCCTTGCAAAAACATGATGTCAAGACAACCAAGTGGTCTCAATAAATAAGTGCTGAAAATTTAAGGAAAACTAAAAATCATCACAGTTGAAAAAGAAAATGGGAGAAAAACTGGACGATGTAATGAAAGCGATACATTTAATTAATTAAAGTTAGTTCTCTTTTACCGGAATACATGAGTCACTTGTGGTTCTAAATTAACTACTAGAATTAACTATGTTAAAATTGGATGAACATTCAATGTGTCTATAGGATTTCCTTCTGTCTATCTTAATGGAGGTATTAATTTGTTAACCTGGATAAATGTCCTAAGTGGATAAAGGAATGTCATATGAGTTATATCTTTGTCAGCTATTATCATGAACAGTCATTTTGACCTTGTAAGCCTAACTTATTCTAGGATGTGCTTATATTGTTATAACAAAATCAAACCACAATATTTATGAGGCTCTGCTAAACAATCAAAATGATATTTTTCGATAGTTTTCAATTGGAATCAAATAAGTGCACCAAACAGAGAGCACATTGTAATATTGTACGTATTGCACAACTGCTTCATATATCATCCACCTGACCAATGTAAGGGTGCAGCAGCTGTCAATTTATTTTATTAATTGCTGCAATGAAATGTAATCGAAGTAGATGGTAACTGAAATTGAAAGCTTAAGCCAGAGCTAGGATATGCTCCCAGGGCATGCGCAAAAAACATTAAATTAAATATCTGCAGTATTTCACGAGCTAACAGATTAAACCAGCGATATTAAAGCTTCTGTGAGTATATGATATGAATCTGTGCCATTTACTGCTCACAGGGTCCGGCAATGTGAGGGAGCTAGCTACATAAAGAGACAGTATCCCCTATTTCAAACATGCTCAGAAGGGCATAGAGGAAAAAACACAAAATTCCCACATATTGGAAATAAAAGCCCAGTGTGACATAAACATAACCGAAACAGGCTGCAGATATTAACAGCTCATTGAATCAAGCGTAGCTTTTGTATTGATAGTCGATTGCCCTTTCCTCCCTCATTTTCTCTTCCCTAAGTCAGCCGTCCCTCTGCAGCCAAGATGCTCGGGCAAGCAATGCCTCTTTTTGTTGACCACCGCCAGGAGGAATGGCAGTGGCATAAGAATGTTGAGATTCATTCAATTTTGCCCCTTGCTTTTCTTCTCTGATTGAGTTTAGGAAACTTGGAAAACAGAGCGCTCAAGGCCAGGAGCTTGATAGCAGAATGGAAAATCCATTCTGAATCCAACTAATCCAGAACACCGTGCTGCTTGTAATGAGCATGATTCTAATAAAATCAAGTGACTCTCCATTACTGCTTTGCTAATAGTGACATACTTGCTAATTTTCATCTCCCATCTCGGGACTCTGACCTCGCCTTCGCACAGCTGTAACGGTGAGGCAGTCAAAGTGGCCATGGATAAATTTCTCCTGGTCTTCTGATGGAATACTTTAAGTATTGAAAAGTTCTAGTCCAGAAGCTGTGGAAAGTGTACTTAACTGACAATGCAGTCCTCAGTCTGAGACACAGTACAACTTGAGCAAAAAGCGCCTAAATACTGCACAACCTGAGTTATTTCCCAAATCGCAGAAACACTGGTTATCTCCATAGTCTAGTTTTGTAGCTTTTAATACACTGTACATTCAACAATCAGAAATAGATTAATGCACCATGCGGTTACTTCTTTAGAACTGCAAAGCAACCATCTTAGCCTGTTAATAATGTCACGATTTCAGAAATACAGAATTACACCAGTTTCTTCTGCTTTACCAAAATGCATTGATAATAGTTGTTCAGAGGCGGCAGTTAGGGATCTCTGTGTTACACAGCGTTGGACAAAAGCAAAAATATTACTTTGCAGACGGTCACTATGAACAATGCTCGATGCACAAGATAGGATTTTCATAATCAGCCTCTGCCTAGGCAATTTAATTTGTATCACAACCTCAGTCTTTTAGGAAAAAACATGAAGTCATGCAAATGCAGTTTAAAGTCCTCGAGTACATCGTATTTATTTTAATCCACAATAACGTAAAATACCCTCATTTTCAGTTACAACAGTACCTGCGAGTAAATATTTTGAATTTTTTTTTTGAAGTTAACAGCAACATCAATTTAATTAAGAAACAAAGTCCAACAAATTTACAAAGCAACATTACTGTTTGTGGAAATAAACTTAGCACACGATCTGCTGCATTCTGCTCTACCGGACACATCGTCTTTCAGGTCAGATTCTCAAAGTAAATGGCGTTGGACAGAAGGCTGCATTACACTGGAGAGAAGGGAATGAGCTGAAAAGGCGCAGCAAATAAGAAAATAAATATGACGAATTATTCAAGCATTACTTCCGTTATGAACCAATTTCAAGGCTTGGTAGTGCTAACAACATTTGATTCTCATATTCGGTAACGTTTGATAAAGCCTGCACATGATAACAAGTGTCAAAACATGTCTCTTCAATGCCTTGCACCGTATTGAGTAGGATGTTAAACAATGCAGCAAAGCAGACAAAGGCTGACGGGAGGCTGTTGAAACCAGTGATATTTAGTGAAAATGAGAGACAAAACCCATTTACAGGGACATATTGGATGAAGGGAAGGAAAAGATAAAGAGTTAGAACAGGCACAGATATCACAGTATTCCTCATTGCGGCATCGTCCCCTGTGCATGAGGGAATAGTTGAGAGCCTGAAGCCAGTGAGGAGAAAGAAGAGGAGGAAGGTACTCGCCTCTCAGGTCTGGACCTAGAATATAAAAAAGTAACAATTAATATAGATTTCATTTTTGCATGCTGCATTATCTTGATAAAAATACAATTTATTCCGAAAAACTTGCAAGAATCCCACTTGCACACAATCTAGGCTGACTCTCCAGAGCAGTACTTGCTTAAACGGAGTCCCTCCTGTCTTGTCCTTTCAGATGGACGTAAAAACCCCATGGCACTATTGAAAGAAGAGCAGGGGAGTTTTCCCTCGAATATATAAAAACAAAAAACTGTGGATGCTGGAAATCCAAAACAAAAACAGAAATACCTGGAAAAACTCAGCAGGCCTGGCAACATCGGCAGAGAAGAGCAAAGTTGACGTTTGAGTCCTCATGACCCTTCAACAGAACTAAGTAGAAATAGGAAAGGGGTGAAATATAAGCCCCTTTCCTATTTCTACTTAGTTCTGCTGAAGGGTCATGAGGACTCGAAACATCAACTTAGTTATCCCTCATGTCCTGACTAATATTTACCCCACAACCAATATCACTTAAAGATTATCTGGTCACTATCTCAGCGCTGCATGTGGGGTCTTGCTGTGTGCAAATTGGCTGCTGTGCTTCCTACAGGAAAGGGACTACATTTCAAAAGTACTTCATTGTTGGAATATCTTGTGGTTGTGAAAGACATGTTTGAAACCCAAGTTGCCTCATTCTTTAGTTTCAAGATTATTAAAAAGGATATCCTGTCTTGCACATGTAAGTGTATTCCTCCTTCAAGATTGTCAGTTCTGCTGGATTAAAAGTGACACTGTAAGTCTTTCAACTGTCTGATTGTATCTTCATGGGTAGCTTCTTCATAAAAATACCTGACTTACAGGATTTGTGGAATAAAGTGGGAGGTGTTATAAAAACAAAAAACTACTGCGGATGCTGGAAATCCAAAACAAAAACAGAATTGTCCCTACAACCACCCCCCCACCCCCACCTCAATTTCTCTCCCCCCGCCCCCCACCTTAAACCAGCTTATATTTCACCCCTCTCCTAACTATACTCAGTTCTTTTGAAGGGTCGTGAGGACTCGAAACGTCGACGCTTTTCTTCTCCACCGATGCTGCCAGACCTGCTGAGTTTTTCCAGGTAATTCTGTTTTTGTTTTGGGAGGTGTTATAATCCCAGACCAGATCCCCAAATTTTGTTACAGTCCTGGATGAGACCTGCAATTTTTTCATGATCTGGTTAGGGACCAGTAATGTTACTTTTGTCAAAGAATTTGAAATCCCACAGGATGAAGCCGCAAAATTCCAGTTTTAAACGAAGAAAAGAAATTTTACCAAGCGCCAGTTAACAAAGCAGTCAATACTCTATCTTAAATCTAACATGCAGAATTAACATGAGGTAAACATTAATTAATAGGCAAACTGGGTCGTACACACCACAAACTGCATATTGAATGGCAAGCACAACCAAGACAGGTCACCGAATTTCTCAGCAACCCACCCAGATGTCAGTTATCACTGTGAGTCACAGTAATTCTTTAAAGACTCTGTCTTCCTCGTGATGGGTTTCAGCTCCTCTCTTTCAAAGAGCAAGTTTGATCCCCAGCCGGCAGCAGCTCTGCTCCACCCAAGTTCCACGGGTATAATCCTCACCTAAAAGGCACACGATTCTAGACCTCTCTCAAACCTGCTCCCAGGGTGCCTTCTTGGTCTCTTTTCCAGCTGAGCTGACTCACCCCCATGACTGCACTCACCTTGGGTGGCCAGGTTACACTCCAGTGTCTAAACACAGGCAAGGTCCCAACCACTCAGCCACACCGCTGCCAACAACAGCTTCTGGGCTTTCACAAGCCCCAGTCTCCTCAGCAACACTGGGCAATCCCTGCTCTGGGGCTTCCCTGGGCCTCAATCTCTCCTCAGCAGCACTGAGTAATCCCTGCCCGGAGCTTCCCCGAGCCTCAATCTCTCCTCAGCAGCACTGAGCAATCCCTGTTCCGGGGCTTCCCCGAGCCTCAATCTCTCCTCAGCAGCACTGAGCAATCCCTGTTCCGGGGCTTCCCTGTGCCCAGCTCTTAGCCGAATGGAGCTAGTGGCTCCCGGAGCTTCTCTGAGCCCCAGCCCCCTCAGCAGCTCGGAGCTAACGGCAGCACCTCAGCTTCATGGAGCCGACCCTCCTTTTTGTCTGCTCACCATGGGCTGCTGTTTAAGCTGGCCCTCGAATTGATCTAAATGACCTGTTGATGGTCTCCCAACAGGATTCCACCCCTGTTCCTAGGTAGGATCAACTGGATCAACCCTTGTTAAAAGAATGTTAAAATCTCCAGTCAACCAAAGGTCACTCCCCCCCACAGGTGCTAACTTACACACACACACACACACACACACACACACACACACACAAAAATCCAAATCCAATATCGATTCCCTCGCAGAGGGAAGGCTGTTGGAAGGAACGATACAAATGGGTCTATGGGACAAGGCTGGACCAATTTTACGCACAAAGCCTTATTGAGGGAATTTAAGACGGCAGCAAGGCTGTGTTCAAACCTGTGTTCATTTGGATGCTAGATCTGGTTCAGAGGCTGGGAGGGGAGCTGGGAGACAGGAAGGGGAAGATCAGGGCGAATATGTCTCTGGAAACAGGAGGATTCAGTGAGAAGGCAGATAAGTGAAGTTGAAATCAAGCGAAAGGGTTAGACTTCTTGAACCAAATGTTCTTTTCCAGATCCTAATTTATTTTATTTTCTCATGACTTGTGAAAACACTTCCTGGGTTACCATTACTTTTTTCAAGATTAAAATGGTGATACTGGCAGTTCAGACAAGAATGGCAAATATATCTTAAGATAATGATAATTGTGACTAGATTCCTCAGCTTTTTGGGTGGGCGTGAGAAACTTTTTTTTTTAAACCAGGAACTTAGTGAATTTTACTCTACAAAAGAAAAACACAACTGTTTAGATTTGTGAAGTTCTCACCATGATCTTGATTTCCTAACCCTTGCACTGGCTGACCGATCTGGGAAGATGGAACTGTGATGATGTAGCTCTCCTCCAGTTGCTCCTTGTAGTGACCTTGACCGTGGGATCTCCAGCTCAAACACTGTGGGTGTTGCCATGTCTAATTCCAGGAAAAGAATGTTTTCAGCCTAAACCAGATAGGAAACAGAATCACAAGTTATACTCCAATTCTCCATCACTTCTGAACTGCATCATCAGTGTCCCAAAAAAAATCACAGCTGTTCTAGCCTATTCCCACTGTAACTTTGACAGAAAAACACTGAAATGCCTAGAAACTTAGCCTGGGCTCTGATACACCGGACCCCAACAAAGCGGCAAGCTTTCTGGGAAGGCTTTGTGAGGGTAGAATCTCTAATTGTCCCCTTATAAAGTCATCAGCATGAAGGCAGGGGAAACTCTGAATGACCAGGGGTATACAGTCGGGAGGGAGTTGCTCTGGGAGTCCTCAACATCGACTCTAGACCCCATGAAATCTCACGTCATCAGGTCAAACATGGGCAAGGATACCTCCTAGTTTTTTTTTATTCATTCATGGGATGCGAGTGTCGCTGGCTAGGCCAGCATTTATTACCCATCCCTAATTGCACTTGAGAAGGTGGTGGTGAGTTGCCTTCGTGAGCTGCTGCAGTCCATGTGGTGTAGGTACACCCACAGTGCTGTTAGGGAGGGAGTTCCAGACGATTTTGACTGATCCGCTGCCCTCCCTCAGCTGGCGAATCAGTACTCTTCCATACTGCACACCACTTGGAAGAAGTACTGAGGGTGGCAAGGGCACAGAATGTTCTCTGGGTGGTGTCCTCAATGTCCATCACCAAGATTGGCTTGGTATCACTATTCTTGACCAAGCTGGCTGTGCCCTCAGGGCATATCTGCCAGACTAGGCTGGCAGCAGATGGTGAGGGAACCAACACGACAGAAAAAGCTACTAGGCCTTGTCCTCACCAATTTGTTGCAGGAGCATCTGTCCATGACAATATTGGTAGGAATGACTGCCACACAGTCCTTGTGAAGAAAAGGTCCCATCTTCACATTGAGCAGACCCTCCATCATGTTGTGTGGCACTACCACACATTTTGACGCAGCGACAGCGAAGGAATGGTGATATCTTGCCAAGTCAGGATGGTGAGTGGCTTGGAGGGGAACTTGCAGGTGGTGGTGTTCCCATGTTTCCGCTGCCCTTGCCTTTCTAGATGCTAGAAGTCATGGGTTCGGAAGGTAGTGTCTAAGGAGCCTTGGTGAGTTCCTGCAGTGCATCTTGTAGATGGTACACACTGCTGCCAATGTGCAGCATTGGTGGAGAGAGTGAATGTTTGTGGATGTGGTGCTAATCAAGTGGGCTGCTTTGTCCTGGATGGTGTCAAACTTCTTGAACATTGTTGGGGCTGCACTCAACCAGGCAAGTGGGGAGTATTCCATCACACTCCTGACTTGTGCCTGGTAGATGGTGGACAGGCTTTGGGAGTCAGGAGATGAGCTACTCGCCACAGGATTCCTAGCCCCTGACCTGCGCTTGTAGCCACAGTATTTATATGGCTGGTCCAGTTCAATTCCTGGTCAACAGTAAGCCCCCAGGATGTTGATAGTGGGGGGTTCAGCGTTGATAATGGCATTGAATGTCAAGAGGCAATGGTTAGATTCTCTCTTGTTGGAGATGGTCTTTGCCTGGCACTTGTGTGGGGTGAATGTTACCTGCCTCTTGTCAGCCCAAGCCTGGATATTGTCCACGTCTTGCTGCGTTTGGAGATGGACTGCTTCAATATCTGAGGAGTCGCAAATGGTGCTAAACGTTGTGCAATCATCAGCGAACATCCCCACTTCTGACCTTAGGATGGAAGGAAGGTCATTGATGAAGCAGCTGAAGATGGTTGGGCCAAGGACACTACCCTGAGGAACTCCTGCAGTGATGTCCTGGAACTGAGATGACTGACCTCCAACAACCACAACCATCTTCCTTTGTGCTAGGAATGACCCCAACCAGCGGAGAGTTTTCCCCCTGATTTTCATTGACTCCAGTTTTGCTGGGGCTCCTTGATGCCACACTTGGTCAAATGCTGCCTTGATGTCAAAGGCACTCATTCTCATCTCACCTTTTGAGTTCAGTTCTTTTGCCCATGCTTGAACCAAGGCTGTATGTCAGGAGTTGAGTGACTCTGCCGGGGCCCAAACTGAGTGTCAGTGAGCAGGTTATTGCTAAACAAGTGCCACTTGATAGCACTGTCGATGACCCCTTCCATCACTTTACTGATGATGGAGAGTAGACTAATGGGGCGGTAATTGGCCGGGTTGGATTTGTCCTGCTTTTTGTGTACAGGATATACCTGGGCAATTATCCACATTGCCGGGTAGATAGCTGCACTGGAACAGCTTGGCTATGGGCACAGCTAGTTCTGGAGTGCAAGTCTTCAGTACTATTGCTGGAATATTGCCAGGGCCCATAGCCTTTTCAGTATCCAGTGCCTTCAGCTGTTTCTTGATATCACATGGGGTGAATCTAATTGGCTGAAGGCTGGCAGCTGTGATGCTGGGGACCTCCGGAGGAGGCTGAGATGGATCATCCACTTCTCACTTCTGGCTGAAGATTGTAGCAAATGTTTCAACCTTATCTTTTACACTGATGTGCTGGGCTCCCCCATCATTGAAGATGGGGATATTTGTGGAGCCTCCTCCTCCAGTGAGTTGTTTAATTGCCCATTACATTTCACGACTGGATATGGCAGGACTGCAGAGCTTAGGCCTGATCAGTTGTTTGTGGAATCACCTAGCTCTGTCTATCACTTGCTGCTTATGCTGTTTGGCACGTAAGCAGTCCTGTGTTATAGCTTCACCAGGTTGACGCCTCATTTTCAGGTATGCCTGGTGCTGCCTCTGGCATGCCCTCCTGCACTCTTCATTGAACCAGGGTTGATCCTCTGACTTAATGGTAATGGTAGAGTGGGGGACCTACTGGGCCACGGGGTTACAGATTGTGTTTGAGTACAATTCTGCTGCTGCTGATGGCCCACAGCGCCTCGTGGATGCCCAGTTTGGAGTTGCTAGATCTGTTCGAAATCTATCCCGTTTAGCATGGTGATAGTGCCACACAACACGATGGAGGGTATCCTCAGTGTGAAGACCGGACCGAACCACCACAATGACTGTGCGGTGGTCACTCCTACTGATACTGTCATGGACAGATGCAACAGGCAGGATGAGTATGTTTTTTCCTCTTGTTGGCTCCCTCACCACCTGCTGCACACCTAGTCTAGCAGCTATGTCCTTTAGGACTTGGCCAGCTCGGTCAGTAGTGGCGTTACTGAGCCACTCTTGGTGATGGACATTGAAGTCCCCAACCAAAGTACATTCTGCTTCCTTGTCACCCTCAGTGCTTCCTCCAAGTTGTGTTCAACATGGAGGAGCACTGATTCATCAGCTGTGGTGGGGGTGGTATGTGGTAATCAGCAGGAGGTTTCCTTGCCCATGTTTGACCTGATGCCATGAGACTTTATGGGGTCTGGAGTCGATGATGAGGATTACGAGGACAACGCCCTCATGACTGTATACCACTGTGTTACCACATCTGCTGGGTCTATCCTACTGGTGGGGCAGGACACACCCAGGCTTGTGATGGTGGTGTCTGGGATATTTTCTGTAAGATATGATTCCAAGAGTATGACTATGTCAGGCTGTTGCTTGACTAGTCTGTGAGACAGCTCTCCCAATTTTGGCACTAGCCCCCAGATGTTAGTAAGGAGGACTTTGCAGGGTCGACAGGGCTGAGTTTTCCATTGTTGTTTCCGGTGCCTAGGTCGATGCTGGGTGGTCCATCCGGCTTCATTGCTTTTTGACTTTCTAGCAGTTTGATACAACTGAGTAGCTTGCTAGGCCATTTCAGAAGGCAGTTAAGAGTCAACAACAGTTCTGTGGATCTGGAGTCACATGTAGGCCAGGCCAGGTAAGGGCGGCAGATTTCCTTCCCTAAAGGACATTAGTGAACCCGATGGGTTTTTACAACATTCAGCAATGGTTTCATGGTCATCATTAGACCTTTGATTCCAGATTTTTGTTGAATTCAAATTCCACCATCTGCCATTGTGGGATTCGAACCCAGGTCCACAGAGCCTGACCCTGGGTCTCTGGATTACTAGTCCAGTCACAATAACACTGGACTATTCAAGTGGCACTTACATAGCACTAACCCACTCAATGATGTTCAGTTAGAGTTCTGCCAGGGCCACTCAGCTCCTGACCTAATTACAGCCTTTGTCCAAACATGGACAAAAGAGCTAAACTCAAAAGGGGAGGTGAGAGTGACTCCCCTTGACATCAAGGCAGCATTTGAACTAGTGTGACATCACGGAGCCCTGGCAAAATTGAAGTTAATGGGAATCGGGGGGAAAGCTCTCCGCTGGTTGGAGCCATACCTAGCACAAAAGAAAATTATTGTGGTTATCGGAGCCCAATCATCTCAGTCTTAGGACATTATTGCACAAGTTCCTCAGGGTTGTGTCCTAGGACCAGGGTACGGGCTCCATATTTGACCCATTCTCTGGGTAGAGAGGTTCCTCCTGAATTCCCTATTGAATTTATTAGTGACTATCTTATATTTATAGTCTCTAGTTCTCATCTCACATTATAGGCTGGACTTAGTTGAGTCTGCCTGAGTGGGCACGATGGCTGGGAGTATTGGGCAGGAGTACTCACCATGGATTCCTGATGTCGGGAAAACTGTTCCCAATTAAGTTGGGAATGAGAGAATCCCACTCACTGGCACCGGGAAGGCAATTTAGCTCATAAATGAGCCACTCAAAGCCAATTATCCCTGAGCCCATCCGACTTAGTGGGAGCTCAGGGACTTAACGAGACTCATACGACTCTCCTGTTGTTCCTGAAGGCTGCCCAGTGAACCCCTATTGGGTTTACCTATGGACTTGTGGGAGGCCATTCCTTGCCATGATCGATCAAGGGACCCGGCATTGGGAAAGGTTGATGGGGGGGTGGAGGAGGTGGCGCTGAAAGCCAATCCCCGTCCTCGCTTCCAAACTCCCTGCCACTGCCCCCTGGCAACCCTCTCCCCACTCGCCTGTGTGCTGGAGTCCAGGATCCTGGGGATGGGTCTCCGTGTATTACTGGCAGCAGCCACTGTTCCTCTGAGTGTCCAGCAGCTCTTGGGGGCGGTATTTCTGCCACACATGGTTTGATTGAGTGCAAGCCCGACGTTGGCCTGTTAAGTGCCCAATGGACACTTAATTGCATTGGGCCTCCCCTACAGAGGTGACGTGGGGTTCCCGCTGATTCTCCAGCCAGTCGGAGAAGCCCATGTCGTTGCAACTAAGTCCAGTCCTATGTCTCCTCTATGAAACCCCTTCATAATCTTCAACACCTCAGTCATACCACCCCCTCAGTCTTCTTTTTTATAGAGAAAAGAGCCTCAGCCTGTTCTATCACTCCAGATAGTTATAACCTCTCAGTTCTGGTGCCATTCTGGTCAATCTTCCTTGTACCTTCTCCAGTGCATCTTTGTTGCATTTGATCATCTATGCGGCCTGACCTGCTGTGAATTTCCAGCATTTACTGTTTATCATTCCCCTTTAATTGTCAGCTTATTTTTTGTTGGACTTGTACCACTTGCCACGTGTGCAATAGACCGAACTGTTCTTGTGCTTGTATCCTGTTAAACACAGGGCAAAGGCTCACACTGGAAAATTGTGCTCAGCCCATCAACTGTGCTGGCAATGCAAGTGTTCCCAGCTGAATCCTATTTTCTCTATTAATGGAAAAATGTAGCCAAGGTCCAATAATCAGCAGAAATTTATTCCATTTTTAGCAGGTGGTTAGGCAAAAAGTCAATGAAAGAAAAAGCTGGATAATTCTAAAATGTCAGAGCTTCAAAAACATTAGCACCTATTATGTCATGAACATTGCATCGCTATTAATTGAAAAATAAATATTGGTAAAATGTTCTCACGTCCGCATTTTCTTCCATCGTACTTTTCCGACTCTTCATCGGTTTCTACGTTCTGTTATTTTAGTAAGATGCAGCCTTCAGAATGAGCAACCATCTGAGGTTGAGCACAAATTGAAACGGAGCTGAATTTCACGTGCACCTAGAGGCCATGTTTCCCGTAGGGTGGGGCATGTAAAATAGGGCAGGTGCCTACCCCACTGCCTTCCTGTCCACCTCCGAGCTCGCCTCCAGAATATGGGTGGGTGGGGGGGGAGACAGGCGGGCACCGAAATTGATCCTGATAATATGCTGCCCACGTCACCAAAGGTTTGGAGTGGGCAGCCGGGCGGGAGCAGGAAGACCAATTTTTTAACTTAAACGTTTAAAGGGTGGAAAGGAAGGGGGAGGCGCTCTTCAACGGCTGCCCTTAGCCAATCCCCTCTTCCCTCCTACCTGCTCCCTCGCTTAAATCCACCCTCTCCCTAACCTACCCAAACCCTGCCGGTCCAAGACCCCAGGACTTAACTACTCCGGGAATCCTTGGGCCTGGACCTTCCTTTCCTTTCGCAGTCCCGGGCAGCAATCGCTGACATCTTTCTCGCGCTGTCGGGGCTGGTGGTGCTGTTGGCCAATCCCATTGGCCAGCACCTCCAGAAGGCGGGGCTTCCACGCTCATGAGGGATGGAGTTCCCACTCAGCCCTCATTAGTTCCTGGGTGCAGGGCGGGTTGGCATGGAGCATGTCGGCTCCACGCTGTCATTGTTTCCGGGGTGAGGGGGGGAATGGTGGTGGTGGTGGGGGTATGCCGGCTGCCCCTCCGTATTAATTATTCGGCCCAGAATTACCTTTCCTGGGGCAGGATTTTCCCATCGGCGAGCGGGGGGGCGGGGCGTGGGTACACCCACAGTGCTGTTAGGGAGGAATTCAATGACTTGCCTTTATTAGCCGAGGCATAGAATATAAGGGAAGGGAGGTTATGCTGGAACTGTATAAAATGTTGGTTAGGCCCCAGCTAGAGTATTGAGTGCACTTCTGGGATCCGCATTGTAGGAAGGATGTGATTGCACTAGAGAGAGTGCAGAGGAGATTTACCAGGATGTTGCCTGGGCTGGAGAGTTTTAGTTATGAGGAGAGATTGGATAGACTGGGGTCATTTTCCCTGGAGCAGAGGAGAGTGAGGGGGGACATGATTGAGGTGTATAAAATCATGAGGGGCATAGATAGGGTAGACAGGAAGGAACTTTTCCCCTTGGTGGAGGGGTCAATAACCAGGGGCATAGATTTAAGGTAAGGAACAGGATGTTTAGAGGGGATGTGAAGAAGAATTTTTTTCACCCAGAGGGTGGTGGGAATTTGGAACTCACTGCCTGAAAGGGTGGTAGAGGTAGAAACCCTCATAACATTCAAGAAGTATTTGGATGTGTGCTTGCCATGCCATGGCATACAAGGCTATGGGCCTAGTGCTGGAAAATGGGATTAGAATAGTTAGGTATTTGTTTGACAGGTGCAGACTCGATGGGCCGAAGGGCCTTCTTCTGTGCTGTAGATCTGTAGAGGTCTACTATGACTCTATGACTTTGACCCAGCGACAGTGAAGGAACTACAATATATTTCCAAGTCAGGATGGTGAGTGGCTTGGAGGGGAACTTGCAGTTGGTGGTGTTCCCATGTGTCTGCTGCCTTTGTCCTTAGATAGGAACAGTCGTGGGTTTGGAAGGTGCTGCCTAAGGAGTTTGGTAGTTGGTAGCATACCTGCTTCTGAGTCAGAAGATTCCAGGTTTAACTCTCACTCTAGGACATGAACACGCAAAAAAAGGCTGTCACTCTGGTGTAGTACTGAGGGAATGTTACACTGCCATAATGCTTAAACCTCTCAAGTCAGATGGAGAAGATCCCATGGCACTATTTCAAAGTAAAGCAGGGTAGTCCTAATCAACACTTATCTCTCAATCAACATCACAAAAACAAATGATCTGATTATTATCACATTGTTGTTTGTGGGCATTTGCTATGTACAAATCTGTTACATTCTGACAATGACGACACTTCAGAAGTACTTCATTGGCTGTAAAGCAACCTGGGGTGCCATGTGGTCATGAAAGGTGCTATATAAATGCAAGACTTTCTTTTTGTAAATTTTCTTTGTACGCAGGCAGAATCATGGTTGCTTATAGAATATAGTCACTTACAAAACTTACAAGTCATATCCATCAGCTTAACTGACCAGAAATCAGACCTCACTTCTTTCTTATATTCTTTAATAGCGCAGCTGATCATTCTTCTTTGATCTGTTATACTTACCTCACACCAACAGAGGGAGTTATTACATTAGTCAACACAGATTTGAGATCTGCATTGAGCGTGACTGAATACTTTTAAAATTTAGCACTTGCAGTCCAGAGCTTTACTTAATGGGAAGGCATATTCGAAATCTGGGTGCAGAGGGCAATCTGCCTAATTCATGGTCTGCTTGATATTCCATCCATTAAACTTCCAACCTCTTTTCTTCTCAAATGCTGACAGACCTGCTCTATTGACAGTATTTCATGTTTTCATCTCAGGTTCCCAGATAAAGCAGTTGATGCTGATTAACGTGATTATATATTTTTTTTAAAAGTTAAAATTATTCCAAGAACTGGCCTATCTCTGGATCAGTGGTCTGAATTTTCACGCAAATGGGAAGGCTCTCCATCTTGGTGAAAATGGCTGCAGAGGCACGAATCCAGGAGTCTCACCCCCAAACCCGGCCACGCCATTTTCACGGGGATGGGGGCAGGTTCTAAATAGCACATCTGTGGCTGAAGGAGGCAAACTGCACAACTTGAAGTTCAGCTATCCAAAACATGACTTAACACAAGAAATTGGAGCAGGAGTAGGCCCTTTGGCCTACCAAGCCTGCTCTGCCATTCAATATGATCATGACTGATCTTGGGCTTCAATTCCATTTTCCCGCCCGCTCCCAATATCCCTTAATTCCCTGAGAGGCCAAAAATCTGACGATCCCAGCCTTAAATGTATTCAGCGATGGAGTATCCACAACCCTCTGGGGTAGAGAATTCCAAATATTCACAACTCTTTGAGTGAAGTAATTTCTTCTCATCTCAGTCCTAGATGATTTGCTCCTTGTACTGAGACCGCGCCCCACGTTTTATACTCCCCGACCGGTGGAAACAACCTCTCAGTGTTCACCCTATCAAGCCCCTTCAGAAGTTTGTAGGTTTCAATGAGATCGCCTCTCATTCTTCTAAACTCCGGAAAATATAAGCCCAATTTACTCAACCTCTCATCATAGGACAACCCTCTCATCCCAGGGACCAATTTAGTGACCATCACCATATTGCTTCCAATGCAAGTATATATTTTATATCCAAACTTGCACACGGTACTCCAGATGTGCTCTCAACAAAATCCTGTATAACTGTAGCAGGATTTCTTTATTCTTGTACTTCAACCCCCTTGCAATAAAGGCCAACAGGTCATTTGCCTTCCTCATTGCTTGCTGTACCTGCATGCTAACTTTTTTGTGTTCCTTGTACAAGCACACTCAAGTCTCTATGAACATCAATACTTACAAGTTTCCCACCTTTTAAAAAATACTCTATTTTTCTTTTCTTAAGACCAAAGTGAATAACTTCACACTTCCCCACGTTATATTCCATCTGCCATCCTGCTGCCCACTCACTTAAGCTGTCTATATCTCTTTGTAGCCTCTCTGTGTCCTCTCCACAGCTTACCTTCCCACCTAACTTGGTATCAGCATCAAACATTGATAAATTATTCTCTGTTTCTTTGCCTAAGTCATTAATATAGATTGTAAATAGCCGAGGTCCCAGTACTGACCCTTATGGCATTCTACTATTCACTGCCTGTCAACTTGAAAAAGCCCTGATTATACCCACGAAAAATAGATAAATATTAAAATTGTTAACATGTCCCCCTCATGTGACAATGTCACACGAGATGGGACATGTTAATAATAAACACATAAAATTTATTAAATTTTTAAAAAATGGACATGAAACTTCATCCCGCCAGTGGATGAACTTTCATGAATAATCTACAGGTCGTTGGGGCTCCTGGCCTGTCCGCCAGCCTTAAGCTTGGCCGGTCAGGGTGTTTAATAAGGTTAATTAGCCTGTCAATGGCCTTAATTGGCCATTGACAGGTCGGCGGGTTGACAGCTGATTTCACTGTCCGCCCGCCTTCCTGAAGGTTTAAATGGACCGGGATGATGTAGGGGATTCCTCCTGATGTCATCCCGCGTCATTTTCCCCTCAGTGACTGGGCCCCGCCCCCAAATCACCGAGGGGAAAATCCTGGCCCAGCATTTTCCTAACAGCTGACGTTAGGCTAACTGGCCTGTAGTTCACTGTTTTCTCTCATCCTCCTTTCTTGAAAAGCAGTGCAACATTTGCCAACTTCCAATTTAATGGGACCGTGCCTGAATCTAAGGAATTTTGGAAAATCATAGCTGGCACATGCACTATCTCTGCAGCTATCTCTTGTGAACCCTAAGGTTCCCAGGGATTTGATGGAATATAGTCCCTTAAGTTTCTCCAATACTTCTTCTCTGCTGATCTTAATTTCCTCTTAATTTTAGCCCCTCGGTTACCATCTATTTCTGGTATGAAACTTGTGTCTTCTACTGTAAAGACAGATGCAAAATATTTGTTCAATGCCTCTACCATTTCCTCATTCTCCACAATAATTTCTGCTGTCTCTGCTTCTGAGTGACCAATGTTTACATTAGCGACTCTTTTCCTTTTTATATACTTATAAAAGTTCTTACAATCTGTTTCTTTATTTCTGGCTAGTTTACTCTCATCCTACTTTTTTCCCTTTTTATCAACTTTTTGGTGGACCTTTGCTGGTTTATAAAAAAAACTCCCAATCCTCAGACTTGCTACTGCTTTTTGCAACATTGTAAGCCTCTTCTTGTAACCTAATACCAGTATTAATTTTCTGAGTGAGCCACAGATGGGTCTTTCTTGCTAAGTTTTTGTTCTTCAATGGAATGCATTTTTGTTGAACATCTTCAATTGTTTCTTTAAATGTTTCCCACTGTTCATTTACCTCCACGCCTTTTAGTCTATTTACCCAATCAACCTAAGCCAACTCTCCCCCATACCTATGTAATTAGCTTTACAAGTAGTCGTTTGGGAGTGGAGAACTTGAATATTGCTCAAAAGACATTTTGTTTAAGCTTTTCGTCTTGCACTCATCAGGACAATCTCAAGAATACCAACGTCAGGGGAAGCAACAGTTTTATACTATCATTATACAGTCATCGATGTACTGGAGAAAGAGTTGCGGGAGGGGGCCGGAGTAGGACTGGAACAAGTAACTGGAACAAGGACTGGACTCACTTTATTAACTCTTATCTTATTTAACTATCTATAGAAACTCTTACTACCCGCCTTTATGTTACTTGCTAACTTTCTCTCATACTCTAATTTTTCCGTCCTTATTAATCTTTTTGTCATTCTTTGCTGTTCTTTATATTCTTTCCAATTTTCTGACCTGCCATCCGTCTTTGCGTAATTATATGCTTTTTCTTTAAGTTTGATACTGTCTTTAACTTTTTTAGTTACCCACGGATGTTAGTTAACCAATGTCTGCCCCGGAACTTCTATTGACACATCCCTTAACCTCATTTGCCAGTTCACTTTAGCTAGCTCTGCTTTCGTGCCCTCATAATTGCCTTTATTTAAGTTTAAAATACTAGTCTTGGACGCACTTGTTTCTCCTTCAAAATGAAGGTA
Organism: Cetorhinus maximus; assembly: GCF_964194155.1. Classification (NCBI taxonomy): domain Eukaryota; kingdom Metazoa; phylum Chordata; class Chondrichthyes; order Lamniformes; family Cetorhinidae; genus Cetorhinus; species Cetorhinus maximus. Next base: position 6,440,336 of record NC_135883.1, on the reverse strand, counting down.
AAATTCAATCATATTATGATCCCTGCTACCTGGGGGTGTCTTCACTATAAGGTTATCAATTAATCCTATCTCGCTGCTGAATGCCAGGTGGTTTAACCTGCTCTCTGGTTAGCTCCAGATCCTTTCTCACTAATGTCCTTATGTCATCCTTTACTATCAGAACTACCCCTCCTCCTTTGTCATTCTGTCTGTCTTTCTGAAATATTGAGTACCTTGAATATTTATTTCCCAACCTTGATCACCTTGCAACCATGTCTCTATAATAGATATTAATCATAATCATTTACCTCTATTTTAGCCACTCATTCATCTATTTTATTGCAGGTGCTTCATGCATTTAGAGAAAGAACCATTAATTTAATTTTTTTACTTCTATTCCTTGCAGTGACCTTATTCGCCCATGTACAATTTTTGTTAATCTTTCTGTCCCTTCCCGTTCCACTCTGTTTGACTTTACTCCCATTGCTATATGGACTGATGCCTCGACCCTTCTCCTTGGATTTCTAAGTCTCTCTTCACTCAAACCCTCCCTGCCTCTGTTACTTTAAAGCCCTGTCCACAGCCCCAGTTATACGATTGGCCAGGACACTGGTCCCAGCCCGGTTCAAGTGGAGCCTATCCCAACTGAATAGCTCACTCTTCCCTGAGTACTGATGCCAGTGACCCATGAAATTGAAACCCCTTCTTCCCGGACCACTCTTTGGGCCACGCATTTCATTCTCTAGTCTTCTTGATCCTACGCCAATTGACACGTGGCTCAGGTAATAATCCAGAGATGATAACCTTTGATGTTCTGCTTTTTAATTTGGACCCTAACTCCTCAGATTCTCTTAGCAGAACATAGTTCTACCTATTTCGTTGTTTCCCACGTGGACCACAGCAACTGGATCCACCTCCTCCCACTCCATGTTCCTCTCCAGTCGTGAGGAGATGTCCTTAAATGCTGGCACCGGGCAGGCAACACAACCTTTGGAGCTCCTGGCAACAGCTGCAGAGGACAGTATCTATCCCCCGACTATACTGTCTCCTATCACAACCACATTCCTCTTCGCTCCCCCCACTTGAAAGGCATCCTTCACCATGATGCCATGCCTAGTCCACTAATCCCCTTTGCAGTCCTTCTCTTTATCCTAATGAGTTAGAAAGCACCTCGTCCCTGTTGGACAAAATCAGGGGCTGAGGCTCCTCCATCACTACATGCTGATTCCCCATACCTGCCTGACTCACTCTGCTGTTTCTGATCATTGTGTATTTTAGACCTGGTAGGAGAAGGTCTTAACTTACCAGGTAAAGTACCCTTTTGGATATGGTCCCGGGACACCTTTGAGAGAGGTCAACTGCCCTTTGGGAAAGATCAACTGCCTTATGGGAGAGGTCAGGTGCCCTTGGAATTGTTAAAAATAGAAATGAATATGCGTAAGAAGTGCATAAACTCATTGGAACTGTCAAGAGAACTGTCAAAGGGAGCTGTGAAAGGAGCTGTCATGCTGCCAAGCAGTTTAAATCTCCTGCCCTTTAAATATTTGGGGCAGGATTTCCCCTTCATTAGGTGGGCACGGCGGGTGGGCCCGGGAGTGGCCATGAAATGGACTGCCGCCCATGACCGGGCCCTGACCACGATTTCACGCTGGCTGGCTAATTAACGGCCAGCTAGTGTGAAACATGTGCTGCGAACCTCAGTGTTGCTGGGGTGGGGGTGGGAGGAGGGCAAGCGTTAAAGTCTGTGCATGCGCAGGGGCGCACACATTGAAAGCTCCCTAAAGGCACAGAGCTGCCTCAGGGAGCTGAAGAATTTTACAATGAAAAATAAAGATTTTTAAAATAAGGGAAGCATGCTCCCACATGCGACTCAGTCACATGAACAGGGACATATTAAAAACGATGGTTAAAAATTTTTTTTTTTTTTTTAAATTACTGTTGGAAACCTCATCCCGCCCGTGGATGAGGTTTCCTAAAAAATACAACGGCTGCCTGGCCTATTCGTCCGCCGGCCAACTGTCAAGTTGGATGGGCAGCGAAAAATACAAATTAATTGCTAGTTTAATGGCCTTAATAGGCCTCTTAATTGTCGGCAGGCGTGCTGCTGACTCTCACGTGTGCCTGCTAACCAAAATATCGCACGAGTGCGCGATGACGTTGTGATGCTCGCCCAACGTCATCATGCACTATTTTACTCCTGATCGGGTTGGGCGCACGCCCGCCTGTGGGATTTACGATTCTGCCCTTGAAATAAAACTCTGCAGTGTTTAAAAAAAAATCAGTGCTTGCTATTTCACTCTTCAAGTTGACATGAGCCTGAGAATTACCATTATTGGATTAGTGCTGCATGACTGATTCATAACCTATCATTATCGCAGTGGGATGCCTGTCAGTTCATAGTTTGATTGACAGCTCCATGTACTTATAAAGTCTTTGAAGTGGGAGTATGATTAAGGAAGTTAAATGTAGTGAATGGTATTTTTTATATCAATTATAGTGTTTTTTTGAAATAGTGAATTGATCAATAGACCCCTAAGAACTTTATTTAATCTCAGCATAGGTCCTCAGGTCTGATGATGATGGATACTGGGTGAGTTGGTATGGAGGGTGTAAAGCCAAAGGTTATTTTGTGTGGGTGGAATGGGTTGGCATGGAGGGTTTGGGGGCCATGAGAGAGTGGGCGAGGGGCATAGGTTGGAATGGAGGGTGAGGGGCAATGGAGGTGGGTAGAGGGGCATAGATTGGCATGGAGGGTATGAGATGGCATGGCACTGGGTAGAAGGGCATGGGTTGGCATGGAGGGTTTGAGGGGCCATGGCGGTCAGGTGGAGTGCATGTGGTAGCATTGGTTGGCATGGATGGGGCACAGGGAGTTTGTGTGGGGTGGTGGGGGGGGGGGGGCAGTGTGAGGAGTGAGGGCTATTTTTTGTTTAATTTCTTCTTTTCAGGAACCTTTTTCCTAGCCTGCCTCTGCACTCAGCAGCATCTGAACTCTTTCTGAGGGCGGTGGGCATGACTCGCATGTTCACAACCCCCACCACTCTCCCAACACCCCCAAACCAACTAGGAACGTAAATGTGAACTCCTGGAACGTTCTCTCCAGGGTTGCATTTGTGGTGCACTCCCGACCTGGGTGTGAAAATTCAGGTCAATGTGTCAACCATTTTCAAAGCAAGCTGAAAAATTTGTACGCAATTTGTGTCCTTTAACCAGACGCCAGTGAGAGACGGAAGCTGACTTGCCAAAAATAAGTCCTACCTTTCCTGTGAGCAAGGCGCTGGCTTGCACTGAGCCTCTCTCCATGGTAGCTCACCACTAACCAGCTGGCAAAGATATGAATCTGCTCCTGTGTTTTTGTACAGCTACATACTGTTACTGGGCATTTGAATGATTCACTGTTTGCAGATGCACATGCAGCACATAATTTCTGAAGCAAGCCAAAATTTTATGTGAGCGAGTCACTGTTCAATTTTTTTTCAAACCCTCATACAACATCTCGATGCTATTTCAGTGACAGGTTGGTATTCAAACAGTGATGTGTGAATGGTGAGACAAGTGGAACATGCCATGGCAAATTGTCAGATAATGAGGCTAAATACAGCAATACGGGCATGTTTTCAAATTAGTCTATATTATAAGAAGACGAAAACAACCAATCTACATTGACGAAATCAAAAAGAACAAATGTACTTTCAGATGAAGCTGACAGGTTTCAGGTTTGGTTTCAGATTGCTGAACTGCAGTGATGATCCATGCAGTAATAAGATAGTTTAATTGCACTGCACTGATTACAAATCCAATTTCTCATATTCTGCTATGTTGGTTCTCAGAGGTCACAATGGCCCAAGGTTATTCCAAATTACGCCAAGTTCATAAAAGGATACAGGAGCAAGATGCTGCAGATCTTACAGAAATTGCTGGAAATTGATTTGGACCAATATTGGGTCCGGGAACCGCCTTACGTGATTACTCTGCACCCAGGCTCTTTGAGGCAGGTGGCATACAAACTTTATGGGTACAGCTCTGAAAGGGCCCATTTCATTCAGCATCACCAAGAACATCCGGGATTGAGTCATAGAGTCATTTACAGCACAGGAGGCCACTCAATCCATCAAGTCTATACCAGCTCTCTATGGAGCAATCCAGTCAATCCCACTCTTCCGTTCGATCCCCTTAACCAGTAACTTGATTTCCTTCAAGGGTCCATCCAATTTCTTTCTGAACTGATTGTTTCCGCTTCCGCCACCCGTGTGGGCAGTGAGTTCCAGGTCATCACCACTAGCTGCTTAAAAGAGTTCTTCTTCATATTCCCCCTGCATCTCTTGCCCAAGACTTTAAACCTGTGTCCCTTGGTCCTTTGTCAGGTCAAATAGTCATAAATATGTATGACTTGATAGTAATTACAGGGGCTTGGCTGCAAGGTGACCAGTGCTGGGACATGAATGTTCATAGGTTTGAATGGACAGGAAGCTAGGAAAAGGTGCTGTGGTCGCTCTGTTAATTAAAGATGACATTAGTACAATAGTGAGAGATGATATAGGGCAGCATTTTCCTGTCTGCGAGCTGGGGGGAGGGGCGGGGCTCATTTGCCGACGCGTAAAATGACGCACGGTGACGTTAGGCGGGCACTCCGACATCACCGCACGCCATTCAGATATTCAGTTCGACAGGGGTGCAGCCAAGTTGGCTGCGCACCCACCGAACTGTCAAAGGCCTGTTAAAAAGTAATTAAAGTAATTAACTGAGCTGCCCATCCAACTTTAAGGTTGGCGGGGGGGCAGGCGAAGAGCCCAGGTAGCCTTCGCATTTTTCATGAAACCTCATCCACGGGCGGGACGAGATTTCATGAAGGGTTTATTATTTAAATAAATATTTTTGAAATAAATAATGGACATGTCCCAGCTCGTGTGACGGTTTCACATGAGGGGACATGTCCTTAAATTTTTTTCCCGCCTTTATTCAAATTTCCATAACTTAAACAAATCTTCCTGAGGCACCTCCGTGTGTGCTCTTTTGCGCGCATGTGTGAAAGAGCGCAGGGAACCACTCAGGGAATCCCACCCTGCCTGCACAAGGAGCGCTCAGCCTTAATTGGCCCGCCCATGTAAAATGAAGGCGCGGACCCGACTGGGGGCGCCAATCAGATTCGTGCCCCCCCCCCGCACAACCCCACCCACGATAGGGGGAAATTTCTGGCCATAGTTCTAAAGATCAGATTGTAGAATAAGTTTGGATAGAGGTAAGAAATAGCAATGGGAAAAAGTCAATCGTGGGAGTAGTTTTTGGGCCCCCTAACACTAACATCACTTTAGGATGGGGTATACAAGAAGAAATAATGGGTGATTTTAATCTACATATAGATTGGACAAATCAGATTGGCAAAGGTAGCCTGGAAGATGAGTTCATAGAGTGTTTTCAGGGCAATTTCTTAGAGCAACACATTCTGTAGCTAACCAGAGAGCAGGCTATTCTAGAGCTGGCAGTGTGCAATGAGGCAGGATTAATTAATTACCTCATAGTGAAGGAGCCTTAGGGCAGCGGTTTTCATAACATGATTGAATTTTGCAATCAGTTGAGGGAGAGAAGTGTGGGTCTAAGATGGGTTTTTAAACTTAAATAAAGGGAATCACAAGGGTATAAAGACGGAACTGGCTAAAATGAACTGTGAAATTAGGTTAAGGAATAGGTCAGTAGAAATGCAGTGCAGACATTTAAAGAGATATTTCACAACACTCAGCCAGAAACAAAGACTCTAGCTGATGAATTTACCATCCACAGTTAACTAAGGAAGCTAAAGGTAGTATCAAATTGAAAGAACAAGCATACAATTTTGTAAGATTGGCGGTAGGTCAGAAAATTAGTAAGAATTTAAAAACCAGGAAAGAGTAATAAGGAGGGAGAAATTAGAATATGAGGGGGAGCTAGCTAGAAATATAAAATCAGATAGTAGGAGTTTTACAAGTATTTAAAAAGGAAAAGAGTAACTAAAGTGAGCATGGGTCCTAGACAGTGAGCCTGGGGAATTAATAATGGAAAATAAGGAAATGGTGGAAGCATTGAAGATATTCTGTGCCTGTCTTCACTGTAGAAGACACAAATAATATCCCAAAAATACTTGTAAATCAAGAGGTGAAAGGGAGAGAGGAACTTAAAACAATTACAATCACCAGAGAAAGGGTACTGAGAAAACTAAAGGCTGACAAGCCACCAGGACCTGATGGATTTCATCCTAGGGTCTTAAAGGAAATGGCAGTGGGGATAGTAAATGCATTGGTTTTAATTTTCCAAAATTCCCTAGATTCTTGAAAGACCCCATCAGATGGGGAAATAACAACTATAACTCCTCTATTCAAGAAGGGAGTCAGATAGAAAGCTGGAAACTACAGACTAGTTAGCCTAACATCTGTCACAGGGAAAATATTAGAACATATTATTAAAGAGGTTATAGTAGGGCACTTAGAAAACCTTAATGTAATCAGATGGAGTCAACATGGTTTTGTGAAAGGGAAGTCATGTTTATTTATTTATTAGAGTTCTTTGAGGAAGTAACAAGTAACATGAATAAGGGGGAACCTGTAGGCGTGGTGTACTTGGATTTCCAAAAAAGGGGTTTTATAAGCTGACACATCAAAGGTTATTCACAAAGTAAGAGCTCATGTTGTTGGGCACAACATATCATCATGGATAGAGGATTGGTTAGTAACAGGAAGCAGAGTGTCGGGGTAAATGGGTCATTGTTCAGGTTGGCAAGCTGTAACTTATAGAGTGCCACAGTGCTGGGGCCTCAGCTATTTGCAAACTACGTAAATGACATGGACCAAATGCATGGTTGCTAAATTTGCTGATGACACAATGATAGGTAGGAAAATAAATTTTGAGGAGAACATAAAGAGAGGACACAAAGGGATTTAGATAGGTTAAGTGGGCGAAAAATTGGCAGATGGAATACAATTTAGGAAAATGTGAACTTGTTCACTTTGGCAGGAAGAACAGCAAAGCAGTATATTATTTAAATAGACAGCAGCTGAGAACTGCAGTACAGAAGGATCTGGGTGTACTGGTACCTGAATCACAAAAAGTTAGTATGCAGGTTCTGCAAGTGATTAGGAAGGCAAATGGAATGTTGTCGTTTATTGCGGGTGGAATGGAATATAAAAGTCAGGAAGTTTTGCTGCATATGTACATCTGGAGTACGGTGTACAGTTTTGGTCTCCTTACTTAAGGATATAATTGCATTAGAAGCAGCTCAGAGAAGGTTCATTTGACCAATTCCTGGGATGAAGGGGTTATCTTTCGAGGAAAGATTGGGCAGGTTGTACCTGTATCCACTTGAGTTGACAAGAATGAAAGGTAATCTTCTTGTAACATACAAGATCCCGAGGGGGCTTGACAGGGTGAATTCTGAGACTAGAATTACAGGACACAGTTTAAAAATCCCTTAAAAATAAGGGATCTCCCGTTTAAGACAGAAATGAGGAGAATTTGTTTCTCTCAGAGGGTCATAAGTCTGTGAAATTCTCTTCCCCAGAGAGAGGAGGAGGCTGGGCCATCAAATATTTTTGAGGCTGAGTTAGATAGATTCTGAATTGACAAGAGAATCAAAGGGTAGAGGGGTAGGCGGAATGTGGAGTTGAGGCCACAATCAGATCAGCCATGATCTTATTGATCATGAGGGGCTGAATAGCCTACTCCTGCTCCTAATTCGTACATTTGTATGTCTGTCTGTACCATTAGCTAATGGGAACGGCTTTTCCTTGTCTACCTTATCTAAGCCTGTCATATTCTTGAACACCTCTATCAAATCTTCCCTCAATTTCCTTTGCTCCAAGGAGAAGGACCCCAGCTTTTCCAACCTAACCTTGTAACTAAAACCCCCTTCTCAGGAACCATTCTGGTAAATCTCCTCTGGACCCTCTCAAGGACGTTCACATTCTTCCCAAAGTGCGGTGACCAGAACTGCACAATATTCTAGTTTGGGCCTAACCAGAGCTTTATAAAGATTATAAAGCATAACTTCTCTGCTTTTTTACTCACTGTCTTTGCTTTGCTAACCATTCTCTTACTATGCCCTACCACCTTCAAAGAGATGCACGTGTATCCCCAGTTCCCTCTGGTCATGCACACTCTTTAGAGTTGTGCCATTAAGTCAATATTGCTCTCCCTCACCTCACTCTCCTTTGTTGTAAATTCCATCTGGGACTTGGCTACCCATTCTGCTAGCAATAGGATGACGGTATGTTCCTGTTCAATGTTCCTTCTCAAATCCCTGCTCACCTGCATCCTGCTATCTGCAGAGGTGTGAACATGGATTGTTTGCTTTTCAACCCACCCTCCCCCTTCTGTGGCTCCAACCACCCCTTCTGAATATATGCTTTCAGATACCCAAGAGCTGTCACCTGGCCAGCCACAGTAGCCTCATGAGGAAGGATGGGAGCAGCACCACACCAGTGGTGAAAATGCATCATCACTTGATCTGGCACTCGCAGTCATCTACACTGGCACTGTGCATACTTTATAGGGTAGTATAGATGCATGATCAGCATGTGATCAGTCACCAGGCATGAGTGGGCTGTAGCCACATCTTGGGGAAAGGGTAGCGTGTGTTCACCAGAAGAGAAGGTCGTGTATGAGTTTTGCTACAGGGGCTCTGATGAGGACTTTGATGAGGTGAGCTGGATTTGTCGTCACAAAGATAACATTTCAGGTTGATTAGCTTTTTTTTAAATCATTGGATGTGGGCATCGCTGGCCAGGCCAGCATTTATTACCCAACCCTAGTTGCCCTTGTTCAGAGGGCATTTAAGAGTCAACCGCATTGCTGTGGGTCTGGAGTCACATGTAGACCAGACCAGGTAAGGATGTCAGATTTCCTTCCCTAAAGGGCATTTAGTGAACCAGATGGGCTTTTACAACAATCGACAATGGTTTCATGGTCATCATCAGACTTTTAATTCCAGGCTTTTATTGAATTCAAATTCCACCATCTGATGGGGGGGGATTCAACCCGGGTCCCCAGAGCATTACTCTGGGTCTCTGGGTTACTAGTGTAGCGGCAATACCACTATGCCACCGCCTCTCCAGAACTGTTCTGATGAAAGGTCATCGTTCATAAGAGAATAATCAGTTTAAAATAAAATCTTATTTTCTAGGAATACTGGAAGGTATTTCCTGTTCCGGATGCAGCGGCGTTAATCCAGAAGGTGCACAAGCTCAGATCACATTATACATTAATGAGCCGGAACTGGCAACATTTCCCAAGGCCCATGAGCTGGGAGGGTGCTGCCCCCATTGGTGAGAATATCCACTACGTCAGATTTTAAATGTATCAGATATGCATTCATGGGACACCCAGCCATCTAAGAATTGTCATTTTTGCTGCTGGAGAAGTTCCATGGCCTGCAATGGGATAAATGGCAGAAGGTAGCGCAAAGACCTGGGGAAGGTTTGCACCCTTTATGTGAGCACATTCGAGATAATTCTGAGCGGGATGCAAGAAAGGAGGGTCAGGGGCATTTGGCTTAAACGTCTGTGGTCCCAGTGCTGCTTGGGAAGCAGCGACAAAAGGGGGTGAACGTCTTTCACGTATCTTGACCACCTCTCAGAAAAATTAGTGCAACTAGCATATCATTGACTCAAATTTTGGAAGGCAGAATGGAAAACTTCAGTGTAACCTCAGAGCTCTTTAAACATACATCATTTTATGAAACTTTCTAGTGAAAGCTTGTCTCTCGGGATGACTTAACATCCTTGTTATCCAGATGACTGATTTAAGTTACCCATGCAGAGCCAAAAAGGAGGGAGGCCCACAGTGTCAGGCATGATGCCAATTTATAACCCAGCAAAAGGAAGTAAAGAGCTACCTCCATCCCCCGAGCACATTTTGTGACATCCAGCAGTTAGCTACCTAAATTCCTTCTCAACAACAGTTTGTATTTATATACCCCTAACATAGTAAAACATCCCAACCCATTTCACAGGAGCAATTTTAAAATAAAATTTGTTATGGAGCCAGATAAAATATTACGAAAGGTGATCAAAAGCTTGATCAAAAGGAATAGATTTTAAGCAGCATCTTAAAAGGAGGAAAAGAGATAGAGAGACGGAGAGGTTTAGGGAGGGAAGTCCAGAACCTAGGGCCTGGACAACTGAGAGAGCAAAGAGGATTATAGTCATTTGGTAGCGCAGAACTTGAGTATTGCTGAAAAAAGAGGCGTGTCTAAGCTTTTCGTCTTGCACTCACCAGGACACTCGCAAGAGTGCCAATATAAGGGTAAAACAACAATTTATACTGTATGTGAAGAGTGTGTTGATTGGATGGCAAGTGGCGTTGCCATGGAGACTGCACCAACGATGGTGACTGACAGTTAACTGCCACGCATTGTTTGAAATTTAAACCAGGTAGCTTGACCCTGATTGGTCAAGGCACTGCCCTGAGGAATGAGTCAGTGAACGAGTCACATTTTGTTTAGCTGAAACAGATGCAATGTGTGTACACATGTTCTTTCTGTCTGCAACGAACTGGGCCCTGTGTATTAAAATATGTAGATTCTAGTACATGCAAATGCACCACATTGCGAGCCTGACTGATGATCTTAAATCGGTTGTCAGCGCAATTCTGAGCACACTGAGGATTATTGAGCAAATGTTGTCCAATCGCAGAATCACATCTAATGTTAGACACTGTGTTTTGAGTTTTGCCAGCACGGGCTGGTTGGGTATGGTCTGTACTCTGACCGTTGTGGACAGCGGCTGGTTTGATACGATCCACCAGACTTTTCGACGTACGGCCCACATACCGAGCATCACACTGGCACTGAAATTCATATACCACATTACTCATTTGTGTGATAGACAGAATGTCTTTTTGGCTTGACGGCAGCATCCTGTTAGTGGCGAATACCACTCGTGTTGCTACTGCATGGTAACATCGTGAAACAGCTAGCTTCACCTGTTGCTCAAACTTTTGAGATACCTTGTCCTTCCAGGATAATCTGAGGGAGACTGGGCACTTTTCAGGGCCGAAAGTGAGGGCCTTAGGCCTGTACATGAGGTTGTGTGAAATACAGTGCGAAATGATCTGATCAGGGTAGCCATTATCCTGCAGGATGCCTTTGATGTGCCCTGTTTCAGCATCAAGCTTGCAGGGCGAGCAAATGGCTTGGGCCCTATTTACTAGGCTGCCCATAAGGCCAATCTCATAGCGTGTGGAACTGTAAGAATCCCAACACGTATGTTGACCAGTGAAGGTAGGCTTGTGGTAGACAGTGGTAAAGAAACCCCTGGCAGATTTCTCAACTGGTACGTCAAGGAAGGAGAGTTCATTTGACTGCTCCATTTCAAAGGTGAATTTGAGCGCAGGATGGATTCTATTACGACATGTAAGGAAAATATTACACGCTGCTACAGATTTAAATATAGCAAACATATCATCCACATATCGGAAATATGTGAGGGGCAGGATGTTAGGTGTCATTCCATCGAAGACACGTTTCTCATGGAACCCATCAAAGATGTTTGTGAGAGCCGGGCCTAGAGGGGATCTCGTGGCAACACTACCTATTTGGTGGCAGGTCCAGGTCCCCATGATATAGTGCTGGCTGTAACAACACGCCCAATCATTTGGCTAATTCATGTTGTGCAGAACGGGTTACAGATAAGATGGGGCATAGAGGGACATCACTTTTGTGTGTCTTGGGCATCCCATACATACACGGATAGCAAGCTGTGAGGACAAACCCTGACATAAATATCACGCGGTAGCTCATTGCTCCTCACAGTTCGCCTTGGTTCCTGCACAAGATAAAGGCAGGTGTCTCAGTCCAGGGCCTCTTCCCTGTGCAGTGTGTAACCTTCAGAGTAAATTGATGGTCTGGCCTCACACTCCCTGGACACATCAGTGATGCCTGCACCTCGATGGTGCTGGTCGTTGCTGCCAGAGTGTAGTGGGCAGGCATCACAGAGTTCCCTCATTCTCGCTGTGTGTGCTCAGCACCTTTGAGTTGGGGTTGGTCCCCTATCTCTTCAGCATCTGTGACCAGTGACGCTGTGCTCCTGAAGGGCTCAGGTGCTGAAGGCGGACAAAGTTTCATGGCTGTGTCTCCATGATATGACCCTGATCAGAGTGCAAGCGAGCTGCCCTCAGATGGATAGGAGTCAGGTGTTCACAGAGGCTATAAGAAGATCTTTGGAGTGTCCTCACTTCAGGTCGTCATCACCCTCCTGGAATCTAGTGAATATTAGTTCCTCCGCTGCATCTCCATGACATGAGCTTGATTACAGAGGGTATGTGCGCTGCCATCAGCCACACAGGAGTCAAATGCTTACAGATGCAAGGTGAGGACGTCAGGACTGTCCTCACTGGAGCTCATCATCATTCTCCTTGAACCTTGCGGCTATTGGGGCCTCATGAGCACACCTGCCTCGACTGGCCAGTGCGCTTCCCAGGGCCTCATTAGCCGCATCCCCTTTGATGTCCTCCTCATCAGAGGAGATGTGCAGCTCTAATCTCCTCCTCACCCCAGTTGCAGCGCCAGGTTGCGGAGAGTGCAGCAACCTATGATGATGCACAACACCCTCTGGGGACTGTATTGCAGCGCTTCACCGGACCTGTCGAAGCACCCGAACCTCCTTTTCAATATGCAAATCATTTGCATATAGTCCAGGATGTGGCGTGAGCCTCGTTATTACTGTTTCTCTGCTGCAGTTTCAGGCCACTACGTGGGCATCATCAGCCACATCTTCTGTGGGTAGCCCTGTCACTGAGAAGCCAGCCCTGTAGCCTCTGTGGACCCTGGAAGATGTTGTGGATGCTCCCTGGGAATCACGTGCAGACCTTCAGGGTGTGTGGTCGCAGACCAGATGAACGTTTAGCTGGAACTGCTTGTTGCCACGGAGATCTAAGCACCACATGAGTACAGTCAATGGCACCCTGCACCTGTGTGACTCCTGAGATCTGGGCAAATCCCAGCACTCTTGCTTCATGGCCTGCCCGATCCCAGTTGAAATGCACAAAGTTGTGTGTCTTCACGAGGATGACGTCCGTGACCTCCTGGACACACCTGTGGGTGAAAGCTTGCGAGGTCTCGCACAGGTCACCAGACTCCATAATCTTGATGTTCTCCTCCTGCAGTATCAAAGAGAGAGATGCAAGGGCTCCTCAGGACCTCTCTTGGTTAAGTCTCCGGCTCCGGCTGTGCCTCAAGGTCCCTTCACGCATGCCAGAGAGTGCTTGGATGGCCACCACTTGGATGGCTGGTGTGTGGTGTGCTTCATGGCTGTCCAACACCCCACATACCTCCGCCCCACTCCACTCGACTACAGTTGCAGCCACCGGACTGCAGGCTGTGCTCTCAGCTTAGGCGCAGGCATTCTCCTAACCCACACTGCAAGGCTGCACTGTTAGCTTGAACCATGAAGGTTATTGGTCCAAACCTGAATAAATCGACTGCACAGGACTCTGAGCAGCTCCATCAGTGACTGCTCCAGTCATCCAACTGGTTCTGCAGCCCCCTAAAACTCACATTAATTTACAGTCTGTGCGAAGGGGTGAAAAATGATGGAGCATTTGGTGGTGGCACATTCTTGCTTTTGTGTTACTTGAGTGGGCAGAAATGCTTCACAGGCCTGACTCCAAGCATTGAGCTTTTTTTAAATATACATTCCTGGGATGTGGGTGTCACTGGCTAGGCCAACATTTATTGCCCTTGTCCAGAGAGCATTTAAGAGACAACCACATTGCCATGGGTCTGAAGTCACATGTAGGCCAGGCTTCCTTCCCCAAGGGACGTTAGTGACCCAGATGGGTTTTTATAACAATCAGCAATGGTTTCGTGGGCATCATCAGACTTTTAATTCCAGATTTCTTATTGAATTCAAATTTTGCCATCTGCCATGGTGGGATTCGAACCCAGGTTCCCGGAACATTATTCTGGGTCATTAGTCCACTGACAATACCGCTATGCCACCACCTCCCCAAGAAGAATGCTTATTTTTGACAAGCTTTTCCGAGTGTGTGGCCACTTCCCTCACTCTTCCCCACACCGGCATGTACTTGTGTACTTCCATCAGTCTGTGCTGCCTTGGCACCCCCGCCTCTGGCACCACCCACACTGGAGCCCTTACCCCGACACCACACTGAAAGTCAGCCGGGAAAAGGCAACTTTCCTGTGCTTTCCCCCCACCAGTATGTGCGGCACCTCTTGCTTGATGTCCTATGGGCGATCCTCACAAGCGCTGCTCAAGGTTGTGTGCACTCACCCTCTGAGTTGTCCTTGAAAGTCAGCTTGCCAGGTGCACACCTGTTAAAGGCAGTTGCAAATCCCGCCATTCTGAAGTCATGCTGACGTGGGAGGTAAATTTGACACGAGGGGACGATTCCTGCGTGAGGGCACAATAATGAGATGCAAATGCATTCAAGTTCCTGAGGCTGGACAGCAGGAAACCTGGCCGGCCACTGATGGGCGGAGTGGATGATCACCAACTGGTTTCACAATGGCGTAAGACTGATTTTTGGCCTTCCTGCCATATTGTCCGCTCACGCCTCCAAACACGCCCATGGCCAATGGGAGCGGAAAGGTCTGCCCAAAGGATGCACAGAAAGATGTGCCAAGATGTAAATCAGATACCAACACGTGGAGTCTTGGAAGAAAGGTGTGTTGTGGGAGCCACAGGCTGAGACTACATTAGGTAGTTATGTAGCCTTAGTATAACTTGAATGGGAGCACTGCTTAGCAGCACTGAGCTGGAAGTATTGATATTTTTCAGGGCCGTGGAGGTCCTGGAGTTGGAGAGCAAGGGATTTCAGAGTACCTTGTTGGTGAGGGGTGAAAATGTCCTAGATTTAGGAAACACTGGTGATTGTTTGGGTTTGGCAGTAGTGGTTAAGGGTTTTGTGGTATGGGAACAGAGGCATGAGGCTCTTGAGGATTAGATGGGGATGAGATAATCTGGTAAATATGAGGGCTCCTTGAATGTAAAAGCAATGGAGGGAGCTCTGCAATGTGAGAGCACAGGGAATGACTTTAAGGCATTAAGACACAGGAGAGGGAAGTCCCAGAACTTTTGAGTATTAGAGTAATGTCCAGGGATTTGCAATGAATGAGAACATGTCCTCAATTTTGGAGCAATGGTAAGGGCTTTTGGGGGTGTTGAGCATTGGTGAGGGTGGGCAGGGGGATCATGTGTCATGCAAGTGCTAGGGTTGACATCCTGAGGTATGGGTGCTACATGAGTGGTCTCCTTGGGTGTAAGACCACTGGGATCAGAGCTTGGGATTTGGGGATCGCAGAGAGAAGTTCCAGGATTGGAGAGCATTAAGGCAGTGGAACTTTGGGTTGGTATTGGAATTAGTGTTAATGGGCCCAGACAAGTGGCTGATGAAGCTTGTTGGATAAAGATTGACCAACATGGCTGCTTTGGCCAACAACCAAAGTGTTTGCACGGTGGTCATGATCTGCGGAGGAAGCCGTGCTCTGCAGCAGCTGCTGTTACTCTGGGCCTCACAAAAAATACTTTCACACTTATCTTAGCCGGGCTTCTTCTGCCCTGTCACCCACGGACATGTGGAACTTGATTTGCATGTCGAAATGGGTCAACTGCTTGAAACAGGCAGGCACTTTGGGTACCCATCACTGGGCCCAGTTCAACTTGGCGCAGCTGTATCATCAGTGTTCACAATGTTCGGTTTGGCTCCTGTCCCCAATTTGGAGGTAGTTATATCCCATGTAGTCAGATGTAGCGAGTGAAAATCAACCCTCTAGAATGGGGTGTGGGCCCATGACCTTCTGGCTCAGAGAAAGTGCAAGTGGTTTGGCTTCAGATTCAGAGTCTGTAAATGCCTTCAGTGTCCAATCAATAACTAAGCAGGCACCGTACAATATCTAGGCAGGATCATTTTCTGAAAACAAATTTAATCTTTATGATGTAATATGACCAAATCAAAGAAAAATACCAAGGGACAATATGTGATTACAATCAAGGGTGAGCTCATCCTGCATCCCAATAAACAGTGATAGCCTAAGGAAGCAATCTCCAAGGTAAACAAACCCACACAATAGCTCCCACTGATTCCAGTTACTTGCTGTAGCATTAATCATTTATTCCTCTTCTAAGATACGAGGAGCAACAGCCAATCTAGTTCACGACCGGGCTTACACTGGAAAATAAATCGAGCAGGGTGGAGTTTTCTGATGTTGGGAATCCAACGGGGGGGCTCATCCAAGTGGGTGGACATGTTGGGAATTCTGCTGATATTGATCACGTTGCTAGGGATTGCAGCAGAGGCCAGCTGCTAGCGGCAATCAGAGCAGCCTGGGGTAAAATACCGTTTGAAGGCTCTTGTCAGTTCTCTTTGTGAGGAGGCCAAGCTGCTGCAGTATTATTTATTAATGTATATGTTTCATTAAAATATGCCAAGAGCCCATGAATAACAACTAGCTGGACCATTTTGAAAAAAAAAAATCTTGCCTGCTCCCAATTCACCCGCATCAGCTTCTCTTTCAGCTTGAGGAATGCTATCCAAGGTCTGATTAAAATTCAAACAGCTATCCCTTGAATAAAGTTACCAAAACTCAGCAATTTTTCAAGCTGATTACACAAGCTTGATTTGGTAATGAAGCTTCAATGGCAGTGTAATGGCTTGCAGACTATTTTGAAAACAGCATTGGGCTGTTTTTATTTCAGGGTTGAACAGAACCACCTAGTGGTCAGAGATTGAATGGATGAAAAGAAACAGCACATGCTCCGTCCGGAAAGGGAGCTAACTTCTTGAAACTGTGCTCGATACATCTCAGAGATAATCTTCTCACGGTTTACCATTGAAACATATGGCAATTATAAGTGGTGAGTCCAAAAATCCACGGGCATTTCCACCATTAATCAGGCAAGAGCGCAGCAGCAAGTCTATGAATTAGGCCAAGACACAGTTACGCCAAGTCTCAGCCTCTGATAAGAGCATCTTTGGGACCTTATTAAAAAGGTGGAATTTCCATTCATCCTAGACATCAGCCCCCAAATCAAATGGGGTGTGATTTGGGTAAAGGGCAGTCCAGGAGTTTCCGTGGTTTTGACCTAGGTTTTGCTAGGGACCTACATGCATAGTGAAGTCAGGCACACTCAACTGTGAGCTGGTGGAAGTGAATCCACTTGGGAGAGGGGGCTTTGGGGAGGGTGTGGTGGGGGTGTAGGGTTGCTGGTGAGGTTTAGGTCTGGATCTGGGCCTGATTGCCAGAAGAGACTGAAATCAAGTCGCAGCTTGGCCTCCTTGTGAAGGGGACTGATAGACCCTTAATGCTTCCCCCCCCCATGTCAATCTGCTGTGGTTGCCAATAGCAGCTGGCCTCTGTGGCATTACCTGCAATATTTTGATGAGCATGTGAAATATACTCAATAATATGGGATCCTGCCGGTTCCATGCAGTTTCCTCTTGTCCCTACATACTACTTTTGGATCAAGCACTGGAAATTTCAGTGTACTGTGCCTTATGGGATGTAGCTATAATGCAATACATAAATCCTTTTGTTCTCCGATGCTCCTTCTGAATTGCAGAGCACTGGTATCAAATTCCCTGAAATACAGGGTAATAGAATCCCTGCGGGGCACTAGGCAATGTGAAATTGCTGCAGGGCAGGTTAGTTAAAGTGGAACTTTGAGTTACTGAAAATCAGTGCACCTGAATAGGAATATAATTCAGCCACATAATTTCTGGTTGGTCAGAGAATATTGTACCATTTGGAAATATCACCATCATAGTTAACTTAACACGCACCTAACCTGAGCAGTGGATGTTCTGCTCACAGGCACCTCCTGAACCTTGCCATCTCCTGTAGCCTCTCCTCTCTCACGGTCTCAATCAATGACCTATCTCTAACCACTTCCTTGTATTCTTCACCACCCATCTCCCCTTACCCTCCTTTAAGCCAACTTCCTTCTGGATCCATCTGGAAGAAACTCTCCCAAGTGGTTCGCAATTGTTTTCTTGACTTCTATACTGCTTTGGCTCTCCATTCACAAGAAGTGCTCCCAATCTGCTCCAACACTCTCTCATTTCCATTTTTGATACCCTTATTACAAATACAACTTTCACCATATTCTAGTTAAGTAATTTCTTTTAATATGACCTCCATCTTTGTTCCCTCAGGTCCAAGAAATGCAAATTGAAGCATCCTCAGTGCACAACTGCCTTAAACATTCAATGCCTAATCTGGCTTGACTACATCAGTCATTACCATACCTTGCTTTCCTCTACCAAAATGGTCCATAACTTTAAGATCAATGTGGGAGGAATAAATAACCCTAGGCTTCGTTTCACCAGTAACAATCATCTTCTTAAAACCCTTCCCCCACTTCCACTCTATCAACTATTGCAAGAACCTCATGGATTTCACTGCTGTTCAGTTGCTTCCCCCCTTCCCAAGCAAGCCAAATCCTGTCCATAACCCTTAATGGCTTCTCTGGCATTCAGTGTTGCATGAACTATAACTTCCTCCAACTAAAGAATGGAAAGACCGAAGGTCATCTTCAGTCCCCAGTTACTCCAGCCCCCTGCATGGTCCTGTTTTAGGCTGAACTAGACAGTTCACAGTTTCAATGTCCTGTTCGACTCTGAGCTCTGCTTCCAAAACTCAGATCCTATCATATGAACCACATCCACTGATCACCTAACTATGACCCTTCCACCTCCCTAGCCCATTTGCCACTACAACCTTCATTCAAGCCTTTGCCACTTGCATGTATGCTCTCCAATATCTCTAAGCCACTCTTGACTTGCAGGACAAAGTGGTGCATACATGAGGGAGGAGAGCAGACCAAGAACTTGAACAGCTCTCCCTCATTTTAAATGCTTTAGTCAGTATGAACAGATCATGGAGATAATGGAGGCATTCCCAAAGCTCAGGGTTAATCCCATACATTCTTTGTTATTCATGCCTTTCTCTATGCATTCACTCACACTTCTACAGTGCAACACTTTTGTTATGTAAGCCTTGTTTCAGGGAGTGCATTTCAGCTGTTTGTTTCTCTGTTTCGATCAAAGCCCCCAGAGAAACAGCAGTGTGGCCCTGTAGCACCCATCACCTCATAGTACTCAAAGCAGCAGTCACTCCATTTGCAGCGAACGCCCTGGATTCTCTTGTCACTTTGACATATGAATGTCCAGCAAGGAGACCAGTTGTTCACCGTCTGGGTTAGTGTCGTCTTATGTGTCTTGATTTGCAGATCCAATTACAAATACTACATATGAAGTCACCGGTGGAGGGGTAGGTGAAGGCATTGGCTTTGCAGTGTGCTCGCTTGTTCTATAGAGACCACACCTTTTCTCTCAAATGCTGAGATTGCTTAATAACCGATACTTTCTCCATTTGGGTCTGTCCAGTGTTTTGTTTTCACACGTAATGGGGTCCAGCCCACAGGCTCAGAGGTTGGCTTTCAGAATGTCTTCATATCTAAGTGTGGGATGGTGCGGGTTCCCATACCCAGCGGGCTGTAGAGTGCTGCCTTTGGTATGTGCGAAGCCCCCAAGCGAACCACACGGCCGGCCCAGCAAAGCTGAGTTCCAGTGAGCATGCTCGCGATACCAGGTACGATGTCGCACCTTGCAAGAACTTTGGTGTTCGGGATTTTGCCCTATCACTTGATGTTGCAAGTGTATCTTAAGCAGCAGAGGTGGAACACATCTGCTTGCTTTATGTGACGCCATGATTCATAGCGATACAGAAGTGATGTCAGAACTGTTATGAGTTCAGAGAAGTACAGTGCTTCTAGTGCACTGACTTTGTTGAACTGAATGTAAGATGGATCCCACCCCACCCCCCAACCCTTGCAGCCCTGTACCACATGACAGAGGTCACATGACTACATAAGCCAGGTAGGACTTTTCTTATATGATTCCATTTCAAAATACCCAAAACAAGAACCACCGCCTGGTAGACTTTGTTCTTTGTTTTCAGACAAAGTCCATTCTCTCTCCAAAGCCTGTGGGTGAGCCTGCCGAACGCTGAGCTTGATTTTTGTCTGGTGATGGGAGATTTCATCCTCCAACGTGGTGTTGCTGGAGAGGATATTCCCAACAACAAACACCAGCACAAATATATCCAGTTTAGGAGATTCAGGTGGTAAGTTTGAAGTGTGCCCACCAGGTGAATAACAGATTACCAATGAATAGGAGCTGAGAAGCAGAAGCCTGTTAGCTGGACTAACAGCATATGTTCTTCTTCAGCAGCTACAGAGTCTGGGTATTCAAACCATAGGGGGGGGGGCTCACCTTTTAAAAAAATGATGCTATCTGAATAGAAACATTTTCTGTCAGCATTAGAGGGCACCAAGTACTTGCAAGCTCTGAGGCCAAGTGCGGAAGAGACAGGTTCCTGTGCAGTGCAGTCATAATCTGAACTGCAGTTTACAGTGTATATGGCAATCCCAGGATAGAAACCAAAACATTTTCATTGATGTCCCTTAACATTAAGCACCGACAACAAAGGTAGTCTGGTACATGGTGTGTATGTATCACGAGCAGCTTGTGAAGATTGTTGTACGCATTACTCACAATGACAAATATCACACAGGAAGATCAAGGATGTATTAGGAGGTCAATGTTAGCAATTAGATTACTTCAGTTGGAGTGGGTGCACAAGATAAGATACTTCACAATCAAAGCGCCATGATATTACGAATAGAATATTTTCTGAAACAATTTGCAGTAAAGCTGTCCTTGACAAATAGAACATGTTTGGAAATGTTCGTAAGTCGATACTGGATGACCTATTTCTACTCCATCTTTATTGGGTTGATAAATACTTTAATCCCTTTGAAGAGCTTAAATTTTGAAAGCCTGTATGCAATATTAATATTGATATTATAAATTAATTCTTGTTTGTATTTAATGACAATGGAAACCTCTTAACGTACATGGTGCAATAGATTTTCTTCATGAAACAATTATTTTGCCAGTCTTGTTTATCAGCTTCTGGACAGGCATGAAAAAGGCTGTTTCTGTGTCATATTTAATGGTTTCCGCAGACCCGTTAATCTCTTAGTACATGATTTATTACTTACCCTGTATCTGGGATGAATACCCATTGCCATAGCAACTCTAGCATACTGACTGATTGGTCGCTTGTAGCCAACTGCAGACGTAGACCTTTTCTTCATTTGGTGACTGATAAAAAGAACACAGAGATCACAGAGGAGCCGAATAATAAAGCAAAATGACAGTTCTACTGACTGCTCTGAAACCCTAAGCCCCATGCATTTTAATGAAGAACTTTCAACATAAGGCTTTCACAATATGATTTGCATTGTAACAATAACCGACAGGTCTGTACTGATAGTATCTTTGCCCGACAATATTAAGGCTGTTCTTTTATTTTTTTTAAAAAATTAGCTCAGTGAAACCGTATCAATAAAACTCTTGAAACGTTACTGTTAAAATGAACAACATTTCTGGCGACGTTCAGATGAAGGACCTGCAACGTCGGGCGGGGTTTCCTGGCCCCACCCACCGCCAGGATTGTCCGGTCTCGCCGAAAGTCAATAGGCTTTTGGCTGGGTCGCCAAATCTCCCGTGGCGCGTCCCCCTATGACGGGGCCGGAAAATCCCGGCTGGTAGCTCGTCTGTTAATTCCACAGATGCAGGTAGACTTGCTGTGCGCTTCCAGCATTTGCTGCTTTTGTAACAACCTTGCAACCCTGCCGTAGAAATTTGAGCCCACCCAAAAATGACCATGCTTCAGGCTTCCATTATTATTGAGCTGGCGAACTGTCAACGCCAAATGGATATTCCCCAGGCAGCTTGCCGGAGAGGAGGATCAAAGATCAGGCGACTGCAACCCCAGGAGCAGCCCTCAGCTGAGTCCGTGAAGGGAACCAGGAAGGAGGGTAGCAGTCAGTGCGGGATCGGGGAGGTAGAGACTGAGATCGGGGAGGATCTTTCAATTGAAGTCAATGGAAATGAAAAATATCAGAAGAGATGTGTGTAAGGGGTGGCTGAATCGATAACACCTGTTTCACACTATCACCCAAAGTCAATAGTACCACCAGTAATTGTGAGATGGTACATGGGGGAAGGCTGGATGATGTGAAATACAGAGATTTGAGGGCTTAGGTTCACAAGACATTAAAAGCATCAAATGGATAAGGCCATAAAAAAGCAAATACTGGCTTTTACAGCAAAAAGGTGTGGAATACAAACATTGAGATATAATGGTAAATCAATATAAAACCTTAGTTTTAAAAACTGTGCAATTTTGGACTCTGAAACAATAGGAAGAATACCGAGGCATTCCACCCTCGGTCGGCATTTTTTAAAAATGTATTCATTCGCGAGATGTGGGCTTCTCTGGCTGGGCTAGCATTTATTGCCCATCCCTAGAGGCCCTTGAGTAGGTGGTGGTGAGCTGCCTTCTTGAACCACTACAGTGCATATAGTGTGGGTACACCCACAGTGTGGTTAGGGAGGGAGTTCCAGGATTTTGACCCAGTGACAGTGAACCAACTGTGATATATTTCCAAGTCAGGATGGTGAATGATTTGGAGGGGCACTTCCTGGTGGTGGTGTTCCCATCTATCTGCAGCCCTTGTCCTTCTGGATGGTAATGGTCGTGGGTTTGGGAGGTGCTGTCTGAAGAGGCTTGGTGAATTCCTGCAGTGCATCTTGTAGATGGTACACACTGCTGCTACTGTGCATCGGTGGTGGAGGGAGTGAATGTTTGTGGATGTGGTGCCAATCAAACGGGCTGCTTTGTCCTGGATGGTGTAAAGTTTCTTGAGTTTTGCTGGAGCTGCACTCATCCAGGCAAGTGGGGAGTATTCCATCACACTCCTGACTTGTGACCTGTAGATGGTGGACAGGCTTTGGGGAGTCAGGAGGTGAGTTACTCACTGCAGGATTCCTAGCCTCTGACCTGCCCTTGTAGCCACAGTATTTATATGGCTAGTCCAGTTCAGTTTCTGGTCAATGGTAACCGCCCCCCTCCAGGATGTTGATAGTGGGGGATTCAGTGATGGTAATGCCATTGAATGTCAAGGGGTGATGGTTGGATTGTCTCTTGTTGGAGATGGTCATTACCTGACACTTGTGTGACGTGAATGTTATTTGCCACTTGTCACCCCAAGCTTGGGTATTGTCCAGGTCTTGCTGCATTTGGACATGGACTGCTTCAGTATCTGAGGAGTCACGAATGGTGCTGAACATTGTGCAATCATCAGCGAACATCCCCACTTCTGACCTTAGGATGGAAGGAAGGTCATTGATGAAGCAGCTGAAGATGGTTGGGCCGAGGACACTAGCCTGAGGAACTCCTGCAGTGATGTCATGGAGCTGAGATGACTGACCTCCAACAACCACAACAATCTTCCTTTGTACTAGGTATGACTCCAACCAGTGGAGAGTTTTCCCCCTGATTCCCATTGACTCCAGTTTTGCTAGGGCTCCTTGATGCCACACTCGGTCAAATGCGGCCTTGATTTCAAGGGCAGTCACTCTCACCTCACCTCGGGAGTTCAGCTCTTTTGCCCATGTTTGAACCAAGGCTGTAATGAGGTCAGGAACTGAGTGGCCCTGGCAGAACCCAAACTGGGCATCAGTGAGCAGGTTATTGCTAAGCAGGTGCCGCTTGATAGCACTGTTGATGACCCCTTCCATTACTTCACTGATGATGGAGAGTAGACTGATGGGGCGGTAATTGGCTGGTTTGGATTTGTCCTGCTTTTTGTGTACAAGACATAGCTGGGCAATTTTCTACATTGCCGGATAGATGCCTCATGTTCTCATCTGGACCTAGAAAAATGTATTGATTTTGCTTCCAATTTCCACCCTTCTCTCACCTTGACATGGTCCATCTCTGACACTTCCCTTCCCTATCTTGAGCTCTCTGTCTCCATTTATAGTGATAGACTGTCTACCAATAAACATTACAAGCCCACCGACTCCCACAGCTGCCGTGACTACAGCTCCTCACACCCCGCTTCCTGTAAGAACTCTATCCCATTCCCCCATTCCTCCGCCTCCGTCACATCTGTTCCGGTGATGCCACTTTCCAAAACGGCGCTTCTGACAAGTCTTCCTTCTACCTCAACCGATGATTCCCCCTGACAGCCCTCAACTATGTCTGAAACACCTCCCACACCTCTGCCCTTACCCTTTCCCCTCCCTCCTGGAACCATGAAAGGTTTCCCCTTGTCTCACTTTTCAACCCACCAGCCTCCGCATTCAGAAAATCATCCTTGGTCTTTTCTTCCATCTCCAGCACGATGCCACCACCAAACACATCTTCCCCTCACCCCCCTTGTCAATGTTCCATAGGGACCGTTCCCTCCATGAATTCCTGGTCCACTCCTCTATCACCCCAACTCCTCATCCCCTTCCCACGGTACCTTCCTATGCAATCGCAGAAGGTGTAACCCCTGCCCCTTTACCTCCTCCCTCCTCACTGTCCAAGGCCCTAAACACTCCTTTCAGTTGAAGCAGCGCTTCACTTGAACCTCTTTCAGTTTGGTCTACTGTATTCACTGATCCCCATGTGGTCTACTCTACATTGGGGAGACTAAATACAAATTGGGTGACTGCTTTGCGAAACACCTTCGCTCAGTCCACAAGCATGGCCCAGGTCTTCCTGTCGCTTGCCATTTTAACACTCCATCCTGCTCTCATGCCCACATGTCCGTCCTTGGCCTGCTGCAATGTTCCAGTGAAGCCCAACACAAACTGGAGGAACAGCACCTCATCTTCCAATTAGGCACTTTACAGCCTTCCGGATTTAACGTTGAGTTCAGCAACTTCAGATCATGAACTCTCTCCTCCATCTTGGCCCCTTATTCAATCCAATATTTTTTCTCCAACCGCAACACTCCCCCTCCCCCGCCCCCAACACTACCGCCCCCACAGGGCCATCTGTCACTTGTTCTTATGTTTTGCTTTGAATGTGTGCTGACCCTTGTTCTGCTATTAACACATGCTGCTAACTTATCTTTAACCACAATCAGCACCTTCTTTTGTCTTTAACACTATCATTAACATTCCATTTTCCTTGTGTCCATGACATATTTGTCAAATTTCTACTTAGCTCCCACCTATCCCTGACTTTCTATTTTGCTCCACCTGCTCCACCCCCTCTTAAACAGTATAAAATCCATCATATTTCTACCTCTCCTTAGCCCTGAAGAAGAGTCATACGGACTCGAAATGTTAACTTTATTTCTCTCTCCCCAGATGCTGCCAAACCTGCTGAGCTTTTCCAGCATTTTCTGTTTTTACCCCTACTCTCCCTCTGCCTCTCCCCCTCCAAACTTTGCTTTCCTCCTTTAAAATAATCCTAAATCTAGTTCTTTGACCAAGGTTTTGGTTATCTTATCTAATATCACTGTATGTGGCTATATATACACACACATACATACCCAATGTTTTGTTTTATAATGCATCTGTAAATCTCTTTGGGACATTTTCTAACTATAAAGGTGCTGTATTCGATGAGTGTTAGCTGGGGCTCAGTTGTTAGCACTCTCACCTCTGAGTTACAAGGTTCAGGGTTCAAGTCCAGCCCAAAGCTGGACTACAAAAATCAAGGCTGACACTCCAGTCCAGTACTGAAGGGGTGCTGCACTGTCAGAGATGCCATCTTTCAGGTGAGATGTTAAACTGAGGCTCTATCTGCTTGCTCGAGTGGAGGTAAAAGATGGCATGGCACTATTCTGAAGAACGGCAGGAGAGTTATACCCAGTGTCCTGGCAAACATTGATCCCTCAACCAACACCACAAAAACAGATTGTCTTGTCATTATCACATTGCTGTTTGTGAAAGTTTGCTGTGTGTAAACTGACTGCTGCGATTCCTACACTACAACAGTGACTACATTTCAAAAATACTTATTTTTTTCTTTCATTGGATGTGAGTGCCGCTGGCTAGGCCAGCATTTTTTGCCCATTTCTAATTGCCCTAGGGAAGGCGGTGGTGAACCACTACAGTCCGTGTGGTGTGGGTACACCCGCAGCGCTGCTAGGGAGGGAGATCCAGGATTTTGATCCAGCGACAGTGAAGGAACGACGATATGGTTCCATGTCAGGATGGTGTGCGGCTTGGAGGGGAACTTGCAGCTGGTGGTGTTCTTGTGCATCTCTTGTCCTCGTCCTCCAAATGGCAGAGCACATCGGTTTAGAAGGCGCTGTCGAAGGAGCCTTAGGTGAGTTGCTGCAGTGCATCTTGTAGATGGTACACACTGCTGCCACTGTGCGTCGTTGGTGGAGGGAGTGAATATTTAAGTTGGTGAAAGGGGTGCCGATGGGCTACTTTATTCCAGACGGTATTGAGCTTCTTGAGTATTGTTGGAGCTGCACTCATCCAGTGGACGGCATTTCCTCACATTGATGCCTTGTGCCTTGTAGATGGTGGACAGGCTTTGGGAATCAGGTGGTGAGTTAGTGAAGAATTCCCAGCCTCTGACCTGCTCTTGTAGCCACAGTATTTATATGGCCGGGCTAGTTAAATTTCTGGTAAATGGTAACCCACAGAATGTTGTTGGCGGGAGATTCAGTGATGGTAATGCCATTGAATGTCAAGGGGATAGGGTTAGATCCTCTCTTGTTGAAGATGGTTATGGCCTCACACTTGCGTGGCATGAATGCTATTTGCCACTCATCAGCCCAAGCTCCATCAGGAAATGTTCCCCCTTTAGGGGTGTGAAGTTGGAAGCATTATCCCCATGGCCTTACAAACTGGAGTTACAATTAAGATTAAGGGCAACATTTACTATGTTGGATGTTTGAAATTGGCTTCCTTTTCTTTCATCAACAATCCTTTATTCCGCATTTTTTTTTTAAACATAAAGAGGACATGTTCTGAGACTACATTATTTCAAATCACACTCACTTTTCAGCAGGGACTAGAGGCAGGAATTTCCACTGATCCTCCTCACAGTCAAAACACAGCCGGTTCATGATCTTGTTTTTCTCCTCGGGTGGAATAAAATTTTCGATAATCAGGTACCTGAGTAAGACAAAGGCATGAGATGAGCTGAAGAACGTTCTGAACTTCTTTCCCCGTGGGTTGTACAGCATCAAACCTTGGGATAACTTTTATCGCATGAATTATGGGATGCAGCAGATGTAGACTATAAAATACCGATTACGGAGACAAAGGATAAGTTACAAAATATTTCAGCAAATATGTCAGCAAAAACTTGTAACATGGATCAAAAATAATGCAAGAAGACAAAGGTAAATCGCAACAAAAGAGGACCCTCAAAATCTGACCTTGGAGTGAACAATATGGACGTAGAGCAAGTCAAAATAATTGTTTACTTCGTTTAATAACATCAGGTGGCTGAAGCAACAAAGGAGTTAAACAGAGAATAACAATCGGAAAAGAGACAAATGAAAGTGTATCTGTGCAGTCGTAATATTAAATTGGTGATAAGAAAGTAGAATGCGTAAGTGCTCAACAACATGACACAGATGTGAAAACTGGACCTTGAATCCTGAAGGAAGGAGACTCGAGGCATTTGAATTATGATGCTACAGATACAGATTGAAAATTAGTTGGAACAAGAAGAATGAGATGATCCTTGAGCTAGAAGAAAAGAAAGAAATATGATACACTGTGGGGCACATTATTCAGGAGTTACAAGAAAAGTTGGGGTTAATATCTAGAAAAGGTAGAGATTAATAGAGCAAGAGGTAGGACACAAAAATAAAGTGGCTAGATCACAAAATAAGTACCAGTCGGTCTGGTCATTCACCATTTTTCTCATCCATGCTCCAATGTCTTCACTGCCTATCCTGCTGTTCTAAAATATTCCAGTTATTTTTGCCTCCAATATTCTGCTTGGAAATCCATCCAATGTGTTAACAACCTTTTGGGGGGAATCTTGTGGAGTTGACAGGGGTCTTAGAAATTACTTGAGTTCTGCTTTTAATGTGATAGGATTGACAGGGGAATATCCTCCTGCAGATTACAATGGTGGTTCAAGGAAGTGAGGGCAGAGCTGGATGATTCCTTTCACACCAAAATCCGATGCTACTACTTCAATCCCAGAACTGCCCTGTCAGGGCTGAGTTCTTCTGAACACTCTTTACTACTGCAATAACTTCATGGCTGGCGCAGGTATGTCACTGTTGCCGCCAATTATCCTAATCGGACCGTTGGTGATAAGCCCATTTGATCGTGAACTTTTCAACAAAAACATTGAATTAATGACCACTGTCCCAATGGAAAGGCTTTTATTAGTGTCCCTGCACCAGGGCAATTTTTGCAAAACAACACTTCAGGGCTAAAATTCTCACATGAATTTAATTCTTCATAGTCGAATTAGGAGCATCTTGTTCACAACAAGAAATTCTAATACCTTTAAATGAATTATTTTAGGCAACCGGTTACAAACAAGGAATGAGATTAACAAATCTTTGCTGTTTTTGAGATGCAATATAAAAACAGGTGACCACTCTACATAAGTGTGCTCCATATGCTGCAAATGAATACATGTTTTATTGGTGTGTACATATCCAATATTGAACTGTATATTATTCAGATTTATAGAAAATTAAATAAGCTGTTGAGTTTGATCACTATAAAGGATTAATATAGCTAAACCTTCCTCAGAAAATTAGGTTCCTATTCATTTTACTCTCTTAATTAGATGAGCTTTTAACCTGGCAGCTCTGTTCCTTACATCGGGCCGCCTTATTATTCAAGCTTAATTATATATGCATTATTATTAATTAGTAAGCATGTTGTTATTATTGTTAAATTAATAAGCAAAATAAAAGCCAAGTACATTTTTCTCATAATAAGTCCAAATATTGTTGGACATACACAGCAGGTCTAGCAGCAACCGTGCAGAGAGAAACAGAGTTAAATTTTCAGGTTAGCAACCCTTCATCAGAACTGACAGTACTTAGGAAATTTAACAAGCCTTAAGCCAGGCAGCAGGTGGAAAGAACAAATGGGAATGTCTCTGATGGCTGGAGATATTAAATGGCAAAGCAAAAACAGGTGGTAATGGGACAAGTAAAGGAGCAAAAGATGTGTTTCGAGGAGGTGTAAATGGGAAGGCAGAATCACCGCCAACAGCTTCCAACCAAAAAAGGCAGAGGTTATGAAGTCAAATTGTTGAGGAACAGCACCCCGTCTTTCAATTCGGCATTTTACAGCTTTCTGTACTCAACACCGAGTTCAACAATTTCACTATCACCCCTGTTGTCATTGTGAAAGGTGATCTCATAGTCCGCGCCTATGGCCTGATGATCACTGTGGCTCCTGGAGGGCAGGTTTAAAGAAGGTGTTGATGGCTCCCTGGCCTCGTGCCTTCAATGAGCTGGTGGCCTCGTCAAATGGGGCAGTGGGGGGGGGCTACTCCGGCAGCAGGAAAATATCAGGGACATCGCACATCCTAAATAGAGCCTTAAGTGTGCAAATTGGTTGTCCACCTCCCTGGAACGGGCAGTTAACCCTGTTACTAACCCACCCCTGGAGTTGTTCCCCGATGATGGGAGTGCGTCTGGGAGCCATTTCGATGGCAGCTCCCCAATATTTTCCAGGGCCCCCCTTGTCCAAACCTGTCTCCACGGGGCCAGTAAAATCCAGTCCATTGACTCTGTTTCTCTCCCCACTGATGTTGCCTGACCTGTTGAGTATTTCCAGCATCTTCTGTTTTTGTTTCAGATATCCAGCATCCGCAGTATTTTGCTCTTAGGACTATCTCATATCAGCTTTTCTAAGCTCCTGCCTGGTGCTGAATAAAATTAAAATCAGTTAGACAGAAGGATAATCTGGGTGAAGTGAATGTATCTCATCAAATAATATGAAAAGTTCTCTGGCGATTTGACTAATATTAGCAGGAAGGACAAGGGAAGTGTTTGAGCAGCTAACACAGCAGTTATTTTGCAATGGCGGTGATAAAAGATATATTTTAATATCTTATTTTCCCCTGAGGCGCTATTCAGGTTCTTTTCAAAGGCTGAAATGAGAAATACTGTCAGCAGATAGAAGGGAAAGAAACATCAAGTTAAGTAATGGGTATAGGCTCAGTCCATATATGGTGCACAAATGGTTGAACCCGATATCACCAGATTTGGCTTGAGCACATCAAACCCTATAGGGCCTCGTTCTCCACTGCTTTCTCCTTTCTCATCAAGCCAAACATATCCCCAGGCTCTCCTATTCCTGAGCTTACATCTGTCTTGAGTTTCTCTCCCACTGCCTCTCATGACTTTCTTCAAGCTCATCAGGAAACTTATCTTCTCCTTGATCCCATCCCCACTAAACTGCTGACCATAAGCCTACTTTCCTTCTAGCGCCCCCACCTCCCCGCATCCCCCGTGCCAACTGACATTCCTCAGTTACCTCTCAAAACCGCAGTAATTCCCACTCTCCTCAAAAACAAAAGACATTCCTGACCCACCGTATTTGCAAACTACCACTGCACCTCCAAACTCCCTACATTATTTAAACATATTGCTGCTTCTAAACTCCATGCCCACCTTTACTTCAACTCCCTGTTTGTATCTGTCCAATGAGGTTCCCGCACCTGCCAAAGTCCCAAAGGAGCCCTATTCAAAGTCTCAAATGGTATCCTCTGTAGCCATGGCGCATTATCCCTCCTTGACCTCTCTGAAAACACTGACATGGTCAATCATACCATCTTGATCCAATGTCTCTCCTTTGTTGCCCAGTTCACTGCAGCTGCTCTCATTTAGTTCCATACTCACCTGTCCACAATGGTCACCAGAACATGTCCAGCAAAGGTTACATGCTGCTCTTCGATGATATCTCAGATACAGGGGGCCGGATTTTCTGAGGCGCTGTGATCCCCAACACCACTCACCGCCACCCCCCAAGCACATGGTTCCATCAGCTGCCCAGCATTTAATGCGGGGAGCTGGGTTAATTGCTTTAAAGCGAGAATGCCACCCTTATCTGGGGAGTAAGTCCCACCTTAGAGAGCTACCAGCCCATCAGGTTGGCCAGCCATACTATAGCCTCAGCAGCGCCAGCCAGGAGTGGTAGCCACTGCTGGCAGTACAGGTAGTCTCAGCACACTGAGGAGCCCAGATAAGTCCAGGGTTAGGGGCCTCAGCGATGGGGGTGAGTGGGTAAGGAGGCCGGGTTCAAGAAGCCAAGGGGAGGGTTAAAGGCAGGGTCAACCTTTGTGAGGGGTGCCTCCGAATGGACACAGGGGGCCCAAAAATTAGGCTCCCCCCCTTGCCCAACAACAGCTAAAGCTGCTGGACTTCCCACATTGCATGGGCCTTCCCTTGCCATGGGTAAAATAAGGATGAGGCCCTTAGCTGACCATTAATTAGCCACTTAAAGGCCTTCATAGACCCAAGGGTGGGCCAGCTACTCGACACCTGCCCCGGACCCTGTAAAATTTCAGGCAGGTCGTGGGCGGGCGTGTAGATGGTGGGAAATGCCATAATCCACCAATTGCATGTCTAGTCTCATACTAAATGCACCACACTCCCATCATTCACCTACCAATAATCGAACAGTCACAACTGATACCTCACATTCATAGCTTTTCCTCACGCTCACATACTTAACACAACTGTAAGTCTCACATCAACAACCAACAGTCTGTGCACACTATTCAACCATGACAGACAAATCACCCAAACCCTTGCACCACACTCACTGACAGCTACCTTTCACTGTCAGGACAAGATGTTACGCAATCGCAAGAGCACACAACTGGAAGAAGACAGCCTCAGCAGCCATGACATGGTGGGACTGAAAAACCATCAAAGGTGATGGTATATTCGTGCCTAATCCTCTTTCTCACATCCCACTTCCCTTTCATCCACCATGCCTTCTGACTAACAAGCTGCAGATGGTCTAAGCGCACATCTCTTGCT
Organism: Cetorhinus maximus; assembly: GCF_964194155.1. Taxonomy (NCBI): domain Eukaryota; kingdom Metazoa; phylum Chordata; class Chondrichthyes; order Lamniformes; family Cetorhinidae; genus Cetorhinus; species Cetorhinus maximus. The sequence continues at coordinate 6,408,522 of NC_135883.1, read as the reverse complement.
TTCAACCCCATCCCGCATGACCCCACTACAACCCTACCCTTGTGCCCTTCTCCTCTCAGATACTTAACAGCTGAAACCTGGCCAGATAGTGGTGCAACTTCAGTCAGGCAACTTCAGTCTTTTTGGCACATGAGGTCAGATTGCTGCCATCATGGTTGTGGATAACCGTGTACAAAGGGTTTCACAGCGATCTGCCCTCCAACATCTTATTAGGATTGTTGAAGCATTGCTGCAGGGGAGTGGCAGCAGCTCTGTGGGGCACAACGCTGCTGTTCTTTCTCAGGATGACAGCACATGTCCCTCCATCAATGTCACAATGCTCTTGCTGTCACTTGTCAGCCAGCCCAGGTTGTTGCCACCTACACCAAGATGGTACAATCCAAAGTCAGGACTTCAGGATCCAGGGCTGCTTGGGGTGTCCTGCAAGTCCATCTGCAGTGTTCCCCACTGAAAGTCTGCAGCCTTCCATCAGCCACCCTCCAGCCACATCTAGCACTGTGCAAGAACACCAGGGCAGGCAAAGGTACATGGAAGGCATGTAGTAGGGAATGTATAAGGGTGATTAGTTGATTTTTATACATCGACCATCCAATGTTCCATATAGAGCTGGTTTGGACTGTTTGTTTAGTGGTGACATTTATTTCAGCATTGTGACCATTATGCTGGTCAGCAACAGAGGAAAGGCAAGGTGTGGGTTGGTGAATGAGGAATGGGTTTGCATTCACTGCTACTGCAGTCAAATAGGCCAATCACAGAAAGCTCGGCCTTCTCTCTTCCTCCTGCCAAAGGATCAAAAGTGTTGTTTAGCAACTCAATGGCCTGCTTGATCACATATTGTGTGGCAGTATGGCTTGTATTCTACACATGCTGCCCACATATGTGTGGGCTGTGCACCAGAGTTATGAACAAGGTGGTCAGTAGATAGCCCTTGCCACCCAGTGACCACCCTTTGATTTATCACAGTGGGTCAAATATCGGTGGTACAGCAGATTGCCACAAAATAAATGGATCATAACTACTGACAGGGTATCAGTGCATCTTGCAGGTCAATGCCTAAGTATGGTTGCACACCAGCTGGACAATAAGGGGTTGGAATCCTTTCTGATTGGGGTGTAGATCTGAATTTGCACGAGGCACCTGCAAACTGTTGTGTGCCATCAATGGGACTCTGCACCATGGGAAGTTGCAAGCATTATAAAACCACATGCTTGCTCTGCCTGCTTCTCTCTGGAAAAGAAAATGAAATGTATTCATGTCTCCTTGTATACAAAGTGCCACAGGCCATCCTCAAGTAGCAATAGGTGGCAACTCGGAGATATTGCAAATCCCGCCTGCTCCAGCCTAAAAGGAGCCCAATGCAAAGAAATTCATGGCTGTAGACACCTTCACAGCCATATGCAAAGCCTTGCTCTCCAGTAGCATGGCAGATTTCAATGAGTATCACCATTGTGAAATGCAGGCGTCATACACATTGTTTATTGCTGAGATTGAGGTAAGAAAAATTCTCCCTGGTTGCATATGGTCTCCGGCTGAGAACTTCTCTCCTGCTCCTCCTCCTCCCTCTTCGAGCTGTTTGTCCTTCATGTTGTGTCTGCTCATTCTCCCTGTCGTGCTGCATGTCAAGGGGTGTAAAACTACTGCAGCTATGACTGGGAGCAAGTGGCCTGAGCAGAAACCTTGAAGTCTCGACCAAGGCCTTCACCACATTCCACATCACACCCTGTAGACTTTGGCAACTTCAAATCACAGAAGAAACCATCGAATACTTCTCTACTAACTCAGCGCAGCCAGTAGAAATCAGACAGTAACTAATCTGAAAGTGGTTGATAATCTCTTTAAATAGCACTGGTCAGAGGTCCTTGCTGCTCCTGAACACATGTTCAGGAGTGCATGCGGTTAATAAAAGATGTTAACTGTAGTGTTCAGATCAAAAATGGCATCAAAGCAGTGTTACACACTGAATGATATTATAATCTGCCAACTTTGCAAACTTTCAACCCTCAGTCCCATCATCTGCGCCAATGACCTACCCAAAATGGCATCTGGTGCAGCTCATACCAGAAGTGCACATACACAGATGCCAATTTGGTATGAGAACTGCAGCCTTAGCACAGAAGTTACGGGGACTCAACACAACTGAATGTTGTGGTCTATGTTTTTATATATTTTAAACTCATCAAAGTCATTATCATCTTAGCACATTTGAAATTGAAACATCAGGAGGAGCCAGTAATTACTGTCGAACTTATCATAACAGCAGTAGTACTGCTGCCATAGGTACCCAACAGCACATGATATACCGCACAGATCTTGGGTAATATCAGAAGAAAAAAGATTCTACCAATATGGTCATTCCTCCCCCACCCCACCCCACAGTATTGTGAAGGAAGTCAGCATCTGAAGAGGTAAAGTCACCAAAGATATTGTGACTTACTTGAGTTTAAGCTCTCTTGTCAGTTCATTCTGTGTATGCTCCAGGTCCTGTCGCTCCCTCACATGTTCATCCTGTAGATCCTGAATCTCAGTCTTCACTGCTTGAAGTTTTGCGAAGAGCTGTAGTGGGATAATGAGAATGAGAGAGATGGGAACCATTTTCACCAGTGTTCATTAAAACATTACAAAAACGTAGTGGAATCTAAAATATGAGACGATTCATCAAACTTTTCATCTTTTTTTTTACAGGCAACAGGATACATAATTACAAACCTTATTTGTAATACTGCTTACTTTTTAAAGTAAGCTTTCATATGATTTCCCCTACAGATGCTCAAGCAATTAACTGTTGTTGATGAACTTATAGAAATGTAGCAGAATTTTGTTTGGCGGAATCACATAAAACCTTCAATCCCTGATTGCAGGTTCATTCCCAACGTGTGATGTATGTGGAAAGTTTGCGCCAACTTGGAGGCAGAAAAAAATGAACATGCTGTTCATGGATTTGATCTGTAAGAGAAAGCCAAACCAGCTGACCTAATCCTTTCAAGTGGAAAACTCATTTGTAAAATTGAAAAATGGCTTGAGTACCGATTTCCGCACTGACCAAGATAGATTACCCTCAAGAGTTTCATGTCCACGTGGTAGCAACAGACAGTGGCACTTGTGCTATGTTAAGGCAGATGAGTTAATCTGATGAGCGCCTGTTATTTTATGAATTATTAAGCCTGTGCAACCACTGAGAAAGAATGATTCATTTGGGTACAAGAAGAGTTATGGACACATATGTACAAAAGAAAGACTTACGTTTTTTTGCACCTTTCATGACCACAGGATGCCCCAAAGCATTTTACAGCCAATGAAGTACTTTTGAAGTCTAGTCACTGGTTGTAATATAGGAAATGTGGCAATCAATTTACACATAACAAACTCACAAAAACACCAATGTGATAATGATCAGATCATCTGTTTCTGTATGTCCCTTGAGGGATAAATATTGGCCAGTACACTGGGGATAACTCCCCTGCTCTTCTTTGAAATAGTGCCGTGGAATCTTTTAGATTCCCTTGAGAGGGCAGAGATGACCTCGGTTTAATGTTTCTTCTGAAAGATGGCACCTTTGACTGTGCAGCAGTCCCTCAGTACTGCATTGGAATTAGCCTTGGTCAATGCTAAGGGATTAGTTGACAATACCTATTTGAGATAGGGATGTCTTTAGAAATTTAATGAAATGTTTTCTTACTATTGAGACCATAATTCATTGGTCAAGGAAGCTTGGACATGTTGGAATACATCAATCTGTTAGGAAATTTCTGATGCTACATTGTCTGATGAGCATGTTAAGGATGTTAAAATATGGTGAAGGTTGCTTTACATCATTAATTACATAATGAGTATTTGTCTGCTGGACAGATGATGGATGACAGCCAAATGTAATGCAGAAATCTCCCAACTGTCAATGGTATGTGGGAAATTAATAAAAATGATTGCAATTGGTTCATTAGCAGTCAGATTGGTTGTATGGAAAATTTAAAAGGATATTGTTTTACTAAGTTCACAGGGTGTGGGCATTGCTGACAAGGCCAGCATATATTGCCCTTGAGAATGTGGTTCTGAGCCAACTTCTTGAATTGCTGCAGTGCATGTGGTGTATGTATACTCACAGTGCTGTTAGGGAGGGATTTGCATGATTTTAACCCAGCAACATTGAAGAAACAGTGATGGCGTGTGACTTGGAAGGGAACTTGAAGGTAGTGGTGTTCGCATACGCCTGTTGCCCTTGACCTTCTAGGTGGTAGAGATTGTGGGTTTGGAAGGTGCTGTTGAAGAAGCCTTGATGAGCTGCAGAAGTGCATCATGTAGATGGTACGTGCTGCTAGCATGGTGCACCAATGGTACCAATCTGGGGTATCAATCAGGGCGGGCAGCTCCTGGCACAGACTCAAATCCTTAATAGGGGCTGCAGCCCCAGAAGCGGCCACTTAATTGACTGTTGCTGGCAAATTGTGGCCCAAGTCCCGCCGATGTGGGGTCGCCCCCCACTTTCAGTCATATATGCAGGACTTCTGCCACCCCTGCAGAATGCTGGTCATACAGTCAAAACGGCACAGAAAGAAGCCATTTCGCCTATCAAGGCTATCCCGGCTCCCATTCCCCCACTCTATCCTCATAACCCGGCAAGTTTATTTCCCTCAAGTGCCTGTCCAATTTCCTTTGGAAATCATTGATCATCTCCATTTCCACCACCCTTATGGGCAGCAAGTTCCAGGTCAATACTTGCTTTAAAAAAGGCTCTTTCTCACATAATCCCATATCTCTTAACATTTCGAGTCCGTATAACTCTTCATCAGAACTGAGGAAAAATAGAAATGAGGTGAAATATAAGCTGGTTGAGGGGGTTGGGACAGGTAGAGCTGGATAGAGGGCCAGTGATAGGTGGAGGCAAAGAAGAGATTGTCAAAGATGTCATAGACAAAAAGACAAAGGGGTGTTGACGGTGGTGACATTAGCTAAGAAATGTGCTACTGGTGACATTAAGGGTAGAAAGCAGGACGAGCAAGGTACAGATAGCCCTAGTGGGGGTGGGGTGGGGTGAAGGGATTGAATTAGGCTAAAAGGTGGAGACAAAAGAATGGATGGGAATACATTTAAAAATAATGGAAATAGGTGGGAAAAGAAAAATCTATACAAATTATTGGAAAAAAAAGGGGGGGATCGGAAAGGGGATGGGGATGGAGGAAAGAGTTCATGATCTGAAGTTGTTGAACTCAATATTCAGTCCGGAAGGCTGTAAAGTGCCTAGTCGGAAGATGAGGTGCTGTTCCTCCAGTTTGCGTTGAGCTTCACTGGAACATTGCAGCAGGCCAAGGATGGACATGTGGGCATGAGAGCAGGGTGGAGTGTTGAAATGGCAAGCAACAGGGAGGTCTGGGTAATGCTTGCGGACAGACCGAAGGTGTTCCGCAAAGCGGTCACCCAGTCTGCGTTTGGTCTCTCCAATGTAGAGAAAACCGCATTGGGAGCAGCGAATGCGGTAGACTAAATTGAGGGAAGTGCAAGTGAAATGCTGCTTCACTTGAAAGGAGTGTTTGGGCCCTTGGACGGCGAGGAGGGCGGAAGTAAAGGGGCAGGTGTTGCACCTTCTGCGGTTGCATGGGAAGGTGCCGTGGGAGGGGGTTGAGGTGTAGGGGACTCAGTTTCATACCCTTATGCCCTCACCTCAATGAATTTCGGGCTCGGCATGATGCTGAACTCTTCTTCCGCCGCCTTCGTCTCCGTGCTCACTTCTTTGGGCAGGAGTCCTCTCCCCGTTCAACGGATCCTTTTACCCACATCCAATATTCTCCCTCCACCTGGACCCCTCCCTCTGGATTCTTACCTGCTCTTGATCTTTTCATTGAGAACTGTCGGCGTGACATCAGTCATCTCAATTTCTCTGCTCCTCTCACCCACTCTAACCTGTCTCTCTCTGAACTGGCTGCACTCCGTTCTCTCAGGTCCAACCCTGACATTGTCATCAAACCTGCTGACAAGGGTGGTGCTGTTGTTGTCTGGCGCACTGACCTCTACCTCGCAGAGACTGAGCGTCAACTCGCAGACACTTCCTCCTACCTCCCACTGGACCATGACCCCACAACTGAACATCAAGCCATTGTTTCCAGGACTGTCACTGACCTCATCTCCTTTGGAGATCTTCCCTCCACAGCTTCCAACCTCTTATTCTTCCAACCTCGGACGGCCCGCTTCTACCTCCTACCCAAAATCCACAAACAGGACTGTTCTGGCAGACCGATCGTGTCAGCCTGTTCCTGCCCCATGGAACTCATTTCTTGCTATCTTGACTCCGGTCTCTCTTCCCTTGTCCAGTCTCTTCCCACCTACATCCACGATTCCTCTGACACCCTACATCATATCAACAATTTCCAGTTCCCTGGCCCCAACCGCCTTTTCACAATGGACGTCCAATCCCTTTACACCTCCATTCCCCACCGGGACGGTCTGATCACTCTCCGCTTCATCCAATCCCCATCCACCACTACTCTCCTCCGTCTGGCTGAACTTATTCTCACACTGAATAATTTCTCCTTAAACTCGTCTCACTTCCTCCAAATAAAAGGTGTGGCCATGGGTACCCGCATGGGCCCCAGTTATGCCTGTCTCTTTATGGGGTATGTGGAACATTCCTTGTTCCAGTCCTACTCCGGCCCCCTCCCACAACTCTTTCTCCGGTACATCGATGATTGCTTTGGTGCTGCTTCATGCTCTCGTCGGGACCTGGAAAAATTTATTGATTTTGCTTCCAATCTCCACCCCTCCATCATTTTCACATGGTCTATCTCTGACACTTCCCTTCCCTTCCTTGATCTCTCTGTCTCAATTTCTGGTGATAAACTGTCCACCAATATTCATTACAAGCCTACCGACTCCAACAGCTACCTTGACTACAGCTCCTCACACCCTGCTTCCTGTAAGGACTCCATCCCATTCTCTCAGTTCCTTTGCCTCCGTCGCATCTGTTCTGACGATGCCACTTTCCAAAACAGTTCCTCTGACATGTTTTCCTTCTTCCTTAACCGAGGTTTTCCACCCACGGTGGTTGACAGGGCCCTCAACCGAGTCCGTCCCATCTCCCACACATCCGCCCTCACACCTTCCTCTCCCTCCCAGAACCATGATAGGGTCCCCCTTGTCCTCACCTATCACCCCACCAGCCTCCGCATTCAAAGGATCATCCTCCGCCATTTCCGCCAACTCCAGCATGATGCCACCACCAAACACATCTTCCCTTCACCCCCCCCCGGCGGCATTCCACAGGGATCGTTCCCTCCGGGACACCCTGGTCCATTCCTCCATCACCCCCTACACCTCAACCTCCTCCCACGGCACCTTCCCATGCAACTGCAGAAGGTGCAACACCTGCCCCTTTACTTCCCCTCTCCTCACCGTCCAAGGGCCCAAACACTCCTTTCAAGTGAAGCAGCATTTCACTTACACTTCCCTCAACTTCGTCTACTGCATTCGCTGCTCCCAATGCGGTTTCATCTACATTGGAGAAACCAAAGGCAGACTGGGTGACCGCATTGCAGAACACCTTTGGTCTGTCCGCAAGCATGACCCAGACCTCCCTGTCGCTTGCCATTTCAACACTCCACCCTGCTCTCATGCCCACATGTCCGTCCTTGGCTTGCTGCATTGTTCCAGTGAAGCTCAACACAAACTGGAGGAACAGCACCTCATCTTCCGACTAGGCACTTTACAGCCTTCCGGACTGAATATTGAGTTCAACAACTTCAGATCATGAACTCTTTCCTCCATCCCCACCCCCTTTCCGATCCCCCCCCCCCCTTTTTTTCCAATAATTTATATAGATTTTTCTTTTCCCACCTATTTCCATTATTTTTAAATGTATTTCCATCCATTGTTTTATCTCTACCTTTTAGCCTACTTCGATCCCTTCCCCCCACCCCACCCCCACTAGGGCTATCTGTCCCTTGCTTGTCCAGCTTTCTACCCTTAATTAGCACATTCCTTAGATAATATCACCAGCTTCAACACCTCTTTGGCCTTTTGTCTATGACATCTTTTGGCTATCTCCACCAATCACTGTCCCTCTATCCAGCTCTACCTGTCCCAACCCCCCCCCTTAAACCAGCTTATATTTCACCTCTTTTCTATTTTCACTTAGTTCTGTTGAAGAGTCATATGGACTCGAAACGTTAACTGTGCTCCTCTCCGCAGATGCTGTCAGACCTGCTGAGTTTTTCCAGGTATTTTTATTGTCCAATCGTTCCCTGTCAACAGAAAGCTGGGCAAAGGCCAGTCAGTTTAACATCAGTGGTGGGTAAAATTTGAGAAACAATAATCAGAGAAAAATTCAGCAGGCCCTTGGAGAGGTTTGAGTTAATCAAGGATAGCCAGCATGGATTTGTAAAAAGCAGATTGTGCCTGACTAATGTAATTGAATTTTATGATGAAGTAACAGAGCACATTGATAATGGAATTCAGTGGATATTGTCTACATGGATTTTAAGAAAGTGTTTGACAAAGTACCACATAAAAGGCTGCCGAATAAAATTGAGGCTCATGGAATTGGAGGATCAGCGTTAGCTTGGATAAAAAAAGTGGCTTGAGGACAGAAATCAGTGAGTGGTTATTTTTCAGATGAGAGGATGGTAGATGGTGGTGTTCCTCAAGGGTCAGTGCTGGGACCACTGTGTTTTTGAGATATATATATAATATATAAATGACATGGATATTGGAATTCAGAGTAAAATTTCAAAATTTGCTGGTGATACCAAACATGGAGGTGTGGCAAACAGTGAGGATGATTCCAATTGATTGCAACAGATTAGGCAGACAAGTGGCAGATGGAATTTGATACAGAGAAGTGTGAGGTGATGCATTTTGACAGAAGGGTAAGGAGAGGAAATACATACTTAATGGCACAGTTTGAAAGATGTGCAGGGACAAGAGGGATGGCGTGGTGGGGGCGGTGTTGGGTGGGGTTCATGTGCATAGATCTTTCAAGGTGGCAAGATATATTTAGATAGTAGTTAGCAAAGCATGTGGGATATTGGGTTTCATAAATAGAGGTATTGAACACAAAAGCTGGGAAGTTATGCTGATGTACTTATGTTTTATAAAGTCTGGTCAGAGTATGGTATCCAGTTCTGGTCACCATAGTTTTGGAAGGATATGAGGGTCCATAATAGGGTGCAGAGCAGATTTACCAGAATGGTTCCAGAAATAAGAGAGTTTAGCTCTATGTCTGGGGTGGAGAAGTTGGGGCTTTTTCTCCTTGGAGCAAAGCAGGTGGAGTGGAGATCTGATAGAGGTGTATAAGATTGCGATAGGTTTTGATGAGGTAGACATTAACTGATGGTACAAGGACCAGGGGACACAGATTTAAGGTTTTGACCAAGACATATGGAGTAAAAGCTAAATACTGCGGATGCTGGAAATCTGAAACAAAAATAAAAATAGCTGGAAAAACTCAGCAGGTCTGACAGCATCTGCGGAGAGGAACACAGTTAACGTTTCGAGTCCGTATGACTCTTCATCAGAACTGAGGAAAAATAGATAAGAGGCAAAATATAAGTTGGTAAAGGGGGTTGGGGCAGATAGAGCTGGATAGAGGGCCAGTGATAGGTGCAGGCAAAGAAGAGATTGTCAAAGATGTCATAGACAAAAGGTCAAAGAGGTGTTGACGGTAGTGATATTAGCTAAGAAATGTGCTAATGGTGACATTAAGGGTAGAAAGCAGGATGAGCAAGGTACAGATAGCCCTAGTGGGGGTGGGTTGGGGGGAAGGGATCGAAATAGGCTAAAAGGTGGAGATGAAACAATGGATGGGAATATATTTAAAAATAATGGAAATAGTTGGGAAAAGAAAAATATATTAAAAAATATAAATTATTGGAAAAAGGGGGATTGGAAAGGGGGTGGGGATGGAGGAGAGAGTTCATGATCTGAAGTTGTTGAACTCAATATTCAGTCCGGAAGGCTGTAAAGTGCCTAGTCGGAAGATGAGGTACTGTTCCTTCAGTTTGCGTTGAGCTTCACTGGAACAATGCAGCAAGCCAAGGACGGACATGTGGGCATGAGAGCAGGGTGGAGTGTTGAAATGGCAAGCGATAGGGAGGTCTGGGTAATGCTTGCGGACAGACCGAAGGTGTTCCGCAAAGTGGTCACCCAGTCTGCGTTTGGTCTCTCCAATGTAGAGGAAACCGCATTGGGAGCAGCGAATGCAGTAGACTAAACTGAGGGAAGTGCAAGTGAAATGCTGCTTCACTTGAAAGGAGTGGACCCCCCCCCCCCCAAACTAGGGCTATCTGTACCTTGCTTGTCCTGCTTTCTACCCTTAATTAGCACGTTCCTTAGCTAATATCACCACCTTCAACACCTCTTTGGCCTTTTGTCTATGACATCCTTTGGCAATCTCCACCTATCACTGGCCCTCTATCCAGCTCTACCCTCCACCCCCCCCTTAAATCAGCTTATATTTCACCTCTTTTCTATTTTTACTTAGTTCTGTTGAAGAGTCATACGGACTCGAAACGTTAACTGTGTTCCTCTCCGCAGATGCTGCCAGACCTGCTGAGTTTTTCCAGGTATTTTTAATTTGTTTTGGATTTCCAGCAGCTGCAGTTTTTAGCTTTTATCTTAATGATTGGACAATGTTCCCCATTGCTGGGTAGATGCCAGTGTTGTAGTCGTACTTGAACAGCTTGGCTAGAAATGGAGACGGCTCTGGTGCACAAGTCTTCAGCACTACAGCTGGGAAGTGGTCAGGCCTATGGTATTTGGCATATCAAGTGTGCTCAGCTATTTCTTGATATCATGTGGAGTGAATCAAAATGGCTGAAGACTGGCATTTTTAATGGCGTGAACCTCAAGAGGTGACCAAGGTGGATCCGTCCATTTGACCTTTCTGGCTGAAGATGATCAGCCTTGTCTTTTGCACTGATGTGCTGGGCTCCCCCATCACTGAGGATGGGGAGTTCATGGTGCCTCCTCTTCCTGTTAATTATTTCATTTTTCAACACCGTTCATGGATGGATGTGAAAGGATTGCAGAGCTTTGATCCGTTCAAATTGGGATTGTTTAGCTCTGTCTACAGTATGCTGCTTAAGATGTTTAGTATGCATATAATCCTGTGTTGTAATTCCACCAGGTTGGCACCTTATTTTTAGGTATACCTGGTGCTGCTCCTGGCATGCTCTCCTTCACTCTTCTTTGGTCTAAGATTGCACCCTGGCTTGATGATAATGGTAAAGTGAGGGATATGCTGGGCTGGATTGAAACATACAAGATCCTGAGGGGTCTTGACAGGGTGGATGTGGAGAGGATGTTTCCTCTTGTGGAAGAATCTAGAACTAGGGGTCAATGTTTAAAAATAAGGGGTCGCTCATTTAAGACAGAGATGAGGCAAAAAAGTTTTCACTCAGAGGGTGGTGAGTCTTTGGAAGTCTCGTCCTGGAAGGGTGGTGGAAACAGAGTCTTTGAATATTTTTCAGGCAGAGATAGATAAATTCTTGGTAAGCGAGGGGGTAATAGGTTATCGGGGGTAAGTGGGATGCAGATTTCAGGTTACTATCAGATCAGCCATGAGCTTATTAAATGGTGAAGCAGGCTCGAGGGGCTGAATGGCCTACTCCTGCTCCTTGTTGGTGTGTTCGTATGTGGTTACAGACTGTGGTTTAATACAAATCTGCCCCTGATGGTCCAAAGAGTCTCATGGATGCCCAGGTTTGAGCTGCTAGATCTGTCCTGAAGCTATCCTATTAGCATAGTGATAATGTCACACAACACAATGGAAGGTGTCTTCAGTGTGAAACTGGGATTTTATCTCCATAACAATTGTGCAGTGGTCACTCTTATCAATAATGTGATGGACAGATGCATCTGCAACAGGTCGACTGGCAAGGACAAGGTCAAGTAGGCGTTTCCCTCCTTTTGGTTCTCTAACCATTTGCTGCAATATGTTCTTCCAGAATCGGCTAGCTCAGTTAGTAGTGGTGCTGCCAAGCCATTGTTGATGTTCTACATGGAGGAGTACTGATTCATCAGCAGAGGGAGGATGGTGGGTGGTAGTCGGCAGGAGGTTTCCTTGCTCATTTTTGACCTGATGCCATGATACTTCATGGGGACCAGAGTCAATGTTGAGGACTCTCATGGCCATTCCCTCCCAACTGTAAACCGCTGCGCTGCCACCTCAGGAACGGTGATGGAGGAGTCTGGAACATTCTAAGGTATGATTCAGTGAGTATGACTATGTCAGGCTGTTGTTTGACTAGCCTGTGGGACAGCTCCACCAATTTTGGCACAAGACCCCAGATGTTGGCGAGCAATACTTTGCAGTTGACTGGGCTGTGTGCGCCTTTGTGTCTGAATCAGACAATTCCTTAGTTATCAAAAGCTATTGATACCTGGCAAAATATATTTTTGTTTTGTTCAAGTTAGAAAACGCGACCCCGTCTGCAGGTCAAAATATGTGCGACGCTGATTTGGAAGCAACAGGCCCTTTTGTATGCAAGAGTGGAGTGAATATTATAGGTCTTTTCATAGCTTCATTAGCTGAATATTAGCTACCTCATCTGGTAGTGATCCAGAACGATCGTACACATAACAGAGATGAACCCCAGTTTGTGCTGGGATTGTGGTTGGAGAGTTATGATCGGGGTGTTATTGCTCCATAGATTGGGGAAGAGAAAAACAATCAGGATCCTTATGACTTTTACAGCTACTGGCTCTGAGATACTGATCCTGACATTCATATTTGAAGATCAAGACTAAAAATGCTCCAATTTAACTTAAGTGTTTCAGAACGCAAGTTCACTCCCCTGGTAATCTTCTAACACTAGCTCTCTTTGGTCTTATTAGTTTCTCCATTGCAGCTGGAGGATGCCACCAATGCCACTCTGAGTCTGGTTTGTGTTTGCAGGAGTTCAGCATGAGGAACATTAAATGACTCACTCCCTTTGAAATATTTTTTCACCTACAGTGCAGCTAAAAAGGGAAACTCAGCAGATTAGGAGACCAAACCTATGGCAACTGGATGCTGCAGTGAACCAAAGCACCACTGCACCGTGATAATGTTCTCCAATTAGCTGAGACCAGCAAAATATTGGTGGTGTCGTTATTATCTTCATTGCAAAGCTACTTCTTAAAATATAGGATTTCTGATTATTCTTTCATCAAAGATTTTAATCAATTAATTGAATCGAAACTTATCATTCTGGGAAAAGCACCCCGCTCATACCATCCCCATCCTCCATTCCTTCCATCCCTCCCATACAATTCCCATCTCTCCCATCAATATTCCATTGCATCCCTGATGGAGACAATCTCCACAGAGCAAAGCTCGCGATGGCTATAAAATCTCATACGAACGTTTCTCACTGGGATTTCAAGGTAGTCTGACAGCGAACATGGAGACGTTCATTCATTTCAATAGTGAAAGCGGGTAGTACAATGAGAGATTTTGTCCTTCTCAACTTGGGTTAAGTCTGGAAAAACTATGGTGAAGGGTGGGTAGTTGTAGACCTCTCACTGATTATTATACATAGCAAGAATAATTTAAAGTTGTGTAACACTCAAACACAGCATTGAAGCATTTTGAGTTCTGTGCACTATAGGCAAAATTGCATTGACCTGAGTTTGTTGAATTGGACTAGAGATAATTTACCCCCCCCCACCCCCACCACCCCCACCTGGAATGCACTGTAGAAAGATGATAGACACAGCAGCAGTTGCTGCTTGGCTGGACTCCTGTTATTTTGCATACATGACATTCTCTGCTGATATATGTTCAGTCTGAAGCTGCACCACTCCTGGCAGAAGCTCAGACACAGTCTAGCAGATGTGCAGTCAGCTAATCATAATGACAGTCGCGTGCAACCCAGCATTAAATGCGCTGCTAAGAGGTTGCACACCTCAGTGAGGGGCCTAGCAATTTGTGCAAGGCTGGCCCTATTTACAGCTTAAAGTGGCAGGGGTGTATTTGGCTGCAGCAGGTACTGGAAGTGGCTGGGGAAGGGTTTCTGAGAAGGCAGAACAGTACAAATGGTGCAACAGAAGAAAGAGTGCGCTCCAAGGTTCTCTGATACAGCACTGGAGATGCTGGTGCAGGAGGTGGACAGGAAGAGAGAGGTCCCCTATCCACAAGGGACCAGGACATCCTCCAGACATACACTGAGATGGTTGTGGGAGCAGATAGCCAGGATTGTCAATGCTAGCAGTCTAGTTTGAAGAGTTGGATGCAGTGCAGGATTCACCATCCCACCCCTAGCACCTACACTTAACTACCAACAGTCTCCATTGAGCATAACTCATTTGTAAATTTCATAGCCTCACCTCATCCTCATGCACTTTGCACTGCTGCAAACCTCACACCTACAATACACTGCCAGCTATTCGATTGTGGCAGACACACCACCCAAAAAAATTGCACCACAATCACCGACACACTTCCTTCTCCCTTGCAGGACATGATGGCACATACCACAGAGAGCAATACCTAACCAGCAGAAGACAGGCAGCACGACATGTCCTCACCCCCATGGAGGAGATGGTGTTGTCCATCAATGGAGTAGAACAACTGAGCCCACAGCCAGTGGTGGCTGGACTGAAACATTAGAAGATGATGGTAAGTTCCTGACCTGCACTTCTTACCTTCCCCTCGCTCCCTCTTCTCACCCTTAACTTTCCAGATACTCAAGAAGTGCCACAGGGTCAAGCACTGATGAGAGAGTGTGAAATACAAGAGCAGCAGAACACTGGTGATGATGAAACACCGTCACTCACAGCCACCAGCTCAGATACTAGCACTGCACAAACTTCAGAGAGTGCAGAGAGGTGAGATCTGCAAGTGGTGAACCACTGGGCACGAGTGGCCTGCAGTCTTGTCAGCGGGAAGGTTCAGGAAGGTGCCAGTTCCCAAGAGCGTGGGGCCACATAGAAATTCTGCTGCAGGAGACTCAGATGAGGACCTAAATGGGGCAGTGTACAGAAAAAGGCTGGTGGGAGTGCACAATGAATGCTTGGTGCATTTAGTTGATTGCCAGAAAACCTGTTGTCATTGCCAAGGAGCGTGGAGGAGTTTGGCTCCAACTTGGAAAAGGAGCTTGCAAGAACACAAGAATTAGCGGCAGGGGGAGGCCATTCAGCCCCTCGATCCTGCCCCATCTTCAATAAGATCATGGCTAGTCTGATTGTGGCCTCAACTTCACTTTTCCGTCTGCCCCCCATGACCTTTGACTCCCTTATCAATCAAAAATCTATATAACTCAGCCTTGAATGTATTTAGTGACCCAGCTGCCACTGCTCTCTGAGGAAGAGAATTCCACACACTAATGACCCTCCGACGGAAATAATTTCTCTTCATCTCTGACTTAAGTGGGAGACCCCTAATTTTTAAACTGTGTCTCCTAATCCTAGAATCCCCACAAGGGGAAACATCCATCTTGTCAAATCCCCTCAGTATCTTATATGTTTCTATCAGGTCACCTCTCATTCTTCTAAACTCTAATAGGTACAGGCACAATCTGCTCAACTTCTCATCGTAAGCTAAACCCTTCATCCCAGGAATCAGTCAAGTAAACCTTCTCTGAACTGCTTCTAATGCAATTAAATATTTTCTTAAGTAAGGAGGCCAAAATTGTACACCACGCTTCAGATGTGGTCTCACCAAGGTCCTGTACAACTGTAACAAAACTTCCCTACTTTTATATTTGATTCCCCTTGCAATAAAAGCCAACATTCCCTTTGCCTTCCTAATTAATTGCTGGACCTCCATGCTAACTTTATTGTGAATTATGTACCAGGACATCCAGATCCCTCTGTACCGTAAAATACTCGAGTCTCTCTCCATTTGCAGTGCAAAGAAGTTCAATGCCATAGTCATCTGCCACTAGCAGCGGCATCCTTGCCCTGTTCTGAGGTTGCACGTCTGCCTGCAAGAGGTAGTAGATTTCAGTGAGCACCTTCTTTGTAGAATGGAATCATCATACACATTGTTCCCAAGGTAAGAGAAATCTCCCTGAAGACCCTAAGTGGATAAGGCCTTCTGCTAAGAGCCCTTCTTCCCCTCCCCATCTTCCCTCTGCGAACAGTCTGCCCTTTCTTTGCTGCCTCTGTTCCATCTACCTGTCGTACTACAACCCAAGGGGGATGGTAACCACTGCACCCATGATTGAGAGCAAGTGATCTGGCCAGAACCCCTGAAGTTGCAACCAAGACCTTCTGGACGTGCAGCACCATCCTTATCAACTTCACCAACTTTAAACAACTTTGCAAACCACCAAGTACTTCTACAAATTCAGACAGACCCAGCAGGAATGAATCATTAGCCAACCTGAGAGTAGTTGATGATCCCTTTAAGTAGCATTGGTGGGGGTCCTTTCTCCTGCTGAACGTCTGTCTGTGTTTGAGAGAGGGTGTTAGCTGGCACTGCGAGGTTGAAAATGGTAGTGCTGGCGTCAAGTCAGTGTTATGTGGCTGACTGACAACAATCTGCCTGCCCTGCATATTTCTAGTGCACGCCACTGACGCCCATGTTACTAACCTTCCTGCTCACTCCAGAAGTGTGCAAGAGCTCCTGACCCCATTTTGGAGCCAAACAACACCAATAATAATGAAACCACGGGCACCACTGGAGCAAAATTTTGTGGCCCTAATTTAATTAGTTTTGTACTCTATGCTTCAATTTATAAAACCCAAAATAGCCATTTAAAATCATTTTAGCACCCACTTTCTTAGGGAATTACATATTTGAACCCATTGATCTCTCCATTCAACACCGTTCAGCATCTTTTCATTACTTTTCCGACAATTGTTAAATAGTTCACCTACGTTATCAGTTTATCTGCCCTTTGAATCTCTCGTTACACCCAACTTCCACTTTTATCTTCAGTATTATTAACCCTAACTTTAGTTTCACTTTGCTCTCTATTCAATAATCAAAGACTATTCTTTGATGCTCCCTCTTTTTGCCATACAGAAAAATATTTATTTTATATTCTACCAGTGTAAAGTTAGAAGGCTTCCCAGTTCTGGTATGATAAGCTGTTCATTTATTTTTCTGTCCAGTTAATTTAGGCCATTCCCTTCTTATCTCCCTGAGCTTTGCCTCGTTTGAGCCTTGCACCTGCATCTTTGATTTAATTATGACAAAATCGTTTTCATTTTTAATATTACTGGGCCACGATTTTCAGTAAGGGGGTTAGGTGTGAAGCGAACTGCGAGAAATTCAAGGAAATTTCCCTGAATTATAGCTGTCACCAAGAAGACACAAGGGGAGATTTTCCTGGACTCAGGAATCTTTCTTCCAATTAAGTGATAAAATAATGGCTACCGCTTGTCTGCCTTGCACTTACCCACAGAGTTTCTATGGAGTTTTGTGCGGCAAATTGCTGTCAGTGGGACATCAAAATGGCACGGTGTCCCCCGCAGGGCATCTGATACCTTTAGAAACAGGGCAAGCAACAATGTCTCTTTCATCAATCAGATTGAAAAACTGTTAATGAGCGGTGTAGAGTCTGAATCAGGAAGTGTAAACTGGGACAGTGATTTCAATGTCAAGTTAGGTACAGAAACTGAAGCAGAGAGAAGGGAACAAAGGCTAGATCAAGAGAGAAAGAGTGTTAAAGAAGACAGAAAGAAAAAATTTTTTAAATTATTTTTTAGAATCTCCAACAATAATTAATCAACAAAGGAATGGGTGTCCACATTTGTATAAGTTAATTTTCAGTGCCAGAGAGATTATTTGGCAGTAATTGAGACTCACCACACTATTTAAAGTGTATCTGGACTGGAATTACTTGGCTTAACATTTTGTGGTGAGTTGTGTCTATTCTTGATGTCAGTACAGGATCGTCATAACACTCAATACATGAAAATGGGGAGCCAAACAGTGAGATGCCATTTTCAAACAGTTTATGGAACATTGGTGCCTTTCAGACAACAACATCTGGATGATCGCATTTAACTGTACCTGTGCACTCGAGATAAATTGCTGTCTGGTTTGAACATAAATGCCAGTAAGTGCTGATAGCCCCTCTGTTATTTTCACAACAAAATCTAGCCCATTATGTCAGTCCTTTATGAAATACAATATCCTAAGTGGTTCCTTTGTCACAAACTAATGGCTGATAATTCTAGTAGACTATTGGTTGATACTCAGATCCAGATAGGTGCAAATGCAGCATCTTTCTTTTTTTGTGAAAGCGAATGTACTTAAAATGAATTTGAGGCCCAGGTAGATATGGTGATGGTGTAGTGGTAATGTCACTGGAATAGTAATCCAGAGGCCCAGGCTAATGCTCTGGGGACATGGATTCAAATCCACTACAGCAGCTGGTGGAATTTAAATTCAATTAATAAATGTGGAATTGAAAGCTAGTCTAATGTTGACCATGAATCCATTGCCGATTGTCATTAAAACCCACCTGATTCCCTAATATCCTTCAGGGAAGGAAATCTGCTGGTCTGGCCTACATGTGGATCCAGACCCATAAAAATTTGGTTGAGTCTTAGATACTCTCTGCAATGCCCTAGCAAACAAAGTCTAAAAGGAATGAAACCAGACAGAGCACCTGAATGACCAAAAATAACAACAGCACACCCAGCCCTGATGACTCTGCAAAGTCCTCCTTACTAACATCTGGGGACTTATGCCAAAATTGGGAGAGCTGTCCCACAGACTAGGCAAGCAATAGCCTGATGTAGTCATATTCCCAGGATCATACCTTACAGGCAATGTCTCAGACATCACCATCGCCATACCTGGGTCTGTTCTGTTCCCATTACAGGACAGACCCACCAGAGGTGGTATACAGTCGGGAGGGAGTTGCTCTATTAGTCCTCAACAGCGACTCTGGACCCCATGAAGTCTCATGACATCCGGTCAAACATGGGAAAGGAAACCTCCTCCTGATTGCCAGCCCTCAGCTGATGAATCAGTGCTCCTCCATTTGAACACCACTTGGAGGAAACACTGAGGATGACAAGGGCACAGAATGTACTCTGGGTGGGGGACTTCAAGGTCCATCACCAAGAGTGGCTCGTTAACACCACTACAGACCGAGATGGCGAGTATTAAAGGACATAGTTGCTAGACGGCATCTGCGGCAGGTTGTGAGGGAGCCAACAAGAGGGAAAAACTATTTGACTTCATCCTCACTAATCTCAACCTGCTGGGATGGATCTGTCCATGAAATTATTAGTAGAAGAGACCATCGCACAGTCTTGTGGAGACAAAGTCCCATCTTCACATTAAAGATACCCTCCATGGTGTTGTGTAGCACTACCATCATGCTAAATGGGATAGATTTCGAACAGAAGTAGCAACTCAAAACTGCACATCCATGAGGCCCTGTGGGCTATCTGCAGTGGCAGAATTGTATACAACCACAATCTGTACCTCATGGCCCAGCATATCTACCATAACCATCAAGCCAGGTGATCAAAACTGGTTCAAAGAAGAGTGAGGAGGGCATGCCAGGAGCAGCAGCAAACTTAAAAATGATGTGTCAATGTGGTGAAGCCACAACTCAGGACTACATGCATGTCAAATAGCAGAAGCAGCAAGTGATAGACAGGGCTAAGCAATCACACAACCAACGGATCCAATCTAAGCTCTGCAGTCCTGCCACACCCAGTCGTGAATGGTGGTGGACAATTAAACAACTCACTGGAGGAGGAGGAGGCTCCTCAATTATGGGGGAGTCCAGCACATTAGTACAAAGGACAAGGCTGAAGCATTTGCAGCCATCTTTAGCCAGAAGTGCCCAGTGGATGATTTATCTTGATCACCTCTTGAGATCCCCAGCATCACAGATGCCAGTCTTTAGCCAATTCAACTCACTCCACATGATATCAAGAAACGGCTGAAGGCACTGCAAAGGCTATGGGTCCTGACAGTATTCTGGCAATAGTACTGGAGACTTATGCTCCAGAACTTGCCCCGCTCCTAGCCAAGTTGTTCCAGTACAACTACAACACTGGTATCTACCTGGCTATGTGGAAAATTGCCCTGGTATATCCTGTCCAGAAAAAGCAGGACAAATCCAACCCGGCCAATTATCATCCCATCAGTCTATTGATCATCAGCAAAGTGCTATCAAGTGGCATTTATTTATCAAAAACATGCTCACTGATGCTCATTTTGGGTTCTGCCAGGGCCACTCAGCTTCTGGCCTCATTTTAGCCTTGATCCAAACATGGACAAAAGAACTGAACTCAAGAGGTGAGGTGAGAGTGACTGCCCCAACATCAAGGTAGCATTTGACCGAGAGTGGCATCAAGGAGCTCGAGAAAAACTGAAGTCAATGGGAATCAGGGGGAAAACTCTCCAATGGTTGGAGTTATACCTAGCATAAAGAAAGAGGCTGGTGGTTTATGGAGGTCAATCCAGGGCATCACTGCAAGAGTTCCTCAGGGTGGTGCCCTAGGCCCAACCGTCTTCAGCTGTTTCATCAATGATCTTCTCTCCATCATAAGGCCGGAAGTAGGGGTGTCCGCACAATGTTCAGCACTATTTGCGACTCCTCAGATACTGAAGCAGTCCGTGTCCATATGCAGGAAGACCTGGTCAAGATTCAGGCTCAAACTGATGTTAGGACCGGGCTGGGAGGAGTGCACAAATTATCAAACCCCACTACTCCGCAGGCCGTACCATTTATTAAAATGTTTAATTATTAACACCGAAATGGCCAATTGTGTACCTATACTTCTAGTACCAAGAAGAAGAAAGACTCTGACTAGGCTTCTTTCGAAAACTCAGAATGAGTAATGTATTTTAAAATAAAATTTCAGTTAACAAGTTGCACGTACTGGTTAACACACAACTGTAATCAGGAAGTCTAGCTGTCTATCTCTTCCTAAAGAATTGCCCCAGCACGCACACAGACAAACAAAGGATAAACAGATAGAGTCCCTCTGCAGCGGTGGGCTTTGGAGGATGGACAAGAGAGAATCTAACCATCTCCCCATGACATTCAACGGCATTACTATCGCCGAATGAATGTGGGAAAGTGGGAGCTGCACCATTGGGACGATCGACACCTGAACCATGCTGGGAACAGTGTCCTGGTGAATCTTATAACTAGGGTGGTAGAGAGGGCTTTAAACTAAATAGTGAGAGGAAGGGGTCATGTGAGATGAGATATAGTAAAGGGAAACAACAAAGTAATAGAGAATGGCAGTAATTTGGGTAATAACTTCCAGAGTGTGACAGGAAGGGACAGAAAATACAATCGTAAGAGTGCTCCAACAGATGAAGCTGAAGATAGTGAAAAAAAACAGAGTTTAAGGCCCTATATCTGAATGCACATAGTATTTGTAACAAAAGGGATGAATTGTTAGCACTGATAGAGATAAATATGTATGACCTGATAGGCATTCAGAGACATGGCTGAAATGTGACCAAGGCTGGGACCTGAAGGTTGAAGGGTATTTGACATGTTAGAATGACTGGAAGCGAGGAAAAGGTGGTTGGGTAGCTCTGTCAATTAAGGATGGCATGAGTTCAGGACTGAGAGAAGACCTTAGCTTGAAAGAGCAAGATGTAGAATCAGTTTGGGTAGAGATAAGAAATGGGAAAGGTAAGAAGTCACTTGTGTGAGTAGTTTATAGGCCTCCAGCAGTCGTAACTTTGTAGGATACAGGAAGAAATAAACGGGGTGTGTAAGAAAGGTATTGTGATAATCATGAGTGACTTTAATCTACATGTAGATTGGGGAAATCAGATTGGCAAAGATAGCTTGGAAAATGAGTTCATAGAATGTTCTGGGACAATTTCTTAGAGCAGTACATTCTAGAGACTACCAAGGAGCCATCCTAGACCTGGTGGTGTGCAATGAGACAGAATTAATCTATAGCCTCATGGCAAAGGAGCCTCCAGGTGACAGTGATCACATCATGATGGAATTTTATGCTCAGTTTGGAATGGAGAAGTGTGGGTCCATGTCTAGTGTTTTAAATCTAAAGGTAACTATGGGAGTGCAAAGGCCGGGTTGGATGAGGTGAACTAGGAAACTAGGTTAAAAGGTAGCACAGAAGAGTTGCAGTGACAGCCTTTTAAGGAGATATTTAATAACGCTCAGCAAAGATTTATCCCAGTGAGAAAGAAAGGCTCTTTGAGAAGGATGCATCATCCATGGCTAAATAAGGAAATTAAGGATAGTATTAAATTGAAAGAAACACTGTACAAATCTGCAAAGATTAGTAGCAGGTCAGAGGATTGGACAGATTTTAAGAACCAGCAAAGAATGGCGAGAAAGATAATAAAGAGGCAGAAAGCAGAGTATGAGAGAAATCTAGCTAGTAATATAAAAGTTTCTTCAAGTATTTGAATAGGAAAAGAATAACTAAAGCTGGTGCTGGTTCTCTGGAGAGCGAGTCTGAGGAATTGATAATGGAAAACAAGGAAATGGCGGAGGTGTTGAACAGGTATTTTGTGTCTGTCTTCACGGTAGAGGGCTTAGAAAACCTCCCAAAGATACTTGAAAATCAAGAGGTGAAAGGAAGGGATGAACTTAATGCAATCACCATCACCAGGGAAAGGGTGCTAGAAAAACTATTAGACCGAAAGGCTGACAAGTCCCCAAGACCGAATGGCCTGTATCCTAGGGCCTTAAAAGAAGTTGGGTACAGATAGCAGATGCATTGGTTTTAAACTTCCAATATTCCTTAGATTCTGGAAAGATTGCAGTGGATTAGAAATTAGCTAATGTAACACCTTTATTCAAGGAAGGGGGGAAGCAGAAAGCAGGAAACTGTAGGCCAGTTAGCCTAACTTCTGTCCTAGAGAAAGTGCTAGAGTCCATGATTTCATCAGGCAGTGCTAGAACATATTATTAAGGAGGTTATAGCAGGATACTTAGATAATCACAATTTCATCAGGCAGAGCCAACATGGCTTTGTGAAGGGGAAATCGTGTTTAACTAATCTGTTAGAATTTTTTGACAAAGTAAGATTCAAGGTGGATAAAGGGGAACCTGTAGGTGTGGTGTACTTGGATTTCCAAAAGGCATTTGATAAGGTACCACATCAAAGGTTACTACACAAGATAAGAGAATAGGGAGTAGGGGGTAATACCAATCATTTATCCATGCTAACAGGAAGCAGAGAGTAGGGATAAATGGGTCTTTTTCAGATTGGCAAGCTGTAACTAGTGGAGTGCCACAGGGATCAGTGCTGGGTCCTCAACTATTTACAATCTATTTCAATGACTTGGATGAAGGGACCGAATGTATGGTAGCTAAATTTGCTGATGACACCAAGATAGGTAGGAGTGTAAGTTGTCAAGAGGAGGTAGAGAGCCTGCAAAGGGATATAGGCAGGTTAAGTGAGTTGGCAAAAATTTGACTGATGGCGTATAGTGTGGGTAAAATTCTTCACTTTGGCAGGAAGAATAGAAAAGCAGTATACCAGTTAAATGGAAAAAGTTTGAAGAACTTGGTAGTACAGAGGGACCTAGGTATCCTGGTACATGAATCACAAAAAGTTAGTATGCAGGTATAGCAAGTGATTAGGAAGGCAAATGGAATGTTGGTGTTTATTGCAAGAGGAATCAATATAAAAGTAGGGAAGTTTTACTACAGCTAAACAGGGCCTTGGTGAGACCACATCTGGAATACTGTGTGTATTATGAAAGTATAATAATTTTCATAATATTATTCTGGTCTATTGTCAAGTAGGTTTATGGGTGTGTGAGTGTAGATGGTTCTGTCTGGGTGATTTAATTACATTTGGAGTCAGGTAGACTGCAAGCTTGAAATTATCAAAAGAAGTTGGGTGTAGAAGTGAAATTGAAATGCTAATGAGTAAACATGGATGCTGTCTTAGCATATAAGGTGTGAAGGAAATTTGCATTTTTAGATAAGTGAAGGGGTTGTTTGAATTTCAAAGGGGTGTTAGGATGTTCACAACTAGCCAGAAAAGCGAGGCCAAACAGTGTGTTTATTTTTCCCAAAGGTTACTGACAATATTGGCAACATGAAAGATTTTATATTATGGGAAAAGTACATTTCAAAGCCATATGAAACAATGGAATTTACAGATTAAAGAGGGAGAAACGAATATAAAAGGAGAATGAAATGTTATGTTGGGGGTCGTGTAAGATCTCGCAGGAGAGTGTGAAACAGTGCTCAGGAAGCCTCCAGCCATTTATGCATAAGTCTGTTGAGTCTAGTAACTAAAGTTGGAGACAAGCTTTGGGATTCTATTATCAAGTGGGTACTGTGGTGACTTGCTAGCTTGCTTTTTAAATTTAAAATCTATTTTAGACTGTTGGCCTCAAGGGGTGTGTAACTTAGAGTCAGGTTAGTTAGAAATTTTAGGATTTGTTATAGTATTAACTAATTGTAGTCTTATGTACGTTCTTCAAATCCTATATTTTGTTCATAAATATTTTACTTCATTTTTAAAAGCTCTAAAGGTCTTACTGGACTCATTACTCCTGAATTCAGTGCACACAACTTCTTGTAATAAATACAAATTGCAAAATCATTGTGACAGTGTGGTCAAGTTTCCCTTGTGGATGTGGTCGGCCTGGCACATGTCATCTGCCACGTCATAACAGTGTGGATTTTGGTCTCCTTATTTTAAAACAAAAGATATAATTGCTTTAGAAAAAGAGAAGGTACAGTAGACACATTCCTGGAATGAATGGGTTGTCTTATGAAGAAAGGTTATGAACAGGTTGGGCCTATACCCACTGGAGTTTAGAAGAATGAGAGGTGATCTTATTGAAACATATGAGATTCTGAGGGGGCTTGATTGGGTGGATACCCAGAGGGTGTTTCCTCTTGTGGAGGGGGGAGACTAAACTAGGGGACATAATTTAAGAATAAGAGGTCTCCCTTTTAAGACTTTTTCTCCCAAAGGATCACTGGTGTATGGAATTCTCTTCCCAAGAAAGTAGTGGAGGCTGGGTCATTCAATTTATTCAAGGCAGAGTTAGACAGATTTTTGTTAGATAAGGGAGTCAAGGTTTATAGGGGGCGGATAGAAAAGTGGAGCTGAGATCACAACCAGATTAGCCATGACCTTATTGAATGGCGGAGCATGAATCCCTCATTGGCAACATCCTGGGGGTTACCATTGACCAGAAACTGGATTAGCCATATAAATACTGTGGCTACAAAAGCAGGTCAGAGGCTGGGAATTCTGCAGAGAGTAACTAACCTCCTGACTCCTCAAAACCTGTCCACCATCTTCAAGGCACATGTCAGGAGTATGATGGAATACCCTGCATTTGTCTGGATGAGTGCAGCTCCAACAACACTCAAGAAGACTGACACCGTCTGGGACAAAGCAGCCCATTGGCACCCCATCCACCAGCTTAAACATTCACTCCCTCCACCACCGATGTACAGTGGCAGCAGTGTGTACCATCTACAAGATGCACTGCAGAAACTCACCATGGCTCCTTCGACAGCGCCTTCCAAACCCACGACTTTTATCACCTAGATGGACAAGGGCAGCAGATGCATGGGAGCATCACCACTTGGAAGTTCCCCTCCAAGCCACTTACCATCCTGACTTGGAAATATATCGCTGTTCTTTCACTGTCGTTGGGTCAAAATCCTGGAACTCCCTCCCATATAGCACTGTGGGTGTACCCACACCGCATGGACTGCAGTGGTTCAAGGCGGCAGCTCACCACCACCTTCTCATTGGCAATTAGGGATGGGCAATAAATGCTGGCCTAGCCAGTGAAGCCCACATCCCATGAATGGGACAGCTACATGGCAGACTTCACTGTGAAGTGGAGTCACTGAAGATGAGTCTTCTCACATACTTAGGAAGGACTGCCTGGATCATTAAATGTGGGTCCTGGGTAGATAACGTGCGAGGAATAGTTACAGCTGCTTTTTGCTCCTCCAAAATTAGGTGTGTCATTGCAACCTTAAAATTAATTCCACACAATATGCCAAAAAATTCTAACTTTGCAAGCAACAATGCAATATGCTATTAACCTTTAAAGATTCAGCCCCTTCAAGCTAGGCCTTTCATACACTGTTGTGACCATTTTATTTACGCACACTGAGCTTCAGGAGTGGAACTGGTTGCTCAGTCCAACATGGGTGATCTTTAAATAACTTTGGTAGATTTATTGAAGCTTGTACTGACCAACGGAGCAGACATCAACAACTTGGGAATTTTCTTTACCACAATATGTGGCATATTGGCCTGCATGCAGCATGAGGAACGTCTTGTGACATCGGGCATAAAAGGCACACTGGTTTGATTATCATAAAATATTATAAAAAGAAAATAAATTGCTGCTGATTGGTTAATGCTGACTGTCAAATATGTCTGGACAAATGGGGAAGCAGACAAAAAGCGTTATCAATGCAGAATAGATAAATAGGGAAGCAGGAGGACCAGCTCAAATACTTATTGAAAATATTTTCAACCATCATTTTGCTTTGTTAGTTATCTAAGGAAATAGAACTAAAAATCATTTATAATAATTTCCAAAAAAAGTTCTTCAAAACATCAACTAAGTAGTCCATGTCTTAAGATTTATTGCTTTCCTGGAATTTGCTTCACTTAGTCTAGCTTTCCCACCAATACTTTTGGGCCTCTGCACATATGTGGCCTCAGCGGCAAGTGAAATGTTCACCATTGAGCAAGCTATTGCAAGTTATGATATAAAGTGCTCTGAAGGTATGACCACCATGGCTGGTTCCACACCTTTTGGCAGACCTGCCCAAATATTATTTTCAGAGAGACTTTGTATGTGCCCTCTAGCTTTGCTTCCTCCCTGCTTCTGTGTTTCAGCACCATTTGTGGCCAGTAATAGTGAGCAATGCATGGGATTCCTTCATGGATATATATTCCCCATATGTTCATAGAAGGGAGCTAGGGGTCATTGAATGTTATAGTTCATCAGGTTAGTTTTTTAGTGTATTTTAATGAAGGAGGCTTTAACTTCTTTATACAATGATTTCCAATACATTTCAAATCAATAACATTTAATTGAAAATATATAGGTCAGAGTAATAGATAAAGAATTAAGCCATTTCTTACTTTTTTTCTCACCTTTTTCAGCTTCTTGGTTTTAATTTCTACTTCTTGCTGGAGTGAGGTGTATGTGTCTCTTAGTTCCATGGTCTCTTCATCTTGTAGCAACATCTGCTGTTGCATTTCTCGCTCTCTTCGTTTCTATTTAAAGGAAAAAGTAGAATAACTGCTGGTAGATATTGCATATTTTCCATTTCTGTACAAAAGGTTATTTCACAGAATTCCATAAATTTTCACCTTACTGTAATTTTTCCCCTTTTTCTCAGCCTTTCATAGGCCTATTTTGAACGAAAAATAAATGATATACTGCTTGAAAAATGTTTCTGCTATTTAGTGCCCAGTTTGTCTTAGATTTCAGTGTGTGGTTTTTTTTTTAAAAGGCTTAATGATTTTCTTAAAATTTGGCAGGGCATTAACTCGTGTGTTATAATCAGTATACATAAGAACTTCAGAATTGTTAGAGAACTTCTATCGAGGATAAAATGTCAAGTTTGTCATAGTTTTCATACTATTCTAAATAGTGACATTTATTTTAGTTAAAAGAAGTTGTAGGATTTGCACCTCTACATATATAGAATAAAATTGCTAACTTGTTGAAAAGACCACCAAAGTAAACCCAATGCTTCCCTCTTCAAATGCACATGGTCCCAGAAATTATAAGCCCTTGTAGGAAGTCATGATGGTTCTTCTTGCCTTGTAAGAGTACTGAGGGAGTCAGGAAAGGTGAAGCCAGAGGCATTCTCTAAGTTCTCTTATCGATCTGCTCAAACTCTCTCTCATCTTCCTTCTCACTCTCCCATTCACACAAGCATACCACAGAACCATACTCCTGTTGTACATAGTATCTGCTACAACTGTAGCATCACATGAAGGCTATTTTATTTCTCGTCAATGCGATAGCATGAATCCCATGCCATTGGATGAGCGATTCTCTCTCTCTCTCTCTGGAGGACAGGGTCTCACTCTGCTTCATTCAGAGTCAGTTGGACTTTCAGACCAGTTTTGGTTCCCACCGTGTAAAGTGTGAATATATAATTCACCATTCTGGAGATATTGCAGATAATGTGCAGCTACAGAAGAGGTAACTTCATGCTTTAATGCCAGTGAATCTAAGGGGGACAAAACTTGACCCTCCCAAAAATAACAAAAATCTAGCACTAAAAAAAAAGGGAGGATATGAAAGTAAAAGAGATTCAAAAGAAAATCAGAGAAGAAAACCTTTGCCACTTTAAGTGCTCCTTTGTACATGGAGTTATATTGTTCAGGTCTCCATGGCTGAATATTACACCAGGCACTGCCTTTACTCAGCAGGCCACTAATCAATATACTTTCAAGAATCTATATATAATGACTGAACACAGGAGAATTCCAATAATTTATATGAACAGCATCTTGTGCACACTCTGCGCACCACTAATTGCCAAGGATATCGTAAAATGTCTTCATTATTCATGAAGGTAATAGAACAAAATGCTAAGATCATGCTTTAACATTACCAACCATAATGTCAATAAAAGAAACATTTACCTGCTCTGCAATCTCTTGCCTCTTCTGCTCCAGCATTTTTTGTTGTTCGTTGGTATGGTCCATGATGTTCTTGCCTCCAATGAGCAGCTTGCTTTCCATAGCCTGCAGAAAATAAAGAAGATCATCCATTTACAATACATCATAGAATCATTCAACTATCCTTTTGAAATTCCAATTCTAGGGTAACAAGAAATATTTAGAGCATTAAAGAATAAATAATCTCTTAGAAAAAACAGAGGTCCAGAGGTCCCAAGCATCACAGGTGCCAGTCTTCAGCCAATTCGATTGCCATTGATATCAAGAAATGGCTGACGGCACTGGATACTGCAAAGGCTATGAGCCTGACAATATTCCGGCAATTGTACTGAAGACTTGTGCTCCAGAATTTGCCATGCCCCTAGCCAAGCACGGCCAATTACCCCCCCCCAAATCTACTCTCCATCATCAGTAAAGTGATGGAAGGGATCATCAACAGTGCTATCAAGTGGCACTTGCTTAGCAACAACCTGCTCACTGACGTTCAGTTTGGGTTCCACCACAGTCACTCAGCTTCTGACCTCATGACAGTCTTGTTTCAAACATGGACAAAAGAGCTCAACTCCAGAGGTGAGGTGAGAGTGACTGCCCTTGACATCAAGGCAGTATTTGACTGAGTGTGGTATCAAGGAGCCCTAGCAAAACTAGAGTCAATGGGAATCAGGGGGAAAGCTCTCCACTGGTTGGCGTCAAACTAGCACAAAGGAAGGTCATTGTGGTTGCTGGAGGTCAATCAACTCAGTTCCAGGACATCACTGCAGGAGTTCCTCAGAGTAGTGCCCTAGGCCCAGCCATCTTAAGCTGCTTCTTCAGTGACCTTCCTTCCATCATAAGGTCAGAAGTGGGGATGTTCGCTGATGATTGCACAATGTTCAGCACCATTCGCGACTCCTCAGATACTGAAGCAGTTCATGTCCAAATGCAGCAGATCTGGGCAATATCGAAGCTTGGGCTGACAAGTGGCAAGTAACATTCTGGCCACACAATTGCTGGGCAATGACCATCTCCAACAAGAGAGAATCTAACCATCGCCCCTTGACATTCAATGGCATTACCATCTCTGAATCCCCCACTATCAACATCCTAGGGGGTTACCATTGACCAGAAACTGAATTGGACTAGCCATATAAATACTGTGGCTGCAAGAGCAGGTCAGAAGCTAGGAATCCTGCAGTGAGTAACTCACCTCCTGACTCCCCAAAGCCTGTCCACCATCTACAAGGCACAAGTCAGGAGTGTAATGGAATACTCTCTGCTTTCCTGGATGAGTGCAGCTCCAACAACATTCAAGAAGCTTGAAACCATCCAAGATAAAGCAGCCCATTTGATTGGCACCCCTCCACAAACATTCACTCCCTCCACTACTGACGAACAGTGGCAGCAGTGTGTACCATCTAGAAGATGCACTGTAGAAACTCACCAAGGCTTCTTAGGCAGCACCTTCCAAACCCAAGATTACCACCAACCTGAAGGGCAAGGGCAGCAGACAGAATCACAGAATTTTAATGGCACAGAAGTAGGCCATTCGGCCCATTGTGTCCGCATCAGCTCTCCAAATGAGCATTATGACCTAGTGCCATTGCCCTGCCTTTTTCCTATACCCCTGTACATTGTTCGAATAGAAGCAATCATCTAATGCCCTCTTGAACGCCTCAATTGAACCTGCCTTCACCACACTTCCAGGCAGTGCATTCCCGATCCAAACCGCTCGTGCAAAATAGTCTTTTCTCACGTCACATTTGCTTCTTTTACAAATCACTTTAAAGAACTGTGCCCTCTCATTCTTGATCCTTTTGAGTGGGAACAGCTTCTCCCTCTCTACTCTGACCAGCCCCTTTATAATTTTGAACATTTCTATCAAATCTCCTCTTAGTTTTCTTCTCTCCAAGGAGAACAGTCCCAACCTCTCCAACCTATTTTGTAACTGAAGTTTCTCATCCCAAGAACCATTCTTGTAAACCTCTTCTGCACTCTCTCCAATGTGTTCACATCCTTCCTATAATGTGGCACCCAGAACTGTACACAATATTCCAGCTGAGGTCTTATATAAATTCAGCGTAACCTCCCCGCTCTTGTACTCTATGCCCCTATTAATAAAGCCCAGGATATTATATGCTTTACTATCTGCTCCACCTGTCCTGCCACCTTCAATGATCTACGCACACATACACCCAGATCTTTCTGTTTCTGTACCCCCTTCAAATTTCTCCCCTTATTTTATATTGTCTGTCCATGTTCTTCCTACCAAAATGCATCACCTCACACTTCTCCACGTTGAACTTCATCTGTCACCTATCTGCCCACTCCACCAACTTGTCTATGTCCTTCTGAAGTTCCACACTGTCCTTCTCACAGTTTACAACACTCCCAAGCTTCACATCAACCTCAAACTTTGAAATTGTCCCCTGCACACCAAGATCTAGATCATTATTATATATCAGGAAAAGCAAGGGTCCCAATACGGACCCCTGGGGAACTCCACTACAAACCTTCCTCCAGTTTGAAAAATATCCATTGACCATTACTCTCTGCTTCCTATTTTTCAGCCAATTTTGTAATCCATCTTGCTACTGTCCCTCTTATTCCATGAGCAATAACTTTTCCCACACGCCTGTTGTGTGGCACTGTATCGAATGCCTTTTGAAAGTCCACATCAACAACATTACCCTCATTGACCTTTCTGTTACCTCTTCAAAAAACTTCTGCAAGTTAGTTAGACATGATTTCCCCTTTAGGAATCCATGCTGGCTCTTCCTTATCAACCCATAATTTTCCATGTGACTACTAATGCTGTCTAGAACAATTATTTCTAGAATCTTGCCTACGACTGAAGTTAGACTGGTCTGTAATTGCTGGGCTTATCTTTACAACCTTTTTTGAACAAGGGCATTATGTTTGCAATTCTCCAGTCCTCTCCTCTGACACTTTTAGTCTAGGGAAGGCTGAAAAATTATGGCCAGTGCCCCTGCAATTTCTACTCTCGCTTCCTTCAATATCCTTGGATGCATCTCGTCTGGCCCTGGTGCCTTGTCAACTTTAAGAACCGACACTTCCTCCTTATCAATTTTGAACCTTCTACTGACAGAGTTTCCTCATCTGTCACCATTGCCTGGGTAGTATCTACCTCCTTGGCAAAGACAGATGCAAAGTATTCATTTAATACCTCAGCCATGGTCCCTTCGTCCATGGGTAAATTCCCTTTTAGGTCCTGAATTGGCCCTACTTCTCCTTTTACCACCATTTATATGCCTATTTATATGACACATGGGAACACCACCGTCTGGAAGTTCCCCTCCAAGAGGCTCACCATCCTGACTTGGAAATATATCGCCTTTTCTTCACTGTCACTCGGTCAAAATCCTGGAACTCCTTCCTTAACAGCACTGTGGGTGTACCTGCACCACATGCAGCGGTTCAAGAAGGCAGCTCACCACCACCTTCTCAAGGGCAATTAGGGATGGGCAATAAATGCTGGCCCAGCCAGCGAAGCCCACATCCCATCAATGAATAGAAAAAGGCTTCCAGGTCTGTAATTACTCTGATAATAGAATGATACCAGGAATCAGCTCCACTGCAATGGTTGACATGTTGTCTCCAAGGAAAAGAGGTCGTAGGTTTCTCGATGCCTGCTTGTGACAATAGAACAAGGCTTCTGAAGTAGTCAAAGAATTACTAATTTAATCCATTAATTGGGAGATTGATCCAACTTGGCTGGCCACAGCTTCAGTTACAGGTACCAATTGACCATCAACACGACTAAAGCAGGTGCTAAGGGAAACATTCTTCTCCAAATAGCAACAATACAGTCACATTGAATCTTTTAACCTGGTGGCTGCGGTCATTCTTTTTGGTGGCCGACTGGTGGAACATCCTGGTCAGTTGCCCAGATTACAGCAAAGTGGCGGCTTTGATTCTGAGGCCCTGGCTTTATTACAGTTTGACCAGTGAGCTGCTCACACCAAGGGAGCAACCCATTGCAGCTTGCTGGCTGGCTGGGACACAGGCAGAGGCCTGCAGGTAGATTTTGGGGGTGGCAGGTAGTGGGTGTGCGACAAGGGCAGGCTGGCACTGTACTATAGTACTTTCATGGAGACAGAGTAAGCACTTTGGCTCCTTCCAGCTTCTCAAGTTGGTAAAAGCCGGAAAATATTCATGATGGCTAGTGCACTCTCGAATATTCACCTACCTTAGATTCATACGCTATTGCTACAGGGGGAATGCCACAGTGTGCGCTGCTAAACAACAACTTCTACGCTGCACAGAGTAGATAGAGGTTGTCTTATAGGAAGAGGTTGGCCATGATAATGACTGGACATCTTCACGGGGAAATCTGTCAGATCCACATGTCAACTGCTGTCACTTCCTCATCCATTACATCATGGCAAGTGGCAGCAGAGAGACATCCACTTAAAAAGAAAGAGTCATCCGGGTATTCGCTCGGTGAGGCACTGATTATTGGAAGTGAAAGAGATGAAGAGTATCACAAGGATACCTCAACTCTGACACTGACATGTTCATAGTTTGATTGGGAATGATCTAGGACAGAAAATGGAGGAAATAGGTCAGAGAGGTTAGTCATGTCCCTTGGTCCTATTTATGAAGTGCATCACACTCCTGAGAAGTCTTTGATGGGACTGGTGCTTTTAAAAGGAGGAGAATCCGACTGGAATTTCTCAGTTGTTGGTTAAACATATTTCACTTCTTTTACAGCCCCAAATCTACTTCAAAACAGAGAGTAGTTCAGAGGATTATTGAAACTGAAAGTATTCCCATAACCATTGCTAGAAACTAAACCCGCAAGGATTTTAAAGGGAAATTAATTATATATGAAAAAGAAAACATTCAAAGGGTATAGGGAAGGGGCAGGGGACTGCTATTACATAAAGGACCAGCATAAGGGCCTGTTTATGTGGCTTAAATTCCATAAAATTATTGAGGAAAGAGCAGGAAATAGGATGAGAGTTAGGAGCTCTAGCTGATCAGCTGGGACAGGCATATGTGATGCACTAAATGGCCCCTTTCTGTTCGATGATCTGTACAATACTGTGAGTATGTGACTGTGGTAGTACATTTGGTGCTCTTTTGGCAGCAGTACCATTGCTGCTGGCTCATGTGACTATGGCCCTACAAATTGTTCACAGGAAATGTTGGAGGGAATCAGTAGCGCTCTTTGATGGCAGAGTATCTAATCAAGCCATACTTGGAATAATTTATACATATGAGATCAACTGCTCAAAGTATTACTCACCCTGCATCTGCGACTTTACGTTCATGTCATTAACCATTGCTAGACGAGCTAAAAGAGGGATTTTGCTTTTTTTGATTTCCCTCCTGCATTGAATGTCCACGTTGGATTTCTTTCTGAATGCTAAGCTTTATTTCTTGAATAAATGAAATAAAACCAGCACAGAGTAAAAGTCTATAACAATACATTTTTTTCTCAATGCTCCCTCCAATTACAAGTATAAGTGAAATTGTAACTGCGCGGCAATAAACTACTGCATTCATTTTACACCCTCATGATTTGTCCGGAAGATAACTGTGTTTTTCAAATTTTGAAAGAGGTTCAAAATAGGTAGTTAAAAAAAGTCAAAACTTAATGATTGTATTTCTCTTAAAGTGGTAGTGATTTTCGTATAACAAGAAACAACGCCACACAGCATTTCACCTCAAATAAACGCCTTTTTGAACATCAATCACTTCTGAGAGTACTATTTTTTTAGGTAAACCAGCTCAGCACCCAATTTGGACCCAGCAGGTACCACACAGAAAATGAGTTGAACTGTTATTGGTGATATGAGCCCATGATACCAGGGGAACATCCTGTTCTTTCAGTAATGCCCTGGGATTTTAAATATTCACTTGAACAGTTAGACATGGCCTGGTTCAATGCCTCAATCTAAAGGCGATGCCTCCAACAATGCAGCGTTCCCTCATTATTATAATGAAGTAACAGCCTAGGTTATATGTACAAGTGACTATGCAGAGTGAACCCTTCTGATTCAGAGGCATTCTAGTTGATCCAAGATGACACTCAAGTAATAAAAAAAAATCACAATGGAGGGGTTAATTTGCTTTGTATTGTACGCTGGTAATTGTGCAAATGTGGGGTGCCAAATGGCCTCTTTCTGTGCTTTGGGCCTGAATTTTTCAGGCGGCGGGTGGGCTTGGGGAGAGCGGGTGGGGGTGGTCATGGAGATGATCGCCGCCCACGATCGGCTCCATGTCGCCGTTTTACACGGGCGGGCCATTTAAGGCCCGCCCAGCGTAAGACACGAGCCGTGGCGCTGAGCGCTACCTGTGCGAGCGGGGGGAGGAGGGATGGTCGGGGCCAGCGTTCTTTTGCGCATGTGCGGGAAAGAGCCCTTCAATCTCCCCGAGGCACAGAGCTGCCTCAGGGAGATTGAAACGGTTTTCAAATAATTAAATGGCTCTAAAGTTTATTTAAACATGTCCTCACATGTGACACAGTCACGTGAGAGGGGACATATTTTTATATTTCATAAAAGATTCCCGCTCGTGGATGAGGTTTCCTAAAAAACGTGAAGGCCGCTTGGCCTTTTCGCCTGCCCGCCAACCTTAAGGTTGGATGGGCAGCGTCAACAGTTTCATTTAATTAATTCCTTAATGGCCTAAATAGTCCGTTTAAATATCGGCCGACTCCACCGAATGAAACATGCCCGACATCATCCCGCGTCATTTTACGCGTCGGTGTGTCGGGCCCATCCTTGACTTAAAAACACTGACCATGACTTTCATGACGCTGTGAATATGTGACTGTGTTAGTGCTCTCAGTGCTCTTCCAGTAGCAGTGCCACAGACAGTAGGCGGCTTATATGACTATGGACCTCCAGGCAATAATTTGCCATTAAATCTTAATAATTAACTTTTGCACATGTACCATACTCCTGGGAGTACCTACACCAAGTTGCCATTATTGCCTACCTTATTTATTAACCACTTGTTAAGCAGCAATTCATATGAAAATGTATTCAGGGTTTACTTCCCTAAGATATGTTAATTTCTCCCACCTGAATGCAGTACAGCATTCGAAAGATGAAGAGAACGAACGAAGGAAAGCTCCTGCCACATTGCTGACTGCTTCCAGGTTGCTGCTCATTCACACCTTAATTGCTCCTGGGTGACTTAGGACTGATGATTACTTTTCAGCTTCAGTGCAGAAAGCTTCCAAGGGGAGGCACGTACTGCAGTATTATCTTTCCGGGTGATGTAAATGATTTCTTTGGGTGTGAAAGGATTCAGATGTTTTTCACAAGCTCAGCTCGAGGCTTTACTGGCAAAATATGGGGCTGATTCAAATTGTGCTACCACCATGCTCCCATCAAAAAATGTGCTGGTAGCGAGGCAGATATCACAGAAATAAAACTTTGCCTGGTCTTCCTGTACACTGCAATTTTGATGGGGGCCAGAATTAGATGTCCAATAAGGCGAGCTTAATTGGTACATTCAGATCAGGATGTTATGAGGTATTTAGGATGCCAAGGCAATTCTGGTCTGTCACTGGATCAAGAGATCACTCAAAGCCACTTTAAAAAGGTTAAAAATTTCCTCAATGAATTACTCGATATTGGCCCATCTTCCTCGCTCCAGTAATATTGTTCCGTCCATTGCCGATCCCTCTACCCCTCCCAGCATCAGCACTCCCCACCCCACCCACACCCAATTTATCTAAGCTGACTCTGCTTTGTGGAGGGTGTAAAGATTTTCCACCCCCCACCCCCATCCCCCCCCTTGCTATCAGCTCACCAATTTTATTGGAATAAGACCACAACATCAGGAGGCCAGGGCAATGTCCCCGCCCACTTGATGCCCATCTAATTTGAAAATTGGCTCTATGCTGCAATGAGTTACATCATGTACATTTCTTCATCTACCAGGCCGATGCTGTTTCGCGGGCAACTAGGCCGTCCTGCTTGTTCTGCACCACCAAGTACAAAGCTGCTGTGAGTCTTTTCTCACAAAGTACTGTCAGTCTACTTAAAGAGCGATTAAGTTCTCCTGGACAATGACAGAAAGTGAACGTAACCTCAGAATATTTTCCTCACCTTTACTTTGATGGCAGCTCTTCTGTCCGCAGCCAATACACAGGCCCGTCAAAGCCAAATGAGAGTTCAACATGAGCTTATTTGGCCCCCACTGATTTCTTTCTGTTTTGGGTTTAAGGGTGAGGATCAGCATTTCGAACTGGGAAGGAGGCTGCTCACTGCTGGTCTTAAATTTGGCAGCTGAACCATTTGGCTACAAACCCACTGTGCCATTCCAGACTGAAGACAATCAGCTTGTCAACATTGCTGTATTTTGACAACTTCAGGGTCCAATTGTTGATACAAAGAAGCCTATGATGTTTGGGTGTCAACGTTTCAATACTTCCATTTTTGAGTTCAGAAACACTTGATTAATGTACCAGCAAAGCACTGTTAAGAGAGGCTGGGAAAAGGAAAAGTGGTTTACGCCTACGTACACTCATTATTGGTCATTCTCAAAGAGGAGACTGTTCAACTTTTTTTTTTTGACCACAAATGAGATTTTCTGCTCCTCTGATTTCACATCATTCGCTGTGCATTTTCAACATGGCCTATCAGCATGCCTCTGCAATACCCCTAGCACCCTAAATTCAACTTTAAAAATGATGTGGCCTCAGTCTGGCTGTTAGTTGCTTCCAATTAGACCCTCTTGCACCTGCTCTATGTATCTGAGTTCTCTTGGTTTCACACTTCATTTGCCAAGATTCCTCTCCCCTATATCTCCAAGGCTCCCCATCACCTTACTCTTGTGGCTGCCAAGGCTAAGAATAGCCATGTACACTTAAGGCTCCCTTCTGGCGAAGCTTCAGGAGAGTAGTCATGGAGACGGATGTCGGAGGAGTCATGGTGGTGGTCTGCTTGACTAATATCAAGCAAAGTGCTGGGGGAGAGTTTTCTCCCCGTCGTGCGGGCTGGGCGGGAGTGGGCGTGGGCAGGGGCGCAGCCGATTGCCACCTGCGATTGGCTGCGTGCCGCCATTTTACGTGGCCGGGCTAATTAAGGACTGCCCAGTGTGACGCGCACCTGGAAGCGCTCAGCGCTACCTGTCCGGGCGGGGGGGGGGGTGGGGGGTGAGGAGGAGGAGTCGGGGCCTGCGCTCTTTCGTGCATGTGCGCAAAAGAGCGCAGAAACCTCCCTGAGGCACAGAGCTGCCTCAGGGAGATTAATTTCATTATGACAAATGGAAAAAAAAGAATTTAAAAAATTACTCAGGCGTGTTCCCTCATGTGATAGTGTCACATGAGCTGAGACATGTTTATGTATTTCAATAAAAAATTTTAATTTAATTTATAAAGCCTTCATGAAACCTCATCCCGCTCGTGGATGAGGTTTCATGAGAAATGCGAAGGCCGCCTGGGCTCTTCGCCTGCCCCCCCACCGACCTTAAGGTTGGACGGGCAGCCCAGACAATCAATTCAATTAGTGGGTAAATGGCCTTAATAGGCCTTCGACAGTTCGGCGGGCGCAGAGCCAACTCTGGTGCGCGCCTGCTGAACTGAAGATCGGAATGATGCGCAGTGACTTCCGGACGCACGCCCGACATTACCGTGCATCATTTTAAGCGTCGGTGTGCGGGGCCCACCCCCGCACGCCAACCGGAAGATTCTGCCCTGAGCTGCCCGATGCCACTGTAGGCCCAGAGTTCAAATTTTAATCATGGGTCTGAATTTTATGGCCACCCCTGCTACCAGCATATCTGGAGGTGAGGAAGCACATAAAATTGAATGGGTGGCCCGCCCACTGCCTTCCTGCCCACCCCGAGCTATTCCCCATAATACAGTGAGTGGGGTAAGGCATCAGCCAGCTTGCTCACCCTCAGGCCTACTGAGGCCCTTAACTGGCCATTTAATGACCAGTTGAGGTCCTGTTTCTGTCTCCACCGCAATAATATGTGTGGCTGGGGAAGGCAGAATGAAGGAGGTCAGCCCAATTTTCCACCAACCTGGACTAAAAGGTGGGAAGGAAGGGAGGGTATCTCCTTTGGGGGGGGGGGGGGGGGGGGGGTGCCCTGTGCCCCACGAGGCCCTTGGCCTCCAGAACCTGACCCGCCCGACCCCTGCCCCGCTCCCTTAGGGTCACAAATCCCTCCCCGACCATAACCCCCACACTCACCTTTTCACCTGGCACTCATGTTCCTTCTCCTCGGGATTTCTTGTAGTGCCAGCAGCGGGTCACCAATGAGTTCTGGCGCTGCTGACCAGTTTGATTGGCCAGCAGCTCTGGGGGGGGCTGGATTTCCCTTCCCTGAGGGATGGAAGTCCCACTCTCAGTTTGGTGAGGCTGCCCCCAGCATATTATCATTGGGGATCAGCCTTTTTTTAAAAAACTTTTGTCAGCTTAAGACTGACTTGACTATTGGGGGGTGGGGGTGCGCAATATGCCTCACCACCACCTACCCCACCCCACCCACCCCAGTAAAATTCACCCCATGGTCACAATTCTGCATCTCCAGCTGATGGCCTTTTTTTTCTCTAAGTCCAGGCTTTTTTTAGTGAGTATTTTGAAGGAATTGGCCCCATCACAAAGCGAAACCTTCCACTTATAAACACATGCTACAGTTTAAAAAAAACCTCGTAAAGAGTTTCACGGGGAAAGTGAGAAAGGTTAGCATGATGACTGATTTCTACGCAGACTTAGTTTTATGGGCAGTGTCCTAACTAAATATTGACAACTGTTAACCTTGCATTTACCACTAAAATAAAAACCGAAGGCAATGAAGTGATGCTTGGTGCTCAATGCAAAGTGGTACTGCGATTCAGATCTTCCAGAGAACCCAGCACACAGGAGAGTACGATGACCTCTCTAATAGCATTCCCAGTGTCATGAATATTGGATGAGATTTGCTGTTCCTTTGTGCAGCCCTTCTGTTTATTAATAGAGTGGAGGGCGTAGATGCTGCCCTAGATGTAACAAAGCAATTCATGGGAGTTAGACTCTGAAACAGATGCCATTAGTTTTTCATCTCAGTTATTCCTGCAGCCCACTGGTCTGAGTTACTATTAAATAATAGGTGATTGAATGGATCCACGACGGTTATTGCAAAATGATTAGTTTAAAATAAGTAGGACATCACGAAATCGAAAACGTTAGCAACCTTTTCCATGGGACCTTTTCGGAATTTCACCCAAAGCTCCACGTTTAAAAGCTGCCGATGCCAACTCCTAACACCTGGATCCAACGCAGTCTGCTGCAGACTGAAAATAAATTTCTCGGGATTGTCACTGCTGGTGAAAGCAGGGACACAAGCATGCTGTCAGAATGATTTTCAATGCGCACTGCCACTTGTTAAGAAATTTATCGACGCAGTTGATCTCTCGTGGCAACGCAAAGGGGGAAATAAAAACCAAGTGTAGTCTTGAGGTGAAGTGGGGTTAGAGGGGAAGCTATTAATCAAACGGGACGCAGCAATGTAATTCAGCGACACATTTTAAAGTCCAACATTTTGCCTTTCTTTCACATAACATTATCAGAGGGGGAATGGAAAAAGCTTCGGCAATTTCGAAAGCAAAAAAGAGAGTTGGAGTTGGTTGAACTGTAGTTGAGGAGCTGAGAGATGAAAAATTGGGACACTATTGCACCACAAGTTGTGCAAGGTTGTATCAGCAGGAGTACAAGTTTACATTAGCAGTTGTGGATATAGGAATTTATAACAGAATTGTGCACGGATGTAAGATTTTTAATGGGTTACTAGTTGATCTTTCATGTCGTTTCGTGAAGTGTAGTTTTCAATTTAAGTGGATTTAGAGAATAAAGGATAATTTAGCCAAGGTATGTAGGCATTACCATTTTAAAAAAAACACTAGTCAGTCGATCTCTTATTGATTGAGACACACAGGGAGCTGAATGTTGTGGCAGGCACGGGACCAGGATGTTGGGGTGATAAGGTGGGGTCTTGAGCCCGCACTTGGCATCAAGGCACCCACCAGTGCAACCTTTGAAGAGTCACCTCCTAATTTGTCACCTCCACGCTTGCCATTCCATTGTGTTCCTGAGGCGGGAGGCCCAATCAGAGGGCCCACATCAGAGAAGGGCCAACAATGCCTCTACAGGAGTGATTTTGGCCACAGCAGCAGCCTCTCATCCCAGCAACTCCTTCATTGAGTCATGGAGACTCTGGCTCCAATAGGTCCCTGGCGAGCTGCCCTTGACTTTGGGAAACGGCGCCTGAGTAGGGCCTAAATTGGCCTAATTGGCTGCCCACCTCCAGGGAGCCGGCTGCCAGTTTTGTTCCAGCCCGCTCCTGGGAAATTCCCTTGGCGGCGGGAAGGTATTGGGGAGCTACTTATTTTCCTAGCTTCTCCCACCTTTGAAATCTGCCTCCACGGCACTAGAAAAATTCAGTCCAGGGAGTCAACATTAAAATTTAGTTTTTAGATAAAATGTGATGAGGGCAGAGGCAAGTGAACTACAACATACAGGCCTAACTCAGGACCTATTTTGAAGTAATATATTCTGTTTTTATTTTTACATTTCCATTACCACAATTATAAAGAAAACTCTTCATGT
The DNA here is from genome assembly GCF_964194155.1 of Cetorhinus maximus. Lineage (NCBI taxonomy): Eukaryota > Metazoa > Chordata > Chondrichthyes > Lamniformes > Cetorhinidae > Cetorhinus > Cetorhinus maximus. Next base: position 6,367,441 of record NC_135883.1, on the reverse strand, counting down.
AAACACAGTGTGCCCATTTGAACCTAGTCAAGGACTCGGGTGAGCCTGCCAACATTAATCAATCTCATCATCATTGCCGAGTGGCCAGTCCTTAAAAAAATTCTACCAACTTTAGATTGACCATATCCAGGGCTTGTCGTCTCTCAATGTTTCTTGAACTAATTATATGCCTCGGACTGGGAGTATAGAACCATAGGACACAGTTTAGTCATTAACAAGCCTTAAATGCGAACTGAAATTAGGAGTTAACTTTTTTCACGTATGCAAGACTCCCAACAGAGCCAGTTGATTCCGTATCAATTAATTCCTTCAAAAAAAAACCGGGAACAAAAATCTGGAAGTTAGTTTAAAGTTATTATAAACATAGTTGATCAAATATTCATTGGTCAAGGTGATTCCTGTATTTGTTGGAGTCAGGTTGGGGATGGAGCAAGTGGCTGTCTCAACAATAATTAATTTCCTTGGCTTGAGTTTACATGTCACCCAGAGCATATTATGGCTCATTTTCAAAAGCTTTGTGCTCTCTTTTTTTTTAAGTAAATGCTTCAGGTGTTTTGTAATCCTTTCACAGACTGTACACATATTCTGACTGTCAGTGAACTTCAATCAAGCGAGAAACAGAAGATGTGAAGGACAGGCTGGCAATGGCTGTGTAAACCACACCAATTATGGTGCTTGGTCGTTGATCTCCATGATTTTAATTGGGATAAGCTTCAGTCCTAAGCTGATGACTCTCAGCAAGTGCAGCAATGAGGTCACTGCCTGATCAGCGAGTGAGAAAAAGGAATCCCCTGTGATTGCTCTCCAGTGTGACTATACTTAAATAGATGAAAACTTGGACACCAGGGGCAGAGTTTTCTGCCTGTCGGGCGGGCGGGCCCGACCCAATCTCTGGCGGGCGGGGAGCTGATCCCCGCCGGAGAAGCGGGCCCCAATGCCATTTTACATGGGCGGGCCAATTAAGGCCCACCCAGCGTGATGTCCGGCAGAAAGCACTATGCGCTCCCTGTGCAGGAGTGGGGAGGGGGGGGGGGTGGCAGGATTCCCCAAAAGCGAGAGTGCGCTCTTTCACACATGCGCACGAAAGAGCGCACATCTCCCTGAGGCTAAGTGCTGCCTCAGGGAGATCGCTGACAATTTGAACAATATTAAACATAGAAAAACAAAATTCCCTAACATGTCTTCCTCATGTGACAATGCCACATGAGATGGGACATGTTCACAATTTACGTAATAACTTTATTAAGCTTTTTAAAACCCTGCATGAAACCTCATCCCGCCGCTGGATGAGGTTTCATGTTTTTTCTATTCCCCGCCGGGGCTCCTGGCTTGTCCGCCAACCTTAAGGTTGGACGGGCAGGTCCTTTAATTGTATAATTGATCCTGTCAATGGCCTCAATTGGCCATTGACAGGTAGGTGGGCCCGCAGCTGATTTTGCTGCGCCCCCGCCTTCCTGAAAATTTAAATGGGGCGGGATGACGTCGGGGGTTCCGCCCGACACTATCCCGCGTCATTTTACATTTGGGTGAGCAGGCTCCGCCCCCTGCTCGCCGACGGCAAAATTCTGCCCCAGGGAAGGATGTGGTCAGGTTTAGCTCTGATGGGCTTTGCAGTTAAGAAATTGAGCAATACTCACAATGAAGGCTCACACAAGAAGGATGGCTGCTTATTTCATTTCAGGTTAACGTCACTTAAACATTAAGTTTGTTCCAAAGTTCACAGCTTGTTGTTTTAATGACAGCGTTAGCCTGTTCATTTGAAGCTTTGTTTTATGCAAATTAGCCACTCTTGAAATAGCAGCGAGAATAATTTGATCTGGATATACTAAGATTTCATAGAATCATGTTGCAGTGTAATTTCCAGGCTTGGCTGTGGACTGCTACAGCACAAGATATTAATTGTCAGAAGAAATATAAATCCAAATAAATAAATCCAAAGCAAAAGCATAACAGAAGGTATCATTTCATCAAATTTCATCTGTCGGATGTTTCATGCTCTGGCCTTAATTAGACATGTCACTGAATTGACTGGTAGTCTGAACTGCTTAATTAGATATCTCAATGGAAGAAATGCTTAGTAGGAGGGAAAAAGAACAGATGCCAAGACATATTGCCTGGAATGGGAGACTTTGTGATTCATAATATTCTAATTCTTATAGAAAATATACAGACTGACAACTTCACCACGTCAAATGGCATCTCACCAGCATTCTTTAACAAGGATAAAAGCCCCAAAACACACCCTCAAGCACTGTGGGTGAGAGTTAGACAACCATTCTAAAGATATGCTCTGCGAATGTCTCATCAGTCATCTGAGAGTTACTCTTTATTCTGTGTGGCTGAAGGATCCTGAGAATATTAGTAGAGGATAAAAGGGACAATTTGCCAGCCAGGTTAGTAACGAGAGCTCAAGAATATAATCGGAAACTTATTGCCATAAATTCAAAGCCCAATGGTAAAAAATAAAATCAATGTAATTTCAGTGTCTGTGGTGTCTTTTACTATGGTGCAGGATTTTCTGTGCCCATGACTAGCCACATTGTAAGGGTTCTAAAATAAAGTGCTTAGAATGTCATGAAAAATAGGGGTCAGAGTGCACTTTTCTCTGAACTGGTCTGCACTGATATGCAGTTTCCCTAACAGTTCAGCAACAAAAGAATGACAACAGGATCGGCAGATAAGCGCTGTTGGCTTTGTGCAGAACTGACACACGGTCTGGAAACCCAAATAGGTAGCAATGGCCCTCAATTTATTGTTGAAATTAATGTTAACAATGTGTGATTTATTTCAAAAAGCAAGAACTAAATGTGTTGAAATAACAATCAGTCAGTTAGTGTGGAATCAACAAGCAAACTGGTGTTTGGGGCTGTGCTCTTATTACCTTGTCCTTTTGTGCGGCTCTCAATGCCTTGGCTTTTTGGACATTTTGTTTTGCTAATTTCTTTAACCTCTCTTTCTACTGCTCGATGTAAAGATTATTTCAGTCGACATTCACTTAAATAGATTACAAGTCATTGTACGGATAGTTCCTTTCCGGAAAAACTCAGCAGGTCTGGCAGCATCGGCGGAGGAGAGCACAATTGACGAGGACCTGAAACGTCAACTGTGCTCTCCTCCACCGATGCTGCCAGACCTGCTGAGTTTTTCCAGCTATTTCTGTTTCTGTTTTTGTTTTGGATTTCCAGCATCCGCAGTTTTTTTGCTTTTAGTTCCTTTCTGGTTTGGTTTCTTCTGAAAATGTTTGCAGAGGTTTGGGGAAAGGCAGTGGAGTGCGATGAGGTTAGTTGCTCTTGCAGAGAGCTGGCACAATGGGCTGAATGGCTTTCATCTGTGCCGTAACCATTCTACAACTCAGAGTCTATTTTCTTTCCCATTCCTTTATTTTTTACTTTAAAAAAAAATTAATACTTTATTTTAAAAAATTAACAGCAATCATAATAAGTAACTGTACAAACAAAGCTCACAGTATAGCAATAATTCAATACACTTACATTTGGAAGAGAAAGAAAGGCAGAGAAGTAGGAGGAAGAAGACGAAAAAAGGAAAGAGAATTAAACCCCTCCCCAGCCCCCTAAAAAATAAATAATAAGAAAATCAACAACAAATCACAGATCAGGTGTAGTTTCACCCCATACAATACATACAACCTAATTAGGGTCAGTTATATGAAAGTAGAGATTCCTCAAAGTAATCTAAGGAAGGTTGCCAAGCTACATCAAATCCATGGAGCCTCTTGTAGAGCACTTTATTTTCTCAAGTTTAAGATCCTGCATAAGATCTTGTATCCAATTAGTTAAAGGAGATGGGGCAGACTGTTTCCAATGTAATAGAATAATACCTCTAGCCAATAATGTTGAAAAGGCGAGTGCATCAGTCTGAATTTTGATCAGAGAGATGCCACTTGGTTCCACTCCAATGGGTGCGGTAATAGCAGAAGGTTCAATGTTGCTATTGAAAATATGAGAGAGTGATCTAAAGATTTTTCTGTAAAACAAAGCCAATTTAGGACACGACCAGCACAATATGAATCAGAGAAGTTGGAGCAGGATGACAATTATCACAGGCTGGATCAAAATCATTTCATCTTGGATAGATGGATATGGTGTAAGATTTTAAATTGCAGCAACCCATGCACAGATTCGTCCCAGATTTGCACTAAGTTTGGTGGTGGGCGGGTAAAATGATGTTTTACTGCAATGGTGGCTTTTCATGCCATATCGTTCCAAACCCGCCGCATCAGTTATGCATTTCCTGGGAAACACACTGGGCAGAACTTTCTGCCTGTCGGGGTTGGGGAGGGTGGGGGGCGGGGGTTGGGTGGGAGCGGGCAAGGGCCCGATCGGCGCTCCTGATCGGGTTCGCGCCGCTATTTTATGTAGGCTGGCCGATTAAAGTCCGCCTAGGGTGACGTGCACCCGGGAGCGCAGAGCACTCCGTGCGGGCTGGGTGGGGGGTGGGGGAGTTGCCTGAGTTGGGAGTTGCCTGAGTTGGGAGTTGCCTGAGTTGGGAGTGTGCTCTGTCGTGCATGTGCGCGCGAAAGAGAGTAGAAATCTGTGTGTCCCAGGGAGATCAGTTTTAAGTTTTACCAGTTCAATAAGGTGGTGAGAAAATTTTGATGACATGTCCTCTCATGTGGAACTGTCACATGAGCTGGGGCATGTGCATTAATTTCAATAAAAGTTTTCGTCAAAATTTAAAATCCTTCATGAAACCTCCTCCCGCCCGTGGATGAGGCTCCATGAAAAATGCGAAGGCCGCCTGGGCTCTTCACCTACCCCGCCCCCCCCGCCAACCTTAAGGTTGGACAGGCAGTTCCGTTAATTATTTTAATTGAGTGTTAAATGGCCTTTGACAGCTCGGTGGGTGTGCAGCCGACTCGGGTGCATGCCCGCCAAACCGAAAGCCTGAATGATGCTTGGCGACGTCGGGAAACACGACCGATGTCACCCTGTGTCATTTTATGCCTCGTCGAGCAGGCCCCGCCCCTGCACCTGCTCGCCAAGCGGAAGATTCAGCCCCATGTTTCAACCCGCCACGCCATCACCTCGCCGCTTCATCACGAAGGGTGCCATATTTAAAGTCCAGAGGCATGCACACATCAGCGTTCCCAGCCCAGGACTACTGCAGGGAAGATGTCCACGAAAGGCAATAAGACTGCGGCCCCCAGGTTTAGTGACCTGGGCCCCATAGAGACCCACCGCAATGTCCTCTACCCCAGCTCTGGCCACAGGATGGGCAGCAGCATGACCAACCAGACTTGGAAGGCGGTGGCAGTGGTGATCAGTGCCAATGCTGCACAGAAGAAGTTGGCTATCCAATGCAGATAAAGGATGAATGATCTCATCTGTCCAGCCAGGGTATGGTAACCATCTCATCACTCTAAACTCACACACACTCAAGCCCATCACACATCCACTGGCATCGGACTCACTGCCAGCTCAAGGGACAACATCACCCATTCTCACACACACACACCCTCACATACCCATCTGGCCTCATCTCCTCTGCAGACTGCCTCCTCAACCCTCACCATCTTGAGGCCACTTGCACAGATCAACATGTGCCCCCACACACACACCCTGGGATACCCCCCTTCCCCAGTACAGTGCAGCCTCTTCCCTTGTCTGAGGCCATTTCTCCCCCTTCCCCAAGCAAGCCCTTGCCCTGCAGCCATTGAAAAGCCACCCACATATGGCTGATCTGGTAGGTAGAGACCTGCCATAAGCCCTCCTAAAAGTGATGTGATGCTGTCTGTGAAGCCTGGCACTGATGACTGCGAGTGCTGACCGAAGCAAGGTAGGCAAATAAACCTTGAAGTCCCAAGCAAAGTGCAGCCTGCCAGGTGCTCGCGGCTTACGTGCTGTTGTGAAACACATCGGCGTGTTTTCCCACTGATGTTTGAAGATGATCCAGTGTGGGGTGAATGATTCCAGCGGGACAGCCTAATAATGTGGTTCCCGATGTCCAATGGTGGGAAACACGGCCCGCCATTGGTGGGATGAGCAACGAGCGCAAACTGGTTTCACGCCACCGAACATGCTCGACATCGGTGGGCACGGAAAATCCCGGCCCATGTCTTGCATCATCGGATGAGGAATGTACACAAGAGAGAATAGATTTCTAGTTATTTTCCGATAAGTCTGAGTCAAAATCTTGATCCCAAAGACTTTTTAAGGTAGAAAGCGAAGGGCAGAGTAGTGAAAAAATTAGAGAATACAATTTGTAAATGAAATCCCTCCTAAATTTAATAAATTTAACATAATATCTATCGGTGATTTAGGGGGTAATAAAGGAAACTGGGCAATTTTCTTTGGGCGCAAAATCTCTGATTTGCAAATAGTGAAAGAAGTGTGTGTGACAGACCTTCCAAGAGAGAGTGTGTCAAAAGAAGCAAAAGCATCATCAATGTATAGGTTAGCAAGGGTTTTGATGCTTCTCATGTGCCAGACTTGAAAGGCAGAATCTCCTAATGAAGGCGGAAATAAATGATTTGCATCAATAGGGCTGCGTAAAGAGAGAGATTGCAGCCCAAAGTGTGTTCTGAACTGGGTCCGAATCTTAAGTGACTGTCCAACGATAGGGTTGGAAGAAAAGTGACTGGTTGAGAAGGGAATGGAAGAGCACACCAGAGCAGGCAGAGGTGTGGAATGACAGGAGGCTGCCTTCAATTGCACCCACGCTAAACTAGCCAAATCTGAATGAAGCCAAATAGAAATATTACGGATATTCGCAGACTAATACTAAAACTGAAAATTTGGCAATGCCAAACCACCTAAATGCTTGGGACTTTGTAGAAAAGCTTTACAAATTCTGAGCGTTTTCTCATTCCAAATAAAGAAAGAAATTAATTGGTCTATTGCAACAACAAAAAAAAACGATTGTGAATAAACAATGGAATGCACTGAAGTAAGTATAGAAATTTTGGCAAAATATTAATCGTTACAGAATTTATACGACCAACTAAAGAAAGGGGTAAACTAGACCAACATGTTAAATCCTGCTTCGTACATTCCAACAAAAGGTCAAAGTTGAGCTTAAAAAGGTCTCCAAGGGATCGAGTGACTAAAATTACCAAATATTTAAAACTGTTTACCGAGACCTTAAAAGGGAGGGGAGAAAGATGATAACTCTTTGCAATAAAGTTAATAGGAAAAATGTCACTCTTTTGATTCCATTATTGCTCTTGTTTATTTTCCTTTTATCCATTTGTGTGATAACTCTGCTCATCAATGGAAATGCTAATCTTCCCCATTCATAGCAGAGACTCAACTAAACCACATTCTGATTTGCTGCCACAATTTTCATGGGGCAAAGCCTTGCATAAAACATTGAAAATATATGTTTTTTCTCTATGGTTAACAGTGTAATTTATCCGCTTAGTTACTGCTCTACAAGACCAAAATTTGCACTATTCTATGCTTTTTTTTCTCTTCCTCATTGAGACTTGTCCTCATTAATTAATGCGTTGTTTTGAGAGCTTTTGTAAGTCTAAAAGGTACATATCCTTGTACAGCAAATGTCTTTCCTCAGATGGTAGCAATTGGAGGAATTGGGGTGGAGTTTGGAGACTTGAGGCACTAAAAATAAGAGGGAGGATCAAATTGAGGCAATGTTTACCACAAATAACTCAATTCTCAAGAGTACAAAGAACAAGAAAATGAATGGAAAATCTGACCTGATTAACCCTGATATCACATAAAAGGAAAAAGAAAGTCTGGCATTTATATTACATCTTCGCAACTTCATGATGTACTTTAAAATCAAAGTGTTTTTGAACTGCAGTCACTTGTTGTAATTTAAATGTAGCAGCCAATTTGCACAGAGCAAGCTCCCCCAAAGAGTAATGTCATCATGACTAGAAAATCTCTTTTTTTGGATGTTGTTGGTTGAGGACTAATTATTTGCCAGGACACTGGGGAAACCTCCCCTGTAAAGTAGAGCATGAGGCCTGGCCAGTGATGCCCACATCCCGTGATCGAATATAAAAAAATTGAATTTATGAACTTAGCAACTCGTGCAGTCGAGTTCAGTATTAATGATACCATCTATGCCCACATAGATTGTGTGGCCATGGGATCTCCTCGAGGTCCAGTGCTCACTAACATTTTCATTGGTTTCCACAAGAAATTCATTTTTAACTGAATGACTCCTAACCTCTGACTCCATGTATATTTCCGATAGGTAGACAATATGTTCGCAATCTTTGAATCTGCAGCAGTGTGTAAGGATTTCCTTAAACATCTTAATCCGCTCCATCCTGCACTCATTCACTTTTGAGAGTGAACAGTCTAGTGAGTTCCCTTTCCTCGATATGCTAGTTGGGAAATCTGTTGATGATTCTCCACTGCTATCTATAGCAAGCGTACCTTCACCAGTCAATACACACGTTGGGATTCGTATAACTCCACATGATATAAGCATGGTTTTACCAGCAATCTTGGAAACAGGGCTCTAGCCAATTTGCTCACTTTGCAAGCTTGAGGAATAATTGGAGCATATCAAAGATATCCTGCAGGACAATGACTATCATGATCAAATCATTTATCTCTGTGTATTGCACAAACGGGCCAAAGGCCACCACTTTCAGACCCGAAAAGTGCCCATCTACCTCAGATTATCCTGGAAAGGCAAAGTATCTCAAAAATGTAAACAACAGGTTAAGCAAGCCGTTTTATGTTGCCATGATGCAGTGGCTATGTGAGTACTATTTACCACTAACGGGCTGCTGCAATTAGTCCAAAAAGATGTTTTGCCTACCACACAACTTAGCAACATTGCGTATGAATTCCAGTGCAATGCCAGGTATGTAAGCGGTAAGTCCCAACGACTGACTGATTGTACGTAATAGGCAGAGTACAGGCCATACTCAACCAGCCCACTCTTGCAAAACCCAAAACAAAATGTCTACTGTTAGATGTGATTCAGTGATTGGGCAGCACTTGCTGATCAATCCTGAGTGCACAAATAGCTACACGAACAACCAATTTAAGATAATTAGTCAAGCTGGTAATATGGCTCATATACACTTGCTAGAAGTGACATGCATTCATACGCAGGGACTCCTTCTCTGCAAACAAAAGGAATATATTCAAGTTTTTCCCCTTTTTTGAATTACCTTGGAGTTTGGGGAGCCTATAGTTTCCTGTTACTTTCTCAATGGCAATGCCTTGACCAATCAGAGTTGACTTGCCAACCAATCAGCACCCTTTACTCCTTTAGTATATATTGTGTTTGTTTGAAATTTGATATCCTTGTGTTTGTCCTGATGAGTGCAAGATAAAGCTTCAGCAACATGTCTTTCTTTTCAGCAATATTCAAGAAGTGTTAAGAAAAGTATTGCTGAAACTGAAAGGAAGAATCTATAAGACAATTGTGAGACTGGCCTTGTTGTATCGTGCAGAAACTTGGGCAACATCGTGAAGGGAGGGGCAAGGACTGGATACTAATGAGATGCTGATCCTGAGATGGATGTGTGATGTAATAGAAAGGACAAAATCAGGAATGAGCACATCAGGGGGTCAAAGAAGATTGTGGGAGCATTGAAGAAAGTAGTTGAGCAGATTGAAATGGTCTGGTCATCTGTTGTGGAGAGTGAGAGGAGATGTGTTGAGGTAAAAGATGGAGATGAGACTGCCAGGAAGAAGGAGAAAAGGAAGGCCTAAGACCAGATGGAAATATGCAGTGGTGAGCGACTTAAATGCAGCAAGATTGGAAGAGGAACGTGTGACTAACAGGAGATGAAGGAAGATGATCAAGTACCATTGCAGCGACCCCAAATAATATGGGAGAAGCCAAAAGAAGTGGTGGCTGTCCACTTATTTGCATGACTAAAGTTATTTAACATGAGATCTAATAATAGGTAACTTAGCTACACAATATAAGTTGTTTTATGTCACTATCCATGCCTAGTACAATATTTAAATCCATAGAAGGATATTTTAAATTCTGTGTAGGTACTTGAATAAACTGATTTAAAAATTCAATGATCATTGCTGTTAGAAGTCAGGTAGCCAGGCAGTGAAGGATAGAACTGAAACCTAATCTTTCAAGGCCTAGAAGCTTTTATTTATAGAAATACATATTACATGTCATGCACCTCCAAACCACCCACCACAGTTTCAGCCTGCTCCTATGTATACATCTCTTTTGATCCAAAAAGAAGATTGCCAATAACTAAGAGCTAAATGCCCCGAAGGGACCACTGATATACTGTAACAAAAAAAAACATCTTTTAAAAAAAAAACTTAGCTAAGCAGAAGTGACAGTTCCAGGGGTGACAAGATACTCCCAGTCCTCCCTGCTCCTACCTATATAGCATAGGGGGATCCCCAGTTAATGCCCACGTGAATACAATTGAACACCCAATTCCTATACAATTAACAGTTTTAAAATATTATAAAGACATACAACCTGCCCAATGAAAATATATTTACATAGAATGATATAACAGAGTATGAAGCCTTTTAACCCACTGTGCCTGTGCCAGCTCTTTGAAAGAGTTATCCAATTAATCCTAAACCCCTGCTCTTTCCATATAGCCCAACAAATTTTCACCTTCAAATATTAATCTAATTCTGTGGTGTACCCCATTTCCACATTAAAATGGTAGAGGAATAGCTGAGGGAAGATCTGACAGTAAGATGTCATAGTGAAGGAAAGCAATTGCTTGCTATTACTCCTATTAGTGGTGCTGTATTAGTTATAAGTTCCAGTAAAGGCTGCCAGAGAATTTCCAAACCTGGTTGTGAAGAACACTTTGGTAAAGCCTGTTTATTGCTCACTTTAACAACCCACACCTCATCCTGGATGATTCCTCTTTATATACACATTGGAGTATGATTAACTAATCAATACCAGACACCTGTTCACCTAATTACTTTCAACTAGAGGGTATTGAACATCCATCAGCAGAGGCGGAGTGGTATTGTTGCTGGACTAGTAATCTAGAGGCCCAGGGTAATGCTCTGGGGAACCCGGGTTTGAATCCAGCCACGGCACATGGTGGAATTTGAATTCAATAAAAAATCTGGAATTAAAAGTCTAATGTTGATTGCTGTAAAAACCCATGTGGTTCACTAATGTCCTTTAGGTAAGGAAATCTGCTGTCCTTACCTGGTCTGGCCTACATGTGACTCCAGACCCACAGCAATGTGGTTGACTCTGAAATGCCCTCTGAACAAGGGCAATTAGGGATGAGCAATAAATGCTGGCCTAGCCAGCAACACCCGCATCCCACTGAATGAATAAAAAGAAAGAGAACCTATTAAATACTAACGTAGGCAAATGAGCTCTGCAGGAAACTTTACATCAATTCCTGTCAGTTAAATCTACTCTTAAATGGGTGCAAATGTTAATGTAATTTCTGCCTGAATGTGATTGCAACATTCGGCCACAATGCCACTGGTGCAAATTCCGTAATTTCTATATCCTGACAAGTGGATTTTGATGAAGAATTGTCGTTGCACTGCGTTGCTGTTTAGTTAACTTGCGTAGCTCATTGGAAGGAGACTTTTAAATGCTTTTAATTGGATGACTGAAATACTGAATATACTGGTAATGTGAAGCCGAATTGCTATCTGCTCTTTTCGAAACAAGGTTAGCAAACAAAAAGAAAATGCTGGGAACGTATAGATTGGTAAGCACCTGTGAAGACAAAAGGCAAGATAATGTTTTGGATGTAACCTGCCATCAAAATTTCAATATCAGTGCACAATAAAGGCTCTACTTCAGGGGGTTGTCTCTGCAACTGAGTGGGTTAATTCTTTTGAGTTATCAACAGTCACAGATTGCAACTCTTTTGAGTACAAGCACAGCTCTTGGTTTCCGGGAGTGGGACATGAACCCACAACCCTCTGATTCAAAGGCGAGGGTGCTATGAACTGAGCCACAGCTGACACCTCATAAATGTAATTGGAAACTCTTTCGAGTTACCAACAGTCACAGATTGCAACTTCTTTCGAGTACAATCACAGTTCTTGGTTTTTCCAGGAGTGGGACATGAACCCACAACCCTCTGATTCAAAGGCGAGGGTGCTATGAACTGAGCCACAGCTGACACCTCCTGAGTGGGTTAATATGGAGCAAGAAGCACTTTGCACTTAATGAGGGTTTACACTCTACTGGTGTCCACAAACTCTGCATTTATACCAATGATCAATGGCTATTAGCTATTCACTAAACATCATGTGGTGTATCACATGCATCGTTGATTTTCTCAGTTTGTTTTCTCATTAGCGCATTTTGCAAAGTTAGAAATTTGAACAATTTTACAAGGTAAACACAGTACATAATAGGGAACATCCAGTAAGGTAAAAATGGAAGTCACAGCTTGCTCAGATGTCACTGAATAAACAGATTAGGATCGGAAGAAGGGAACCTGTATTACATACAGTCACAGAAAGCTTCTTTTACTTCCAATCCCAATTTGTTCTGCATAAGGTTTCTGGAAAATCGACATAGCAACTGAACCAGCACTTGAGAAGTTTTGGTCGGTACATGATAAGTAACTGAAGGAAAGTTCAGGACAGTAGCAGGAATGCCCTTACCCCTGACTAAAATCTAGAACTGCCATAAAACACTACGGGTTGAGTGTCAGAATCACGTTTTAGTCTTAGAAAAAATGATGCTGTTTAGTTTGTTGGTTCCTTGTCAAAAGGGACAGCCTTGGTGATTGGCTCAGAATGAAATTAAAAAAACCCTGTACATTCAACTTTGATGAGCAAACTTTGTCAGGCGAATAGCAAAAGACATATTTTCATACTGTACTTATACCGCAGTTCAAACACTGGAGTTTTTAATTAAAGATAACCATTCAATAACAGCAGAACAAATCAGAAATCTGACTGCTTTTAAAATTTCTCGAAATATCTGTGGGTGATACTCACAAAATGATTGGTGACCTATTCATAACCATTTCACATGCTCATTAAATCTACTATAAAAGGTGGGATGGGAGGAGGAATCAAGAAAAAAAATCATAGTCTGTGACGAATTGAAGGTGAGAGGTTAAGTGTGGGAAAGGATCAAAACATCTTCTTAAAGTAGCAGCAATTTGGTTAGCCATGTTCTGTGGTAAAACGGCACATGAACAAAGATCAATCTTGGAACAGCACGCAAACTGACTTCCCTTGAATGTAACCCCTGCCCAATGACACAAAAATATTTGTACCAATGTATAAGATTCTCAACATTAGAAGAAACCACTGCCTTTGATACAATAATGGAACTATTCAACTGGGATTTGCTCAGAGCTTTTTTATGTTACTATTCTTGGATGGATACGTGATGAATTGAAGATGAGAGATTAGGTGTGGGTGAGGATCATAGCACCATCTTGAAGTGGCAGCATTTGGTTAACCATGTTCTGTGGTTAAAACAGCTATTACAAAAATTGAAACTTGCTTCCATTTTGCACCATATCATGATTTTTCTTAATTCATTCACAGGATGTGGGCTTCGCTGGCTGGGCCAGCATTTATTGCCCATCCCTATATGCCCTTGAGAAGGTGGTGGTGAGCCGCCTTCATGAATCGCTGCAGTCCATAGCGCTGTTAGGGAGGGAGTTCCATGATTTTGATCCAGCGATAGTGAAGGAACGGCAATATATTTCCCAGTCAGGATGGTGAGTGGCTTGGATGGGAACTTCTAGGTGGTGGTTGTTCCCATCTATCTGCTGCCCTTGTCCTTCTAGATGGTAGCTGTTGTGGATTTGGAAGGTGCTGTGGAAGGAGCCTTGGTGAGTTCTGAAAATGTCTCAGAAACATATCAAAGCATTTCAAATACAATGAAATACGTTGAAGTACTGTTGCTGTTATTGTGCAAACAAATGTACATTGGCCTGAATTTTGAGTTCCGAGGTCAGGCATGTGCCCGACCCGAATACACGTAAAATTGTGCGAAAAGACATTGGGCGTGCATCCCAATGTCATTACGCACACATATGCAATATTCAGGCTGGCGGGCACACGCGGAAGTCGAAGCAGCACTCACTGACAATTAAAGAGCCAATTAAGGCCATTAAAAAGCCTATTGACCATGATTTTACATTGCCCCAGCGATTTTTAGCTTGTCACACGGGCAAAACGGGTGGGCGGAGTTCACGTTTTAATCATTTCATCATTCGCGGGCAGGGTAAAAGGCCCCCAGGGCAGCAGCAATTTCTCTGTCCTTTGCTGTGTGAGTATAGAGCTGTCCCAGAGTTTCTTGGCATCTCGTTTGATTGTCAAGTCTGCCTTTCAGCATCTCAGGTCTTCATCTTCCCTGAAAAGGTTGTTGCAGCACAGAGCTCCTTCATTTTCAAGGCTCTGCTCCCCTGCCTCCCATCTAATGGGGATAGTGTATTCCGCCGATGGAACCTCCTCTGAAGAGGAGGAGAGGGGCAGGAGGGAGAGGAGGCCAAGTGGGCGCAGGCAGCATCCCAGGGTCAGACCTTTAAGAGGAGGTGGCCAGGCTCACTTGGTGCAGGGCCAGCAGGGAGGCCAAAGCAGGAGGGCACGCCGAAGATGTCACTACTCAGTGTCTCGAGTGTTCAGGCAGCGCTCCAACTACCTCCAGATGTCCGAGGTCTAGTGCCGCCTCTCCAGGGACACAGTGACAGCAATATGTCACATGATAGGTTCAGAAATCGCCTCCAACTGCGCGGGTGGACACCCCATGCCGGTGGCTTTGAAGGTCACAGTGACCCTCAGCTTCTCTGCCTCAGGCTCTTTTCAGGGCTCGGTGGGGGATGTGTGCGGTGTTTCTTAATCATCTGCACACAGTTGTGTCAAGCTCGTTACTGATGATATCTTTAGACACGTCCACACGTTCATCCAGTTCCGGACAGACAGGATGAGCCAGGCGGAGAGAACATGAGGCTTCACTGTGATGGCTGAGTTCCCACACACTCACACAGCCATCAAGGCACCAGCAGGTGAGCCTGGAGTTTTCGTAAACAGAAGGGGTTCCACTCAATGAATGTTCAAATCGTCTGTGACCACAGGACACCGATTCTCCAAGTTTGTGTCCGTTACCCTGGGAGCTCAGACGATGCTTACGTCTTGCAGCATTCACAGGTACCAAGGCTGTTCATGGCTCCTGCATGAGTGGATGGATGGCCCCTGGGTGACGAGGGCTATCCCTTGAAGAGGTGGCTGAAGACCCCTCTTTGTTACCCAAGAACTGAGGCTGAGGAGAGTTACAACAGGAGTCATGCCTCCACAAGGGCAGTGGTGGAGAGGACCATTGGGCTGCTGAAGATGTGCTTCAGATGCCTGGCCCGATCAGGATGAGTATCGCAGTATCTTCCAGAGTGTGTCTCCCTCATAGTCGCCGCGTGCTGCACTCTACACAACCTGGCTCTGGCAAGGGGAGTCTCCAGTGGAGGTTGAGGAAAGCGAGGCAGCTCCACAGGCCATGGAGGATGACTCAAGTGATGGCTCAGAGGAAGAGCCTGGGGAGGTGCAGGGTGAGGACCTCGAGGCAGAGGACAGGAACCCTCATGGAGGCCGGGACACCAGGGATGCTTTGATCCAGCGACCTTTCTGCTGGGCATCCAATGTATCGATGCCTCGACAAGCCAAAGGCACTGTCTCCTTTGCTAACAATCAATAAACGAGAACCCAACCCAGTACGCCAGCTCCACACAACACCATACTTTTACAAGCCTGGGCTGCATCTGGCAGCTATTCAAACCATCCAGCAAACTCAGCCCATTTAAGTCACATAAATGTTTATGTTACTTCACATGAACAAAGAACAAAGTGTCCATCCCTAAACCAAAAGTCAAAATAATTAATGCAAAAAATGTCACCCATGACACACACCTGCTGGGCTCAAGGTGCCTTCAACTTACGTCTGTGGGAGCTGTGTCTCGGTGCCCGCGCACTCTCCCTCCCCACCTCGCTGACAGTGGTGTTGGAGGCAGTCGCTGACTCTGCTGTCCTGGTGACCCTGATGACCTTGGCGATTGTCCTCTAGCCGCCTGACCCTGAGCAGGCTCCACCTGGGAGGGTGCATCCAGCCCCATAGCTGGGCACGACATCATCAGATGCAGCGGCCACTGGCAGAGGGGCGGAGGAGCTGGTGCCCATGTCCAGAGCGCCCTGAGAGAAGCCCATAGAGACAACAGGTAGCTCGTCTGCCAGTGTGAGGTGTGTTTGCACCTCCCTGCTCACCATCGATGGATGGGGACCTAGCAGTGAGACTAGGTGCCTCATCCACCTCTCATACTGGCAGTGACCTCCTGAGGTCATTGTCTGTGTGAGGGCTTGCAGGTCCGAATGCCAGGAACCCCTGAGTCTGCTCCTGACACTGCCTCTCCATGAGGGCCGCTGCTCTCTCAATGGAGGAGGCTGTACGCTCGGTGTTAAGTGTGAACGAAGAACTCTTGCTCCACATGGGCTCCTCCATGACAGAGATCGTGGCGCGCAGACCCTCATGGATCTCAGCCAGTTCTCCCCACCCACCCTGCTGGACATCCAGCATCTGTCATCTGATGGGCCACTCCAGAGACTCGTCATCTGCCTCGGACTCAGCTTGGTCCTGGTCTCCAGCTGTGCTCCGACCGTCAGCTCCCTGGGACCTCTCTGCCCCTGACAGCTCCTCATACGAGTGTGATGTGCCCTCACCGCTGTGAATTACCCTCAGAGCCGAATACCTAATGTCCACTGAGGTGTGAGTATCTGCGCTGGTGCCTGGTTCAGAGAGATGGTGTGATGTTGGTGCAGGTGTGATGTCTGAGCTCAATGGGGGGTCCTCGGGGTCGCTGGTGGCTCCTGTGGATGGTGCAGCTGCGGGAGGAAGGCAAAAGATCAGTACATTCAATCATCATAGTCACTCTGCATGCTGGGCGGGCTGAGGAGACAGTGGAGACCTGCTGCATGGCACCATTTCCATTGGAGCTTCAATGGGCTCTCTGGCTCCGACAGTTCAGTTCCTGATGAGAGGAGCCCGTTATGGTTCCAGTACCCATCGCACACACATCTGTCACCTGCACTCTTCATCCGAGACCCCGCCTCACCGTGACCGGAGGAGTGAGCTGGCCGGAGGCGTTCCAGATCCAGTGCATCGCTCCTGCTTAGTGAGGAAGCACAGATTTGGCTCCTCCACCTGTTCTGCGGCGCTCCGCAGCGTTACGACTCCTCCCGACAGGGAAAAATGGCGAATTGGCAAACACAGGCTTAGAGCCCTAAACATTCGAGAAATGGGCACCCAACTAAAGTTCTCCGCACAGGTCCATGTCATTCCTACACTTACTCTTGCTGACCGCAGCGTATCATTGAACCTTTTGCAGCACGGAAGCCACGCCCAGTACTCCAGGCCGTGCCACTGACCTGGGTGGCGACCTCTGTCCAGGCCTTCTTGGTCAGGTAGTGCAGCATTGTCTTGCCGTGCCTGAGAATTAAGATATGCCGCCTGGCGCTGACCTCCTCAAACAGCACTTCCAGGCACTCAACTGAGAAACGGGGGGCA
The DNA here is from genome assembly GCF_964194155.1 of Cetorhinus maximus. Lineage (NCBI taxonomy): Eukaryota > Metazoa > Chordata > Chondrichthyes > Lamniformes > Cetorhinidae > Cetorhinus > Cetorhinus maximus. Next base: position 6,349,990 of record NC_135883.1, on the reverse strand, counting down.
GAGTGCCCACCCAACTTGCCCTCCCATGACCACCAGCTGCTGAGGCCATGTCTTGTACACCAGGGCACTTCTTCAACAGCTTCCAAACAGCTCCCTCAGCCTCCCCCACAACTCCTGGCAGCCTTCAGGGAGTTGCCTCTTCCGTTTTTGGAACACCCCTCCGGGTCCCCACTGGACCCGGTGCCCGACATGTTCCTGCCCCGGCACACTGAAAACACATCCGGCGGTTCGCGTTTCACCCTGGGCGGGCCTTAACTGGCCACCACAGTGCGAACTCAGCCGGGAACGGGTTTTACATCTGCTTCCAGCCACACTAACTTCGGGCACACCTCGAGAGTAAAATTCAGGCCATTGTGTGTTAATCTAAGGCTATTTACTGGATATCTTTGTACATTACCCTGTGTTATTTAAGCCTAAGCCTTTTATCTGGTGTCAGCTTCTGTTCATAGTTCACAAGAAAGTGATTTTGGCTCGTGCTTTAAACGGTAAGCCCTTCATGTTCTAGGAGCCATCCTTCTACTCTTTGATCCCCTTCAAAGAGCCTGACAACTATTTCTACTTAGTTCTGTTGAAGGGTCATGAGGACTCGAAACGTCAACTTTGCTCTTCTCCGCCGATGCTGCCAGACCTGCTGAGTTTTTCCAGGTATTTCTGTTTTTGCCTGACAATTATGATTGGTGTAAAATAAAAGCACGCTAGAAGCGGTCGGGAAAGCAGGACCTTCGGACAAAGATTGATGAATCAGAACTGGTTTCATTTCTTCCGGATAACAGCATTATGGAAAGAGTCCTAACTGGGTGGCATGGATGAATCAATCGCCTGTGAACTCTTGGAAAGCCAGCAGCCAGGTAGACTGGTGGCAAACGCTCTCCTAAATAATATATTTGTCTCCTCTTCAAGGAACAATTTACAATAATCCAGGTGACATTGCAGGAGTTATCACTGCTGGTCTGAAAGGAACTGGACACTTAGTCAAGATGACCTTGACTACAATTGGCAGTGCCAACTCCACAGCAGGAGTTGTCTTGAAGTCTTCCTGCAGAAGGTGGTACAGTGCGAACAAACAAACTCACTGCTTCACCTCATCATCCAAAGGCACCGATGTTCACTCAATCGCAGGCAACAATGTTTAGGCTGATATACCCAATAGTTACCACAACAACAAGTCCAGGCAGTGTGACCCCATTTTCAATTCGCTCAGGGAGGGAGCAATGCAAGGAGGTCGGGGTGGGGACTGATTTTTGGATGGAAAACCAGAATGACAGGCACGTCCTGTTGAAATTAACTGCGAGGCATCTTTTAGATTTTTTCAACAAACTTCCCATCTGTCAGCTCGTGGTGGGCCGGTTAGACTGGTCACATGGAGGTAAACTTAGTGGGCTGGGACGAAACACTCCTGCTTCTCCTGGCTCACAAACAGGGCAATCAAAGCACTTTCTTGGTGGATCTGCCAGAACCCCCAGCCTCAACGAATTTAAAAAAGTGAAACTTCAGTTGAAATAGAGACTCGCAGTCTCCTTAGTGACCAACTGCGTTCCGAGAGTGGATCGGTGGCTCCCTCCCCCAACCCGCCTCCATTAAAACCAGAAGTGGACGGGTTGGGTTTGAAAACTGACCATGGAGGTTACTTTTCTCTTGGGCCAGGGTTTGTCGGATGGTGGGGTTTCCCTCCCCACCATCCGAGAAGTCGGCTGAGGACACATCCTCACTGATACTGCCTGCCCTGCAGCCATTCCACCTTGCAACGAGCTTTAATTGGCTGGGAGGGGTTTTCCGCCCCTCACTTTGGGAGGAAATTCCACCTCAGAGATTGGCCGGCAGCTCTATAGTCCCAGGAGCGGCAGAGGCTGCAGTGGACAGGACTGGGGATGCAAGCAGCCTTGACAATCTGAGTCCTTGGAGACCAGGACCGAGTAAGTTTTGGGGTTCTCAGGCCAGGGTGGGGAGGTGAGGCCCAGGGGGTAGGTGGGGGGAGGGGGTGGGGGTGTTGGGGTGTTGGCGGAGGGGGCCAGACTAGGGGAGGGGGGACCTGCAGGGGCCACTCCTTTTGGGGAGTGTCCGATGTTTACAGGCTGCCGATGGAGGTGCCCCCAGTGACCCCGCCCGAGGCCTGGACAGGTTGCTTTTCTGGTTCCATCCCTGCATCTGAAGTCCTCCCGCCACCCTGAAAATTGAGGCCACTTAAAGGCCTAAATTGGGGCAAGGGCGGGTGGAGCACCTACAGCGTAAGATTGTGGAGAGGTTGGGATGGGCAGGAACCCAATGGGAAGGCCATCTGAGAAATTTTACAGCTACCCCCCACCCCCCCCACCCCCAGCCTACAAACCCACCTGTGAGGAAACGTAAAATTCTGCCCCTAGAATTTTTTCTGCTATGTGATATCTCTGGCAGGCCTTCCCTGTTCTTGAATTGTATTAGAGATTCGAGCAAGTGCTAAAACCAAGTGCTTTTCAGTGTATCTGGAACCTACTGAAAGCAGCCATTGTTTTCCTAATGCAATAAGTGTTGCTGGCTCAACTACTGCCATGATAGGATATGGATGATAGGAATGTACTCAGTGAACGGCCATTACAATTTTGCATGACTTCCCCCTTAGTGAGTAACTGTTCCCCGAATAACAGGCTAAACGCATGTAACAAATCAGTGGGGGAAGTTTGTGTAGACAAATGTCTTTGATTTTAATAATAATTTGAGACCAAGTCTAAGTCAATTCCCAAGCGCAGGCTGGCGATCAGTCAATTTGCCAATACGCTCAAATAATTTCAATGTTAGGCTCACTACAAACAGCAATTTCTACACTTGTGCTTAAAAATAGTTAAATCACATAACCAGTGATGCAATTAGAGTATTGCATGACCAAATGCATCTGGCGCTACAAACATATTCACTTAGCCCCAGCTAAGATAAAATAAATAACTATTTTGTAACAGATTGCTCTATACTGCATTCAAAATCCACAGAGATATAATACTTTCCCCAGGAGCTAATACAGCTATTTGGTATATATTGTTGGAATGTAGAATGACTGCAGGGCAGGCAGTATATATAAACATTCAGCAATTGACCCCTGATGAGCTAATTGGATTCCTCTAAAGAAGGCTTTTCTTTGGAGGAAGATGTCTTGCTTGTGCTGGTTAACTTCATGTGGATCTTACACATGCATAATCTAAATATAAATTTCCTCCAAACTGGACACAATAATATATTTTGGAGAAGAGCTAAAGGAAAGCATTGTCTCAAGATGCCATGATAGCAATGTATTCACAAAGCTAAAAATTCAATCATTGCAAGAGCCGCTGCTTGTTTTGAGTTTAATCTCTGGGTGGGGGACTTCAATGTCCATCACCAAGAGTGGCTCAGTAGCACCACCACTGACCAAGCTGGCCAAGTCCTGAAGGACATAGCTGCTAGACTGGGTCTGTGGCAGGTGGTGAGGGAACCAACAAAAGGGAAAAAGATACTTGACCTCATCCTCACCAACCTGCCTGCCACAGATGCATCTGTCTATGACAGTATCAGTAGGAGTGACCACCACTTGTGGAGACAAAATCCCATCTTCACATAGAGGATACCCTCCATCGTGTTGTGTGGCACAACCACCCAGCTAAATGGGATAGATTTCGAACGGGTCTAGCAACTCAAGACTAAGCAACCGTGAGGCGCTGTGGGCCATCAACAGCAGCGGAATTGAACTATCTGCAACTTCATGGCCCACCATATCCCCCATTCTGCTATTACAACCAAGCCAGGGGATCAACACTGGTTCAATGAAGAGGGCAGGAGGGCATGACAGGAGCAACACCAGGCATACCTAAAAATGAGGCGTCAACCTGGTGAAGCTACAAGGGCTACTCATGTGCCAAACAGCATAAGCAGCAAGCGATAGACAGAGCTAATCGATTCCAAAACCAACAGATCTGATTTAAACTCTGCAGTCCTGCCACATCCAGCTGTGAATGGTGGTGGGCAACTAAACGACTCACTAGAGGAGAAGGCTTCACAAATATCCCCATCCTCAATGATGGGGGAGCCCAGCACATCAGTGCAAAAGATAAGGCTGAAGCATTTGCTACAACCTTCAGCCAGAAGTGCCAAGTGGATGATCCATCTCAGCCTCCTCCGGAGGTCCCCAGCATCACAGATGCCAGTCTTCAGCCAATTCAATTCACTCCATATGATATCAAGAAACAGTTGAAGGCACTGGATAGCGCAAAGGCTATGGGCCCTGACAATATTCCGGCAATAGTACTGAAGACTTGTGCTCCAGAACTTGCCATGCCCCTAACCAAGCTGCTCCAGTATAGCTACAACACTGGCATCTACCCAGCTATGTGGAAAATTGCCCAGGTATGTCCTGTACACAAAAAGCAGGACAAATCCAACCCATCCAATGTCAACCTGAACCCTAACTGCCCCAGCAGTATACACTTGATCATCAGTAAAATAATGGAAGGGGTCATCAACAGTGCTATCAAATGGCACTTGCTTAGCAACAACCTCCACCCTAGCACTCAGTTTGGGTTCCACCAGGGCCACTCAACTCCTGACCTCACTACAGCCTTGGTCCAAACATGGACAAAAGAGCTGAACTCCAGAGGTGAGGTGAGAGTGACTGCCCTTGACATTAAGGCAGCATTAGTGTGGCTTCAAGGACCTAGTAAAACAGAAGTCCGTGGGAATCGGGGGAAATCTCTCCTCTGGTTGGAGCCATGCCTAGCACAACGGGAGTTGCTTATGATTGTCGGAGGTCAATCATCTCAGTCCCAGGACGTCCCTGCAGGAGTTCCTCAGGGTAGTGTCCTAGGCCCAACCATCTTCAGCTGTTTCATCATTGAACTTTCCTCCATTATAAGGTCAAAAGTGGGAATGTTCGCTAATGATTGCACAATGTTCAGTACCATCTGCAACTCCTCAGATACTGAAGCCCGTATGTAGCAAGACCTGGACAAATTCAGGCTTGGGCTAATAAGTGGCAAGTAACATTCGCATCCCCCAAATGCCAAGCAATGACCATCTCCAACAAGAGAGAATCTAACCATCTCCCCTTGACATACAATGGCATTACCATCACTGAATCCCTCACTATCAATATCCTGGGGTTTACCATTGACCAGAATCTGAACTGGACTAGCCATATAAATACTGTGGCTAAAAGAACAGATCAAAGGCTGGGAATTCTGCAGCCAGTAATTCACCCCCTGACTCCCCAAACTTGTCCAACATCTATAAGGCACAAGTCAGGAGTGTGATGGAATACTCTCCGCTTGCCTGGATGGCCGTAGCTCCAAGAACACCTAAGAAGCTCAACATCATCCAGGACAAAATAGCCTGTTTGATTGGAACCCCATCCTACACCACTGATGCTCAGTGGTGGCAATGTGTACCATCTACAAGATGCACTGCAGCAACTCACCAAGGATCCTTCGGCAGCACCTTCCAAATCTGGGACCTCTACCACCTAGAAGGCAAGGGCAGCAGGTGCATGAGAATGACACCACCCACAAGTTCCATTCCAAGCCACACACCATCCTGACTTGGAATTATATTGCCGTTCTCACTGGGTCAAAATCTGGAACTCCATCCCTAACAGTACTTGCACCACATGAATTGCAGTGGTTCAAGAAGGCAGCTCATAACCATCTTCTTAAGGGCAACTAGGGATGTGCAACAAATGCTGGCCTAGCCAGCGATGCCCACATGCTGTGAAAGAATAAAAAAGGTGGACACACAAAAGGAAAGACCTGAACTGTATACTTTACATCACTGAAAGAGATTGTTTTCTATCCTGGGGTTGAGCAACTGTGAAGAGCTGCAGCTGATCTCAGTAAATCATGAGGTGAAGGAGGCATCACTAGAGATTGATGGTCGTACACCCATTGAAAAGCACCCTCCGACCAGAAGCAAGAAACATTTGGTACTAATGTACTGAGAGTGTTTTAATGAGATGGTTGCATGCTTTGAAGACTTTGAGTATTGCATGAATATTGATCCAGTGATTCATACCCCACACAAAGTACCAATGGAATGAAAAGGCTCCAAGAGATGGAAGAAAAGAAATCGATTGGCAGAGTCACAGACCCTACAAGTTGAGTAAATTCCATCGTGGTGAGAGAGGAACCAAAATAATTTGTCTGGATCCCAAAGATCTTAATCAAGCAATAAAGAGGAATCACTCCCCTATTCCAAAAGTGGAAAAAAAATCACACCAGCACTGGCAGGGCAAACATTTTCAGCAAAGACTGATAGCAGAAACAGCCACTGGAATGTGAAGTTTGATTAGAAATCTTCGCCGTTGGCAACATTCAACACACCCTTTGGCCACTACAAATTCCTACAGCTACCTTTCGGCGATAAAGTGAGCCAGGATGCGTTCCAGCAGAAGGTAGATGTGACATATCGAGGATGTAAAGGGCATGACTAAAGATATCCAGATATATATGGTGCAGATGAAAAAAATAAGGATTGTCATCTACATGAAGCCATGGAGAGAACCAGGAAAGTTAGGATCAAGTTAAGCCCAGACAAATGCACTGCAAAGGCGATAGAATGCCAGTTCTTTGGAATGGTGTACACACCTGGCAGAGTCAAGCTGAGTCCTGAAAAAGTCACAGCAATCTCTGAGAAGAAAACTCCAAGAGACAAGAAAGAGCTGAGAAATTTCCTTGGCTTGATCTAGTGCATGAGTTATTTAGTACTTCACATGTCAGAGCACACAGCAAACCTACGAGAGCTGATGAGAGAGGATGTTGAGTACCAGTAGTCAGTGTCACACAAGAGGAGTTTCAACAAACTCTTAGGAGACAAATCTATTATACGACAACAGAAAAAAAAACTGAGACTCTGCAAGTAGATGCTTTTACAAAAAGACTGTGAGCTGTTCTGGTACAAGATGGAAAGCCAGTAGCATTTGCATGAAAACCCCAACATCAGCTGAGACCTAGACCAGATATGCCAACATAGAAAGAGAGCTCTTAGCAGTCGTGTAGGAATGAGAGAAACTCTGTACATAACTTTATGGGAGAAATTTCATAGTGGAGAGTGATCCTTGTCCACTTGAGCAGATCTACAAGAAAAGTCTGTGTAAAGCACCAGCAAGATTGCAGAGATTACTCTTGATGCTTCAGAGTTACAAGTTCCCTCTGAAATACAAGCTGGGGAGAGAAATGGTGCTAACAGATGCCCGGTCTCAGTTGTCACCACAGGAGAAACACAAGATAAAATATCTAAGTTTAAAGATCTATTACCTAGCGAATGTAACACCACCAAAACTGAGTCAAATTAGAGATGGGAGCAGCAAAGACGAAGAGTTCCAGATACTCTCTCGGCAAGTGATCTAATGATAGCCTGATAAGATACTGCTAGTACAATCAGCAAGGTGGCAGCATTGGTCTATCAGAGATGACATCTTACAAGAAGATGGTGTTCTGATGGCTGGATCCAGAATCAGCGTACCCAAAACACTGCAGAGAAATCTTCTCCAGAAGATACCTGAAGGCCATATGGGATGGGAGGTGGGTAGGCGCAGAGCCAGGTCATCTGTGTACAACATACATAAAGACGTTGAAAGAATGGTATGTATGAACATATAGGCCTGAATTTTACCTTTGGTGGGCCCACGCTATTGGCAGGCCAATTAACAGCCAGCCAGCATGAAGTGCACTGGAATGCTCAGCACTGCTGGAGTGGGGGCGGGAAGAGGGTGGGCGATAATGTCATGGTGGGCTCGGGTGAGCGCTGCCAGACAGCTAGCTGCCTCGGAGAGCTGCAGACCGAAAAGTCATTTGTTAAAAACTGTAAAAAAAAAAATGTCCATGCATCACAATCCATCACCTGAAAATATAGCTGATAAAAATGCTAACCACAGATATTAATTTTGATTTAATTTCATAACGGAAATTTCATCCCGCCCTTGGATGAGGTTTGATGAAAAATACAAAGTCTGCCTGGCCCATTGGCCCGTCCGCCAACTGTAAGGTTGGACAGGCCACAAAAAATTGGAGACAATTGCGCCGTTAATGGGCTTAATTGCCCTGTTAATTGTTGGCGGGCGTGCTTCTGATTATTGCACATGTGGGCCGAGCGAAATATCACGCGAGTGTGCGATGATGCCGGGACGCTCGCCCGCCGTCTTCTCGCAAGATTTTAAGCCCGATCTGGTCTGGTACGCACCCGCCTGCGGGACATAAAATTCAGCCCATGAACATGGAGCAGGAGTAGGCCACTCGGCCCCTCGAGCCTGCTCCACCACTCAATAAGATCATGGCTGATCTGATTGTAACCTCCCGCCTACTCCCGATTACCTTTCACCCCCTCGGTAATCAAAAATCTATCTCGCTCTGCCTTAAAAATATTCAAAGACTCTGGTTCCACCGCCTTTTGAGGAAGAGAGTTCCAAAGACTCACTACCCTCTGAGAGAAAAAAATTCTCCTCATCTCTGCCTTAAATGAGCAACTCCTTATTTTTAAGCCGTGGCCCCTAGTTCTAGATTCTCCCACAAGAGGAAACATCCTCTCCACATCCACCCTCTCAAGACCCCTCAGGGTCTTAAAGGGTTCAATTAAGTCATCTCTTACTCTTCTAAATTCCAGTAGATACAAGCCTAACCTGTCCAATCTTTCCTCATAAAACAACCCGCCCATTGTTGGTTTTAGTCTAGTAAACCTTTCCTGAGCTGCTTCTAACGCCTTCACATTTTTCCTTAAATAAGGAGACCAATCTATACATAGCACTCCAGGTGTGGTCTCACCAGCACCCTGTAAAACTGAAGCATAACCTCCCTACTTTTATATTCAATTCCCCTCACAATAAGCATAACATTCCATTAGCTTTCCTAATTACCTGCTGTACCTGCACACTAACCTTTCGTGATTCTTGCACTAAGACACCCAGATCCCTCTGAATCTCAGAGCTCTGCAATCTCTTACCATTTAGATAATACTTTTTTTTATTCTTCCTGCCAAAATGGACATTTTAACATTTGCCCAAATTATACTGCATTTGCCAGATCTTTGCCCATTCACTTAACCTATCTATGTCACTTTGTAGCCTCCTTATGTCCTCTTCACAATTTACTTTCCTACCTATCCTTGTGTCGTCAGCAAATTTAGCCACCATTCCTTCGGTCCCTTCATCCAAGTCTTTTATATAAATTGTAAAAAGTTGAGGTAAACCAGAAATATAGGACCGCACAGCAGAAAGCGACAATGATAGCGACTGAAGTATCACCCAGATCATGGTGTACTGTGGGAGCCAATTTATTCACACACACTCAAGAATGGTATTTCATCGAAGCAGACTGTTACTCAAAGTTTCCTTTTATCAGAAAGGTGAATGATTTGAGAGCTCCAATAGCCATCTCAGCAGCACAAGTTCTGTTTCCTGAGTAAGGGATTCCTGAAAGAGTAAAATATGATAATGGAACCCAATTCACCTCCAGAGAGTTTATGGAATTTGCTGAACCCTATGTGTTCAACATCATCACCTCATCACTACATAATCCAAGGGGACACAGCTTTATAGAAAGACACATCCAGACAGTCTGGAGACCCCTCATAAAATGCTCAGAGACTGTTGATCCAAACCTTGCCTTCCTGTCACTCCCAACTACACCTCTCAAGGCTGGTCTGCGGAACTACTCAATGGCAGAAAGTACAAGACAATTTTGCCAAGCCAGATACACTCTCCAAATGACCAAGAGGAAGTAAGGCAACAACCCGCTGATGCATAAGTCGAAGGAGATCAACATTTCAAATATGTTAAATCCCTGCCTGAGCTGTTGAGAGGGCCAACTGTGCATGTACAGGATCCTGGAACCTGGGGAAGGCGAGACTGCAAGGTCATACATCATCGAGACTGAAGCCAGTAAGCAAATGAGAGCCCATATTCGACCTACACTTGAACTGGAAAAGCAGAAAGGACCATCAGCAACATCAGCGACATCACTAACATGCGAGGCAACATCAACAGCGTCACCAACAGCCAGTGCAAAATCAATAACAAGCAACACAACATCAGCAAAAGCACGCACAAATCCCTCAACGTCAGGCAGAAGATCACCAGTACAGCAGGCCCACTCATCACTGAGAACAATAAATGCCAATTCCATGAGATAGAGGCACAACATTCTACAAACCAAGCAATATGGTGAATAATGTTTTGAAAAAAGAAAAAGCAATCTATAAAAGACTCTTAGGGTTTTCAGTTTAATTATAAATGTCGATGTTAATCTTTAGTTTAGACTTAATATAAAAAAAGTTAATGCTTGGAACAGTTATATTGATATATAGAGGCATTATGTTTTTTTCAAAGAGGGATGTCTTATAGTTCTTTTATTCATAAAGAACTATTAGGAACTATATTTTTATGTGCATGTATATCCAGAATGCTACATTACTCACCGATGCGCTACAGTCAGGTGCTGAGCAACAATGTATCAGGCTGCAGCATGTGGTCCAGCATTTGTGTTTATTTCAAACTTCTGGGAACCACAGGACATGGTGGGGGGGGGGCTTGAATCCTGAATAAGGAAGCCATTTTAAAAAAAAGAATGAAAGGTTTGATCGTGGTCCTACATGTGAGGGGGGGAGGGGGTACATCTCTGTTGTTTCTATGTTTTGGGGGGAATCCTGCACCCCACCCCTCAAAGGGCCTAGGCATTTACATCAGACTGTGCTAAGATCTGTCCTATGGCAGGCACCTTACACTCAGCCCCTCACGGCACAAGGATTTGCCATTTGTTGATTAATTCGGGAACCTCCCAAAGTCAAGGTTCATCACCGCAAATTCTGAGTGTGGAAACATCTCTGCTGGCACGATCTTTGACTGTGGAAAAAGTGTATTCTTTGTTCAGACTTCCTTGAACTAAGCCAGATGAACAAACAGGAATTGAAACTAATTATTTTTCCTTAGTGATTGAGCTACTATTTGCCACTGTAAACAAAATATGATATCTGATTTAACTATCAGCAGTCCTTGCTTTCCTCTCTGACAATATAGCCAAGTTATACGGAGGTAAAAATGCATTGTATACTAAAATCAACCATACAGTGCCTATTCAATATAGTTACATTGTGCAGCGTATCCCCCGTCACAATAGCTTCTTGCCTGCCTGTGAGTTATTACTTCCTACTGTATTTGTATGCACAGCAGAGGACTTTTTAAATACATGGAGTGAGCATTTGTTACATTTATTTATACAGCTTTGTTGTAAATGTTAATGCTGCAGTTAAATGATTGCACTTGAAGATGAAGTGACCTATTACATTTCAGGTTGTATGTGACCTCTGCATTAAAAATTCTGCAGAAGTCACGCTATGGACCTTTAGAGACAGGGTATGGGTTGGAATTAACACTTTACATTTGGTTGGAAGGCGATTTTTGCCCCACCTGTTTGGAGGGGATTCAAATCTACACCTTAGAGTCAATAGGATACCACATATCAGTCTATTTGGAATATCAATTCAACCACATCAAAACGTCCGTGAGCAGATATGTTTTTGCAGGCAATGAGATATACGATCCATGGTGTCTGAATTCTAGTAGTGATTCAAATCAAAAGAATTGCAAGGGATGTATTGAGTGCTAGTTCACACAATATTGATTATGTTGCTCTTTTCTTTAAAAAAACACACCAGATTCAGTTCCAGATTTTCTTCAGGACTCAAAAGTAATTTGCAGTTGAACAGTAACATGGACTGTTGCCATCAGAACCCATCGATATCGAGGGCTCTGCTGCATCCTAAATAAAACTAGAACTCCATCCTGTGCGTTTTGAAAACCACAACCGACAATCAAAATAATGACAACCAGTGAAGAAGATATCTGTACCTGAGTTTTGGATTGGAATTCAGCCCAAGAGATTTTCTTTGTGTGACAATGCTGAGCTAGGATGATTGGACATATGTCATCAGACTTCCAGCACTTGCAATGCTTTGCTCTTTCTTCTCATTAAATGCAACTTGGCACAACATAGCTGCAAATTTTAATTATTCATAATGCTGGAGGGAATGGCTCAGGACTTAGCAGCATTATATTCCTTGCCAGTGCTTCAGAATGAAAACAGGAATGAAAGCAGTGCCAGCAATACATGCAAACCTACACTTACTGTGCAGAGAGCAATATCCCATGTGCGAAAAGTAGCCATTAGCAGCAGCAGCGCTTGTTGCACCAATGTTAACAGTGATGAAAGAATTGTAGGCAAAATGCTTTCTATCAACCCACATGCAATTTTTTTTTTATATAACCTTCTGTATTATAAAAGTAACTTGAGGGGATTGTACAGAAGCACCAAGCATCTAACGCTTCACAATTACTCTCAATAAAGAGACAAATTTTGCAGTCTTATAGTACAAAACAATGCTCTCTGCTTTGCAAAATGCTTTGCAAATAACTCTGAATGAGTAAAGGCTGGGTAGCTTTTCTATACACTCGCATACTGCTGAACAGTCAGTTTGATTCCCTTGACCTTACATGCTCCGGTGCTGCCCCTTACATTACATGGACCCATTTGCTAAACAGTGAGAATAAAGCCTAGGAAGAGCATTACTGCTATGCTCCTGATGTTGGATTTCTGAATAAAAAAAACACACCAGCAGCACCAACATGAACACAATCCAGTTCAGTGCCAGTCAGTGCGAAAGCCAATCAAATTATTAGACATAAATGTATTGCATCCCAACAATCACCACCCAGCACCACCCCCCACCCCAAACCCTGCACTGCCCCATCAGTGTTTTTCGACCAAAAATCAGTTTCTGCAACTGAATTATTTATTAATTCATTCAGCAGTATATTTCTCAATCAATCCCTAAGGATTCAAAGAGGCCACTATGATTATTTTGTTTTTCCTTAAATGGCCTCCTACTCTGTGTCTTTTTTTAAAACTGTGCTGCCTTGTGTAGTTTCTAATTGAATATCTTATTTTTCTTGCACCTCTGGGATCATCCCTCTCCAGAGGTTACTGAAGTAACGTAATTTACTCCTCTGCAGGTGGCAAGTTATAGGCAGCAGATTGTTCTTTGACCTTCCACAGTTAAATAAATTAAGGGTCAATGATTACTGATGGGCTCAGCTTCCATTGTGACTGCTGCATGTCTCACGTGAAAACATGCCCACTGTGGGGCAAAATGACCTTTGCTGCTGAGCGATTCAAGATCTAGAATACCAACCTTCTCAAAAAGAACAACTGGTGCTGAAAACGACTCACCCACACAGTGTGGTATGGACCCGTATAACTCGGGTGGTAGAGACGACTTTAAACTAAATAGTAGGGGGAAGGGACCGTGAGAGAGATGTGGTAAATCAAAGGGTAACAACAAGGTACTGGGGCAGTGTAGTGATTTAGGTAAAGATAACCAGAGTGTGGCAGAAAGGGACAGAGAGTACAAACCTAAGAGTGCACCAGCAGATAAGGCCAGAGGTTGCAAAAATCGTTAAAAGACAGAGTTAAAGGGTCTGTATCTGAATGCATTCAGCATTCGTAACAAAATGGATGAATTGTTAGCACAGATAGAAATAAATATATATGACCTGATAGCCATCACAGAGACATAGTTGCAGGGTGACCAAGGCTGGGACCTGAATATTGAAGGATATTTGACATTTCAAAAGGATAGGAAGCTAGGTAAAGGTGGCAGGGTAGCTCTCTTTGTTTGGGTTTTGAAATAGAACAGCACTACATGTTCTATCTGGCTTGCTATAGTCATGTGACCTCTGCTATGAGTGAAGCTCTGTAAGCTGCCGTCTCACAATCAGTTCAGTATAGACTTCAGACTGAGAAGATGCTGCAATCTTTGAACATGAAACATGGTGTCAGGAAGTGGAGATAAAATCAAGTTTTGAAATCCTGGAAATGCTGCAGAGAAGACACAGCTCAGAAAGACACAGAGAAATGTTCTAATCTGCTAAAAGCTGCTAAAAAAACAGTCAAGGAAAGGCAAACACATACCGAAGGCGTGGCTGCAAGTAAAAACACTGGCTGAGTGAACATGACAGTAAACTTTCTACTCCCAGCTCCTGTCAAAATGAGATACGTGGCAGAACTGGCAGTTTTTCCATTTGCAATAACAAAACTAAGAGCTGGCAACAGATTTAATTAACAAGCTGGAACTGCTAAGAGTCACCCACACTTCTAACATTGCTGGGGAGGGACTGCTACAAATTGCGCACCATCCTAAATCTAACTGATGAACGAAGAAAACAGATGAAATCAGAGATTTGAAAGCCTTGAACGAACTTCTTGAACCGAGTGAATGTCACTTACGAATACTATGTATTCAACACTAGAGCTCAAGGTGAAAACAAGCCCATTGATCAGTGTGTGACTACAGTAACACAGCTTGTAGAATCGTGTGAATTCAGATAGCTAAAATATCATCTTATTAAAGATAGAATTCTCTTAGGCCTATGAGACCTACGGTGAGAGCAAGTCCACTGAAAGAGGAGAAACTTATGCTCAGGAAAGCGATGGACGTGTGTAGAAATACAGAGGTTATAAAACGTCAGTTAGAGCATGTGTATGGCAGAACAGACCAGAAGATACATTATGCTGCAAGATAACCCAGGCCGAAAGAGCAGAACAATCGCGGATAAAGGGCAGGATGCAAATACTCCGGCAACATCATACAAAGGAAAGGAAGGATTGCCCAGCATGGGGAAAGCAGTGCAAGAAGCAGAATCATTTTGTATACAAGTGTTTAGCTAGAAAAAAGCAAAACATGCCTATACAGACGCCACCTGAGAGATATCAGCAGAAGAATTTGATGAAGCACTATATACCATACAACAGGTTGATTTCGTCAAGTCTACTTGGGATATAGGTGATTTGTGACTGTTACAGTGATGATCGCAGGAGAGTATCAAATGAACAAGAAGTGCCAGATAGACACTGGTGTGTGATGCAACATCATGACCTGCACAGACCTGTGCGAAGTGGCTCAACGAGGCGATCCAAAAATTAAGCCCTTGAAAGTAAGATTGAGGCTATATGATGGCACGATACTCATAACAAAAGGACAAATTAGTCTGAGAGCTCAACGCAATGATAATAAGGAAGATCTAGAGTTCCAGGTCTTGGATGGGGCGAAACAGCCATTCATATCAGCTGGAGCAAATCTAAAGCTTGGAATAGTAACAAGGATTTACAACATGTCGTAGCACACAAAACCATTGACTGCCGAACAGATCCTAGAGGAGTACAAAAATGTCTTTACAAGGTTGGGTTGTTTACCTGGAGAATATCATCTAGAAGTGGATGACAGCGTAAGGCCAATTCAGCATCTGCCAAGAAGGTTCCAGCTGCCCTCAAGTCGACCCTAAAAAACGAGATAGAAGAGCTGGAAAAGAAGGGAGTAATCAAGAAAGTAACAGCTCTTACAGTCTGGATTAGCAGCATGGTAGTAGTGAAACAACCTGGAAAGCTGTGAGTATGCTTTAACCCAAAGGATCTAAGTAAAGCGCTGAAGAGATCTCTCTACCCGATGCCAACCATCGAAGGAATTTTGCTGCATGCACCTTGCCCTGGCAAAGACCTTTACTACCGTAGATGTGAAGGATGGTTACTGTTAATTGAAGCTGGATGAAAGCAGCAGCTTCCTAACATCATTCTGGACGCCGTTCAGGAGATACAGATGGTTGCGCAGGCTGTTTGGCATTTCCACGGCTCCAGAAGAGTATCAACGCAGACAGCATGAGGTAGGCAGTAATCTTCACAGTGTGGAAGCCGTAATGGATGATCTACTAGTCTATGGATGTGGAGACACAATGGAAGAAGCCATAACTGACCATAATCAGAATTCAATACAACTGCTGGAGAGAGCTCACCAGATGAACCTGAAGCTGAACAAAAAAAAATGCATCTGAAGATGCCTGAAATCAAGTACATATGTCATGTACTGAAAGCAAAAGGTCTTTGCCCAGATCCTGACAATGTGAGAGCTACAACAGCGATCAACAGATGTGCAACGATTTGTTAGGTTTGTGAACTATTTTTGCCTTGTCTGTTGTTGGAATGTGAACCATTATGCAAGCTCACTGCCGATGAGGTGCAGTGATATTGGGACACAGAACAAGAAGCAGTGTTCACTAAAATCAAACAAATAGTGACAACAACACCAGTGCTGAAATACTATGACATCAATGATTAAGTCACCTTGCAGTGTGCTGCCAGTGAGAAAGGTCTTGGAGCAACCCTAATGCAGCAAGGACTACTGGTCACATTTGCAGTAACGCAAACGGAATGATGCAGTGGTCAGATCGAGAAAGAGTGCCTGGCTATTGTTTTTGCTTGTGAGCATTTTCATCAATACCTGCTTGGGAGAGACAAAGTCACAGTGGAGTCTGACCACAAGCCACTTCAAAGCATTTTTCTCAAACCACTAGTATCTGCTCCAAAGCATCTGCAAAGAATGTTATTTCATTTACAGACACATCATCTGGATGTGACATACAAGCAAGGGACACAAATGTACAGTGCAGACATGATGTTGAGAGCAGCACTTCCCATGGAGAAAGTTGAGGATGCTATGACAGAATTTGAAATCTTCCAGATTCAATGTGAAGCAGCAGCTAGACATGATCTGGAAGTGATCAACCTAGCAGAGACATTGAATATGACAGACAAGCGCCTTTCTCAAATCAAGTGAACTACCCAACAAGATGCAACTCTCCAAGCACTACAAGAAGTGGTGATGAAGAGCATCAAGGACACACTTGTGGTCACAAGAGCATGCTGGGCATACTGAGATGAATTGACAGCCCAAGATGACATCTTGTACAGAGGGAATAGAGAGGAGAGATGCTGAAGTGCATCCATGCAAGCCATCAAGGAATTGAACTGACTTTGAGAAAGGCAAGAGAAATGCTCTACTGGCCAAACATGTGCAATGAAATTAAAGACCACATAGGCCAGTGCGGTGCTTGTTACAAGTACCAAGCTAAACAAGCTAGTGGGCTGTGATTGTTGCATGACATCCCAGACAGACCATGATGAAGCTGGGAGTAGACCTTTACACTTTAGCAGGAACTGAAGACTGTCATTGTAGACTACTATTCTGACTACTGGGAGTTAGACCAGTTGTCTTTAACGATGACAGGAGAAATAGTAGAATGCCTGAAAGCACACTTCAGTCCGTATGGCATTCCAGACATTGTGATGAGTGATGATGGTCCTTAGTTCATGAGTGAAGAATTCAGTCGTTTCACAAAAGATTGGGAAATTCAACACCACAGATAATCTTCACACTGTCCCCAGTCACATGGAAAGGCTGAGAAGGCAGTGAAAATCGCCAAAGGACTCATTAAGAAATCGAGCAAACCTAGCACAGATGTATACAAGGCGATCTTTGAGTGGAGATACACATCAACTGAAGGTATGGAAAGTAGCCCAGTCCAAAGCCTAATGTCATGCCCCACCCAAACCACTCTTCTGATAGCAAAAACCTACTGAAACCAGAAGTAGTAACAGGCGTGAGTGAAAAAAATCAAGGTGAAACAGCAGAAAGCCAAATTTTAGCTTGACAAGACTGTCAAACCACTACCAGGGCTGAGCATTGGAAAGCCAGTCAATGATCTCAACAGGAGTCAGCCCATGTCAAAACTTGGGACATGCATAGAGAAATTGTCACCGCAATCGTATGCAGTGGAAGTGAACGACCAAATATACCGGTGCAACCACAGGCATATATACATAACTATTGAAGCAGTTCCTTCACAGAAATCAACCAGTCAGGGAGAAGGGTTCTCACCAGCTGTACAGGGGTCCCCAGCAATGGCAATGGAGCAACAACAGTTACCACGGCAACAAGTGCCATGGGAGCGACACCTGCTGGACAAGGAACATCACCCAGACAAACAACCAATGACAACACGCATGCGTACCATTAAGAGGCCTGCATGATTTAAAGACTATGTATGCAATGCAGGGGCAGAGACTGACTAGTAGGGCAAACAGTTATTAATGCATGAGAACAGTGGGTAACTTGGGTAACTCACAACTACACATGATTGTGCATGCAAATGTGTCTTCTGTTCATTAGGAAAAGGAGGATGTTTGGACCTTTTGTTCGTTATGAAAAGGGGGGGGTGGTGTTTGGGTTTTGAAATGCAACAGTACTACTTGTCCTATTGAGCTTGTTGTAGTCATGGGATCTCTGCCATGAGGGAAGCTCTGTAAGCTGCCACCTTACAATCAGTGCCATAAAGACTTCAGACTGAGAAGATGGTGAGATAGCACTGTAATCTTTGAACAGGAAACACTGTTAATTAAGGATGCCATAAGTACAGTAGTGAGAGATGACCTTAGCTTGAAAGGGCAAGAGGTAGAGTCAGCTTGGATAGAGATAAGAAATAGGTAAGGTAAGAGGTCATTTGTGGGAGTAGTTTATATGCCCCCTAATAGTAGTTACACTGTAGAACAGAGTACAAAGCAAGGAATAAATGGGGCTTGTAAGAAAGGTATTGCAATAATCAGGGGTGACTTTAATCTACATGTAGATTGGACAAATCAGATGGGCAAAGATAGCTTGGAAAATGAGTTCATAGAGTATATGTGGGATGATTTCTTTGAGCAGTACATTCTAGAGCCAACCAGAGAGCAAGCTATTCTAGACCTGGTAATGAGCAATGAGACAGGATCAATCAAAAATCTCATGGTAAAGGATCTCTAGGTGACAGTGATCATAACATGATAGAATTGTATGTTCAGTTTGAAGGGCAGAAGTGTGGGTTTAATACAAATGTTTTAAACCTGAATAAAGGTAGTTATCAGGGTATGAAAGCAGCTAGCTCAAGTGAACCAGGAAACTAGTTCAAAAGGTGGGACAGTAGAAAAGCAGTGACAGGTTTAAGGAGATATTTAACAACACTCAGAAAAGATTTATCCCAGTGGGAAAGAAGGGCTCTTTGAAAAGGATGCATCATCCATGGCTAAATCAGGAAGTTAAGGGTAGTATTAAATTAAAAGAAGCACTGTACATACCTGCAAAGATTAGTGGTAGATCAGAGGATTGGATAGATTTTAAGAACCAGCAAAGAATGAGAAAGGTAATAAAGAGGGAAAGAGTTGAATATGAGAGAAGACTAGCTAGTAATATAAAAACAAATAGTAAGGGTTTCTATGAGCGAATGTGGGAAATTGATGAGGGAAGACAAGGAAATGGCCGAGGTATTGAACAGTATTTTGCATCTGTCATCGCTGCGGTAGACTTAACTAACTTCCCAAAGATAGTTGAAAATCAAAAGTTGAATGGGAGGGAGGAACTTAAAACAATCACCATCATAAGGGAAAAGGTGCTGGGAAAACTATTAGACTGAAAAGCTGACAAGCCTGCAGGACAAGATGGCCTGCATCCTAGGGTCTTCGAAGAAGTGGCTGCAGGGATAATAGATGCATTGGTTATAATCTTCCAAAATTCATCAGATTCTGGAAAGGGTCCCAGTGGATTGGAAAATAGCTAATGTAACACCTTTACTCAAGAAAGGAGGGAGGCAGAAAGCAGGAAGCTATAGGCCAGTTAACTTAACATCTGTCCTAGGGAAATTGCTAGAATCCATTATTAAGGAGGTTATAGCAGGATACTTAGAAAATCATAATGTGATCAGGCTGGGTCAACATGGATTTGTGAAAGGGAAATCATGTTTAACTAATTTATTAGAGTTATTTTTGTGGAAGTAACAAGCAAGGTAGATAAACAGGCACCTGTAGCTGTGGTGCACTTGGATTTCAAAAAGGCAATTGATAAAGTGCCACATGAAAGATTACTACACAAGATAAGAGAACAAGGTGTAGGGGGTAACATATTAGAATGGATAAAGGATTGGTAAACTAACAAGAAGCAGAGAGTTGGGACAAATGGGTTTATTTTTGAATTGGCCAGCTGTAACTAGTGGAGTGTCACAAGGATCAGTGCTGGGGCCTCAACTATTTACAGTCTACATCAGTGACTTGGGTGAAGCGACTGAATGTGTGGTAGCTAAATTTGCCGATGACACCAAGATAGGTAGGAGAGTAAGTTGTCAAGAGGAGGTAGAGATTCTGCAAAGGGATATAGACAGGTTAAGTGAGTGGGCAAAAATTTGGCTGAAGGAGTATAGTGTGGGTAAATGTGAACTTGTTCACTTTGGCAGGAAGAATAGAAAAACAGTATATTAGTTAAATGGAGAGAGATTGAAGAACCCAGTGGTACAGAGGGATCTGGAAGTCCTGACATGAATCACAAAAAGTTAGTATGCAGATGTAGTAAGTGATTAGGAAGGCAAATGGAATGTTGGTGTTTAATGCAAGGGGAATGAAGTATGAAAGTAAGGAAGTTTTACTGCAATTGTACAGGGCATTGGTGGGGACCACATCTGGAGTACTGTGTACGGCTTTGGTCTCTTTATTCCAAAAAAAAGATATAATTGCATTAGAAGCAGAAGAGATGGTTCACCCAACTCATTCCTGGGCTGAAGGGCTTATCCTATAAGGAAAGGTTGAAAAGGTTGGGCCTATACCTATTGCAGTGGAGAAGAATGAGAGGTGGTCTTATCGGAGCGTATAAAATCCTCAGGGGACTTGATAGTGTAGATACCAGGAGGATGTTTTCACTTGTGAGGGAGACTAGAATTAAGGAACACAGTTTAAGAATAAGAGGTAATTGTAAGCAAGATGGGGGAGGAGGGCACTCGAATCAGCTTTAGTCATCCCTGAGCTATGGAGCCAAAAAAATCAGCCATGGTACCCAATTCTCATAGCCACTTACTGACCACAACGACAAAGTGCACAATATGGGGGCCCGGACAAAGAATTACATGGACTCATTCACAATGGCATACCCCCACTCAGAAAGCTTGCCAACATCACTGCCTGGCCTTAAACATTAAGAATGATACCAGAGGGCTCCAAATGGTCAGGGAAAAGGTGGCAGATTTAAGTGCCTTGGTGAGGTGAGACTCTGTTCCATTAGGCCAAATGCCTAAACACGATTTCAGATGATATTTATATATTGCTGTTGTATTCTTTCTTCTGGGTTTAAAAGAAGTGCCAGACAATCTAACTTGAAACAAGCAGAGTAATACTAGAAAATAAATCGAATGTAAATAGACATTGTAGGCTGGGATTTCATGCCTCCGTCTGGGTTGGAACAGGGACGAGTGGGGTCAGAGCTCAATTATAGGATTTCTCCCAGCCCGCACACAACATGCCTGTCCTTGCTGGCTGCATTGCAGGGCTGGGCATTTCAAACCCTCAGCAATTTTGATGGAGCAGGGCCTATTCCTTTGGTAGATGTGGCTCACAGTACCTCAGAGGAGTCACGGACAATGGGGAAATCCTCATCCTGAATAGGCAATCGAAGAAAAGCAGCCATTTAACAGTCCCTTTGAAATACATTGCCCCTCTTACTTTCTCATAAAGCCGGCAATCAATTGCAATCATTTTTCTATCAATGACAATAAACTAAAGCTTATACTTCTTAATCTTAAACTCAGTCAGGTACTGAAAAACCACATCAAAGCAAGAACAACTTATTACAAGATAATTAAGATGCCAATCAAACAAAGCTTGTACTCCACTCTGCAACTATGTCAACATTGCGTGCTCAGCTAAGTGAATTAGTCATTCTTGGAGCTTAGCGAAGCATTCATAATGAGGCCATCTGGCAACTATATAAACAAAAGCAGGCTGAACAGATAGTCAGTATGTTTTTCCAGAGGGCTGAGGGCCTGAAGGCCAGGCAGTCATGATTACATCTGGGCCAATGTCCCAGTCAACAGAAAGGGGATCTTTTTGCCTGCCGACCTCACCATCCTGCCTCTGGAGGCCGTGGTCCTGATTGCATCCTGCCCCCGCCTCCCTGGAACAAAAACATGCCAGGCATGGGCCTCCCTAACAGAGAGACAGGTTTGCGGGTTAGGAACTTTCCTGCTTCATGGCCTCTTGTCTCCTTCATGAAATTCCGGCCCTGTGAAATCAAGCAAGAATGAAAAATATATATTGTATGGATTTCTGTATGTGCATATGGAGCCCGGGTATCTTTACTACTGTCAGCACTACTCCAACTGTGGAAAAATTGAGATACAGGAGTGCAACAAGAGACAGGCGGCCCTCACAATTTCATCCCTATAACACCCAATCATTTTATTCTCCATTGCAGTAAATGGGGAATGTGCTGGGTGCATATGCTTTCAACAGCAGGTCTTTTCTCTCACTGTCAAAGCTTTACCACAATAATTCCATTCTGAATTAGCTCTTATTCAGTATTATGAATCTAATGCCGGTAATTAATCCATTTTTAATTCAGCTTCTTAGCTGAATAATGTAATCAGTATGTAATCATCAGAAATAATAACAGACCAAACAGTTTTTAAAAAACCTTCCCTACTGTTTTCTGTTGAGCTAACTATTAGGGCAAGGAACCAATTCTTTTAGTACATTGAAAAATGATCTCCATGTATTACAATAATTTACAGCGACCACTGTTTCTTTTTTTCACTAGTTTCTCTTTTCCCCACCTCTTTTGAAGGTATAAATTGCATGTTCACGATTCCATAGACATCAGCCATTCTCTTAGTGAAAATAGTGTTATTCAAATGTGAAATGGTTCACAGTGACTATGAGGAAGATATTTCAAAATAGAGGGAGGGAGGGTGAGTATTAACACTGTCAAACTTGATCGTTTCTTGAATCAGTATTAAAACTTAGGCTTCTAAAGGCATTGCTGAAAAAAGAGACATGTCTAAGATTTTCATTTTGCACTCATCAGGACACTTTGCAAGAATACCAATTTAAAGGGAAAACAACTATTTATTCTGTATGTGAAGAGAGTGCTGATTGGTTGGCAAGTGGCGTTGCCATGGAGAATGGACCAGTGATGGTGGCTGACAGTTAACTGCCAAGCATTGTTTGAAATTTAAACCAGGCAGCTTGACCCTGATTGGTCAAGGCATTGCCCTGAGGAATGAGTCAGCAAATGGCTGTCATTTATTTTGTTTAGCTGAAACAGGCACAATGTGTATGTACATGTTCTTTCTGTCTGCAAAGAACAGGGTCCTGTGTATTAATATATGTAGCTTCCACACTATGAGCCCAACTGACAATTTTAAATTGGTTGTCAGAATAATTATTAGC
Source organism: Cetorhinus maximus (assembly GCF_964194155.1). Classification (NCBI taxonomy): domain Eukaryota; kingdom Metazoa; phylum Chordata; class Chondrichthyes; order Lamniformes; family Cetorhinidae; genus Cetorhinus; species Cetorhinus maximus. The sequence goes on along the minus strand of NC_135883.1, from coordinate 6,326,888 downwards.
ACATTGAGGATTATTTAGCAAATGTTGTCCAATCGCGGAATCATATCTAATGTTGGAGACTGTGTTTTGAGTTTTTCAGGCACAGGCTGGTTGGGTACGGTCTGTACCCTGCCCATTGTGAGCAGTGCAAGGGACATGCTGTTCAATACCAACCACCAGTCTTTGGGATGTACGGCCTACATACCTAGCATCACACTGGCACTGAAATTCATATATCACATTACTCATTGGTGTGATACGCAGCACATCTTTTTGGCTTGATGGCAGCATCCTGTCAGTGGTGAATATCACTTACGTTGCTACTGCACAGTAGCAGTGTGAAACAGCTAGCTTCACCTGTTGCTCAAATGTTTGAGATACTTTGCCCTTCCCGGGTCATCTGAGGTAGACTGGGCACTTTTCAGGGCTGAAAGTGACAGCCTTAGGCCCGTACATGAGTTTGTGTGAAATACAACGCAAAATGATCTGATCAGGGTAGCCATTATCCTGCAGGATGCCTTTGATGCCCCTATTTCAGCATCAAGCTTGCGTGGTGAGAAAATGGCTCGGGCCTTATTTACAAGGCTGCTGATAAGACCAATCTCATAGTGTGTGGAACTGTAGGAGTTCCAACGTGTATATTGACCAATGAAGGTAGGTTTGCGGTAGAATGTGATAGAGAACCCTCTGGCAGATTTTTCAACTCGTATGTCAAGGAAGGGGAGTTCATTTGACTGCTCCATCTCAAAAGTGAATTTGAGCACAGGATGGTACCCATTAAGGCATGTAAGTAAATTATTACATGCAGCTGTAGATTTAAATGTAGCTGATGTATCATCCACATATCGGAAATATGCAAGGGGTAGGAGGTTAGGTGTCATTCTATTGAAGACATGTTTCTCATGGAACCCAACAAAGATGTTTGTGAGAGCTGGGCTTAGAGGTTCCATGGCAACACCATCTATTTGGTCATACATGGTGTCATCAAAACTGAACTCAACTGCGAATTGCCAGGATAAGCTCAATGAATACTGATTTACACAATGGTGCTGGATCTCGATCGCCATGATATAGTGCTGCAGTGCAAATATCTGTGGCTTCCTTAAGTGGAACATTGGTGAAGAGGCTAGCAATGTCAAATGGGCACATGGACACAGCATTGCTGTCGGTGTACAAATGTGAAGGAGTCCTTCACCGTGTATGTGGACAATGTGGTGAAAACTGGTTGTAACAATTCACCCAACCATTTGGCCAATTCATATTGTGTAGGACCGATGTAAAGGGGCAGCGCTTTTTTGTGTCTTGGGTAGCCCGTGCATACGCGGATGCAGCGAACCGGGAGGGCAAACCCTGTCATATATATCGCGCGATAGCTCATCGCTCTTACTCAAGTCTAGCAAGCGATTTTTGCAGCCTACTTTCGAGCTGTCTGGTCATGTTGAACAGCAGGTCCAATGGATACGAATTTGGACCTGTCATTAAGAATGGCGTGCATTTTGTTGATCTAGTCACGCTTGCTAAGGATGACTATTGCTGTCCCTTTGTCAGGTTTATTGATGTATAAAGCCCAGGTTGGTCTTAAGGCCTTGCAACACTGTAAGACACTCGCGTTGCATGTTAAAGTCAGACAGCTCGTTTGGAATCCCGCCATATTTGTGCACTAGATCAGCTAGGCATGTTTTCAAGGATTCAGCGTCTTCAGTAAATGCTGGTTTGTGGTGGGATAGTTGAGAGTAGAGGAGTTTGAAATCAGCAAATACCTCTTCCCCTTTGATTTGGGTTGAAGGCACGCCAAAACTGAAACCATGCGCAAGAACAAACTCCTCGCTTTCTGAGAGTACATGGTCAGAGAGATTTGTTATGTATTTAGTGGCATCATTAATTGTGTTGCCAAGCTACTTCCGCTTAAGTGAAGTTATGGTGCTGACGTGTTTCAACCAGGTACTGTTTATGGTGCGATCATCTACTGAAGCAATATAGCGGCATAAATGGATCAAATTGAAAAGTGAAAGAAATTTGTGCACCTCAGACTATGCACAGTGCAGGGCACAGCATAAATTGGTAACCCTATTACCAATTTGTTCAATCTCATCATGCATATAAACACTCGCTCCTGGCAAAGACTGTCAGACAATAATCAGGAACAGGAATTATGAATCTTAAACCTTAAAAGCCTCAGGTTCACAGCAAGATGTTTGTCCAAGTAATTATTCTGTGACTCTCCAAATATGAAACTTTCTTCATGATATGGCTGTTGCGATGGACAAGATTCCCTCAACAGTCCATACCATCTGATTTGAGCTCATCATTCATGTGTTATTCATCATTTTCTTCGCTTGTAGAGTTAGTGCATGTTTAATACCTATAGTGAGCAGTATCTTCTGTTCATTTCACCATAAACAATTTGCAGAAAAAATAACAAGCCTAATTCTTCTGTGATTCTATCTGAAACAGGATGGGATAATGGCAGAGAATAAGCCGTATCCAGCACTGTGGACAACTACTGTCGGATTACCATGGTTTGAATTTCTCTCCCCTTGGATGTATCCCTTTCTGACTGCCCCTTTCCTGCTCTCCGAGTCCTGGAATTGTGCAGCTAGGCACTGGCAGCAGCAATCCTAAAGGGAACTTGGTGTGCGTACCCTACAACCTCTCACCAAAGAAAATGGGCTGATGTTGCGATGGAGTTAGAGAGGCAAGCTCAAGCCCTACCCTGGTGAAACATGTTAGAGGATTTTCAAGTAGCTTTGGCTTTTAGTCAAAAAGCTTCAGTTCAGGCCTGTCAGGTTGGACACGTAACCACAGCTGAAACCTCTTTTGTTTAGTGGGAACATATTTTTTTTAAACTATGAACTATGATTCTAAAAAAAACTGCAGCTACAGATATGGTTGGCTATGCAATAACATAACAATTATGTGCTGTGTCACTGAGTGCTATCTGTCTATGACAAAATGTCACAAAAGATACTTTGCCATGGCAACACTGCCCATTTAAATTCATAAATCACTGCACGCAACATTTTTAACACTCAATTTTTCAAATCTGCTACTTTCCTTTAACCTGAAATATTTACTTGATTTATGAGGACAGCTTCCTTATCAAGTCGAGATGCCACTCTTTCTTCATGCATAGCTACGGCTGACACGAGGAGATCATAACCAGATTTCAAGCGGAAGAGTGCGCCGGTTCATAATTTTAAGCTGCAGCTGAAACAGAATAATTTCTTGTATTGTCCATTATCGAATTGCGCAGAATGTCTTAATAGGGTAATTTTGCTGATGAGATGAAAACTGGAATGTGACTGTTTTACATTGAACCTTCCACGGCCTGATCGATTCACACAACTTAAAATCCATCGTTTCCTTCAAACACAGGATGAATGTCAAAAATATTTACGAGTTTGGTTAAAATGTATTTCAAAGGCATATCACGTTACTACGCCACACATGCACACTACAACACTCATAGTGACCTTTATGTGAAACAGAGCCAGCTCTGGCCGAACCATAAATTGTCCACTTTTGTCAATTGCCATACATTCCTGAAAATTACGCAATTCTGAATAATTAAAAATCTTCTGTGCTAAGTGAAATACATAAGCTAAAATGTCTGCTACACAGAGATGTGATAATTATCTGGCATAAAAACTATCCATCGTAAATGTCATGATACAGGTTAAAGCATTGTATCACTTTGTATGTGCAACCAGATAATTCCTCAAAAATGGTCAGGATTGCAGCTCAGGCTGTTAAGCAGCACCCCTAGCTATTTCCCCTTTACAAAATGCAAAGTTTGCACTTAGTTGCAAAATTCCTAAGCTGTACCTTTTACCTGGTACCTATTCAGAAAATATGGAATTCCTTCAATCTGTGTTGCTTAAGGATCCTTTAATATGGAAAATTGAAGATTGTAATCATCTGGATGACTAACAATCACATAAATACAGCAACATATCATTGGGGTATAATTAGAATTCTCCTCTCAGCCTGTTACTAATTTCCTTTCAGGCCTACAAGCATCATGAAATCTTTCATTCACAGGCAAAAATGTAATTTCAGATGATGACTTAAAAATGGCAATTTGAATAAAATATAATCTGACAAGCAGTTACCGCCCCCACCATCACCAACACCACCACCCCCCTCCCCCAGCCACTACCAGGCCCCTTCGCCACTTAGAGATAGGCCAGTCTTGGTTCAAGACCCAACACTAAACTGAGTCTTTGTTCTGACCCTAAACATTTCCTCGGGGGATCTGCAAGCAAGGTTTGAAAAAGATTACAACATTTTCCCAGCAATGTAAATACTTCACGGCAGAACCATTACCAGAACCTGTCTGGAGAAGAATATGTCATGCAGTAATAGGATTAGGAAAGATGATTAAAGATATGTCATAGAGATGAGCTTTGAGAAGATTTGTGAAGGGGGGGGGTAAAAGAGTGAATAAAATGGGAGGATTTGGGGGCGTGAATTCTAGAGGCTGGTAAAGGTTTTGGGACCGATGAAAGGATCATCGAGACACGAGAGGCCTGATAAAAGGTCAGCGACATCAACTCTAATCCTCTCTCCACAAATGCCTGACCTGCTGAGCATTGCTAGCATTTTCTATCTTTATCTCATTTTTGTCAGCATCAACAGTATTTTTTTGTTTAAAAATTAGCATAGAAGGAAAGCCAGATAGGATTTTTCACCTGAAGAGTAATATCATTGCGAAATATGTTACTGGACAAGGCAATTGAATCAGACAAGGCAACTGGGTTTAAGAGAGAGATCGATGCCTATGCAGAAAAAGGAGATGTTAAAGAATATGGTGAGAAAGAAATGGTGGCAATTAATCAATGAAAAAGAAATACAAGGCATAGGAATAAGAATCAGGACTGGACCATTTTGCCCCTCGAGCATGCTCAGCCATTCAGTAAGATCATAACTGATCCGATTGTGGCCTTAACTCCACTTTCCTGCTCCCCACCTTACCCCATCCCCACCCCCATAACCCTTGTAGATCAAAAATCTGACAAAAATCTCAACCTTGAATATATTCAATGACCCAGGCACCACTGCTCCCTGGGATAGAAAGAGAATTCCAAAGAATAAAGACTCTGAAAGAAGAAATTTCTCCCCATCTCCGTCTTAACTGGGAGGCCCCTTATTTTGAAACCGTGCCCCCTAATTCCAAATTTCTCCCTGAGGGGAAACATCATCTCATCATCTAAGCTGTTAAGTCCCCTCAGAATCATACGTGGTTCAATGATGAGCTTGTTTGTGCCTAATACTCTCTATTTCTGTTCTCACTATTTTGTCCTAACAGTAGGAATGATTCTTAAGCATAAACTTTGGTATTGTCACGAGTGAATGTTTACATCACTTTTACTCAGAATGGATGCTGCTCTGTGCATTGGGATAGGTAGAATTGGTCTTATAGAATTTGCACAGCATATCAATGACCTGAAATATCTAATTTCACACTGTTCCTAAAAAGATGGAATACATCTTTTACTACATTTTAAAATAGTTTAGATATATGCAGGTATCTGGGATGACATTCCCATGGATTTTTCATTGCCACCTAACCCTTCGATGATCAATAGTTACAACAGATAGAGATAAAGTGCTCTGGAGAGAGAGGACGATGCAAAGGTTGGACGGGCAGCTCAGTTAATTATTTCAATTGGAATTTAAATGCCCTTAACAGGCCTTTGACAGTTCGGCGGGTGCGCAGCTGACTCTGGTTCCCGCCTGCCGAGCTGAACATCTGAATGATGCGCGGTGACGTTGGGGACGCATGCCTGACGTCACCCTGCGCGTCATTTCACGCGGGGGGGTCCTGCCCCCCCGCTCGCCGACCCGAAGACTCTGCCCGTAGCGTTAGATCACTCTAGAGTTGCTTACTGAGCCGCAGGGATGTTTCCACATTTCTTCTTTAACATTCGTCAGTTATTTGATTTTAAATGTCTATCAGCAATTGAGTTTATTTCTGGCTGTTTGCCTGCCCTTTCCAGCCAGCTCCTTTGTCTCCAATTTGTGCTGCATTATTCACAGAAATAGGTTTCCACCCTGCCAGAACAGCATGCGGTAAACTGACACACAGTGGGTGCTCTGTGGATGAGGCCTTGAGTGAGATTTGTCTCGGTTCTCCACAATCTCGAAGCTTCTTCAGCAGAAGAGAGCTTTGAAAAGCCAAATGATACAGAATTGTTTACGGGGTATTGCAAAGCCTCTATGTTTAATTTCACCGCAAAGGGATAATTTTGTTCATTTGCTTCTGGCTCACTGTGGCCCGGTGAAGGTGCTTTCAATATCTGGAAACCCTTCGAGGGTACAATCAGATTCATTAAAGATATGAAACAACAGCTGCATATCACAGCATCCATCTCTGATGACCTGCACTCTAGTCTGCAATGTAAAATCCAGGCAACAATATCGGAAAAAACGTTTTCGGAGAAGCATTTAAAACCGCTGTGAAAACTTCTAAGCCTTGAACAGTCTCTGGACTCCTCGTTAGCTTATGGCTTTTCGAACCAAGGAAACATGTTGTCAAGTTAAGAGCGGTCGTATACCATTCTTATGGGAACTGCTTCCTTCCTGTCCAATGCTGCTTTTACAAATTTAGGTAGGAGCTGAACTGTTTCAGTTCGTGGTACCAATGTTATGATGTCAACACCTTCTCGCAGTATTATGGTGTTATCATACCCTGGCACATGATGAGTTCTTATTGTTGATTTGCACCAGGATCGAAGAGCGGGCTAAATTGTGCTCCCAATAATTTATGTGGAGAATTTTCTCCCCGTCGGGGTGGGTGTGCGTTGGTGGGCGTGGGTGGGCGCGCAGCCGATTGGCTGGGCGTTGCCATTTTACTTAGGCGGGCCTTAATTGGACAGGGTGACGCCTGCCCGGAAGCCTGTTTGGGCGGCGGGTGGGGTTCCCTGAGTCGAGGCCTGCACTGAAAGAGCACAGAAATCTCCCTGAGGCACAGAGCTGCCTCGGGGAGATTAGTTTCACTTATGAAACATTGAAGAAAGGTAAAAAAAAAATTAAGGACATGTCCCCTCATGTGAAACTGTCACATGAACTGCGACGTGTCCATTAATTTTATTAAATACATTTAAAACACTTTAAAAACGTTCATGAAACCTTGTCCCGCCCGTGGATGAGGTTCCATGAAGAATGCGAAGGCCGCCTGGGCTCTTCACCTGCCCCCCCAACCTTAAGGTTGGACGGGCCGCGTTGCTAACAAGTTTAATTGATTTTTTTAATGGCTCTAATAGGCCTTTGACAGTTTGGCAGGGGCGCAAACGCCTCTGGCGCACGCCCGCCGGACGCAATATCTAAATGACGTGCGGTGACGTCGGGATGCACGCCTGACATTTTACCTCTCGGCGAGTGGGTCCCGCCCCCGCTCACCAAGCTGAAGATTCTGCCCTATGAATTCATCTTTGGTGAAAATTTGGATGTCACAAAATGGTCAAAGTTAAGAAGATTATGGTGGTATAAATGACTGTATTTCAATGGGCGGAATGGTCCCAGGTTTGTACTACGTCCGCTAGCGGTCGGGAGAAAGGATGTTTTACCTGTCGGCCACAATGGCAGCTTTTCCCGCCATATTGTCCCAATCCCGCCTCGTTAATTATGCATTCCCAGGAAACACGCCGTTTCAATGGCAGGTGAGCTCTCATTCAGCTGTCACACTGTCACCTTGCTGCTTCATCATGCTGGGCACCATATTTAAAGTGCAGCCACGCGAACGTTTCTCAGTGCTTCCAGCTCAGGGCTGCTGCACAGAAGACATGGCCCCGAAAGGCAAGAAGACTGCAGCCCCCCCAAGATTTAATGAAGTGTCCCTCAAGCCCCTTTTGGATGCAGTGGAGGCCCATTGTGAAGTCCTCTGATGTCACCAATCCAGCATGGGAGGGGGTGGCAGCGATGGTCAGTGCCAATGTCCTGCAAAAGAGGACAGCCACTCAGTGCCACTACAGGGTGAATTGTCTCATCCGTTCCTCCAGGGTAAGTCACTCTTCTCATCGCTCTCAACTCACATACTCACAAACCCATCACACACCCACAGGGATCTCGCACCTCAAGGGACAACACCACTAACTCCCTCACACCCTCACGTCTCCATCAGGCTCATATCATCTGGAGGTCGTGTCCTCATCCTGTCCATGGCTCCGCTCACCACAAAACATTCCACACAGTGCCATGTGTCCTGCTCACATTCCCTCCATCTGTTTCCATGCAGGAGAAGCTGGCTCACATCAGCAGGGAGAGATCCCAAACCGGAGATGGAATGGCCCACATTAGGCCCCTCACTCACTTTGAGGAGTGTGCCATCGTGCTGACTGGTGAGGATGTGGACCGTGCCTGCGGTGACGGTGAGGTCAGCGGCGAACACCCTCGTAAGTATCCTGCATCACATCATCCCTCTTTCAATGCAACTGTGAGTGTCTCTCTCTCTCCTGCTTTTGACTCTGCTGCCAGGCACTAATTATCTCTACTTTGGTTCACAGGGAGCTCTCCAAGCGACCGACATCCTCAGTCCCTCAGCTCCATCCAGGTCCTCACCTCCAGCCAAGAGGACACCTCCTCCATTGAAGAGCTGGAAATAAGCAGCCTGGAAAACCCGTCACAGCCCCACACCCTGCACCAGCGCAGAGACACACACCTCAGTGGGACCTAGATCTAGAGCAGGCTCGGGTTCAAACTCTGGTGGTCACCACCCGGACACGTGTCCGCAGCAGGAGGAGGCAGGTTCAGCCGAGCTCCCTGGCACTCGGAGGGCTGCTGGGAAAGAGGAATCTGTGAGGTCTGAGTCAGATGACGAACCTCTAAGGTTAGGCCTTCCAACTCATCCTGGAGAGTCAGCAGAAGGTGTGGGAACATCACGTGGAGCTGTTGGAAGCCCTCAACAGATTGGCACACGAGTCAGAGGAGCGTGCCCGCCTGCTCTCTGATGAAGTGCTGCCCACATGTGTGCGTATGGAGGCCTCCATGGGGAGGATGGTAGATGTCATGGAGACCCTGGTCTGATAGAACGTGGAGAAGCATGCAGAGCTGCACTGCATTGCGGGAGCCATGGGTGAGCCAGTAGCAACGCGAGTGGGAAACTGGGCATCTCAATGTCCCCCAGGTGCTCCTTCCCCGCAAGGAGTCAGGCTGGGGCCCTTGGGCATCCGAAGGGAGGAGGAGCGGCAGCTGGACACCCCTGGGTCACCCATTCAGGAATCTCAGAGGCTGTCCTCTCCCTCCGAGTCGCCTTTGCCTGTGAGCCCCTCAGTCTCATCCTCTGTCACCGTAGAGGGAGCAGCCGGCCCACGGATTATTCTGGAGAGAGAAGTGTGTGGGGCAGGACCTTTCGGAGCCTCGTGCAAGCATTCTCCCATGCACACGGATCTTTCCCACATCACATTCATCTCGATGTCCTGAGCATTTTGAATGCTGCCTGCTGGGGGTCGCTTTCAGTTGTCGATCTGAGCCTGACCTGCATCTCCGTCCACTCAATGATCACACTCCCATGCAGCATCTGTTCTCACTCATCGTGACTCTTGTTTTACTTTTGATTTAGCAAGCATGATGCGTCTAACATTTTTCTTCAGGTCCCCCATCATTTCCTCTCCCCCAGACACCCATTTCCTTTCCCCAATCACTGTCGACCCCTCTGGCATCACTTTCCACCTCCCCTCTGTGACCTACCAGCCACAACCCTTTTCTTTCAGGGATGTCCAGGTAAGTGTGCACGTTCCCCTCCTTCCCGAAAATCCCAACCTCATTCACCTCCCCAACTTCTTCCTTCCCACCCCCAGGGTCTGTGTCAACCTCCGAGTCTCCACCAACCATCCTCACTGTCCCTTCTAATGATACGTTGCACCCTATTCTCCCACCCTACCACCTCACTCTGCCCTTGGTCATTCTCACTATTCCCTCCTACCATGCTCACCCTCAGTTTGCTCCCCATGAGGTAGTCATGGACTCAGCAGAGCCCTCCCTTACACGTTCACCTGGACATCCTCTCCTCTGGACTCCTTCCCAACTTGGAACTCCTTCCCACCACCACTCCCGAACTCCCCCAACCCCCGGGCTCTCCCCCCCACCCTTCATCCTTCCCCCTTCCTGACTCCTCCCTCCACACTTACTTCTTCCTCCAGCCTTACTCCTTCCCCCTTCCCGAATCCTTCCTCCGCCCTTATGTCTTCCTCTACCCTTACTCCTTCCCCTGGACTCCTTCCCCTCTCCAGACTTCTTCCCCACCAGACTCCTTCTTCCCCCTGGTCTCCTTCGCCTCTCTGGACTCCTTCCCCCCTCCAAACTTCTTCCCTTACACCTACTTCCCCAGTTGCCATCTTCTACCCTATTACCCCTCCTCCCCTCATACTCTGCTCCCCCCCCAACCTCAGAGCCTTCGTCATCTTGGTTTCCTGCCTCCTAACCTCGTGCCCTGACATCATTGCTCCTCCACTCCGCCGACATGGCCGATGATCCAGCGGGGGTGGGGTGGGGGGAGGGATGATTCTGGCTGGCTGGGCTTATAATGATATGCAGATGTATTACAATGAGGTTCCCAACATCCGATGCTGGGAAACGCGGACCGCCATTGACAGACAGAGCGGACGATCGCAAACTGGTTTCACAATGTTATGAAACCGATTTCTGGTCTTCTCACCATATTGTCTGCTCAGACCGCCAAACACGCCAGCGGGCACGGAAAACTCCACCCTACGTGTTTTCATGATGTTTCGGTGACTCTGCTTGAGGCTTGGTTCGATTCAGTGTTTTTTGTAAGCATGACCCTTGTACCATCCCCCTCTCACTGCAGGAAAGACAGAGAATCAAACACAAGTTGGAATACAGACTGAAATGGCTCACTCCCATATCATGTCAAAATGTTTTATTGAACCTGCAATGCTTTCCAACATTAAGTTGGCACATCAATGGGATCGTATCCGACTATCGTTTCAATTTGATCTATTTAGGCTATTGTTCACAGCGATACTGGGCAGACCTTTTTTAAGATGTGCATGTGCCAAAAGTTGTGTGGCAGTGGTTTGGAAACGTGTTTGAAGCGGAGGCTGACTTTAATGTGTCTCTTTAGCATTAGCAAGCTGTTCCCAGGTTCCCTGACAGAAATGGGGGCGGGTTGGCTCTGCAAATCTGTGTCTAGTTAAAGGACCCCGACGGGAATCAGACTGGCTGAACTATGCATGGGGCAGAGTCTTCGGTTCAGCGGACAGGGGTGGGGCCTGCTCGCCGAGGTGTAAAATTACACGGGATATGATGTCGGGCGTGTGTCCCAACGTCACCACACGTCATTTCGATTTTCAGTTTGGTGGGCCCGCAGCCTAATTGGCTGCGCATCCACCGAACTGTCAAGGGCCTATTAAGGCCTGTTAAAAAGCAATTAAGGCAATCAGCATTGTCCTTACAATCCTGCTCCTTGGCACAGAATCCTAAGTCTGTCGTAGGCACCACATCAAAGCACCTGAGGCCCATCATGAGAATCTGATGGCGGGACAAAATCACAAAGAACGAGGTCCCCCATCAAGCTGGGCTCAACAGCATGGAGACCACTCATTAGAAAATTCAACAGAGATGGGAAAGCTCTGTCTCCAACATGGAAGGTTACAGAATCCCCAAGGAGACTTTGGGCAGAAGATTACGCTTGGCGTACGGGCACACCCGACACTCCTGGGCGCGAAATAAACTTCAGTTCATGGGTCAGCATGATTTGAGGGCCATCCACACCAAACTTGTAACACCCAAAATACCCAGAGGAAAGCCAAAGGTAATGCAGCTGTAGAAAGTTCTCCCAGGCATCAATAATGACAACATGAACTGTCAATTCTATGAATGTCCATTTCGATCCAGGATGGACTCTTCAGTCATGAGAGGATCCAGAGAAGACAATAAAATCACTTACAGGATGGACATACTTGAACAACGGGGAATCTACCACTATCAATGAAAGTGACCCCAAATTTCCTTGGGACCGTGGGTGGAGTTCAATGGCTAAAGGAGCTGGACCTGGAAACTCCTGAAATCCAAGGTTGGGAATTCCACTGGAGGCGGGGCTGATGGAAGTTCCGTCCAATGCATTGAAGGTCTGAAAAGGCACTTTCGCTGCTTCCACATGAACAACTTGGGCAACAGCAAGGTTAAAATAGGGAATAGGCCTTGGCCTGGAGCACCCCAGAACATTGGAAGGCCAATGGAACATTGGAAAATAAAGAAGGCCAATTTCCAGAGTTCTTTACACCTTCAGTTAATGTTATCAGTTCTTCCCTGAGCCACTGTTAAGTGCCTCATTTTGCACCCCTTCTAGTTATCACCCAAAAATGTGCCACCCTTGTGTAGGTGCCTGCTTGGTTCATTATACCTACCAGACCACAGATATTTTGGCAGGGTCAGGCTTGGTCAAAGCCGGGTGAAGATTTAGCTCTGCCAAGTTACAGTGGAAAAATGGGATTGGAGTTTTGGTTCCTGTCTGTCACTGAATCTCCTGGTACAGCTGTGTTATACATAGTGTCCCTTTGGGAAACACATTATAACCTCTCCTGTCTGAAAATCCAAAATGCAGAAACATCAGTCCCAGTAGGTTGGCACCTTCAGTTTGGCACATAAACTGAATCACAATATCAGCAGTGTTTAGGTGAAAACGTCGAGATTAATGCAACCATGAACTCAAACTGTACAAAAAGCAATACAAAACGGCTATGTCCCCCTGGGCACAGGCTCCCAGCCACTGGAGGGCGAAAACGTATAATGGAGGAAACCTTTTTCTCTCTTTCCTGTACATCAAATTCCCAACTCGTATTAACTAAAAATGCCAAATAACTTAACAAGATGAATATATGAAAACTGATGCTTCTTCACATCAAAATTAACTCCCAAAAAATGCAACATCATAAACATAGGAAACAAAAATGTTTTTGCGAAAATCCAAACACATGCATAGGAATTGCAACAAACGGTATGCATACTGGGCATACAAACACATTTCACAGGGGCAGCTTTATGAGGGGCTAAGAGGGCTAATGTATTTCAATAGGAATGTTGATCGGTTGTTTTCGTTTTGGTTGATAGCTTGGGATAGGTTTCCCCCCCCCGCTTCCTGACACTTCTGAGGTGCCATGATCCATGTCCACTAACAGAACAGGCCCAACTCCACTAAAATTAAAAGGGGTTGGCAGTGGAAAAGATTGAAATGCCCACACCCACAATGATGCTGGCAAGGGTAGGAGTGCCATGTGCAGTGGCTGACTAGCCGCACCCTTATGCTGTGCCAGCCAAAATTGCTGGAAATGGGAATAGGGGCGGGAATCCTAGATTCAGGTCCCACCCGCCATTTTTAAAGGGTCCACATTCGGCCTACCTCCGAAAGCCCGGGCCAACCTTTCTGTCGTCCTCTGCAGTTTCTTTGCATCCTCCTCACCACCACCTTTCCCACCGAACTTTGTATTGCCAGCAAACCTAGACACATTGCACTCAGTCCCCTCATCTAAGTCATTAATATACTGTAGATTGTAAATAGCTGAAGCCCAAGTACTGATCTTTGCATACACTGCTCAAAATAGATTGTCAACCTGAAAATATTCCGTTTATTCCTGCTCTCTGCTTTCTGTCCATTAACCAATCCTCAATCTATACTAATATACTACCCTCAATCCCATGAGTCCGAGTTTTATGTAAGAACCTCTTGTGTGTCACTTCATCAAATGCTTTTTGAAAATCCAAATACACTACAATCACTGGTTTCCTCCTATCCTCCATTTACATCTTCAAACAATCCTAATAGCTTTGTCAAATATGATTTCCCTTTCCATAAATCTGTATTGATTCTGCTTAATCATATTATGATTTTCTACGTTCTGTCTGACCATGTCCTTCATGAGAGATTCGAGCATTTTTGCCTACTACTGATGTTTAGGCTAACTGGCTTATAGTTTCCTGTTTTCTCTCTCCCTCCCTTCTTAAATAGCATGGTCGTGTTTGCCACCTTCCAATCTTTAGGAACTGTCTCAAAATCTAAGGAATTCTGGAAGATCAAAGCCATAATCTCTGTAGCTACCTCCTCTGAAACCCTACGATGCAGGTTGTCAGGTCCTGGGAACTTGTTGCCACTTAGTCTCATTAATCCCTCCACTTCTAACTATTGTTTTACTCACCTCACCAGTGCCCACTCTGCAGGAATGGGCCTGCTTTCCTGCTGATAATGTCAACTAGGATCATTTCAAGCCCAAAGCTTATGGCTGCAGAATAACGAACTATTATCCAAGTTTCTAAAATGATTAGTGATAACAGTAAATAGAGGCAGGCTAACTAACAACTTTACTGTTATTAGTAACAACTAATAACTAATTATAATAACCAGCTAATAACTTTACTCGTGCATCTTTCTTATCAAAATGGTTGAAACCTTCTTAATGAAAAATATCAGTGTTACAGTTGTGCAGATAAACTGCAGGTTTTTAAAAAAAAAATTTCATATGTTCACGGGATGTGGGCGTCGCTGGCTGGGCCAGCATTTATTGCCAATCCCTAGTTGCCCTTGAGAAGGTGGAGGTGAGCTGCCTTCTTGAACCGCTGCGGTCCACGTGGTGTAGGTACACCCACAGTGCTGTTAGGGATGAGGTTCCAGGATTTTGACCCAGTTATAACATTTCTTTGTTTTAACATGCAACCCCAGCCATACTTTTCAATCATTCATTAACATGAAACATCATTTAGGTATTCCAGAACTCACACCCAAGGGAGCCGAAGGCTCAGCCGCCAATGGTAGAGCAATTAAAATCAGGGGATGCACAAGAGGGCAGAATTAGACGAGTGCAGATTATCTCCAAATTTAATCTGCCACTTGTCAGCTACCTGCCCCAAACAGGTGGGATGTGACACCTGGTCAAGTGAGCGGGAGTGAAATTCCAGGTTGCAGGAGAACAACAGAATAACGATTGCCACCTTCTCCTCCCCACCCACTACGGAAGTTAAAAAGAAACCTTTCTTAAACGGTCTTTCGGATCCTGGATCCTCTGACCTCTCTCTTCACCCGGCACAATAGCTTCCCAGCTCGGGCCACAGTTACAATGGTAGTCAGGGCCCAATGGTATCATCAGACTCTGATCTGGATAGTTAATGAAGGACCTCGCTAACTTCAGGCTGGTGACATTGTCGCCTGTTTTGGGTGGGGGGGTGGGGGAGGTTGAAATTAAAGATGGTGATATCCATAAGGGAGGTCAATGGGGAGATGCAGCTGATCATTTTTGCTGCCTGCCTGTCAGGTTCCCCCAGGTGGTTAGGAATAAAATCTCCCATGAGGGGACTCCTTGCTGGATTTATGCAATGCAGAAAACTGGGAGCCAATTAGAAGCCTGACTGACAGATTTTAATAATCTATTTTTTAAAGCCTGCAGTTGGAGTTTAATTGCTGAGTTCTGTCAAATTGCAGATTGGTACTCTAACACTTAGAGCGCACATTCCGATCAGTGACTGTCATTAGATGGGCACCTGAAAGTAGAATTAGAATAATCATTTTGGAAACAACAGCTTTTGGAATAAATCGTGATATCTTTTTATATTTTGAAGTATAAAAGGATGATGCTCATGCTCAGTGAATTCCAGAAGGTTTTTATTGATAAGACAGTACTATGATGTAATTTATTACCAATGTACACTGAAAAATCTCCTTCCTCTAGACTTAGTTTCTTTCTTGCAGCTTAGACAGGGTAAACACATTCTTCTTTGAGAGCTGAGTAGTTAATTAGCTAACTGGTTGATTCTGGCTTCTCTAGCTCCAGTTTAGTTGGCTAAAAATATAGGGTTCTTTAGTGAAGCCTTGGCAAACAAGTGCAGCTGGGGAAACTGAGTGCAAACCTCAGAGTTTGGTGAGTGGGGCAGTTTGGTGAAGCAGGAAGGAGGTGTTCATTTCCTTTTGCATCTCTACCTTTCTCACCCTGTTTGTACTCCACTACAGGGAAAGGAGCTAGTTGCTTGTTGAATATCTGGTAAGTGGTTAAGGTTTATTCTATTCCTAAGGTTTAAAACAATATACAAATTGGTGCTAAAGTTAATAAAATATATTTAAAAAGCAACATAAATAATTGAACAATGTGATTAAGTAATTAATTAAAACACATTAAGAATGGTAGGACAGTTGATGTGTCAAGGCTGCAGCAAGTGGGAACTCCTGGATACCAGTGTTATTCAAGACAAACACATCTGCAGTGTTTGTGACTTGAGGAACTTCGGCTCAGAGTCATTGAGCTGGAGGCTGAGCTGCAGACACTGTGACACATCAGGAAGGGGGAAAGTTACCTGGATACTTTATACCAGGAAGCAGTCATACCACTTAGGATAGGGTCTTTTGATTGGTCAGTCATCAGGGACAGGAGAGTGTGACTGTGAGTGAGGCAGTTAAGGGAACCCAGAGGGCAGGAGTGCAGGAGTGTGAGTCTCTACAATTGTCCAATAGGTTTGAGGTTCACTTAGTTTGTTTGGATGGGAGTGGGGCTGCAAGGTGGATGAGAAAACTGACCATGGCACCGTGGTACAGGAAGCCATTCAAGTGGGGGGAGACAAAAGGAATGTAGTGGTAGTATGGGACAGTATAGTGAGGGGGGATTAACACTGTTCTCTGCAGCAAAGAACGAGAGTCCAGATGGCTGTGTTGCCTGCCCGGTGCCACAGTTCAGGACATCTGCTCAGGGCTGGAGAGAAACTTGCAGTGGGAGGGGGAAGATCCAGTGGTCTATGTAGGTACCAACAACATAGGTAGAACTAGGAAAGAGGTTCTGCATAGAGAGTATGAGAAGCTAGGCATCGAATTAAGAAGTAGAATCTCAAAGGTTGTAATATCTGGATTATTATCTGAGCCATGTGAAAATTGGCATAGGGTACACAAAATCAGAGAGATGAACACGTGGCTCAAAGACTGGTGTGGGAGAAGTGGGTTCTGGTTTGTGGGGCACTGGCACCAGTACTGGGGAAAGTCGGGGCTGTACCGCTGGGACAGCCTACACCTGAACCAC
Organism: Cetorhinus maximus; assembly: GCF_964194155.1. Lineage (NCBI taxonomy): Eukaryota > Metazoa > Chordata > Chondrichthyes > Lamniformes > Cetorhinidae > Cetorhinus > Cetorhinus maximus. The sequence goes on along the minus strand of NC_135883.1, from coordinate 6,309,900 downwards.
ATAACTAGGGAAGTAGAGAGGGTTTTAACTAAATAGTGGGGACAAAGGATCAAGTGTGGGAGGATGTGGTATATCAAGGAGTAGAGACAAGGTAAGAGAGGAAAATAGTAATACAGGAAATGAGGGAATGGCAGGAAGTGACAGAGAGCAAAAAAACCTAAGATTGCACCAACAATCAAGACTAGATGTTACAAAGGTAACAAAAAGACAAAGCTAAAGGCTCTGTATCTCAATGTGTAGAGCATTCGTAACAAAGTAAACAAATTGATAGCGCACATTGAAGTAAATAAATGTGATCTAATAACCATTACAGAGACATGGTGGCAGGATGAAAAGGATTGGGTGCTGAATATTGAGGGCTATATGACATCCAAGAAGAGTAGGCAGCTAGGTAAAGGTGGAGGGGTAACACTGTTAATCAAGGATGGCATTGGTGCAATAGTTAGAGATGACCTTGGTTCAGGAGATCAGGATGTAGACTCCGTTTGGGTGGAGATGAGGAATAGTAGGGAAAAGAAGTCACTAGTGGGAGTGGTCTACAGGCCCCCTAACAGTAACCACAATGTAGGACAAAGCATACAAGAAGAAATACTGGATGCTTGTGATAAAGAGACTGCAATAATCATGGGAGACTTTAATCTACAAATAAACTGGAAAAATCAGATTGGCAGTAATAGCCTGGATGAGGAGTTCATAGAATGTTTTTGAGTTTCGTTCCAGAATGTGCAACTCTAAGAAACTATCAGAGAGCAGATTATATTAGACTTGGTATTGTGTAATGTGACAGGATTAATTAATGACCTCAGAGTAAAGGCACCACAAGGTAGCAGCAACCACAATATGATTGAATTTTACATCCAGTTTGAAAGGGAAAAGAGTGGGTCTAAGACAATCATTTTAATCTTAAATAAAGGCAACTATGTGGGCATGAACTAGGCTAGGGGATAGATCAATGGAGAAGCAGTGACAGACAGTTAAGTGGATATTTCAGAATACTCAGAGTAAGTATATTTATTTTATAAAGAAAAATTCTAAAGGTCTCCCTTTATCCATTAACCCACCATCCGTGGTTGACTAAAGAAGTTAAGGAAAGCATCAAGCTTAAGGAAAAAGCATATAACTGTGCGAAGATGAGTGGCAGGCCAGATGATTGGTCAGAATATAAAGAATGGTAGAGAATGACTAAAAGGTTAATTAGGAGAAAGAAATTAGAGTATGAGAGGAAGCTAGCTAGAAACGTACAAACGATATCAAGAATTTCTACAGGTATTTAAAAAGGATAAGAGTAAGTAAAGTGAGTGTTGGTCCTCTGGAGAGTGAGAATGAGGAGTTAATAGTAAATAATAAGGAAATGGCAGATGAAATGAACAAATATTTTGCTTCTGTCTTCATTATAGAGGCTACAAAAAACATTCCAGTAATAGCTGTAAATCAGGAGGTGGAGAGGAGAGAGGAACTTGGTGAAATTACAATCACCAGGAAAGCGGTGCTGAGTAAACTGATGGAGCTGTGGGCTGACAAGTCTCTGAGTCCAGATGGACTTCATCCTCGGGTCTTAAAAGGGGTGGTTATTGAGGTAACAGATGAGTTGGTGTGAATTTTCAAAAATTCACTAGATTCTGGAAAGGTTCCATCAGACTGGAAAGTAGCAAATATATCCCCTCTATTCAAGAAGGGAGGGAGGCAGAAAACAGGAAGCTATAGGCCAGTTAGCTTGATGTCTGTCATGGGGAAGCTGTTAGAATCAATCATGAAAGAGGTTGTAGCTGGGCACCTAGAAAAACTAAAGGTTATCGGGAAGAGTCAGCATGGTTTTACGAAAGGGAAATCATGTTTAACCAATTTATTAGAGGTCTTTGGAGGAGTAATGTGTGCTGTGGATAAAGGGGAGCCTGTAGATGTGCTGTACTTGGATTTCCAGAAGGCATTTGATAAGGTGCCACATCAAAGGTTATTGCAGAAAATAAAAGCTCACTGTGTGGGGGTAACATATTAGCATGGATAGAAGATTGGCTGGCTGACAGAAAACAGAGAATATGTATAAATGGGTCTTTGTCTGATTGGCAGGATGTGATGAGTGGAGCCCCGCAGGGGTCTGTACTGGGGCCTCAATCTTTTACAATTTATATCAATGACTTAGATTGACATGGGGAGTGAAGGCATGGTAGCTAAACTTGCAGACGACACAAAGATGGGTGGCAAAGTATGTTGTGAAGAAGACTTAAGGAGTTTGCAGGCGGCTATAGATGGGTTGAGTGAGTGGGCAAAAATCTGGAAGATGGAGTACAATGTGGGAAAATGTGAAGTTCTTCACTCTGGCTGGAAAAATAAAATGCAGAGTATTAATTAAATAGAAAATGAGTGCAGAATTCCGAAGTGCAGTGGGACCTGGGTGTTCTAGTGCAAGTGTCACAAAAAGTTAGTATGCAGGTACAGCAAGTAATTAAGAAGGCAAATAGAATATCATCCTTTATTATGACAGGAATTGAACATAAAAGTAAAGATGTTATGCTTCAATTATACAAGGCACTGGTGAGACCGCATCTTGAATACTGTGTGCAGTTTTGGCCTCCTTATTTAAGGAAGGATGTAAACATGTCGGAGGCGGTTCAGAGAAGCTTTACTAGATTGATACCTGGAATGAGTGGGTTGTATTATGAGGATAGGTTTTACAGGCTGGGCTTGTTTCCACTGGAATTTAGAAGAGTGAGGGGTGATTTGATAGAACTAGATATGATCCTTAATGGTCTTGACAAGGTGGATGCGAAAAGGATGTTTCCTTTTGTGGGCTTCTTGAGTCCAGAACTAGGGGGTAATGTTTTAAAATTAGGGGCTGCCCTTTTAGGGCAGGTGGGTCGGAGGGTTGTGCAACTTTGGAATTCCCTGCCTCAGAAGGTGGTGGAAGTGAGGTCATTGTATATTTTTAAGGCAGAGGTGGATAGATTCTTGCCAGACAAGGGAATCAAAGGTTATCGGGGGTAAATGGGAATGTAGAACTCAAGACACAAAAGATCATGATCTTATTGAATGGCAGAGCAGGCTCAAGGGGCCGAATGGCCTAATTCTGCTCCTATTTCGTATGTTTGTATACTCCAACTGGAAAGATAAAATTAATGTGAAATTGGGATCAGTCAAGGGATAGCAGACTGCTTCACCAACATGCAGCACTGGATGAGCAGAAATTTCCTCCAACTAACTACTGGGAAGATTGAAGCTATTTTTTTGGTCCCCACTCCAAACTTCGTTCTCTATCTATCGACTCCATCCATCGTCCTGGCAACAATCTGAGATTAAGCCAGTCTGTTAGTAACCTTGATGTCATATTTGATCTTGAGATGAGCTCCCGACCTCATACTTGTGCCATCTCTAAGATCGCTTATTTTCACCTCCGTAACATCGCTCAACTTTGCCCCTAGTCAGCTCACCTACTGCTGAAACCCATATTCATGCTTTGTTACCTCTAGACTTGACTATTCCAACGCACTCCTGGTCGGTCTCCCACATTCTACCCTCCATAAACTTGAGGTCATCCAACATTCTGCTGCCCATGTTTTAACTTATAGCAAGTGGTCACTAATGTCCTTTAGGGAAGGAAATCTGCTGTCCTTACTGGTCTGGCCTACATGTGACTCCAAGCCCACAGGAATATAGTTGACTCTTAAACCCTCTGAAATGACCTGGCAGGCCACTCAATTGTATCAAAACCGCTTAAAGTCTACAAAAAGGAATTAAACCAGATGGATCATCCGGCATGGACCTAGGCACCGGAAACGACAGCGGCTAACCCAGACCTGTCAATCCTGCAAAGTCCTCCTTACTAACATCTGGGGGAGGAGAACTGTCCCACAGACTAGTCAAGCAACAGCCTGACATAGTCATACTCATGGAATCATACCTTACAGAAAATGTCCCATCACAACCATCACCACCTCTGGGTACATCCTATATCACCGCCAGGGCAGACCCCAAGAGCTGGCGGCACACTGGGATACAGTGGGAAAGGAATTGCCTGGGAGTTCTCAATATCGACTGGACCCTATGAAGCCTCATGGGCATCAGGTCAAGCACAGGCAAGGAAACCTTCTGCTAATTACCACCTACCATATCCTCTCAGGGGAATCAATATTCCTCCATGTTGAACAACACTCGGAGGGAGCACTGAAGATATGTACCCTGGGTGGGGGACCTCAATGTCCATCATCAAGAGTGGCCCGGTAGCACCACTAATGACCAAGCTGTACCAGTCTCAAAGGACATAGCTGTTAGACTGGGTCTGCGATAGGCTGTGAGGGAACCAGCAAGAGGGAAAAACCTACTTCACCTTGTCCACAATATAACTGTCGCAGATGCATGACATTTTTTAAAATTCATTCATGGAATGTGGTCTTCACTGACTGCATTTATTACCCATCCCTAGTTGCCCTTGAGAAAATGTTAGTGAGCTGCCTTCTTGAACCTCTGCAGTCCATGTGGCATAGGCACATCCATAGCGCTGGTAGGAAGGGAGTTCCAGGACTTTGACCCAGTGACAGTGAAGGAACGGTGATATATTTCCAAGTCAGGATGTTGAGTGACTTGGAGGGGAATTTCCAGGTGGTGGTGTTCCCATCTATCTGCTGCCCTTGTCCTTCTAGATGGTAGTGGTCATGGGTTTGGAAGGTGCTGTCGAATGAGCCTTGGTGAATTCCTGCAGTGCATGTTGTAGATGGTACACACTGCTGCTACTGTACATCGGTGGTGGAGGGAGTGAATGTTTGTGGATGTGGTGCCAATCAAGTGGGCTGCTTTGTCCTGGACGGTGTCAAACTTCTTGAGTGTTGTGGGAGCTGCATTCACCCAGGCAAGTATTAGTAGGAGTAAACGCCACATAGTTCTTGTGGAGATGAAGTCCCGTCTTTACATTGAGAATACCCTGCATTGTGTTGTGTGGCACTATCACCATGCTAAATGGGCTAAAGTTCAAATAGATCTAGCAACTCAAAACTTGACATCCATGAGGTGCTGTGGGCCATTAGCAGCAGCAGAATTGTACTCGAACACAACCTGTAACGTTATGGCCCGGCACATCCCCCACTCTACCACTACCATCAAGCCAGAGGATCAAACGTGGTTCAATGAAGAGTGCAGGAGTGCATGCCAGGAGCAGCACCAGGTATACCTAAAAAAATGAGGTGTCAATCTGGTGAAGGACTACTTGCGTGCCAAACAGCAAAAGCAGCAAGTGATAGACAGAGCTAAGCAATCACACAACCAACGGATCAGATCTAAGCTCTGCAGTCCTGCCACATCCAGTTGTGAATAGTGGTGGACAATTAAACAACTCACTGGCAGAGGAGGCTCCATAAACATCCCCATCCTCGATGATGGGGGAGCCCAGCACATCAGTGCAAAAGATAAGGCTGAAGCATCTACAATAATCTTCGGCCAGAAGTGCCCGGTGGATGATCCATCTCGGCCTCCTCCGGAGGTCCCCAGAATCACAGATGCCAGTCTTCCACCAGTTTGATTCATTCCATGTGATATCAAGAAATGGCTGAAGGCACTGGATACTGCAAAGACTCTGGGTCCTGACAAAATTCCAGCAATGGTACTAAAGACTTGTGCTCCAGAACTAGCTGCACCCTCAGCCAAGCTGTTCCAATACAGCTACAACACTGGCATCTACCCAACTATGTGGAAAATTGCCCAGGTATGCCCTGTCCACAAAAAGCAGGCCAAATTATCACCCCATTGCCTGAAGTCGCCTGCCCTGCTGATACCTCATGGAGTTGAAGGTTCAGGCGCCATTTTTAAAGGACACCCAGACACATATTCACTCATTGCCGAGCAGGAGCTCTGCACTCCTCCAGAGTCCTTGCCACTGCAGCTCATACTGGAGAAGCTCACAAATGTGAGCAACTACATCCCAGGACACACGAGGGTGCCTCTGGCATTGCCTTTCACTCATCTCTAGATAAGAACACCGCCAGCGATACACCCATGGCTGGACCAATGCTCGCCGTTGCACTGGTCCTTGTTCACCAGCATCTTGACCTTCTAGAGACTCCGCTGCCTCTTGCTGTTCAGGCCCTTGCTTCTCATGGCCCTGTGCCAACTGGTGATGGGCCCTCCATCTCCTCATCTGGATGAGAGCCATTGCCAAGGCAGGGATGCCTGCAGCCTGCATCACCGACGCCTCATTGGATGTGTGAACAAATTGAAGTGATATAATAAGTCAGCATGTCCTTCACAGGTTTCCCTCTATCTCGAAGCCAGCAGCCAAGTGCTAAGCCCTTCACCTGGCCTCCATCTAGACATGGTATCCCACCCCACTTCTTCCAGGTAAAGGACATCCTGGAGAACTAGAGATGGATGTTCCTCCCGTTCATACATAAATGCGTATGGAGACATTGTTCTTTGACCCAGGGTGATGAGAGCCATGTGCAAGAAGCCTCAAAGCAGACACTTTTCCACTTGTCTCCGCTACCCTCAAGACTCTATAGAGAGACCACTGCCTTGGCAGCATAGAAAGACTAATCACATGATCCTTGTCAGCCATGACCCTTCACCCAGGAGGATGGAGGTTTGGAACCATGAGTTGGCTACCCTCCACCAGCCGTGCAACTTGGAGACATCTCACCTCCCTTCATCCCTGCCTATGACTGCAGCCGATGGCAAATGCCAGAGAATGAACGGCAGCTCCACATCTTGCTGGGATCTCGATGTTATGTGACCTGTGAGTCAGGAACAAACCTGCTGCAATGCATGCTTCACCACAGGGATGGGAACACAGCTGAACATCTTTGACATCCAGTTGCCTCATTATTATTATTAGGGTGGCCCTTTAGTTGGTTTCTTGTGCTGACCTTGACCCCTACCCACCCAAAAAGGCCCTCCTCCCTCCTTGAGTGATCTCACTGACTGACTAACTGCGTGGTCAAGATCAGTTTGGAAAAATGGTGCACATCACTTTTCAAGCTTACTTCTCTTACCCTCTCCCTGTCACCCACCAACTTCCCCCTATCATCATAGACCCACCCTCTGTCACTCTTGAACTTGGCCCAGTACTCTGGACCCCATCATGATCCACCTCCACATGCCTTTCCTCTCCTCAGAGCTGATACCTGTTACCATCCCTATACCCACTCTGACCTTGCCCCCTCCTATTATCCAAGCCACCTGTCTTGTCCCCCTCCATGACTCACCCAATGAGTCTTTCACCTACAAGACTCTCACCCCTGGACCTGCCACCCTACCACATCTTACTCCTCCCTCTAACTGTGACTGTTCCCTCCTATCATCAGTACCCTGAGTTCACCCCCCCCCCCGCCAGGACTCCACTATTGACTACACTGACCCCACCCTCTAAGACACCCCTCCAACTTCCCTGGACATTTGCCCCAACCCCTTTCCCCAAACATTCCACCCCCCCTTCCCCGGACACTTTTTCCCCCCTCACTTTCCTGGATATTCCCTTCCCCGGACTCCCTAGTCTTCCCCCATAAGCCTACCTCCCCTGTCCAGCCTTCAATCCACCCTTCCAACGTAACCCCTCCAACCACCAACCTTCACCTGCCTCCCTTGTCCAGCCTTGGCGCAGTGTTTGCTCCCAGCTCTCGAATGAAGCTATGCGAGGTCCCCAAGAAGGAGAAAGCAACGTCTACGGATCTCAAAGTCGTGGATGAGGTGAAGCTCATCAGATGCGCACCACTTATATACAGTCACACACCTGAATGTTCTAAATTCTCACTGGCAGGGAACTTAATTTGGAGGGCAAACTTAATTCTGGCGAGGTGGCCACTTAATTAGCATGCGTGAGATGCTAATGAATGCAGATAGGGTTCCCGACATTATTCACTGGGAAGCTCGCCCCGCCTTTAGCCCACCTAGAAAGCCGGGAGAACAAAATTACAACAGTTTACCCCGCCAGCAGGAAACAGACTTTTTACCTCTCACCAAATGAAGTGCCCCGCCTGCCACAATTCCCACTGTTGGTGGGGGTGGAAAATCCTGCCCTCCAACTTCAAAGAGGTGAGACTATGCACTTGATTTTGGTTACTGAGGCAGGTAGCTCGAGTTGGACAATTTTCTGATTCACCAGACCCGCCATGGTAAAAAAATACCCCGAAATACCTAATTTTCACTCTGGAGGGGCAGGTGGCCATGGGGGCAGGGCGAATGTTGAAGCAGGCTGGTTACAGGGCCCACCTTGGTCCTCTGGGACTTTATCCCAGTCGTTTCAGAAGTTGTTAGGCCCTCTAGCCCTCACCTCTCATACCATCTCACCTCCTACCCCCCCCCCCCCCACCCCCCCAATGTTCCCTCATACTCTCCATGCCAGCTCAAGGCCAACTCATTACCCCCACCCGCCCACCCCATGGCCCCTCATACTCTCTATGCCAACTCATGCCCCCACCACTCTCCCAAGGCCCCTTCATACCAACTCCATGGCCCCTCACCTAGTATCTACCATGGGCAGATCTCAGGAGCCATGTGGAAATGAAAAGAAACTTATAAGAACCTAATACAGCTCTTATTCCTACACGCTTGATAGTGAAAAAAGAAACTACCATTCAGAGAATCCATTCAAAGCTTTTAAATCTCCTCAAGACGTTAATCTTTTATAAAAACAAACTTCTATTCAGACCCCATATCGAAGACAGCTAATTCTTTAATAGACATTTTAAACTGTCAATAAAGCTGTGAATTCAGAAACCCCTGCTGGGATAATTGTAGCTTTTGAAATATTTATAATGACATAGTGTTATCCCTCACAGAAATGTCCACAAAGAGCTCCATTGAAACTTTACAACCAGATACGACTTTTTTCTAACTTATGCCTGTCAATCAAAGTAGCCCAGCAGAGGGTTTTTTTTTTAACTCTCATTGACAGCTGCAGCCTGTGTTTTTTTTTTAAGTTTAAAGTTTAAGTTTAAAGAGCTGGGCATGTAAAAACTTCAGATCATGACAGTTATACAGACCTTATTCGTCCTTCAAGAGTGTTTAGGCCCACTCCATTAATTTATGACACCCATACAATGGGTTAAGGCCCTTGCAACAGTCAAAATGTGGTCTGTTTGAACTCATTGCTGATGAGTTAGTAGTTATTACTAAACTATTAGTAATTATATTCATTGGCCAAAAACTAAGTTGATATCTGCTGGACTGAAAGTATGTTTTGGGTAATCATTTTGCCAGCTTCTGAGAACCAAATTTTGAATTCCGGAGGTTTGCCATTCTCTGAAAGCTGAATGACGGAGTTTGATACTGTACTTGCAGCTGTTGGTCTTGTCAGTCACTGCTACTTTTTAAAATCGCCAAGTGGCACCGGAATGTATGCAGCGCAGAGTCATAACCACCAGCAATCTGACTGAATCTTTGTGAACCTACTTCACTCAGGATGTGCATTCATTGTGAGAGCGCCGAGGCTTTCATCCCATTGGCTTGATTCACGTTGAACCAAATGCCAGGAAACAAAGATGCGGGCAATTGTCCACGACAAGGAATATTTTCTAATAGCTAAGTGTGACACTAACAGGAAGTATCAAAACAGTGTGGAAGTTGGTGGCTGTTTTCCTTGCATTAACAGTACATAAATGGCGTAGGTTATTTTTAAATTGGGCAAATCAGCTGGAAGCTGTTTCTTCCCATTTTGTTCAATTCAAACACTTCCCTGCCCCCCCTCCCTTGCCAACCTTCTCAGTGCTTTTACAGCCTTCCTTTGACTTGCCCAAAGCCTCCGCTGAATTTATTTGCATATATCAGGATGAAGGACAGAGTCTAGCACCCACAGCTTTCTTGGCTTTGTGCTCCTAATGCACATTGGGTAACTTAGACTGAGATAGATGAGGTGTTTCAGCTACCAAGAATACCTGATCAAGACAAAAGTGAGGGAGTTTTGAGCCTGAAGAGTTTAAACGCTGATTTCTACTGCCATGGAACATTTATTAACGAATCTGTCCTTCAGATTTCTGAGCACTAATGCCTGCATTTATTTCTGACAGGATTAATCCACCAGCATGATTTTGGGACCCCCCCTCCACTCATAGTTAGGGCAAGGCGGGAGAAGGTATTGAATTCCCTAAGGGAAGACTGTTGGATGCTATCATTATGGCAAAGGCAAAAGAGCAGCACAGGATGAGGCAAAGGAGAGTTAGGTAGCATTCATGGAAGATGCAGCCTACTAGATGTTGCTAGCCACCTATGCATCTTGCCTCCAAAAGAATTTACAGGCAGAACAGACCTTATAAAATTCTTTCACAAGAAGTTGTGCTTAAGCAGAATGCGGTTCAGCAACAGGAAATTTTATATCCCTGTGACCTCCTGCAAGAAGACTGCAAGCCATATTCATTTGTCCCCATTGCGCACTCATTAACGATGAAGGTGACCATCAACTTCAATATAAGATAAAAGCAAAATGCTGCGGATGCTGGAAATCTAGGACAAAAACAAAAATACCTGGAAAAACTCAGCAGGCCTGACAGCATCTGCAGAGAGGGATACAGTTAACGTTTCGAGTCCGAATGACTCTTCATCGGAACTAAGGAAAAATAGAAGAGAGGTGAAATATAAGCTGGTTTAAGGGGGGGTGGGACATGTAGAGCTGGATAGAGGGCCAGTGATAGGTGGAGATTGCCAAAATATGTCACAGACTAAAAGGACAAAGAGGTGTTGACGGTGGTGATATTTAATATCTCTGGTTTGTGGGGGAGCTATATAATATCAGCCAGGGTGTAGTAGGGTGATACGTGCCTCAAGTTTCTGAAAGCCTTGACAGAAAAGGAGGTCAATTCATCACTTTTGGCATCACAGCAAGGCAGCAGAAAGATAGAAGCATACAGATGTATGGAGTCGCAATCAATGGCAGCCACAGGACACCCGCTCGGCAAGGTCGAAAGGAAGGGTTTCACTCTCACAGTGTTCAGATTATGTACGCGCTCACAGTGCAAACCCAGCAAAAGCCCAACTGTTAACCCACTCTGTCATAAGCAAACAAAAGTGGGTACTCCAGTAACAAGAAGGCTCAAAAAGTGATAGAGAAAAGCAGGGAGACCTGCTTTAATTGTGTGAAACAGACTGAAACGACTTCCATCTGATTTCTTTGCCTAAAATTAATTCCTGTGTCACTTTTATACGCGAATATACTAAAAACAGCTAGGAAATTCCACCCCCACCCCAACCCAGTCCTACCTCCACCACACCCCCAGAGTGTTCTCTTAAAGTCAGGATGTTAGCACTGGGGAAGGACATATCTTAACCCAAGCCTATGTAAACAGTAATATTCCTCAATACTCCTGTATATGTATGAGATTCAGTAATTATATTTTTAGTTTCCTTAATGCTGGTTAACCAGTGTGGTTTTTTTTTAAACGATAGACCAATCGTTTTTACTGGATTTGGGTGCTGATTGCCATTTGACACTTCGGTTGCCTTCACTTTCAGCCCTGCATAATGATGGCAACCGAAAAGGAGTTTCTTTGAGCGTGTTCAGCAATAAGGTCATTAGAAACAGTTTTTTGTGGTAATGATGCAGCCTCCTCTGCAGCTGCTGTGAAAGTCTCATTATCTGACTCCACACCACAAAGACGGCAGTGTTGTGGATCAATTCAGACATTATGATTGTTATTCTGCATGCCATTGCAGAAAAAAAATCCTTTCTCAGAGCATGGAACTAGCATAACCTATGTCTCTCTGCATTATCAGAAGGGAATAGTTCGATGCAAAAAATAAATTAACAGTTTACGAATGGAGCCTTGAAATCGTCAGTAACAATGGACTATCAAGGTGACTAACCCATTAACTAACTTTCACAGTTAATGTTTTGCGTGTGGCACAAAATGGACGTTGGTGAGGATTTCATTTTAAACAGATCCACTACAATTGCTATGAACTTTTAAGTTTGTGTACATAATTCAGAAGATGGTCTAGCAAATATGTTATTTTGAATTTTTTTGCAGACTGTTGCTACATTAGAGCCATCAGCTTTTTTTTCCCTCAAAACATGAGCAAGCAGGAAAAGTGACTGTACTTCTTTAAGAAAAAGAATTTAAATTGCAAGAACTGGGATGGTTGAAATATAGAACTGTTGGAAGGGACCAAGGGCTCTAGTTGTGCAATGAATACTGTCCAACTCCAATGCAGATAGATTCCTACTTTAATGTAAAATCTTAACCACAAATCAAAAAGTTATAAAAATGACGTGATACTAAACTTCCAAAGCTTCATTTACAAAGTACCTAAGTAAGGTCCCTCATCAGTTGATTTGCCCTTATTTAAGTGGAGTCTAAAAATAGCCGTAACTCTACTGGCATCTATGTTCATTTGACATTACATGAGTGTAGGTCGCGACATGAGGAAGCAATATGACAGATGGTATGTCATCAGATTGGGTAAGCAAACAGTATGGTAAAAGCAAAAACAAAAATACCTGGAAAAACTCAGCAGGTCTGACAGCATCTGCTGAGAGGGAGACAGTTTTCGTTTCGAGTCTGTATGACCCTTCATAAGAACTGAAAAATATAGGAATGAGATGAAATATAAGCTGGTAGAGGGGTAGAGCTCGATAGGGGGCCAGTGATAGGTGGAGGCCAAGAAGAGACTGCCAAAGATGTCATAGACAAAAGGACAAAGGGGTGTCAATGGTGGTGATATTATCTAAAGGATGTGCTAATGGGGACATTAAGGGTAGCAAGCAGGACAAGTTAGTGGCAGATGGCGCTAGTGGGGGTGGGGTGGAGGGAAGGGATCGAAATAGGCTAAAAGGTGGAGATGAAACATCTTTGGCAGTCTCTTCTTGGCCTCCACCAATCACTGGCCCCCTATCGAGCTCTACCTGTCCCTCCCACCCCCCTCTACCAGCTTATATTTCATCTCATTTCTATATTTTTTAGTTCTGATGAAGGGTCATACGGACTCGAAACATCAACTGTATCCCTCTCCGCAGATGCTGTCAGACCTGCTGAGTTTTTCCAGGTATTTTTGTTTTTGTTCTAGATTTCCAGCATCCACAGTATTTTGCTTTTATCTTAGTATGGTAAAAGCAGTCAGGCTACATTTGGATCACAAATCACTCAAGGCCATTGGGTATTGTAACGTACTGCTGTGTTAATAGTGCTGTTATATGACTCATAAGACTGACCTTACAGTATTCCTTTCATTCATTGTGGTTTAAGTCCCTCCACTGCTTGACTCTAGTGTCAAGCATCAGGATCCACCATCCATGTTTGAGCTGACTTTCATTCAGTTCAGGGTTAGTAAGCCTGATCAGTTTTACTCACTAAACATGTTCAAATTCTCAGGTTTTAAGTTTTTTAAGGCATGCTACAATCTTGATAAAACTGCAAACAGACAAATTCAGTAACACAGCGGTTGTTTCAATTATCCTGTAAATGTTTGAAAAGATGTGTGCAATTTTAGCCTGACCTGTTTGGCGGGAAACTATTGGGATCAGGTCAGAAAGCCTTGTTACATTTTGCCTGATTTTCCTTTCCAATGATTTCAAGAGAAACAATGAAGAGAAAGAAGTTCCCTGAGTAAAAATACAGCAGCTGAATAACCAGTTTTCAGAACAGGCTGGTCCCAAAGCACTCCAATTTGGCACAACGTCTCTTTAAACCTGTGAACCATATGTGATTTATCTGTCTGTAGGTGGAGTCCTATATCATGATTGTCCTACTGTGCTACAATTAAACATCACTTATTTTTAATTCACAGATTGTGGGCTTCCCTGGCTGGGTCAGCATTTATCACCCATCTGTAGTTGCCCTTGAGAAGGTGGTGCTGAGCTGCCTTCTTCAACTGCTGCAGCCCATGTGGTGTAGGTACACCCACAGTGCTGTTAGGAACGGAGTTCCAGGGTTTTGACCCAGTGACAGTGAAGGAATGGCCGATATATTTCCAAGTCAGGATGGTGAGTGACTTGGAGGGGAACTTCCAGATAGTGGTGTTCCCATCTATCTGCTGCCCTTGTCCCTCTAGATGGTAATGGTTGTGGGCTTGGAAGGTGCTGTCTAAGGAGCCTTAGTGAATTCCGGTAGTAAATCTTGTAGATGGTACACGCTGTTACTGGGCATCGGTAGTAGAGGGAGTAAATGTTTGTGGATGGGGCGCCAATCAAGCGGGCTGCTTTGTCCTGGATGGTGTCAAGCTTCTTGAGTGTTGTGGGAGCTGCACTCATCCAGGCAAGTGGGGAGTATTCCATCACACTCCTGACTTGTGCCTTACAGATGGTGGACAGGCTTTGGGGAGTCAGGAGGCATGTTTCCTAGCCTCACTGAATGGAGTAAAGCATCTAAGCAGAGAGTATAGAATTTCTCAACATCTTTGATGGTGTAAGGATTGGGCTAAAGGTCGGTTTACTCAATCATAAATGCAATGCCTCAGTAAAGTAGAGTTCACGCGGTGGGTGGGTGGGGCAGGGTGGTTGCTGGTGGGGGGAGGGTGGTGATTGGGCTGTCTGCTGTTACTCCATAACTTATCCAAAACTACCAGAGGAATGAAGGGTGGGAACAAAAAAATCATGTGGCTAGTGCCTGAGGACATTCAAAATGAAATAAAATGTGATCAAACAGTCTAATGTAGGAAAGGTGCAATATAAAAATACATGGCTTTGGTATTTATTTTGTTCTAAATAGATGATCTAGAAGCCTAAGTCGCTAATTACACAATATGTTCCGTGCAAACTGACTTGTACAAAGTCCTATAAAAGGGTATATAAAAGAACAGAATAAAATGGTTACAGTACAGAAAGAGGCCGTTTGGATGTGTCGTGTCCGTACCAACTCTCAGAAAAGCAACTCATCTACTCCCACTTCCCTGCCTTTTCCAAGAGCCCTACAATTTTGTTTTCTCTTTGGATAATTATCCAATTTTTTTTTTGATATCTCCTGTTTGAATCTGCCTCTACCACGCTCTCATGCAGTGCCAGGTCTTAATCATTCGCTGCGTAAAAATGTTTTTCCCGCATGCCACCTTTGGTTCTTTTCAGCTTTACTCTATGGGGGATAAACTAGTGAAGTAGAGAATGTTCCCTTTGCAGGGGTCAGTAGAATTAAAATAAGGTGGGTTCTATAAAAAGCAGGCAATGTGGATTACTGTGCAGGCGGTGACGATGAAAATCTATCCCTTAGTGCTTTCTGAAACAGTGAGATTAAAAAAAACCATCCCATTGCAGCATGAATCACTTGGTACTGTAACACTAGAGTCATGTGAAGTGTTATCACTGAGGCATGTGATAGTCAGCAGCATCTGCCGCCTGCCAGATCACCCCTCAACTCTGCTAGAAGAACAAAGAATAACTGTTTCAAGGCAGCTCTACAGGGTTAAATGAATTAATCTCACAGTTTTATTACATCGTTGACAAGTCTAGAGGTGTCGTTACTTTGTAAAACATTCTTTTCTCACGTGTCACCTCCTGGATTGAACACAGCAGTATTATTCATTACAGTTGTCCCTCCAAAAGTGGGTTACTTGTTTTATTCGTGGTCCAATGTGAGCTCAAGGGTGAACAGCCTTCCCATACTTAAACATCAATCCAACAATCCCTGCTAACAATTGATGCTCTAGGTTTTGTTTTAAGTGATGTTATGGCCTGCCATTTTATCTAAAGACGCCATTGATGAATTCATCGTCAGTTGGGGCGGTGGCTTCCATGGATTTTCATAAGGCATTTGATAATGCAAAACATAAGAGACTTATGGCGAAGGTACACTAAGCTTAAGGAAGTGGCTACTTGAAGAGAAAATTGTTGGAGTGCAGGAAGCAAGGGATGGGAGTAAAAGGAAGGCTCTTGGGCTGGAAAAGTGTAGTTTCATGCTTGTCGACAGGATGTCTGTGCTGCTGCTATTGAAAAATGCTGACAACATGAAATTGCAGTGCAGACAAATTGAGCCAAGGTTCGTGAAAGACTGCAAGAGGATACAGACTAGCAGGATGGAGAACAGACACAATTCAATAGAGAAAAAAAGTCAAGTATTATATTTTGGAAATAGGTGTAGGCAAAGAAAATAAACTTTAAACGATGATCTTTAAAAGAGGCACAAGAACAGAGGGACTTTGTCGTGCAGATATATAGGTCAACAAAGATGGCACACAAACAGATGAGGCTAATAAAAGGACAAATAGAAATTGTGATTTGCATCTACAGACACAATACAAAAATTAGATACTGTTGAATTTGTACAAGACTTAAGTTAGGTCATATTTGAAGTCATGTACACAGCATTTTGGCAATGAGAAAAAAAACAATTGAAAAGGTGCAGCCTGGATTCACAAGTAATGGTGTTATATTTATGAAGAAAAACTTGAGAAATTAGGATTTTTTTCACTAGCACTTACAAGGTGACGTGGTGACCTAATAGAATGTTCAAACTCTGTAAGATTATGATAAGGTAAAAGCAATTGATTGCTTCTATTGGTTGGTGAGATGATAACAAGAGGGCAAAAAAAATTTAAGAGAGTCATAAATATAACAAAAGCAGATGGGGTGTAAAAGATCTTTACACAACATTGGCCAGGATATTCTGGCCATTCATAATTTTGTACTAAAGGATTGTCCGGGGAAGAGTGATCATAATATGATTCAATTTCATACTAAGTTTGAGAATCATGTGGTTAAATCTGAAACTCTACTGGAAAAATGGCACAATCACGGCTAACTAGAGAAAAAGGTAGTACTAGGTTAAAAGAAGATGCTCACAATGTTGCCAAAAAAGGACGATTCAGAAGAGGTTAAAAATCAGTAAAGGATGATCAAGAAATTGATGAAGATGGAGGAAAAAGAATTTGAGAGCAAATCAGCAATTAGCATAAAATAGATTGCAAGAGCTTTTACAACTATGTAAAAAGAGAATAGTGAAAGTAAATATGGGACCCTTTGGGAGAGAAACAGGAGATATTAACTCGGAGAATGAGGAAATGGCAGAGATGTTAAACAAATGTATCTGTTTTCACGTAAAAAGACAAAGAAAATACTGGAAATTGTGGGGAACCAATAGTCTGATGAGAATAAGAATTTAAAGTGATTGATTAGTAAATAAAAAGTGCTGGAGAAATTAATGGAACTAAAACCAACAAATCCACAGACCTAATAGCCCACATCCTAGGATTTTAAGAGGTAGCTGCAGAGGTTTTGGATCTATTGGTTTTGGTCTTCCAGAATTCCCTGCATTCAAGAATGGTGCCTGTGGATTGAAAAGCAGCAAATATAACACTACTGTTCAATAAAGGAGGGAGAGAAAAAACAGGGAATTATAGGCCAGTTAGCCTGACATCCATAGTTACAAAAATGCCAGAATCTTCATTAAGGGCATGGTAATAGGACATTTGCAATTCACAATACCATTAGACAGAATCAAGACGGTTTTCTGAAAAAAAAATTGTGTTTGACAAATATATTAAAATTTTTTCAGAGTGTAACAAGCAGAGTAGATGGGTGGGGGGGACCAGTGGATGTTTGGAAGGCATTCAATAAGGCGTCAAGTGAAAATAGGGGTCATGGAGTTTGAGTAATATATTGCCATAGATTGAGTATTGGTTCTGTTATGATCCCAGCTGAGGTTACCCCTGGACAAGCCTGATCCCAGAGTGGAACCCAGGTTTGTAGATCCTAACTTTTATTTGTTTGTTCAGATACGTGGAGAGGGGCCACTGAATAGAGTCATCGGAGTCAGCTAATGAACTTTTAACAAAATGAAACATTTATTCAACAAGAAAAGATGAACTGTATTACAATACTCCTTCGCCTAGAACTATACCTTTACAGATTTGTAAAGATAACACAAGTTACAAAAGCTATCTTATACACTCATGATCACAGTAAGTACACAGTCCATGTAAACCAATAGGCACCCTGTGGTCAGACACACCACACTCTGAAACCAAGTGATAGATGCCACCTTAACCAGATGCTATGGATCTCTCCTCAACTCCCCCCAGACGCTTGTTACACCGTGAGCCAACAGGCCTCATGAACTCTGTCTTTCACATGAGGGTTTCCAATCTCCACATTCCAAGAACTCGCTTTGGAATCTTCTCCCAAACCGACACTTTCTCTCGGATTCCTTCCGCAAGGATTCACCTCCAGGGTTTTGAACTCTCCTTCCAATGTTTCTCTTTCCTGAGTCACCGCATGCATTCAAGCTTTCTTCCATGTACTCTCTCTCATTAACTCAGCTGTCAACAGTACACCACTGCTTCACATGCCCATAGCAAAGAGTTATAGGCTTTCAGTTGTCTCTTTGGAACTTCTTGCCTCTTGCAAGTTGTTCTCGCTATAAATCTGCATTCTGCAGCTTTTGTCTCTTTAAATCTGAAGCTTGGAGCCTTTTTCTCTGCCCCTCACTCTTAACATAATCAACAGGACTTTTTCCAGGTCCCTGTCCTTCCTTTAACTATAAGGTTTGCTTTGGACATTCCCCTCTTCCACACCGCTGGATTTTGGGGTTTTCCTTAGCTTGGGACTGGCTATCTGTCTTCTTCTATGTTATTTCTGCTTCACAGCTGTCTTCAAACCAACTGAACGTCAACTGCTTCCAAAACAAACTGCTGTTTCTAGCTTTTCTCTGTGTCTGTGGGAGGGACCTGCCTCTCTGGGCCCCTGTTGCTAGGCAACAGCCCAATTCTTCCACCCTTGTTTGTTTACCTTCTCTTTAGAAGTCGTAAAACTCATCAGAAATGCAGGCACCTTTTTAAAGTAGAACTAAAACTCAGTTTTACCTTTTCTTAACATACATACAGAAATACAAATCAAACTTAAACTTATAAGCTAAAACTCATTCCTAACACCTACAAATACCAACATAACTTATTTAAACTATCTCTATTTCCTACCAGTTCATGGACAGAAAACAAGACAGTAGAAATAAATGGGTCATTTTCTAGTTGGCAGGTGTATGCATACTTGGCTGAGGGCCTGTACCAATAAAAGCATGAGCTCAGCAGGTCCTCTGTTTTGACAAGTGAAGAGGATTGTTGGCATTGCTTGATTGACAACTTTATGTGATTATAAGATGTTGTTCTTTCTGTGATCTCTTTTCTCATGTCTCAATGTTTATTTGGACAAAATTAAGAGGGGTGAAGTGTTTGAAGCCTCTGTCATTGATATTTTAATGATCTGTCTGATTTACACTTTCATAAGGTGGTAGGAACAGCAGTTCTTTTTCCAAAGAACATTTCTGTATGTGTTTTTTTTTCTCAACAGTTCCACATTTCTCATTGTCATTATATGGCTCATTGGTTAAGTACATGGTGAATACTGGGTGAATGGGCCTGGAAAGGGCATGAATCACAGAATCACAGAATTCTTACAGTGCAGAAGGAAGCCATTCTTGCCTGCACCGACTCGCTGAATGAGCAATTCACTTAATACCATTCTCCTGCCTTCTCCCCATAACCCTGCACATTCTTTCTTTTCAGATAACCATCAAATTCCCTTTTGAATGGCTCGATTGAATCTGCCTTCACCACACTTCCAGGCAGTGCATTCCAAACCTTAACCACTCAATGCTTGAAAAAGCTTTTTTTTCATATTGCTTTAGCTTCTGCTTTTGCAAATTACTAAAATCTGTGCCCTTGTCCTCAATCCTTTGACAAGTGGGAACTGTTTCTCCTTACCTACTCTGCCCTCATGATTTTGAATACCTCTATCAAATCTCCTCTCAACCTGCTCTTCTCCAAGGAAAACAGTCCTAACTTCTCCAATCAATCTTCATAATTGAAGTTCCTCGTCCCTAGAACCATTCTCCTAAATCTTTTCTGCACTCACTCCAGTGCCTTCACATCCTTCCTGAAGTGTGGCACCCAGAACTGAATGCAATGCTCCAGTTGAGGCTGAACAAGTGTCCGATACAAGTTCAACATAATCTCCTAAGTCTAGAATACTATATTCTTTATTAACCGCTGTCAGAACCTGTTCTGCCACCTTCAATGACTTATGCACATATGCACCCTCTACTACATTTAATAACAATTAAAATTGATGTATGGCAGCTTATAAAAATGGCTGACTTTTGGACAACTCTGGTTTTTGTTAGCCGGACTTGAGACACGGTACCTATATATTAGTTGGCAATGAGTTGGCATGGAGAGTATGAAATCCCATGGGGAGTAGCTGGGCGTCATGAGTTGGCACTGAACAGGCATGGAAGGTATGACGGGCTAGGGGAGTGGCTGGGGGTGCATGAATAAGACCTTTTGATCTTACCTTTCAAAAGGTTTCCACATCCAGACTATGATTCACAACACCTTTGAGAGGCCATGAACCATGTCATGGAGATGGTGGCCCAACTCCACGAAAATTGTGAGGGTGCTAGGAGATGCCTACCGCCACAATGGAGCCAGCTGGGTTGGGAGTGCAGAGTGCAGAGTGCAGAGTGCAGGCTCATTACCCATAACCCTATGCCATGCCGGCAAAAATTGCAGGCGCTGGAAATGGGGTTGGGAATCCCGGAAACAGGTCCTGTCTGCTGTGGTCCATGTGATATAGTGCTGTCAAGAGGGATTTTTACACAGCGACAGTAAAGGAACAACAATATATTTCCAAGTCAGGATGGTGTGTGACTTGGAGGGGTATTTGCAGGTGGTGGTGTTCACATGCATCTGTTTGTTGCTCTTGTCCTTCTAATTGGCAGAGGTCGCAGGTTTGGGAGTTGCTGTGGTGATTTATTGCAATGCACCTTGTAGATGGTACACACTGCTGTCACTCTGCATTGGTAGTGGAGGCAATGAATGTTTAAGGTGGTGGATTATTGAGTAGCCCTGGCAGAACCAAAATTGAGCATCAGTGAGCATTTTATTGCTGTGTAAGTGCCATTTGATGGCACTCTCAATCACTTTGCTGATGATCAAGAGTAGACCAGGTAGGAATTTGCCAGGTTGGATTTGTTCTGCTTTTTGTGGACAAGGACATACCTGGGCAATTTTTCAATTTGCCAAATACATGCCAGTGCTGTAGCTGTACTGGAACAGCTCAGCTAGGGTAGTGGCTGGTTCTGGAGCACAAGTCTTCAGTACTATTGCCAGAATGTTGTCAGGGCCTGCATTTTGCAGTATTCAGTGTCTTCAGCCTTGTCTTGATATCACATGGAGGGAATTGAATTGGCTAAAGACTGGCATCTGTGATGCTGGAGACCTCAGGAGGAGGCCGAGATGGATCATGCACTCAGTATTTCTGGCTGAAGATAGTTTCATAGTGCCTTCTCCTACTCCTGTTTATTGTGTTCTTATGTTAATTACCAAAAAATAGTTAACCAATTATTTTTGAAGATTTCGTGAACAGAATCAACAATTTTTACTGGGTGTTGTCTATCCTTAGGGGCAAATAGCATCTTCCCAACTCTATAATAAGACAAAAATTAGGTCCTCCCATTCTTCACTTCTGCAATGAAACAAGTTCAACTGTGCAAACTTCTCTTTGTGATTTCGAACTCGGACATCTGTTACCATTTTACCCCACTTCTAAGATTCCACTCAAAACATCAAGATCCTTTTGAAAGGTTAAAGTCAAAAATTGAGCATAATATTCTAAATATAGCCTTAACAAGTCAAGACTTGTTTGAATTATCGCCAAAGGAACTGAGTACAGGTCCTAATATTTTATTAGCTTTGTTAATATCCAACTGACAGTGAGAGGACCCATTTAGTGAATGATCGATAATTATAAGTAATTCCTTTTCTTCATCAACATTCTTTATTGAGATTTTATGCATTCCCTTACACTGAAATCTCTCAGCACAACAGCTTCATTGGTTCAGATCTCTCTGAATGCTGTGCATTGCCTTTATATTATCACTTGGCCAAACAGCTCAGTATCATCAAGAAACAGCAACATGAAGAAGAATTTTTATCCTCAATATTACAGCAAATGTTTATAACAATTGATACAATATTTGGACTTTAAATGTTGCCTGATATATTCATTACATAACTGGTGACCCTAAAACAAGTACGTGAATATCTTGAAGCACCTGAGTTCAATAAATTGCAAAAGCAATACTATATAAAAGAACGTGGAGTCAAGTTTGAAAATATTTGTTCATATAATTAAAATATCTGTGTAATATGTTACATGTTAAATTGGTGGGTGGAACATTAAATGAGGACAGGCAAATTACTCCAATATCGAATGAGAAACACCCACTCTTGTCTTTGGAATCACCAGGTTCTAGACATACTTGTTCGGGAAAGAGTTCATGGTCGAGATGGATCATAAACTGTTGAAGATGCTCTGGAGATAATTGCTCATGAATGCACTGCCTCCACTCCCGAAGTAAGTCATCAGGATCCTGGGCTACAGCTTGATGTCAGATTCAAACCCAGAAGTCAAATGGTCCTATCAGACATGCTAAGCACACTGCCCAACCCTGGGAAAGCAGGCAACATACCACTTGACTTTCACGTGGACAAAGCCTTTGCAAACTTGGAGGATGTCTACAATGTAGATCTCAAGTGCTTTGGTCAAAACAAGAGAAAGGAACTCCAGAGAGAGACTTCTCAAGAGACCATACTTCAAGTTCTGTGGCAGACCCTTTACAGAGGGTTGGCCCGAGACCATCAGGAGAACACTGTGGATCCGAGAATGTTTTAGTCATACTGGGATAAAATCAATATATCCAATGGGTTACTCTTCAAAGGACGCCAAATATTCATTCCACTGACACTCCAGTCTGATATACTTAGACAGCTCCACCAACTACACATGGGAATAGAGAGGAGATGACTTGCTTGTGAGTCAGTATTCTGGCCCGACATCAGAAAGGACCTTGATGGTGGTGAGATTCTGTGATGTGTATCAGGAACATCATACTAGTCAACAAAGAGAACATCTCCAACCATGTGACATACCATCATTACCACCACCAAGATAGCATTAAATCTGTGGGCTGAGATGACTACCTGCCACAATCACTCCAAATTTGCAGTTGTTCAGAAGCTTTGGGACACATTGAGTGCAGCAATGGCTTGCGCTGTTGCCACTATCTTTAGTCTCTTTGGTGCCCCAATGGAAGTGGTATTGAACGACAGTCCACAATACATGGAAAAGTCATTCCTAGATTTAATGGTTCATCAATGATATCACATCATCACCCCAATATTCTCATTTGAATGGGATGGCTGAACCTATGGTCAGGACAGTTAAATTGCTGATCAAGAAGTGTGCAGATACCAGGCAAGATATCCAATTTGCATTGCTGCACCTTCGTACATTAGATTCAGGATTTTCATTACCTGCTGAGAATCTGTTTGGTCAACCTGTGAGAAACATGCTACCAATCTATCATCCCACCAAGTCATCTTTGATGACAGACGGCTTACATCAGAAACAAGATGAAAGACACATATAATGTGCATGCAGGTGCAGAATTACCAACACTATATGTTAGCCAGAAACTGAAGGTCCTACATGTGTGCAAAGAACCATGTTTGTGTGAATCGACAACACCAAATGGTGCATTACAGCAAGGGAATCAATCTCACCTCAAGGGATTGTCTGCTAGCCATGTGTGAGGTGACCAACCAGCATCGTCTACCCACGCCCGCATACGTTTTGCAGATGAAGAGACAAGCAGCAACACACCGACAACTGAGGACAATCCTCACAAACGCAATCTTCAGGAGAACAGGAAGGACACTTCACATGTCACACAAGGTCTGGTCGAGTCAGCCGATGACCAGAACGTTTCTGAAACTACTAAACATAGGCAACATCTTGAAAAGTGGCATTCCAAATGTTCCTGTTATGTGTTGAATGTTCCATGTTAAATCGTGTTAATGTTGTCATTTTTCATAAGGGTTGCTTATTCATATTCATATTAATGTTATACTATATGGAGTTGTTACTTAAGGGAAGGAGGTTATTGTGATAATGCATTTGTTAGTATGTTAAATATAATCATGTTTATGTAAATAGTTATGTCATCACAGGGAGTGAGTGATGCAATGACATGTAGCAAGCATCTTAGTCAAACTGTAGCGTCAGTATCACATGCAGAAGCAGCAGCAAGAAGAAGCCTCCAATAAAGTTCTGTTTCCAAACTCTATGCCTGCCCTTCAGCTTTGTTTGTATTCACTGAGAACAAGATAATACAACAATGATCACCACATATCAAAGCAGAATTAACATCCAGTGCAAGGAACCTATAGCACCAGAGGTTGCTGGGAAGCTCATACAATTTTGTACATGTCCAACCCTACGGCACTAGTTATATTTCAATTTTTGTTTGACATTTCCATTACGTACTGATGGACACTAAGAAAGCACTTCCCAAACCTTCTCATTCCACCACCCAGAAGGACAAGAACAGCAGGCGCATGGTAATGTCAAGTTACCCTCAGTTACCTTGTCCACAGCACACCTTTGTCACTGTAGGGTCAATGCACTAGGTCTTCCCACTTAACAGTACGGTGGGTTGACCTTCACCACATGGACTTCACTGATTCAAGGAAAAAAGTCCGACGTTACATTCTCACAGGCAACACGTGATGCCCATACCATGAGCAAGAATATAAAAAGACACTGATTTTACATCACAGGAAACCGAAATTCATATCAGACAGTCGTCCGGGGTGGATTTAGGGACAAGCCTAAAAGCCTGTGCCAAGGATCTCCAGCCAAATATGAAGCCTTTGGAAAAAACTTACCAAAATGCAGAAAAACTGCATAAACCACTGCACCAAAATATCAAACAGTTTCGTTATTGGGGGAGGGGGGAGCACTTTGTTGCACTGGGGGCATGAACCAAGTGTTCTCTGTAAGCAAATATCAACGATAACCCACTGCCGTCAGGCCAGCCTAGTGCACTAGACCCCAAGAATTGGCAATCTGTTTCTGTTGTTGCCTATTACACTGGAAATCATGGAAATTTCGAAAGGCAGTTGTTCTATACAGTGAATTTCAAATAAATATTCACGCATTATCTACCTGCCTTTGTTAGATAGACATCATAATTATAAATACTCTGTTAAAACACTCAAAATAAGAACTGCACAGTAATTAAATTACAATCAATGTTATTTGTTGGAAAGCTTCAATTCACTTTGGGGAAGCAAACACAATTTCGTTGAGATATTTTAATTATTTTCAAAGTCATTTAATTATTGATGCGGTTTTTCTTTTACATTCTGAACTAACACTAAGTAATCTTACCTCTTCGTCAAATAATTTCAAAATGTCTGAATACGTTTACTCAATTTCTCTTTCTATTTATCCCCGTCATCCCCTTCTCCCTCTTATGGCTCTACTAGATTTCTTCTCCTTCTTGTGTTTTAACATGGTCCTGCTGGTCCTCAAAAGCACTATTTCTTACACAAGCTATTAGAAACACGTTTTAGTGCAACAGCAAGATTACACACGCTGCAAAAAGAGGAGTGAGATCCATTGTCAGCTTCCATCAGCCTTCCTCCCTTGGTTTACTTGCATCTACTTTTCCATTGAACTTTATGTGCAGAGGAAACTACAACCTTAAAAGGAATGGGAAACTACCATGTCAGCATGATTATGGCTAGTTACTTGGCAACCAACAGACATTTCAGCATCATATAGTGTCATGAAAATGATTTTCATTTCTTTCTTTAAATGGCTTTCAATTTAAAAAGCAAATAAATAAAATGGCCATAAATTATTGATTAGGACTGCTCTGCAATATATGCAATTAAAAAATGAAAGCCAACAATAGCCTTGATGTATTATTTTATGTGTGGTTAGACTCCCTCCGTTTTTTTCACCATTTTCTCTATACGTAAGACTTGCAGCCAAGGGTTCAGGGGAAGGGTTGCCTCTATGCCTTCAAGAGCACTGCTTTTAACTTAGCACACAGTGGTTAACTCTCCCACTGACTGTCAATTTCCCCTCCACCAACTCAGCCCTGAGGAAAGCATTCGCCCTTCAGTTAACGCTTCTCCATAATGAAGCAGCTGAAACCTTTTGCTTTCCAGCACAGTGGACTGACGCTCTGCTGTGCCAATTTGATAATATCACCTTACTTTGACACTTGATAGAACTACTAGGTATAAAATGAAAATATCATAAGCAGAAAGAGATCAAGAGATATGTAGACAGGCAGAAATCTTTAATTTCCATGAAAATGTGGCCTGCTTTATAAAACAGATTTTAAACACATTTCAGTCAATCCTTAAATGCACACCATTACAGCCAACCCTTCCTCTTCAACTATTCCTCCTCCTCCACAAAGGTATTTAGATTTCAACCCTTCAGCACTTTAAAGATGGGCAGGACTTTTGATCTTTTCACACATATCGCCTTTCACACACCTCCAGACATTATTCCCTGTCATCCCTGTAATAATGAATATAATAAAATAGAATTACAGAGAGCTACTGAACAATTCTGAGAGGACAATTGAATTGCAGGTAAGTGCCATCAATGATAAACATTTACTCCCAGGTCGTCTTTCTGTTTTCATTTTTTTGTATGTTTTCTACAAAGCTCTGCCTTTAGATTATGTTAATATTAGCAGGTGCATCTCCTCCAACTCCTGATTCCACATTTCACATTGCACAGAGGTCTACAGCACAGAAAAAGGTCCTTCGGCCCATCGAGTCTGCACCAGTCAAACAAGAGCCTAACTATTCTAATCCCATTTTCCAGCACCAGGCCCATAGCCTTGTATGCCATGGCATCGCAAGTGCACATCTAAATACTTCTTAAATGTTATGAGGGTTTCTGCCTCTACCACCCTTTCAGGCAGTGAGTTCCAGATTCCCACCAACCTCTGGGTGAAAAAATTCTTCCTCACATCCCCTCTAAACCTCCTGCCCCTTACCTTAAATCTATGCCCCCTGGTTATTGATCCCTCCACCAAGGGGAAAAATTCCTTCCTGTCTACCCTATCTATGCCCCTCATAATTTTATACACATCAATCATGTCCCCCTTCAATCTCCTCTGCTCCAGGGAAAATAACCCCAGTCCATCCAATCTCTCCTCATAATTAAAACTCTCCAGCCCAGGCAATATCCTGGTAAATCTCCTCTGCACTCTCTCTAGTGCAATCACATCCTTCCTATAATGCGGATTCCAGAACTGTATGCAATATTCTAGCTGTAGCCTAACCAGTGTTTTATACAGTTCCAGCATAACCTCCCTGCTCTTATATTCTATGCCTCAGCTAATAAAGGCAAGCATCCCATATGCCTTCTTAACCACCTTATCTACCTGTCCCGCTACCTTAAGGGACCGGTGAACATGCACATTAAGGTCCCTCTAATCTTCAGTACTTCCCAGGGTCCTACCATTCATCGTGTATTCCCGTGTCTTCTATGGCCTGCCCAAGTGCATCACCTCACAATTATCCTGATTAAATTCCATTTGACCAGCCCGTCTATATCCTCCTGTAATCTAAGGCTATCCTCCTCACTATTTACCACCCCACCAATTTTTGTGTCATCCGCGAACTTACTGATCAGCCCTCCTACATTCAAGTTTAAATCGTTTATATATACCACAAACAGCAAGGGACCCAACACCGGTCCATGTGGAACCCCACTGGACACAGGCATCCAGTCACAAAATCACCCCTCGACCATCACCCTCTGCTTCTTGCCACTCAGCCAATTCTGGATCCAATTTGCCAAATTGCCTTGGATCCCATGGGCTCTTACCTTCGTTATCCATCTCCCATGTGGGACCTTATCAAAAGCCTTGCTGAAATCCAAGTAGACCATGTCAAATGCATTGCCCTCATCTACACACCTGGTCACCTCTTCGAAAAATTCAATCAAATTAG
This sequence comes from Cetorhinus maximus, assembly GCF_964194155.1. Lineage (NCBI taxonomy): Eukaryota > Metazoa > Chordata > Chondrichthyes > Lamniformes > Cetorhinidae > Cetorhinus > Cetorhinus maximus. The sequence goes on along the minus strand of NC_135883.1, from coordinate 6,282,183 downwards.
TCAGACATGACCTCCCCTTTACAAAACCATGCTGACTGTCCTTGATTAATCCCTGCCTCTCCAAGTGTAGATTAATTCTGTCCCTCAGAATTGCTTCCAATAATTTCCCCACCACTGAGTTGAGACTGACTGGCCTGTAGTTCCCTAGTTTATCCCTTCCTCCCTTTTTGAATAACGGTATCACATTGGCTGTCTCCTCCAGTCCTCTGGCACCTCTCCTGTGGCCAGAGAGGTATTGAAAATTATTGCCAGTTCCCCTGCTATCTCATCCCTTGCCTCACTCAACAGCCTGGGATACATTTCATTCGGGCCTGGAGATTTATCTACTTTTAAGCCTGCCAGACCACTTAGAACCTCCTCCCTTTCTATGCTAATTTCTTCAATTATATCACAGTCCTTCTGCCTGATTTCCATACCCACGTCATCCCTCTCCCTTGTGAACACCGACACAAAGTATTCATTTAGAACCCTACTTACGTCTTCTGGCTCCACACACAAATTACCACTATGGTCCTTAATGGGCCCTCCTCTTTCCCTAGTTATCCTCTTACTCTTAATGTACTTGTAAAATAACTTTGGATTTTCCTTTATTTTATCTGCCAATGTTTTTTCATGCCCCCTTTTTGCTCTCCTAATTTCATTTTTAAGTTCCCCCTGCACATTCTATACTCCTCTAGGGCTTCCGCTGTTTTGAGCCCTCGGTATCTGCCATAAGCCTCCCTTTTTCTCTTTATCCAATCCTGTATATCCCTCGACATCCAGGGTTCCCTGGATTTGTTGGTCTCACCCTTTATCTTTACTGGAATATGTTGGCCCTGTACTCTCCCTATTTCCATCTTGAATGAGTCCCACTGTCTGATGCAGATTTACCTAAAATCAGCTGCTCCCAATCCACTCTGGCCAGCCCGTCTACATCGTCCTGCAATCTAAGACTTATTATAATCGGCCTTCCCCAAATTTAGAACTCTGATTTCTGGCCCATCCTTGTCCTTTTCAATAACAACCTTGAACCTAACGGAGTTATGATCACTATCTGCAAAATGCTCCCCCACTGATACCTCTACCACTTGCCCGGCATCATTCCCTAAAATTAAGCCCAGGACCACCTCCTGTCTTGTAGGATCTTCTGCATACTGGCTTAAAAAGCTCTTCTGGATGCATTTTAAGAATTCCGCTCCCTCTAAACCTATCACACTATGACTAGCCCAGTTAATATTGGGGAAGTTGAAATCCCCCACTATTACTACCCTATTATTTTTACACTTCTCTGAAATTTGCCTACGTATCTCCTCTTCTATTTCTCTCTGACTGTTTGGGAGCCTATAGTACACTCCCAGCAATGTGATTGCTCCTTTTTTAAGTTCTACCCATATGGCTTCATTTCAGGAGCCTTTTGAGATGTCATCCCTCCTTATTGCTGTAATTGATTCCTTGATCAATATTGCTCCTCTTTTACCTCCTTCCCTGTCGTGCCTGAAGACCCTATATCCTGAAATATTGAGCTGCCAATCCTGCCCCTCTCTCAACCATGTCTCTGTGACAGCAATGACATCATACTTCCATCTGTTAATTTGTGACCTCAACTCATCTGCCATATTTGTCAGACTCCTTGCATTAAAATAAATACCATCCAACCTTGCCAAACTCCCTTGTGCTTTAACTGGCCTTTAACTTCTATGTCTTCCAGACTCACTTGCTCTCTCTTCTAATTTTGGCAGTACATCTCCCCCTGCTGAACTTCCTCTCAGGATTCCATCCCCCTGTCAGGTTAGTTTAAACCCTCCGTTTAAACCCTCCCCAACAGCACTAGCAAACCTCCCCGCAAGGATGTTGGTCCCATTCCGGTTCAGGTGCAACCTGTCCAATTGTACCCTTGCAAAGGTTGCCTTAGCCACTCAGCCAGTGTAATGGACTGTATTCTGATATGCTATACCAACCTGCTAATATCATGCTATGTGGGGGCTGATATGGGGGTGGCCAGGGTTTTGGGGATGAGGAGGAGATGTTGGCAATACACAGCAGATGGCATGAAATAAAGCCTGTAGGCTGCGATGAAATAATGGAACAAAGGAACCCCCTTTTTAATGACCGGCAAAGTGGAGCATCTGCTCTGTGTGTTGCGTGCTTAGTACTCCAGGCAATCCTCTCCAAAGGACGTTAGGAGCTGTGTATGGAAGGAGGTGGTGGCTAGACTTAGCTCTGTGTACTGTACTCAGAAAAGCTGGGAACAAACATAGCAGAAGTTTGCACAACGTAAGAAAGCTGTTAAGGTGAGCTCACTTGTTGGTTCCTTTGACCAAGTGCACACACCATATGTGCAAACCACAAGTGTTGCTGCACAAACTTTGCATATTTACTGTTACTCTATGCTAAGTCTTTGTATAAACTTATTGTGCACGCATTCACGTATACTCACCTACCCACTCACTCACCTACCCACTCACCCACCTACCCACTCACCTACCTACTCACTCACCCACCTACCCACTCACCCGCCTACCCACTCACCCACCTACTCACTCACCCACCTACCCACTCACCCGCCTACCCACTCACCCGCCTACCCACTCACCCGCCTACCCACTCACCCGCCTACCCACTCACCCGCCTACCCACTCACCCGCCTACCCACTCACCCGCCTACCCACTCACCCGCCTACCCACTCACCCACCTACCCACTCACCCGCCTACCCACTCACCTACCTAGGGTTGCCAACCTTCCAGGATTGGCCTGGAGTCTTAAGGAATTGAGGACTAATCTCCAGGACATTGTCGTGTACAACCCTGGAGAAAAATCATTGGGATATTAAAAAAAGATTGTTTTCTTTGAAAATTTCTCTTTGCCAGATATAAAAATGGGAAAGATAGGCTGTTTGTCTGACAGTCAGACTTCATCCAGATGGGTAATGAGTCTTTTTGCTTTCCAACTGGTGTAGGAAGGCCGTGCGTTACAAGGATAGATGTGTTGGCTGACTAATGGCTGCAGTGTGGGGGAAAATCATGTGATGAAACCTCTGGGAATACATTTAATTACAGTTACCAACCCTACTTCATACCCACATCATCCACTCACCCATTCACTCATCCATTCACTAATCCACACTCAAAGACTGTATCTTTGAACTTGCTGACAGAATACAGCGGTTAGTGCTGTTAAAGGGGACGTGTTCTGTTTTACCCTGACTCTGCTCCAGCGGAGTTCCCCAGGCGACGCTGTGCTGTGCATTTCATTGCTCAGAAAATCCCAGAAGAAATGCACAACAGCATTAAGCCAGGAGTGCGCAATCATGGTGCGCACAGTATTGTCACTGCTCAGAAGATTCGGGCCATTAATTTTTCTATCATTTCTTTACTTCTTGGTGAAGGGATTACTAAAATCACCAAACTAGCTACTGCAGGAGTGACAACTGAGAAATATATTAAGTTAAATGGTGCAAGAAAGACAGCATCAAGGCAGAAGGACAGGTTAGGTTGTCCACATGAGGCAGAATTTTGCCCTTGATGGACGGGCGGGCCCCACCGGCTCGACAGTGGGCGGGCAGCCGATCGCCGCCACCGAAACGGGCCCCGCCGCCATTTCAAGTGGGTGGGCCAATTAAGGCCCGCCCAGCAGGCCATCTGACAGGAAGCACTATGCACTTCCTGTGCAGGGGGAGGGATTCCCCAACTGTCAGAGTGCGCTCTTTCATGCATGCGCACGAAAGAGCGCACATCTCCCTGAGGCAAAGCGCTGCATCAGGGAGATCACTGAAAGGCTGGCAAATATAAAAAATAGAACAATAAAAAATTTATTAACATGTCCCCCTCACGTGAAAATGTCACGCAAGATGGGACATGTTAATGAAATAAACAAAAACTCTATTAAACCTTTTCAAGTCCGAAATCAAACCTCATCCCGCCACTGGATGAGGTTTGTACAAAAATCACCTACCTGCCTGCCCGTTGGGCCCATGTGCTGAGCCGAAGTTTGCAAGGGCCCCTCAAAATCGTTGGCGATTGTCAAGTTAAGGGCCTTAACGAGGCCTTTAATTAATGGCGGGCGCGCCCGCAGACCGAAATATCGCGACACCATGCGCTGATGTCAGGACGCTCGCGTGACGTCAGCGCGCGACATTTTAAGCGCTGGTGTGCGGATCCCGCCACCCGTCCATCAGCCAGCAGATTCTGCCCACGAACATTTTATATAATAAAAAAAAGTGGTCCAGTGGCCCAAATACAGCTTAAAGGGTGTAACATGGTGGCCATTACTGAGATGTGGCTGAAAGACAGTCGTGTCCTTTTACGCTCGGTCAGGTCGGGCGCGCGCCCGCCCACCGAACTAAAAATTTTGCCCATCAATTCAAACATTAGAGAGGCCTATAGCCAGAGCGAAGTTGTTTTGATGGGAGACTCAGATTTTCATATAACTAGGCAAGAGCAGAGCTACTTAAGTCGCAAGGGTCGTGAATTTCTTGAGTGCATTCAAGATAAGTTTTCTGGAGCAATGAGTTCTAGAATCAACAAGAGGGTAGGCCATACTAGAGGTTGTAATGAGTAATGAGCCAGCCTTAGTTGATAATCTCGCAGAAAGGGAATGTTTATCCAATGGTGATTACAAATGTGATCAAATCAATGTTAGTTTTGAAAAGTTACTCAGGTTCTAGATTTTGGTAAAGCTACATCAATAGGATGACTGTAAACTGGTCAAGACTATTCTTGTGTAAAACTACAGATGAACAGTGGGAGGTGTTCAAAAAGAATTTAGCTTCATATAGGACCAATGTATTCTTTCCCTAAGGGGAAAGAGCTCTACTTACCAAATAAAACAGCCATGGTTGACAGAAGAGGTGAGAGGTAGGAGAGGAGAAAGGAGAGAAAATATACAAGTGCAAAGAATAGTGTACACAAAGAGACCTGGAGAGCTGTAAAGAACAGCAGAGAAAGACAAAAAGATGGTAAAAACTGCAAAAGGGAATATGAAACTTGCAAAGGATATCAAGATCAAAACGCTTTTACAACTAGGAAGAAAAAAGGTAGTCTAGGGTAATGTGGACCCTTTAAAAACAGGTTGCAAATGAGAATAAGGAAATGGCAGAGTTACAGCAATTACTTTCTATCAGTCTTCACAGTAGAAGAAGAGTATAATCTCCTGACATGCCAAGGAAATTAGTAATGAATCAAAGGCTGGAATTCACTAAAGATAACATGAGCAAGAAAAAAGTGTTTGAAAATATAATGGCATTAATGACTGAGAAATCCCCAGGACCTGAAGGTTTACACTTCAGGGTTTTAAAGAAAGTAGGTGAGAAATTTGCTTAAAATTTGCTTCTTTCACCAAGCTTTTTGTCACCTTTTCAAACGTCAACTTAAGTGGTTTAGAGTGAAATTTTGTTGAATAATTGCTCCTGTGGAGTGCCGTGGGATGTTATATGGTACGGTATGAATGTAAGTTCTTGTTGTTATCCTAGTAGGGATATTCCTTGTTATCAGGCAGCATACAGATCTTAGTGGAGGAAGGTTTTAATCTAACACGTGTGTGCACAGTGAAACTAAGAGTGTAAAGACTTAGCACCCTGTTCCTGTCTGCCATCTCATTTTTGTTGGGTAGTCAATGTGCCGGTCTAACTCAGGCAGAAGCCCCAATTAAAAATGCAAGTTGGGGTTCCACAACGTCATTTGGACTGTGATGGCATTTTTACGACTTACTGAGTAGGGCAAAGCATAGAGGGGAAGAGTAGACTGGTCTTCCCACCCCCAGAAGGAAGGTTTGGGCCTCTGTTGATTCCTGGGCTCCCATTGTTCCCATTCATGAAACACTTCTCACCCTCCCTCCCCATGACTCACTGGCACATTGACAGTGTCACATGAGCTGGGATATGTTCATGAATTTCCATAAATATTTTAATTTAATTAATGAAACCTTCATGAAACCTCATCCCGCCTGTGGATGGGGTTTCATGAAAAATGCGAAGGCTGCCTGGGCTCTTCGCCTGCCTTCAGGTTGTATGGGCAGTTTTCTCAATCGGATTAATTAGTTTAATAATGGTCTTCACGGGCCTTTGCCAGTTCAGTGGGCGCGCTGCCGACTCTGGTGCGCGTCTGCCGAACGGAAGATCAGAATGACGCTCGGTGACACCGGGATGGACGCCCTGACCCCGAACGCCAAACAGAAGATTCTGGCCCAGGGGTTACAACAGCCTGAGCTTCAAAGTGATGATGTTTGATGTTTGTGGCATCCCGACCTGCCCAAAACCTGTGTCTGGCCTAATTATGTGGGCAACAAAGTGGGGGCTGCGCACATTGCCCTCCTGTTCCTTTTTGCTGGTGGGACTGTTACTAAATTAAAAACGAGGACCATCACAAGGTCTCTCACAAGGAAGAGGTGAAGAAATAAAGAGAAATAATGTACATTACATGATGCAAGAGGGGTGTGGGACAATGTACAGGGAAACAGTTTCAAGATTAACCAGGTGAGTACCTGATATACACCTAATCTAATACAGTTTACAAAATTTAATTTTGGTACAGAAATGCTACTCCAGCACTTGAAAGAGTTAACAGACTGATGATTGTAAAGATATGTGTGTGCATGTGACTATGTCCGGGGGTGTAGAAGATAATGTAATGTAGCTCTTGCCACAATATCGGCTGTCAGCAGAACATAGAGTCCCGCAATGAAATAAAGCTGCTTTTATTTGTAACTGTGTCACTATTACTGCAGTCATGAAATGTGATACCTTTGTTCAGTTCTGAATAAGAGGAGCATTTGGAATTCACAAAGCCAACAATAAGACCCACAGAAGAAGCCCACATTAATCACTGCACCACCACTGCAGTGATCATAGACGACCAGATAACTCAAGGTAACAAATGGATTACAAAGGGATGCCTCATGGACATGATTTTTGTCTCCACTAAAAATGTCAGCTGTGGTAACATTCTGAAATGTTACCATCATTGTTACACGTTGCTGTTCAATGCGCTTATCCGTGAAATTATTGCATTGTGAATCCGTCGTTTTCACAATACTAATTTCACATGAAGAAATTCAGTGAAATATCAATAGGTTCTCCCTCCCTGCCTTGTTAGGTGCCTCGTCATTTGGCACATTGGGCAAACAGACAGCCATCTTCCCCAGAGCTTCAACATCAGTACTATCAGCTGTAAAGGGCACATTGCAATGGCTTAGTTTGGTGCCATGTTACCACGTAAAGGTGCAGCTGTAAGGTATTTGTTCAAGAAAAGGCATTTGGTTAAAGCGGATGATGGAAGGGCATAGGTCAGATTGCAGTTTAAGAGAAATGCCCTCTGTTAAAATAAAGGCAGAGTAGTTCATTCCCCACCCCACCTGCTTCAGTTCACCATCAATTTACCTCCCAGGATTCAGGAGGCATTCGAGACATTAGCCACTGTCAAGAGCCTCATAGGCATTTAACAGGCAAGGTCCTATCATGCAAATGGGACCTTGAGGCAATTTTAACTTGACTGGTGCCAGAGGTGCCAGAGAAATTTGGCAGCAAACAGAAGGGATCCAGGAAGCTAAGATTTTTTAAAAATTATAGTTTCCTTACAGATCAGGTGGAGCAGAAATGTTTCTTCCCCTGCCCCACATGATCACCTCCCGACCAGGAGGGACAGGATTGAGACAAAGAAGGCATGGTTCCAGACGAGGTCAGCAGCAGCATTGTGGCATACTCCTGGATTCAATGCTGAAAGCAGTGTAATGACCTTAGCCAAGATCCTGGTGTGTATATCATCCTCCCCACTCTGCTTCTCAAGTCTACTCTAGGACATCATTCCTCGCACCAACTTACCTTGCAGGTAAATCCATCCCTCTCTATCTAATTGCACTTCCTCTCCTCCCCATTTATCCACCACTGACACTCACCCTTATCTGAATGCAATGTATGCCTCTCCCTCATAATCACCCTGAACAAATGCTCTCCAGCCAACGGGTGAACATGTTGCACTGAGGTCACTCGCAGGTCTTGTCTTTCACTCCTTGCAGACAGCAGCAAACATCTGCAGGGAGAGGCTCACCTGCACCTGTGAAGGGGCATCAGGACTGGAGGCAGTATGTTGGGTCCATTGCACCCAACTCCTTAGTCCGTACCCAACATACTGCCTCCTGTCCCAGTGTCCCTTCATAGGTGCAGGTGAAGCAGTCTTTGGCAGGGCCGTCAGAGGTGCCAAGATGATGTCAGCTATGAGTATCTCAGCTGCCAGGAGCAGAAGTCTGAGCAGCCTGTCACTACATCTGCTGAAACCACAGGGTTTGCACTTTAAGTGCTAGAAGAAGGAAGGCTAAAGATTAGTAGTTGCACAAGTGTATGCACACGGGTGAGTTACACATCATTAGATTAATGAGTTTGTGTTGTCTATTTGAACTACCATAAGTATTATTCTCCCCCATCGCTTTCTCATCTTACTCATTCTTGGTTTCTGGTTGCCAGTTGTGTGACGATGAATGCGAAGAATTGACGCTGAGTAATGGGAGTTGTGAAAGGAAGGAACCTCAGTGGACCTCAGAGTAATCTGGGCATCTCGGGTAGCAATGTACATCACTGGTGGTGCACTGCCCACATCACCTTCCAGAAGGGTCAGACAGACTCGAAATGTTAACTCTGTTTCTCTCTCCACAGATACTGCCAGATCTGATAAGTTTTACCAGTATTTTCTGTTTTTGTTTCAGATTTCCAACATCCGCAGTATTTTGCTTTCATTTTGCTTTTACCATTATCATCTTTGCTGTGAAAAGCAGGCATCAACTTTAAAGTTCACACCGTGTGACAGCGCATTGTAGATGACACCCAAGTAGAAATTATGCTCCTTATTGCCACCCATTGCAGGTATGAGTAGGAAAGATTTTCACTTAAACACTGTTCAGAAGCATCAATGTTCACTCAATTTGCCATTATCCAGGAAGCATTTGTGTCACATTCATTAGGTGACGCTCCACAGTGCACATTGTTAGAAGGAAAAGCAGAACTGGGCAGATGTTATGGAGAGCAAGGTTAATCTCTGCACTTGTGGCTTCTGGCCCTCCTGGGATAGGAGTGAAAAAAATGCAGATCAGAGTTCCCTGATGCACAAAGTCAAAGTCCACCTTGCCAGATGAAGCTGTAGGGAAGCCAGCAAGGCCACTGAAGGTGCATTAAAAAAACCCTTCTCCTTCTTGTATATCGAAGGAGTGAGATTACTCCGACTGGCCTCACAAAGCAAGTCTTCGCTCTCCCACTTCTCCCCCCCATCAGATCCTCGCAACAATGCTCACGTCTCCCTTCCCAGAATGAACAGGGTGCTGCCAATCCTCTTCTGATACTGCTGGGGTAACCTTTCAACCGCTGATCTTCGTTCTCCACCATGGGCCGCTTTCTTCTGGAAATGGGTGAGCAGCTGACCGAAGGCATTCAAATGAGGCTCGGTGGTTCAAATTAGTTTAGCCTCCAATTTAGTCTCCCACAAGGGCTGTGATTCACACCAGCTTCCGACTGGGAATTAAAATTGGCTTTAAAATGTTATAGGTCATGGATCTGGTGTTAGACGATCTGTTGGGTACAATGGCTCTCGTCGTCCCCGTAAATGGTTTGAACGTCTGACACTTTGGGTGTGCCCATACTGCCCAGAGTCTATCGCAAAAACTAAATATTGCGGATGCTGAAAATCTGAAATAAAAACAAAAACTGCTGGAAATGCTCAGCAGGTCTGGTAACCGTGGAGAAAAGCAGAGCTCATGGCCTGGATTTTCACCAAGTCAGGATGACTCGTAAGCCCTTTAAAAATGGCTGGCTGGTCACGACTCAGGTATTTCCAAACCCATTTCAGGCTGCCTGCCTGATTTTCGAGAGTGTGCTTAAAGGCTGATCCCTGTCAAAAGCCTGCATCCGACACTCCTGGCCTGGCTGGCTCCATTGCAGAGATAGACATGTCCTACTCCTCCTTATGCATTGTTGGCTGGCAGCCCGGACATCCATCAGAGTGCAAAAAACATGTGACTCCAGCAAAAATATTGCTTGATTGACAGCTCAGGATCTCTGATCTCTGCTGTCAATTTCACAATGTTTCTTTATACAACATTAAGTGGTTCCAAGGGTTTGTGGTTTTTCATATTGATACTTTAAAGAGTCCACATGATTAACACTTTTATAAGCTTGTACAGAAATGATTCTTTTAATCATAAAAGAGATTTATGAATGAATTACTTTTCTTCAAAGCTTTTTTTTTACACATCCTAGTGTCACGACAGGGTTCATTGGTTCTCTACAGTGTATAGTGGGTCAACAGGCATGGAAGTGTGACAGCTAGGCATGGGTGGCATGAGGGAACATGGGGGTGGGTGTAAATGCAAACATTGGCATAGGAGGCATGAGGGGCAATGGATGGGTGAGTAGAAGAGCAGAGCTGGCATGGGAGTCTAGGGGACAAAGGGGTGGGGGGATGGGTGGGGGTAATTTGGTGGCATGGATGAGGCATGGAGAGCACTTGGAGGGTGAGGAGCATGAGAGGGAAGGGCTGGAGAACCTTTGAGTTTTACTTTGACTGGTACGAAGACCCACAGCACCGAGGCGGGCCTTTTAACCAGCCTGCCACGGCACTCAGGGATGACCCGACTCTTGCTGCCCGATTGTTTAAAATAAGCGAGGGGGGAGTCGGGAGCTTCACTGTTTAAAATCAGCGAGGAGGGAGTCGGGAGCTTCACTGTTTAAAATCAACGAGGTGATACTTGGGAGCTTCACTGTTTAAAATCAGCGATGAGGGAGTCGGGAGGTTCACTGATTGAAATCAGTGAGGAGAGAGTGGTGAACTTCACTGTTTAAAATCAGCGAGGACGGAGCCGGGAGCTTCAATGCTTAAAATAAGTGATAGAAAGTGGGGAACTTCACTGCTTAAAATCAGCGAGAAGGGGGTCAGGAGCTTCACAGTTTGAAATCAGTGAGTGGGGAGTTGGCAGTTTCACTGTTGAAATTCGGCCAGGAGCGATTTGGGAGTTTCACTGTTTAAAATCAGCGAGGAGGGAGCCGGGAGTTTGACTGTTTAAAATCAGTGAGGAGGGAGTCGGGAGCATCACTGTTTAAAATCAGCCAGGAGGGAGTCGGGAGTTTCACTGTTTAAAATCAGCGAGGAGGGAGTCGGGATCTTCGCTGTTTAAAATCTGTGAGGATGGAGTCGGGAGCTTCACTGTTTAAAATCAGCGAGGAGAGAGTCGGGATCTTCAATGTTTACAATCAGTGAGGAGGGAGACGGGATCTTCACTGTTTAAAATCAGTGAGGAGGGAGTCGGGAGCTTCACTGTTTAAAATCAGTGAGGAGGGAGTTGGGAGTTTCACTGTCTAAAATCAGTGAGGAGGGAGTCGGGAGCTTCACCGTTTAAAATCAGCGAGGAGGGAGTTGGGAAATTCACTGTTTAAAATCAACGAGGTGATACTTGGGAGCTTTACTGTTTAAAATCAGCGATGAGGGAGTCGGGAGGTTCACTGATTGAAATCAGCGAGCAGAAAGTTGGGAAATTCACTGTTTAAGATCAGCAAAGAGGGAGTCGGGAGCATCACTGCTTAAAATCAGTGAGGAGAGAGTGGTGAACTTCACTGTTTAAAATCAGTGAGGACGGAGCAGGGAGCTTCAATGCTTAAAATCAGTGATAGAGAGTGGGGAACTTCACTGTTAAAAATCAGCGAGAAGGGGGTCAGGAGCTTCACAGTTTGAAATCAGTGAGTGGGGAGTTGGCAGTTTCACTGTTGAAATTCGGCCAGGAGGGATTCGGGAGTTTCACTGTTTAAAATCAGCGAGGAGGGAGCCGGGAGTTTCACTGTTTAAAATCAGTGAGGAGGGAGTCGGGAGTTTCACTGTTTAAAATCAGCGAGGAGGGAGCCGGGAGTTTCACTGTTTAAAATCAGTGAGGAGGGAGTCGGGAGTTTCACTGTTTAAAATCAGTGAGGAGGGAGTCGGGAGTTTCACTGTTTAAAATCAGCAAGGAGGGAGTCGGGATCTTCGCTGTTTAAAATCAGCGAGGAGAAAGTCGGGAGCTTCACTGTTTAAAATCTGTGAGGATGGAGTCGGGAGCTTCACTGTTTAAAATCAACGAGGAGAGAGTCGGGATCATCAATGTTTACAATCAGTGAGGAGGGAGACGGGATCTTCACTGTTTAAAATCAGTGAGGAGGGAGTCGGGAGCTTCACTGTTTAAAATCAGCAAGGAGGGAGTTGGGAAATTCACTGTTTAAAATCAACGAGGTGATACTTGGGAGCTTTACTGTTTAAAATCAGCGATGAGGGAGTCGGGAGGTTCACTGATTGAAATCAGCGAGCAGAAAGTTGGGAAATTCACTGTTTAAGATCAGCAAAGAGGGAGTCGGGAGCATCACTGCTTAAAATCAGTGAGGAGAGAGTGGTGAACTTCACTGTTTAAAATCAGTGAGGACGGAGCAGGGAGCTTCAATGCTTAAAATCAGTGATAGAGAGTGGGGAACTTCACTGTTTAAAATCAGCGAGAAGGGGGTCAGGAGCTTCACAGTTTGAAATCAGTGAGTGGGGAGTTGGCAGTTTCACTGTTGAAATTCGGCCAGGAGGGATTCGGGAGTTTCACTGTTTAAAATCAGTGAGGAGGGAGTCGGGAGTTTCACTGTTTAAAATCAGTGAGGAGGGAGTCGGGAGTTTCACTGTTTAAAATCAGTCAGGAGGGAGTCGGGAGTTTCACTGTTTAAAATCAGCGAGGAGGGAGTCGGGAGCTTGACTGTTTAAAATCAGCGAGGAGAGAGTCGGGATCTTCAATGTTTAAAATCAGTGGGGAGGGAGTTGGGAGCTTCACTGTTTAAAATCAGTGAGGAGGGAGTCGGGAGCTTCACTGTTTAAAATCAGCCAGGAGGGAGTTGGGAAATTCACTGTTTAAAATCAACGAGGTGATACTTGGGAGCTTTACTGTTTAAAATCAGCGATGAGGGAGTCAGGAGGTTCACTGATTGAAATCAGCGAGCAGAAAGTTGGGAAATTCACTGTTTAAGATCAGCAAAGAGGGAATCGGGAGCATCACTGCTTAAAATCAGTGAGGAGGGAGTCGGGAACTTCACTGTTTAAAATCAGCGAGGAGAGAGTCGGGAGCTTCACTGTTTAAAATCAGTGATAGAGCGTGGGGAACTTCAGGTGATTAAAATCAGGATGGAGGGAGTCGGGAGCTTAACACCTTAAAATTAGCGAGAATGGAGCCGGGAGCTTCACTGCTTAAAATCAGTGATAGAAAGTGGGGAACTTCACTGTTTAAAATCAGCGAGAAGGGGGTCAGGAGCTTCACAGTTTGAAATCAGTGAGTGGGGAGTTGGCAGTTTCACTGTTGAAATTCGGCCAGGAGGGATTCGGGAGTTTCACTGTTTAAAATCAGCGAGGAGGGAGCCGGGAGTTTTACTGTTTAAAATCAGTGAGGAGGGAGCCGGGAGCTTCACTGTTTAAAATCAGTGAGGAGGGAGTCGGGAGCTTCACTGTTTAAAATCAGTGAGGAGGGAGTCGGGAGCTTCACTGTTTAAATCAGCGAGGAGAGAGTCAGGAGTTTCACTGTTTATGATCAGTGAGGAGGGAGTCGGGAGTTTCACTGTTTAAAAACAGTGAGCAGGGAGTCGGGAGCTTCACTGTTTAAAATCAGTGAGGAGGGAGTCTGTATCTTCAGTGTTTAAAATCAGTGAGGAGGGAGTCGGGAGTTTCACTGTTTAAAATCAGCGAGGAGGGTGTCAGGAGTTTCACTGCTTAAAATCAGCAAGGAGGGGGTCAGGAACTTCACTGTTGAAATTCGGCCAGGAGGGATTCGGGAGCTTCACTGTTTAAAATCAGTGAGGAGGGAGTCGGGAGCTTCACTGTTTAAAATCAGCGAGGTGGGAGTCGGGAGCTTCACTGTTTAAAATCAGCGAGAAGGGGGTCAGGAGCTTCACAGTTTGAAATCAGTGAGTGGGGAGTTGGCAGTTTCACTGTTGAAATTCGGCCAGGAGGGATTCGGGAGTTTCACTGTTTAAAATCAGCGAGGAGGGAGTCGGGAGCTTCACTGTTTAAAATCAGTAAGGAGGGAGATGGGAGCTTCACTGTTTAAAATCAGTGAGGAGGGAGTCGGGAGTTTCACTGTTTAAAATCAGCGAGGAGGGAGTCGGGAGCTTCATTGTTTAAAATCAGTGAGGAGGGAGTCGGGAACTTCACTTTTTAAAATCAGCGAGGAGAGAGTCGGGAGCTTCACAGTTTAAAATCAGTGACAGAGCGCGGGGAACTTCAGTGATTAAAATCAGGATGGAGGGAGTCGGGAGCTTAACACCTTAAAATTAGCGAGGATGGAGCCGGGAGCTTCACTGCTTAAAATCAGTGATAGAGAGTGGGGAACTTCACTGTTTAAAATCAGCGAGAAGGGGGTCAGGAGCTTCACAGTTTGAAATCAGTGAGTGGGGAGTTGGCAGTTTCACTGTTGAAATTCGGCCAGGAGGGATTCGGGAGTTTCACTGTTTAAAATCAGCGAGGAGGGAGCCGGGAGTTTCACTGTTTAAAATCAGTGAGGAGGGAGCCGGGAGCTTCACTGTTTAAAATCAGTGAGGAGGGACTCGGGAGCTTCACTGTTTAAAATCAGCGAGTAGGGAGCCGGGAGCTTCACTGTTTAAAATCAGTGAGGAGGGACCCGGGAGCTTCACTGTTTAAAATCAGCGAGGAGAGAGTCGGGAGTTTCACTGTTTATGATCAGTGAGGAGGGAGTCGGGAGTTTCACTGTTTAAAGTCAGTGAGGAGGGTGTCAGGAGTTTCACTGCTTAAAATCAGCAAGGAGGGAGTCAGGAACTTCACTGTTGAAATTCGGCCAGGAGGGAGTCGGGAGCTTCACTGTTTAAAATCACTGAGGAGGGAATTGGGAGCATCACTGTTTAAAATCAGCGAGGACGGAGTCAGAAGCTTCACTGTTTAAAATCAGTGAGGAGGGAGTCGGGAGCTTTACTGCTTAAAATCAGTGAGGAGGAGTCGGATTTTAACTGTTTAAAATCAACGAGTAGGGAGTCGAGAGCTTCACTGTTTAAAATCAGTGAGGAGGGAGTCGGGATTTCACTGTTTAAAATCAACGCGGAGGGAGTCGGGAGTTTCACTGTTTAAAATCAGCGAGGAGTCGGGAGCTTCACTGTTTAACATCAGTGAGGAGGGAGATGTGAGCTTCACTGTTTAAAATCAACGAGTAGGGAGTCGGGAGCTTCACTGTTTAAAATCAGTGAGGAGGGAGTCGGGAGCTTCACTGTTTAACATCAGTGAGGAGGGAGTCGGGAGCTTCACTGTTTAAAATCAGCGAAGAGAGAGTCGGGAGCTTCACTGCTTAAAATAAGTGATAGAAAGTGGGGAACTTCACTGTTAAAAATCAGCGAGAAGGGGGTCAGGAGCTTCACAGTTTGAAATCAGCGAGGAGGGAGCCGGGAGTTTCACTGTTTAAAATCAGTGAGGAGGGATTCGGGAGTTTCACTGATTAAAATCAGTGAGGAGGGAGCCGGGAGCTTCACTGTTTAAAATCAGTGAGGAGGGAGCCGGGAGCTTCACTGTTTAAAATCAGCGAGGAGGGAGCCGGGAGTTTCACTGTTTAAAATCAGTGAGGAGGGAGTCGGGAGCTTCACTGTTTAAAATCAGTGAGGAGGGAGTCGGGAGCTTCACTGTTTAAAATCAGCGAGGAGGGAGTCGGGAGCTTCACTGTTTAAAATCAGCGAGGAGGGAGTCGAGAGTTTCACTGTTTATGATCAGTGAGGAGGGAGTCGGGAGCTCCCAGCTTAAAATAAGGAAGTGGGGATTCGGGAACTTGCCTCGTAAAAATCAGGAAAGTGGGATTCGGGATTTGGGATACGCACTGTTTAAAAGCAGCGAGGAGGGAATTGGGTACTTCTCCATTTAAAATCAGGATAGAGGGAGTCAGGAGCTTCACTGTTTAAAATCAGCGAGGAGAGAGTGCATAACTTCAGTTTAAAATCAGGAAGTAGGGAGTCATGAGATTCAATGTTTAAAATCAATGAGGAGGGAGTCGGGATTTCACTGTTTAAAATCAACGAGGAGGGAGTCGAGAGCTTCACTGTTTAAAATCAGTGAGGAGGGAGTCGGGATTTCACTGTTTAAAATCAACGCGGAGGGAGTCGGGAGTTTCACTGTTTAAAATCAGCGAGGAGTCGGGAGCTTCACTGTTTAACATCAGTGAGGAGGGAGATGTGAGCTTCACTGTTTAAAATCAACGAGTAGGGAGTCGGGAGCTTCACTGTTTAAAATCAGTGAGGAGGGAGTCGGGAGCTTCACTGTTTAACATCAGTGAGGAGGGAGTCGGGAGCTTCACTGTTTAAAATCAGCGAAGAGAGAGTCGGGAGCTTCACTGTTTAAAATCAGCGAGGAGAGAGTCGGGAGCTTCACTGTTTAAAATCAGTGATAGAGAGTGGGGAACTTCAGTGATTAAAATCAGGATGGAGGGAGTCTGGAGCTCAATACCTTAAAATTAGTGAGGATGGAGCCGGGAGCTTCACTGCTTAAAATAAGTGATAGAAAGTGGGGAACTTCACTGTTTAAAATCAGCGAGAAGGGGGTCAGGAGCTTTACAGTTTGAAATCCGTGAGTGGGGAGTTGGCAGTTTCACTGTTGAAATTCGGCCAGGAGGGATTCGGGAGTTTCACTGTTTAAAATCAGCGAGGAGGGAGCCGGGAGCTTCACTGTTTAAAATCAGTGAGGAGGGAGTCGGGAGCTTCACTGTTTAAAATCAGCGAGGCGGGAGTCGAGAGTTTCACTGTTTAAAATCAGCGAGGAGGGAGTCGGGAGCTTCACTGTTTAAAATCAGTGAGGAGGAAGTCGGGAGTTTCACTGTTTATGATCAGTGAGGAGGGAGTCGGGAGCTCCCAGCTTAAAATAAGGAAGTGGGGATTCGGGAACTTGCCTCGTAAAAATCAGGAAAGTGGGATTCGGGATTTGGGATACGCACTGTTTAAAAGCAGCGAGGAGGGAATTGGGTACTTCTCCATTTAAAATCAGGATAGAGGGAGTCAGGAGCTTCACTGTTTAAAATCAGCGAGGAGAGAGTGCATAACTTCACTGTTTCAAATCAGGGAGTAGGGAGTCAGGAGATTCAATGTTTAAAATCAATGAGGAGGGAGTCGGGATTTCACTGTTTAAAATCAACGAGGAGGGAGTCGGATCTTAACTGTTTAAAATCAACGAGGAGGGAGTCGAGAGCTTAACTGTTTAAAATCAGTGAGGAGGGAGTCGGGATTTCACTGTTTAAAATCAACGAGGAGGGAGTCGGGAGCTTCACTGTTTAAAATCAGCGAGGAGAGAGTCGAGAGCTTCACTGTTTAAAATCAGTGAGGAGGGAGTCGGGATTTCACTGTTTAAAATCAACGAGGAGGGAGTCGGATCTTAACTGTTTAAAATCAACGAGGAGGGAGTCGAGAGCTTAACTGTTTAAAATCAGTGAGGAGGGAGTCGGGATTTCACTGTTTAAAATCAACGAGGAGGGAGTCGGGAGCTTCACTGTTTAAAATCAGCGAGGAGAGAGTCGAGAGCTTCACTGTTTAAAATCAGTGAGGAGGGAGTCGGGATTTCACTGTTTAAAATCAGTGAGGAGTGAGTCGGGAGCTTCACTGTTTAAAATCAGCCAGGAGGGAGTCGGGAGTTTCACTGTTTAAAATCAGTGAGGATGGAGTCTGGAGCTCCAATCTTAAAATAAGGACGCGGGGATTCGGGAACTTTCCAGGTCAAATTCAGGAAAGTGGGATTCGGGATTTGGGATACGCACTGTTTAAAATCAGCGAGGAGGGAATTGAGTACTTCTCCATTTAAAATCAGGATGGAGGGAGTTGGGAGCTTCACTGTTTAAAATCAGCGAGGAGAGTGTGCATAACTTCACTGTTTAAAATCAGGAAGTAGGGAGTCAGGAGATTCAATGTTTAAAATCAGCGAGGAGGGATTTGGGAGCTTCACTGTTTAAAATCAGCGAGGAGGGAGTCGGGATTTCACTGTTTATGATCAGTGAGGAGGGAGTCGGGAGTTTCACTGTTCAAAATCAGTGAGGAGGGTGTCAGGAGTTTCACTGCTTAAAATCAGCAAGGAGGGAGTCAGGAACTTCACTGTTGAAATTCGCACAGGAGGGAGTCAGGAGCATCACTGTTTAAAATCACTGAGGAGGGAATTGGGAGCATCACTGTTTAAAATCAGCGAGGACGGAGTCGGGAGCTTCACTGTTTAAAATCAGTGAGGAAGGAGTCGGGAACTTCACAGTTTAAAATCAGTGAGGAGGGAGTCGGGAGCTTCACTGTTTAAAATCAGCGAGGAGAGAGTCGGGATCTTCAATGTTTAAAATCAGTGGGGAGGGAGTTGGGAGCTTCACTGTTTAAAATCAGTGAGGAGGGAGTCGGGAGCTTCACTGTTTAAAATCAGCGAGGAGGGAGTTGGGAAATTCACTGTTTAAAATCAACGAGGTGATACTTGGGAGCTTTACTGTTTAAAATCAGCGATGAGGGAGTCAGGAGGTTCACTGATTGAAATCAGCGAGCAGAAAGTTGGGAAATTCACTGTTTAAGATCAGCAAAGAGGGAATCAGGAGCATCACTGCTTAAAATCAGTGAGGAGAGAATGGTGAACTTCACTGTTTAAAATCAGCGAGGAGAGAGTCGGGAGCTTCAATGCTTAAAATCAGTGAGGAGGGAGACGGGATCTTCACTGATTAAAATCAGTGAGGAGGGAGTCGGGAGCTTCACTGTTTAAAATCAGTGAGGAGGGAGTCGGGAACTTCACTGTTTAAAATCAGCGAGGAGAGAGTCGGGAGCTTCACTGTTTAAAATCAGTGATAGAGCGTGGGGAACTTCAGGTGATTAAAATCAGGATGGAGGGAGTCGGGAGCTTAACACCTTAAAATTAGCGAGAATGGAGCCGGGAGCTTCACTGCTTAAAATCAGTGATAGAAAGTGGGGAACTTCACCGTTTAAAATCAGCGAGAAGGGGGTCAGGAGCTTCACAGTTTGAAATCAGTGAGTGGGGAGTTGGCAGTTTCACTGTTGAAATTCGGCCAGGAGGGATTCGGGAGTTTCACTGTTTAAAATCAGCGAGGAGGGAGCCGGGAGTTTTACTGTTTAAAATCAGTGAGGAGGGAGCCGGGAGCTTCACTGTTTAAAATCAGTGAGGAGGGAGTCGGGAGCTTCACTGTTTAAAATCAGTGAGGAGGGAGCCGGGAGCTTCACTGTTTAAAATCAGTGAGGAGGGAGTCGGGAGCTTCACTGTTTAAAATCAGTGAGGAGGGACTCGGGAGCTTCACTGTTTAAATCAGCGAGGAGAGAGTCAGGAGTTTCACTGTTTATGATCAGTGAGGAGGGAGTCGGGAGTTTCACTGTTTAAAAACAGTGAGCAGGGAGTCGGGAGCTTCACTGTTTAAAATCAGTGAGGAGGGAGTCTGTATCTTCAGTGTTTAAAATCAGTGAGGAGGGAGTCGGGAGTTTCACTGTTTAAAATCAGCGAGGAGGGTGTCAGGAGTTTCACTGCTTAAAATCAGCAAGGAGGGGGTCAGGAACTTCACTGTTGAAATTCGGCCAGGAGGGATTCGGGAGCTTCACTGTTTAAAATCAGTGAGGAGGGAGTCGGGAGCTTCACTGTTTAAAATCAGCGAGGTGGGAGTCGGGAGCTTCACTGTTTAAAATCAGCGAGAAGGGGGTCAGGAGCTTCACAGTTTGAAATCAGTGAGTGGGGAGTTGGCAGTTTCACTGTTGAAATTCGGCCAGGAGGGATTCGGGAGTTTCACTGTTTAAAATCAGCGAGGAGGGAGCCGGGAGTTTGACTGTTTAAAATCAGTGAGGAGGGAGTCGGGAGCTTCACTGTTTAAAATCAGTGAGGAGGGAGTCGGGAGTTTCACTGCTTAAAATCAGCGAGGAGGAGTCGGGAGCTTCACTGTTTAAAATCAGCGAGGAGGGAGCTGGGAGCATCACTGTTTAAAATCAGTGAGGAGGGAGTCGGGAGCTTCACTGTTTAAAATCAGCGAGGAGGGAGTTGGGAAATTCAATGTTTAAAATCAACGAGGTGATACTTGGGAGCTTTACTGTTTAAAATCAGCGATGAGGGAGTTGGGAGCTTCACTGATTGAAATCAGCGAGCAGAAAGTTGGGAAATTCACTGCTTAAGATCAGCAAAGGGGGAGTCGGGAGCATCACTGCTTAAAATCAGTGAGGAGAGAATGGTGAACTTCACTGTTTAAAATCAGCGAGGAGAGAGTCGGGAGCTTCAATGCTTAAAATCAGCGAGGAGGGAGTCGGGAGCTTCACTGTTTAAAATCAGTGAGGAGGAAATCGGATCTTAACTGTTTAAAATCAACAAGGAGGGAGTCGAGAGCTTCACTGTTTAAAATCAGTGAGGAGGGAGTCGGGATTTCACTGTTTAAAATCAGTGAGGAGGGAGTCGGGAGCTTCACTGTTTAACATTAGTGAGGAGGGAGTCGGGAGCTTCACTGTTTAAAATCAGCGAGGAGGGAGTCGGGAGCTTCATTGTTTAAAATCAGTGAGGAGGGAGTCGGGAGCTTAACACCTTAAAATTAGCGAGGATGGAGCCGGGAGCTTCACTGCTTAAAATCAGTGATAGAGAGTGGGGAACTTCACTGTTTAAAATCAGCGAGAAGGGGGTCAGGAGCTTCACAGTTTGAAATCAGTGAGTGGGGAGTTGGCAGTTTGACTGTTGAAATTCGGCCAGGAGGGATTCGGGAGTTTCACTGTTTAAAATCAGCGAGGAGGGAGCCGGGAGTTTCACTGTTTAAAATCAGTGAGGAGGGAGCCGGGAGCTTCACTGTTTAAAATCAGTGAGGAGGGACTCGGGAGCTTCACTGTTTAAAATCAGCGAGTAGGGAGCCGGGAGCTTCACTGTTTAAAATCAGTGAGGAGGGACCCGGGAGCTTCACTGTTTAAAATCAGCGAGGAGAGAGTCAGGAGTTTCACTGTTTATGATCAGTGAGGAGGGAGTCGGGAGTTTCACTGTTTAAAGTCAGTGAGGAGGGTGTCAGGAGTTTCACTGCTTAAAATCAGCAAGGAGGGAGTCAGGAACTTCACTGTTGAAATTCGGCCAGGAGGGAGTCGGGAGCTTCACTGTTTAAAATCACTGAGGAGGGAATTGGGAGCATCACTGTTTAAAATCAGCGAGGACGGAGTCAGAAGCTTCACTGTTTAAAATCAGTGAGGAGGGAGTCGGGAGCTTTACTGCTTAAAATCAGTGAGGAGGAGTCGGATTTTAACTGTTTAAAATCAACGAGTAGGGAGTCGAGAGCTTCACTGTTTAAAATCAGTGAGGAGGGAGTCGGGATTTCACTGTTTAAAATCAACGCGGAGGGAGTCGGGAGTTTCACTGTTTAAAATCAGCGAGGAGTCGGGAGCTTCACTGTTTAACATCAGTGAGGAGGGAGATGTGAGCTTCACTGTTTAAAATCAACGAGTAGGGAGTCGGGAGCTTCACTGTTTAAAATCAGTGAGGAGGGAGTCGGGAGCTTCACTGTTTAACATCAGTGAGGAGGGAGTCGGGAGCTTCACTGTTTAAAATCAGCGAAGAGAGAGTCGGGAGCTTCACTGTTTAAAATCAGTGATAGAGAGTGGGGAACTTCAGTGATTAAAATCAGGATGGAGGGAGTCTGGAGCTCAATACCTTAAAATTAGTGAGGATGGAGCCGGGAGCTTCACTGCTTAAAATAAGTGATAGAAAGTGGGGAACTTCACTGTTTAAAATCAGCGAGAAGGGGGTCAGGAGCTTTACAGTTTGAAATCCGTGAGTGGGGAGTTGGCAGTTTCACTGTTGAAATTCGGCCAGGAGGGATTCGGGAGTTTCACTGATTAAAATCAGTGAGGAGGGAGCCGGGAGCTTCACTGTTTAAAATCAGTGAGGAGGGAGTCGGGAGCTTCACTGTTTAAAATCAGTGAGCAGGGAGTCGGGAGCTTCACTGTTTAAAATCAGCGAGGAGGGAGTCGAGAGTTTCACTGTTTATGATCAGTGAGGAGGGAGTCGGGAGCACCCAGCTTAAAATAAGGAAGTGGGGATTCGGGAACTTGCCTCGTAAAAATCAGGAAAGTGGGATTCGGGATTTGGGATACGCACTGTTTAAAAGCAGCGAGGAGGGAATTGGGTACTTCTCCATTTAAAATCAGGAAGTAGGGAATCATGAGATTCAATGTTTAAAATCAATGAGGAGGGAGTCGGGATTTCACTGTTTAAAATCAACGAGGAGGGAGTCGGATCTTAACTGTTTAAAATCAACGAGGAGGGAGTCGAGAGCTTAACTGTTTAAAATCAGTGAGGAGGGAGTCGGGATTTCACTGTTTAAAATCAACGAGGAGGGAGTCGGGAGCTTCACTGTTTAAAATCAGCGAGGAGAGAGTCGAGAGCTTCACTGTTTAAAATCAGTGAGGAGGGAGTCGGGATTTCACTGTTTAAAATCAGTGAGGAGTGAGTCGGGAGCTTCACTGTTTAAAATCAGCCAGGAGGGAGTCGGGAGTTTCACTGTTTAAAATCAGTGAGGATGGAGTCTGGAGCTCCAATCTTAAAATAAGGACGCGGGGATTCGGGAACTTTCCAGGTCAAATTCAGGAAAGTGGGATTCGGGATTTGGGATACGCACTGTTTAAAATCAGCGAGGAGGGAATTGAGTACTTCTCCATTTAAAATCAGGATGGAGGGAGTTGGGAGCTTCACTGTTTAAAATCAGCGAGGAGAGTGTGCATAACTTCACTGTTTAAAATCAGGAAGTAGGGAGTCAGGAGATTCAATGTTTAAAATCAGCGAGGAGGGATTTGGGAGCTTCACTGTTTAAAATCAGCGAGGAGGGAGTCGGGATTTCACTGTTTATGATCAGTGAGGAGGGAGTCGGGAGTTTCACTGTTCAAAATCAGTGAGGAGGGTGTCAGGAGTTTCACTGCTTAAAATCAGCAAGGAGGGAGTCAGGAACTTCACTGTTGAAATTCGCACAGGAGGGAGTCAGGAGCATCACTGTTTAAAATCACTGAGGAGGGAATTGGGAGCATCACTGTTTAAAATCAGCGAGGACGGAGTCGGGAGCTTCACTGTTTAAAATCAGTGAGGAAGGAGTCGGGAACTTCACAGTTTAAAATCAGTGAGGAGGGAGTCGGGAGCTTCACTGTTTAAAATCAGCGAGGAGAGAGTCGGGATCTTCAATGTTTAAAATCAGTGGGGAGGGAGTTGGGAGCTTCACTGTTTAAAATCAGTGAGGAGGGAGTCGGGAGCTTCACTGTTTAAAATCAGCGAGGAGGGAGTTGGGAAATTCACTGTTTAAAATCAACGAGGTGATACTTGGGAGCTTTACTGTTTAAAATCAGCGATGAGGGAGTCAGGAGGTTCACTGATTGAAATCAGCGAGCAGAAAGTTGGGAAATTCACTGTTTAAGATCAGCAAAGAGGGAATCGGGAGCATCACTGCTTAAAATCAGTGAGGAGAGAATGGTGAACTTCACTGTTTAAAATCAGCGAGGAGAGAGTCGGGAGCTTCAATGCTTAAAATCAGTGAGGAGGGAGACGGGATCTTCACTGATTAAAATCAGTGAGGAGGGAGTCGGGAGCTTCACTGTTTAAAATCAGTGAGGAGGGAGTCGGGAACTTCACTGTTTAAAATCAGCGAGGAGAGAGTCGGGAGCTTCACTGTTTAAAATCAGTGATAGAGCGTGGGGAACTTCAGGTGATTAAAATCAGGATGGAGGGAGTCGGGAGCTTAACACCTTAAAATTAGCGAGAATGGAGCCGGGAGCTTCACTGCTTAAAATCAGTGATAGAAAGTGGGGAACTTCACCGTTTAAAATCAGCGAGAAGGGGGTCAGGAGCTTCACAGTTTGAAATCAGTGAGTGGGGAGTTGGCAGTTTCACTGTTGAAATTCGGCCAGGAGGGATTCGGGAGTTTCACTGTTTAAAATCAGCGAGGAGGGAGCCGGGAGTTTTACTGTTTAAAATCAGTGAGGAGGGAGTCGGGATTTCACTGTTTAAAATCAGTGAGGAGGGAGTCGGGATTTCACTGTTTAAAATCAGTG
The DNA here is from genome assembly GCF_964194155.1 of Cetorhinus maximus. Lineage (NCBI taxonomy): Eukaryota > Metazoa > Chordata > Chondrichthyes > Lamniformes > Cetorhinidae > Cetorhinus > Cetorhinus maximus. The sequence goes on along the minus strand of NC_135883.1, from coordinate 6,258,195 downwards.
AGGAGGGAGTCGGGAGCTTCACTGTTTAAAATCAGTGAGGAGGGAGCCGGGAGCTTCACTGTTTAAAATCAGTGAGGAGGGAGTCGGGAGCTTCACTGTTTAAAATCAGTGAGGAGGGACTCGGGAGCTTCACTGTTTAAATCAGCGAGGAGAGAGTCAGGAGTTTCACTGTTTATGATCAGTGAGGAGGGAGTCGGGAGTTTCACTGTTTAAAAACAGTGAGCAGGGAGTCGGGAGCTTCACTGTTTAAAATCAGTGAGGAGGGAGTCTGTATCTTCAGTGTTTAAAATCAGTGAGGAGGGAGTCGGGAGTTTCACTGTTTAAAATCAGCGAGGAGGGTGTCAGGAGTTTCACTGCTTAAAATCAGCAAGGAGGGGGTCAGGAACTTCACTGTTGAAATTCGGCCAGGAGGGATTCGGGAGCTTCACTGTTTAAAATCAGTGAGGAGGGAGTCGGGAGCTTCACTGTTTAAAATCAGCGAGGTGGGAGTCGGGAGCTTCACTGTTTAAAATCAGCGAGAAGGGGGTCAGGAGCTTCACAGTTTGAAATCAGTGAGTGGGGAGTTGGCAGTTTCACTGTTGAAATTCGGCCAGGAGGGATTCGGGAGTTTCACTGTTTAAAATCAGCGAGGAGGGAGCCGGGAGTTTGACTGTTTAAAATCAGTGAGGAGGGAGTCGGGAGCTTCACTGTTTAAAATCAGTGAGGAGGGAGTCGGGAGTTTCACTGTTTAAAATCAGCGAGGAGGAGTCGGGAGCTTCACTGTTTAAAATCAGCGAGGAGGGAGCTGGGAGCATCACTGTTTAAAATCAGTGAGGAGGGAGTCGGGAGCTTCACTGTTTAAAATCAGCGAGGAGGGAGTTGGGAAATTCAATGTTTAAAATCAACGAGGTGATACTTGGGAGCTTTACTGTTTAAAATCAGCGATGAGGGAGTTGGGAGCTTCACTGATTGAAATCAGCGAGCAGAAAGTTGGGAAATTCACTGTTTAAGATCAGCAAAGAGGGAGTCGGGAGCATCACTGCTTAAAATCACTGAGGAGAGAATGGTGAACTTCACTGTTTAAAATCAGCGAGGAGAGAGTCGGGAGCTTCAATGCTTAAAATCAGCGAGGAGGGAGTCGGGAGCTTCACTGTTTAAAATCAGTGAGGAGGAAATCGGATCTTAACTGTTTAAAATCAACAAGGAGGGAGTCGAGAGCTTCACTGTTTAAAATCAGTGAGGAGGGAGTCGGGATTTCACTGTTTAAAATCAGTGAGGAGGGAGTCGGGAGCTTCACTGTTTAACATTAGTGAGGAGGGAGTCGGGAGCTTCACTGTTTAAAATCAGCGAGGAGGGAGTCGGGAGCTTCATTGTTTAAAATCAGTGAGGAGGGAGTCGGGAGCTTAACACCTTAAAATTAGCGAGGATGGAGCCGGGAGCTTCACTGCTTAAAATCAGTGATAGAGAGTGGGGAACTTCACTGTTTAAAATCAGCGAGAAGGGGGTCAGGAGCTTCACAGTTTGAAATCAGTGAGTGGGGAGTTGGCAGTTTGACTGTTGAAATTCGGCCAGGAGGGATTCGGGAGTTTCACTGTTTAAAATCAGCGAGGAGGGAGCCGGGAGTTTCACTGTTTAAAATCAGTGAGGAGGGAGCCGGGAGCTTCACTGTTTAAAATCAGTGAGGAGGGACTCGGGAGCTTCACTGTTTAAAATCAGCGAGTAGGGAGCCGGGAGCTTCACTGTTTAAAATCAGTGAGGAGGGACCCGGGAGCTTCACTGTTTAAAATCAGCGAGGAGGGAGTCGGGAGTTTCACTGTTTATGATCAGTGAGGAGGGAGTCGGGAGTTTCACTGTTTAAAGTCAGTGAGGAGGGTGTCAGGAGTTTCACTGCTTAAAATCAGCAAGGAGGGAGTCAGGAACTTCACTGTTGAAATTCGGCCAGGAGGGAGTCGGGAGCTTCACTGTTTAAAATCACTGAGGAGGGAATTGGGAGCATCACTGTTTAAAATCAGCGAGGACGGAGTCAGAAGCTTCACTGTTTAAAATCAGTGAGGAGGGAGTCGGGAGCTTTACTGCTTAAAATCAGTGAGGAGGAGTCGGATTTTAACTGTTTAAAATCAACGAGTAGGGAGTCGAGAGCTTCACTGTTTAAAATCAGTGAGGAGGGAGTCGGGATTTCACTGTTTAAAATCAACGCGGAGGGAGTCGGGAGTTTCACTGTTTAAAATCAGCGAGGAGTCGGGAGCTTCACTGTTTAACATCAGTGAGGAGGGAGATGTGAGCTTCACTGTTTAAAATCAACGAGTAGGGAGTCGGGAGCTTCACTGTTTAAAATCAGTGAGGAGGGAGTCGGGAGCTTCACTGTTTAACATCAGTGAGGAGGGAGTCGGGAGCTTCACTGTTTAAAATCAGCGAAGAGAGAGTCGGGAGCTTCACTGTTTAAAATCAGTGATAGAGAGTGGGGAACTTCAGTGATTAAAATCAGGATGGAGGGAGTCTGGAGCTCAATACCTTAAAATTAGTGAGGATGGAGCCGGGAGCTTCACTGCTTAAAATAAGTGATAGAAAGTGGGGAACTTCACTGTTTAAAATCAGCGAGAAGGGGGTCAGGAGCTTTACAGTTTGAAATCCGTGAGTGGGGAGTTGGCAGTTTCACTGTTGAAATTCGGCCAGGAGGGATTCGGGAGTTTCACTGATTAAAATCAGTGAGGAGGGAGCCGGGAGCTTCACTGTTTAAAATCAGTGAGGAGGGAGCCGGGAGCTTCACTGTTTAAAATCAGTGAGCAGGGAGTCGGGAGCTTCACTGTTTAAAATCAGCGAGGAGGGAGTCGAGAGTTTCACTGTTTATGATCAGTGAGGAGGGAGTCGGGAGCTCCCAGCTTAAAATAAGGAAGTGGGGATTCGGGAACTTGCCTCGTAAAAATCAGGAAAGTGGGATTCGGGATTTGGGATACGCACTGTTTAAAAGCAGCGAGGAGGGAATTGGGTACTTCTCCATTTAAAATCAGGAAGTAGGGAGTCATGAGATTCAATGTTTAAAATCAATGAGGAGGGAGTCGGGATTTCACTGTTTAAAATCAACGAGGAGGGAGTCGGATCTTAACTGTTTAAAATCAACGAGGAGGGAGTCGAGAGCTTAACTGTTTAAAATCAGTGAGGAGGGAGTCGGGATTTCACTGTTTAAAATCAACGAGGAGGGAGTCGGGAGCTTCACTGTTTAAAATCAGCGAGGAGAGAGTCGAGAGCTTCACTGTTTAAAATCAGTGAGGAGGGAGTCGGGATTTCACTGTTTAAAATCAGTGAGGAGTGAGTCGGGAGCTTCACTGTTTAAAATCAGCCAGGAGGGAGTCGGGAGTTTCACTGTTTAAAATCAGTGAGGATGGAGTCTGGAGCTCCAATCTTAAAATAAGGACGCGGGGATTCGGGAACTTTCCAGGTCAAATTCAGGAAAGTGGGATTCGGGATTTGGGATACGCACTGTTTAAAATCAGCGAGGAGGGAATTGAGTACTTCTCCATTTAAAATCAGGATGGAGGGAGTTGGGAGCTTCACTGTTTAAAATCAGCGAGGAGAGTGTGCATAACTTCACTGTTTAAAATCAGGAAGTAGGGAGTCAGGAGATTCAATGTTTAAAATCAGCGAGGAGGGATTTGGGAGCTTCACTGTTTAAAATCAGCGAGGAGGGAGTCGGGATTTCACTGTTTATGATCAGTGAGGAGGGAGTCGGGAGTTTCACTGTTCAAAATCAGTGAGGAGGGTGTCAGGAGTTTCACTGCTTAAAATCAGCAAGGAGGGAGTCAGGAACTTCATTGTTGAAATTCGCACAGGAGGGAGTCAGGAGCATCACTGTTTAAAATCACTGAGGAGGGAATTGGGAGCATCACTGTTTAAAATCAGCGAGGACGGAGTCATGAACTTCAGAGTTTAAAATCAATGAGGAGGGAATCGGGAGCTTCAGTGTTTAAAATCAGCGAGGAGGGAGTCGGGAGCTTCACTGTTTAAAATCAGTGAGGAAGGAGTCGGGAACTTCACTGTTGAAATTTGGCCAGGAGGGAGTCGGGAGCTTCACTGTTTAAAATCACTGAGGAGGGAATTGGGAGCATCACTGTTTATAATCAGCGAGGACGGAGTCATGAGCTTCAGAGTTTAAAATCAATGAGGAGGGAATCGGGAGCTTCAGTGTTTAAAATCAGCGAGGAGAGAATCGGGATCTTCACTGTTTAAAATCAGTGAGCAGGGAGTCGGGATCTTCACTGCTTAAAATCAGCGAGGCGGGAGTCGGGAGCTTTACTGTTTAAAATCAGTGAGGAGGGAGTCGGGAGCTTCACTTTTTAAAATCAGTGAGGAGGGAGTCTGGATCTTCACTGTTTAAAATCAGCGAGGAGGGAGTCGGGAGCTTCACTGTTTATGATCAGTGAGGAGGGAGTCGGGAGCTTCACTGTTTAAAATCAGTGAGGAGGGATTCGGGAGCTCCCAGCTTAAAATAAGGAAGCGGGGATTCGGGAACTTGCCTGGTTAAAATCAGGAAAGTGGGATTCAGGATTTGGGATACGCACTGTTTAAAATCAGCGAGGAGGGAATTGGGTACTTCTCCATTTAAAGTCAGGATGGAGGAAGTCGGGAGCTTCACTGCTTAAAATCAGTGAGGAGGGATTCTGAAGCTTCACCGTTTAAAATCAGTGAGGAGGGATTCTGAAGCTTCACTGTTTAAAATCAGTGAGGAGGGAGTCGGGAGTTTCACTGTTTAAAATCAGCGAGGATGGAGTCAGGAGTTTCACTGATTAAAATCAGCGAGGATGGAGTCAGGAGTTTCACTCCTTAAAATCAGTGAGGAGGGAATCGGGAGTTTCACTGCTTAAAATCAGTGAGGAGGGAGTCGGGAGTGTCATTGTTTAAAATCAGCGAGGTGGGAGACGGGAGCTTCACTGTTTAAAATCAGTGAGGAGGGTGTCAGGAGTTTCACTGCTTAAAATCAGCAAGTAGGGGGTCAGGATCTTCACTGTTGAAATTCGGCCAGGAGGGAGTCGGGAGCTTCACTGTTTAAAATCACTGAGGAGGGAATCGGGAGCATCACTGTTTAAAACCAGCGAGGACGGAGTCATGAGCTTCAGAGTTTAAAATCAATGAGGAGGGAGTCGGGAACTTCACTGTTCAAAATCAGGAAATAGGGAGTCAGGAATTGCACTGTTTAAAATCAGTGAGGAGGGAGTCGGGAGTTTCACTGTTTAAAATCAGTGAGGAAAGAGTCGGGAGCTTCACTGTTTAAAATCAGTGATAGAGAGTGGGGAACTTCAGTGATTAAAATCAGGATGGAGGGAGTCGGGAGCTCAACACCTTAAAATTAGCGAGGATGGAGCCGGGAGCTTCACTGCTTAAAATCAGTGATAGAGAGTGGGGAACTTCAGTGATTAAAATCAGGATGGAGGGAGTCGGGAGCTCAACACCTTAAAATTAGCGAGGTGGGAGACGGGAGTTTCACTGTTTAAAATCAGTGAGGAGGGTGTCAGGAGATTCACTGCTTAAAATCAGCAAGGAGGGAGTCAGGAACTTCACTGTTGAAATTTGGCCAGGAGGGAGTCGGGAGCTTCACTGTTTAAAATCACTGAGGAGGGAATTGGGAGCATCACTGTTTAAAATCAGCGATGACGGAGTCATGAGCTTCAGAGTTTAAAATCAATGAGGAGGGAATCGGGAGTTTCAGTGTTTAAAATCAGCGAGGAGAGAGTCGGGATTTTCACTGTTTAAAATCAGCGAGGAAGGAGTCGGGAACTTCATGTCCAAAATCAGGAAGTAGGGAGTCGGGAATTACACTGTTTAAAATCAGCGAGGAGGGAGTTGGGAACTTCACTGGTTAAAATCAGAGAGGAGGGAGTCGGGAACTTCACTGGTTAAAATCAGAGAGGAGGGAGTCGGGAGCTTCACTGTTTAAAATCAGTGAGCAGCGAGTCTGGATCTTCACTGTTTAAAATCAGCGAGCAGGGAGTCGGGAGCTTCATGTTTAAAATCAGTGAGGAGGGAGTCGGGAGCTTCACTGTTTAAAATCAGTGAGGAGGGAGTCGGGAGCTTCACTGTTTAAAATCAGTGAAGAGAGAGTCGGGATTTTCACTGTTTAAAATCAGTGAGGAGGGAGTCGGGATCTTCACTGTTTAAAATCAGCAAGGAGGGAGTCGGGAGCTTCACTGTTTAAAATCAGTGATAGAGAGTGGGGAACTTCACTGTTTAAAATCAGCGAGAAGGGGGTCAGGAGCTTCACAGTTTCAAATCAGTGAGTGGGGAATTGGCAGTTTCACTGCTGAAATTCGGCCAGGAGGGATTCAGGAGTTTCACTGTTTAAAATCAGCGAGGATGGAGCCGGGAGTTTTACTGTTTACAATCAGCGAGGAGGGAGCCGGGAGTTTTACTGTTTAAAATCAGTGAGGAGGGAGTCGGGAGCTTCACTGTTTAAAATCAGTGAGGAGGGACTCGGGAGCTTTACTGCTTAAAATCAGTGAGGAGGAGTCGGATTTTAACTGTTTAAAATCAACGAGTAGGGAGTCGAGAGCTTCACTGTTTAAAATCAGTGAGGAGGGAGTCGGGATTTCACTGTTTAAAATCAACGCGGAGGGAGTCGGGAGTTTCACTGTTTAAAATCAGCGAGGAGTCGGGAGCTTCACTGTTTAACATCAGTGAGGAGGGAGATGTGAGCTTCACTGTTTAAAATCAACGAGTAGGGAGTCGGGAGCTTCACTGTTTAAAATCAGTGAGGAGGGAGTCGGGAGCTTCACTGTTTAACATCAGTGAGGAGGGAGTCGGGAGCTTCACTGTTTAAAATCAGCGAAGAGAGAGTCGGGAGCTTCACTGTTTAAAATCAGTGATAGAGAGTGGGGAACTTCAGTGATTAAAATCAGGATGGAGGGAGTCTGGAGCTCAATACCTTAAAATTAGTGAGGATGGAGCCGGGAGCTTCACTGCTTAAAATAAGTGATAGAAAGTGGGGAACTTCACTGTTTAAAATCAGCGAGAAGGGGGTCAGGAGCTTTACAGTTTGAAATCCGTGAGTGGGGAGTTGGCAGTTTCACTGTTGAAATTCGGCCAGGAGGGATTCGGGAGTTTCACTGATTAAAATCAGTGAGGAGGGAGCCGGGAGCTTCACTGTTTAAAATCAGTGAGGAGGGAGTCGGGAGCTTCACTGTTTAAAATCAGTGAGCAGGGAGTCGGGAGCTTCACTGTTTAAAATCAGCGAGGAGGGAGTCGAGAGTTTCACTGTTTATGATCAGTGAGGAGGGAGTCGGGAGCACCCAGCTTAAAATAAGGAAGTGGGGATTCGGGAACTTGCCTCGTAAAAATCAGGAAAGTGGGATTCGGGATTTGGGATACGCACTGTTTAAAAGCAGCGAGGAGGGAATTGGGTACTTCTCCATTTAAAATCAGGAAGTAGGGAATCATGAGATTCAATGTTTAAAATCAATGAGGAGGGAGTCGGGATTTCACTGTTTAAAATCAACGAGGAGGGAGTCGGATCTTAACTGTTTAAAATCAACGAGGAGGGAGTCGAGAGCTTAACTGTTTAAAATCAGTGAGGAGGGAGTCGGGATTTCACTGTTTAAAATCAACGAGGAGGGAGTCGGGAGCTTCACTGTTTAAAATCAGCGAGGAGAGAGTCGAGAGCTTCACTGTTTAAAATCAGTGAGGAGGGAGTCGGGATTTCACTGTTTAAAATCAGTGAGGAGTGAGTCGGGAGCTTCACTGTTTAAAATCAGCCAGGAGGGAGTCGGGAGTTTCACTGTTTAAAATCAGTGAGGATGGAGTCTGGAGCTCCAATCTTAAAATAAGGACGCGGGGATTCGGGAACTTTCCAGGTCAAATTCAGGAAAGTGGGATTCGGGATTTGGGATACGCACTGTTTAAAATCAGCGAGGAGGGAATTGAGTACTTCTCCATTTAAAATCAGGATGGAGGGAGTTGGGAGCTTCACTGTTTAAAATCAGCGAGGAGAGTGTGCATAACTTCACTGTTTAAAATCAGGAAGTAGGGAGTCAGGAGATTCAATGTTTAAAATCAGCGAGGAGGGATTTGGGAGCTTCACTGTTTAAAATCAGCGAGGAGGGAGTCGGGATTTCACTGTTTATGATCAGTGAGGAGGGAGTCGGGAGTTTCACTGTTCAAAATCAGTGAGGAGGGTGTCAGGAGTTTCACTGCTTAAAATCAGCAAGGAGGGAGTCAGGAACTTCACTGTTGAAATTCGCACAGGAGGGAGTCAGGAGCATCACTGTTTAAAATCACTGAGGAGGGAATTGGGAGCATCACTGTTTAAAATCAGCGAGGACGGAGTCGGGAGCTTCACTGTTTAAAATCAGTGAGGAAGGAGTCGGGAACTTCACAGTTTAAAATCAGTGAGGAGGGAGTCGGGAGCTTCACTGTTTAAAATCAGCGAGGAGAGAGTCGGGATCTTCAATGTTTAAAATCAGTGGGGAGGGAGTTGGGAGCTTCACTGTTTAAAATCAGTGAGGAGGGAGTCGGGAGCTTCACTGTTTAAAATCAGCGAGGAGGGAGTTGGGAAATTCACTGTTTAAAATCAACGAGGTGATACTTGGGAGCTTTACTGTTTAAAATCAGCGATGAGGGAGTCAGGAGGTTCACTGATTGAAATCAGCGAGCAGAAAGTTGGGAAATTCACTGTTTAAGATCAGCAAAGAGGGAATCGGGAGCATCACTGCTTAAAATCAGTGAGGAGAGAATGGTGAACTTCACTGTTTAAAATCAGCGAGGAGAGAGTCGGGAGCTTCAATGCTTAAAATCAGTGAGGAGGGAGACGGGATCTTCACTGATTAAAATCAGTGAGGAGGGAGTCGGGAGCTTCACTGTTTAAAATCAGTGAGGAGGGAGTCGGGAACTTCACTGTTTAAAATCAGCGAGGAGAGAGTCGGGAGCTTCACTGTTTAAAATCAGTGATAGAGCGTGGGGAACTTCAGGTGATTAAAATCAGGATGGAGGGAGTCGGGAGCTTAACACCTTAAAATTAGCGAGAATGGAGCCGGGAGCTTCACTGCTTAAAATCAGTGATAGAAAGTGGGGAACTTCACCGTTTAAAATCAGCGAGAAGGGGGTCAGGAGCTTCACAGTTTGAAATCAGTGAGTGGGGAGTTGGCAGTTTCACTGTTGAAATTCGGCCAGGAGGGATTCGGGAGTTTCACTGTTTAAAATCAGCGAGGAGGGAGCCGGGAGTTTTACTGTTTAAAATCAGTGAGGAGGGAGCCGGGAGCTTCACTGTTTAAAATCAGTGAGGAGGGAGTCGGGAGCTTCACTGTTTAAAATCAGTGAGGAGGGAGCCGGGAGCTTCACTGTTTAAAATCAGTGAGGAGGGAGTCGGGAGCTTCACTGTTTAAAATCAGTGAGGAGGGACTCGGGAGCTTCACTGTTTAAATCAGCGAGGAGAGAGTCAGGAGTTTCACTGTTTATGATCAGTGAGGAGGGAGTCGGGAGTTTCACTGTTTAAAAACAGTGAGCAGGGAGTCGGGAGCTTCACTGTTTAAAATCAGTGAGGAGGGAGTCTGTATCTTCAGTGTTTAAAATCAGTGAGGAGGGAGTCGGGAGTTTCACTGTTTAAAATCAGCGAGGAGGGTGTCAGGAGTTTCACTGCTTAAAATCAGCAAGGAGGGGGTCAGGAACTTCACTGTTGAAATTCGGCCAGGAGGGATTCGGGAGCTTCACTGCTTAAAATCAGTGAGGAGGGAGTCGGGAGCTTCACTGTTTAAAATCAGCGAGGTGGGAGTCGGGAGCTTCACTGTTTAAAATCAGCGAGAAGGGGGTCAGGAGCTTCACAGTTTGAAATCAGTGAGTGGGGAGTTGGCAGTTTCACTGTTGAAATTCGGCCAGGAGGGATTCGGGAGTTTCACTGTTTAAAATCAGCGAGGAGGGAGCCGGGAGTTTGACTGTTTAAAATCAGTGAGGAGGGAGTCGGGAGCTTCACTGTTTAAAATCAGTGAGGAGGGAGTCGGGAGTTTCACTGCTTAAAATCAGCGAGGAGGAGTCGGGAGCTTCACTGTTTAAAATCAGCGAGGAGGGAGCTGGGAGCATCACTGTTTAAAATCAGTGAGGAGGGAGTCGGGAGCTTCACTGTTTAAAATCAGCGAGGAGGGAGTTGGGAAATTCAATGTTTAAAATCAACGAGGTGATACTTGGGAGCTTTACTGTTTAAAATCAGCGATGAGGGAGTTGGGAGCTTCACTGATTGAAATCAGCGAGCAGAAAGTTGGGAAATTCACTGTTTAAGATCAGCAAAGAGGGAGTCGGGAGCATCACTGCTTAAAATCACTGAGGAGAGAATGGTGAACTTCACTGTTTAAAATCAGCGAGGAGAGAGTCGGGAGCTTCAATGCTTAAAATCAGCGAGGAGGGAGTCGGGAGTTTCACTGTTTAAAATCAGTGAGGAGGAAATCGGATCTTAACTGTTTAAAATCAACAAGGAGGGAGTCGAGAGCTTCACTGTTTAAAATCAGTGAGGAGGGAGTCGGGATTTCACTGTTTAAAATCAGTGAGGAGGGAGTCGGGAGCTTCACTGTTTAACATTAGTGAGGAGGGAGTCGGGAGCTTCACTGTTTAAAATCAGCGAGGAGGGAGTCGGGAGCTTCATTGTTTAAAATCAGTGAGGAGGGAGTCGGGAGCTTAACACCTTAAAATTAGCGAGGATGGAGCCGGGAGCTTCACTGCTTAAAATCAGTGATAGAGAGTGGGGAACTTCACTGTTTAAAATCAGCGAGAAGGGGGTCAGGAGCTTCACAGTTTGAAATCAGTGAGTGGGGAGTTGGCAGTTTGACTGTTGAAATTCGGCCAGGAGGGATTCGGGAGTTTCACTGTTTAAAATCAGTGAGGAGGGAGCCGGGAGTTTCACTGTTTAAAATCAGTGAGGAGGGAGCCGGGAGCTTCACTGTTTAAAATCAGTGAGGAGGGACTCGGGAGCTTCACTGTTTAAAATCAGCGAGTAGGGAGCCGGGAGCTTCACTGTTTAAAATCAGTGAGGAGGGACCCGGGAGCTTCACTGTTTAAAATCAGCGAGGAGAGAGTCAGGAGTTTCACTGTTTATGATCAGTGAGGAGGGAGTAGGGAGTTTCACTGTTTAAAGTCAGTGAGGAGGGTGTCAGGAGTTTCACTGCTTAAAATCAGCAAGGAGGGAGTCAGGAACTTCACTGTTGAAATTCGGCCAGGAGGGAGTCGGGAGCTTCACTGTTTAAAATCACTGAGGAGGGAATTGGGAGCATCACTGTTTAAAATCAGCGAGGACGGAGTCAGAAGCTTCACTGTTTAAAATCAGTGAGGAGGGAGTCGGGAGCTTTACTGCTTAAAATCAGTGAGGAGGAGTCGGATTTTAACTGTTTAAAATCAACGAGTAGGGAGTCGAGAGCTTCACTGTTTAAAATCAGTGAGGAGGGAGTCGGGATTTCACTGTTTAAAATCAACGCGGAGGGAGTCGGGAGTTTCACTGTTTAAAATCAGCGAGGAGTCGGGAGCTTCACTGTTTAACATCAGTGAGGAGGGAGATGTGAGCTTCACTGTTTAAAATCAACGAGTAGGGAGTCGGGAGCTTCACTGTTTAAAATCAGTGAGGAGGGAGTCGGGAGCTTCACTGTTTAACATCAGTGAGGAGGGAGTCGGGAGCTTCACTGTTTAAAATCAGCGAAGAGAGAGTCGGGAGCTTCACTGTTTAAAATCAGTGATAGAGAGTGGGGAACTTCAGTGATTAAAATCAGGATGGAGGGAGTCTGGAGCTCAATACCTTAAAATTAGTGAGGATGGAGCCGGGAGCTTCACTGCTTAAAATAAGTGATAGAAAGTGGGGAACTTCACTGTTTAAAATCAGCGAGAAGGGGGTCAGGAGCTTTACAGTTTGAAATCCGTGAGTGGGGAGTTGGCAGTTTCACTGTTGAAATTCGGCCAGGAGGGATTCGGGAGTTTCACTGATTAAAATCAGTGAGGAGGGAGCCGGGAGCTTCACTGTTTAAAATCAGTGAGGAGGGAGCCGGGAGCTTCACTGTTTAAAATCAGTGAGGAGGGAGCCGGGAGCTTCACTGTTTAAAATCAGCGAGGAGGGAGCCGGGAGCTTCACTGTTTAAAATCAGTGAGGAGGGAGCCGGGAGCTTCACTGTTTAAAATCAGTGAGCAGGGAGTCGGGAGCTTCACTGTTTAAAATCAGCGAGGAGGGAGTCGAGAGTTTCACTGTTTATGATCAGTGAGGAGGGAGTCGGGAGCTCCCAGCTTAAAATAAGGAAGTGGGGATTCGGGAACTTGCCTCGTAAAAATCAGGAAAGTGGGATTCGGGATTTGGGATACGCACTGTTTAAAAGCAGCGAGGAGGGAATTGGGTACTTCTCCATTTAAAATCAGGAAGTAGGGAGTCATGAGATTCAATGTTTAAAATCAATGAGGAGGGAGTCGGGATTTCACTGTTTAAAATCAACGAGGAGGGAGTCGGATCTTAACTGTTTAAAATCAATGAGGAGGGAGTCGAGAGCTTAACTGTTTAAAATCAGTGAGGAGGGAGTCGGGATTTCACTGTTTAAAATCAACGAGGAGGGAGTCGGGAGCTTCACTGTTTAAAATCAGCGAGGAGAGAGTCGAGAGCTTCACTGTTTAAAATCAGTGAGGAGGGAGTCGGGATTTCACTGTTTAAAATCAGTGAGGAGTGAGTCGGGAGCTTCACTGTTTAAAATCAGCCAGGAGGGAGTCGGGAGTTTCACTGTTTAAAATCAGTGAGGATGGAGTCTGGAGCTCCAATCTTAAAATAAGGACGCGGGGATTCGGGAACTTTCCAGGTCAAATTCAGGAAAGTGGGATTCGGGATTTGGGATACGCACTGTTTAAAATCAGCGAGGAGGGAATTGAGTACTTCTCCATTTAAAATCAGGATGGAGGGAGTTGGGAGCTTCACTGTTTAAAATCAGCGAGGAGAGTGTGCATAACTTCACTGTTTAAAATCAGGAAGTAGGGAGTCAGGAGATTCAATGTTTAAAATCAGCGAGGAGGGATTTGGGAGCTTCACTGTTTAAAATCAGCGAGGAGGGAGTCGGGATTTCACTGTTTATGATCAGTGAGGAGGGAGTCGGGAGTTTCACTGTTCAAAATCAGTGAGGAGGGTGTCAGGAGTTTCACTGCTTAAAATCAGCAAGGAGGGAGTCAGGAACTTCACTGTTGAAATTCGCACAGGAGGGAGTCAGGAGCATCACTGTTTAAAATCACTGAGGAGGGAATTGGGAGCATCACTGTTTAAAATCAGCGAGGACGGAGTCGGGAGCTTCACTGTTTAAAATCAGTGAGGAAGGAGTCGGGAACTTCACAGTTTAAAATCAGTGAGGAGGGAGTCGGGAGCTTCACTGTTTAAAATCAGCGAGGAGAGAGTCGGGATCTTCAATGTTTAAAATCAGTGGGGAGGGAGTTGGGAGCTTCACTGTTTAAAATCAGTGAGGAGGGAGTCGGGAGCTTCACTGTTTAAAATCAGCGAGGAGGGAGTTGGGAAATTCACTGTTTAAAATCAACGAGGTGATACTTGGGAGCTTTACTGTTTAAAATCAGCGATGAGGGAGTCAGGAGGTTCACTGATTGAAATCAGCGAGCAGAAAGTTGGGAAATTCACTGTTTAAGATCAGCAAAGAGGGAATCGGGAGCATCACTGCTTAAAATCAGTGAGGAGAGAATGGTGAACTTCACTGTTTAAAATCAGCGAGGAGAGAGTCGGGAGCTTCAATGCTTAAAATCAGTGAGGAGGGAGACGGGATCTTCACTGATTAAAATCAGTGAGGAGGGAGTCGGGAGCTTCATTGTTTAAAATCAGTGAGGAGGGAGTCGGGAACTTCACTGTTTAAAATCAGCGAGGAGAGAGTCGGGAGCTTCACTGTTTAAAATCAGTGATAGAGCGTGGGGAACTTCAGGTGATTAAAATCAGGATGGAGGGAGTCGGGAGCTTAACACCTTAAAATTAGCGAGAATGGAGCCGGGAGCTTCACTGCTTAAAATCAGTGATAGAAAGTGGGGAACTTCACCGTTTAAAATCAGCGAGAAGGGGGTCAGGAGCTTCACAGTTTGAAATCAGTGAGTGGGGAGTTGGCAGTTTCACTGTTGAAATTCGGCCAGGAGGGATTCGGGAGTTTCACTGTTTAAAATCAGCGAGGAGGGAGCCGGGAGTTTTACTGTTTAAAATCAGCGAGGAGGGAGTCGGGATTTCACTGTTTAAAATCAGTGAGGAGGGAGTCGGGATTTCACTGTTTAAAATCAGTGAGGAGGGAGTCGGGAGCTTCACTGTTTAAAATCAGTGAGGAGGGAGCCGGGAGCTTCACTGTTTAAAATCAGTGAGGAGGGAGTCGGGAGCTTCACTGTTTAAAATCAGTGAGGAGGGACTCGGGAGCTTCACTGTTTAAATCAGCGAGGAGAGAGTCAGGAGTTTCACTGTTTATGATCAGTGAGGAGGGAGTCGGGAGTTTCACTGTTTAAAAACAGTGAGCAGGGAGTCGGGAGCTTCACTGTTTAAAATCAGTGAGGAGGGAGTCTGTATCTTCAGTGTTTAAAATCAGTGAGGAGGGAGTCGGGAGTTTCACTGTTTAAAATCAGCGAGGAGGGTGTCAGGAGTTTCACTGCTTAAAATCAGCAAGGAGGGGGTCAGGAACTTCACTGTTGAAATTCGGCCAGGAGGGATTCGGGAGCTTCACTGTTTAAAATCAGTGAGGAGGGAGTCGGGAGCTTCACTGTTTAAAATCAGCGAGGTGGGAGTCGGGAGCTTCACTGTTTAAAATCAGCGAGAAGGGGGTCAGGAGCTTCACAGTTTGAAATCAGTGAGTGGGGAGTTGGCAGTTTCACTGTTGAAATTCGGCCAGGAGGGATTCGGGAGTTTCACTGTTTAAAATCAGCGAGGAGGGAGCCGGGAGTTTGACTGTTTAAAATCAGTGAGGAGGGAGTCGGGAGCTTCACTGTTTAAAATCAGTGAGGAGGGAGTCGGGAGTTTCACTGTTTAAAATCAGCGAGGAGGAGTCGGGAGCTTCACTGTTTAAAATCAGCGAGGAAGGAGCTGGGAGCATCACTGTTTAAAATCAGTGAGGAGGGAGTCGGGAGCTTCACTGTTTAAAATCAGCGAGGAGGGAGTTGGGAAATTCAATGTTTAAAATCAACGAGGTGATACTTGGGAGCTTTACTGTTTAAAATCAGCGATGAGGGAGTTGGGAGCTTCACTGATTGAAATCAGCGAGCAGAAAGTTGGGAAATTCACTGTTTAAGATCAGCAAAGAGGGAGTCGGGAGCATCACTGCTTAAAATCACTGAGGAGAGAATGGTGAACTTCACTGTTTAAAATCAGCGAGGAGAGAGTCGGGAGCTTCAATGCTTAAAATCAGCGAGGAGGGAGTCGGGAGCTTCACTGTTTAAAATCAGTGAGGAGGAAATCGGATCTTAACTGTTTAAAATCAACAAGGAGGGAGTCGAGAGCTTCACTGTTTAAAATCAGTGAGGAGGGAGTCGGGATTTCACTGTTTAAAATCAGTGAGGAGGGAGTCGGGAGCTTCACTGTTTAACATTAGTGAGGAGGGAGTCGGGAGCTTCACTGTTTAAAATCAGCGAGGAGGGAGTCGGGAGCTTAACACCTTATAATTAGCGAGGATGGAGCCGGGAGCTTCACTGCTTAAAATCAGTCATAGAGAGTGGGGAACTTCACTGTTTAAAATCAGCGAGAAGGGGGTCAGGAGCTTCACAGTTTGAAATCAGTGAGTGGGGAGTTGGCAGTTTGACTGTTGAAATTCGGCCAGGAGGGATTCGGGAGTTTCACTGTTTAAAATCAGCGAGGAGGGAGCCGGGAGTTTCACTGTTTAAAATCAGTGAGGAGGGAGCCGGGAGCTTCACTGTTTAAAATCAGTGAGGAGGGACTCGGGAGCTTCACTGTTTAAAATCAGCGAGTAGGGAGCCGGGAGCTTCACTGTTTAAAATCAGTGAGGAGGGACCCGGGAGCTTCACTGTTTAAAATCAGCGAGGAGGGAGTCGGGAGTTTCACTGTTTATGATCAGTGAGGAGGGAGTCGGGAGTTTCACTGTTTAAAGTCAGTGAGGAGGGTGTCAGGAGTTTCACTGCTTAAAATCAGCAAGGAGGGAGTCAGGAACTTCACTGTTGAAATTCGGCCAGGAGGGAGTCGGGAGCTTCACTGTTTAAAATCACTGAGGAGGGAATTGGGAGCATCACTGTTTAAAATCAGCGAGGACGGAGTCAGAAGCTTCACTGTTTAAAATCAGTGAGGAGGGAGTCGGGAGCTTTACTGCTTAAAATCAGTGAGGAGGAGTCGGATTTTAACTGTTTAAAATCAACGAGTAGGGAGTCGAGAGCTTCACTGTTTAAAATCAGTGAGGAGGGAGTCGGGATTTCACTGTTTAAAATCAACGCGGAGGGAGTCGGGAGTTTCACTGTTTAAAATCAGCGAGGAGTCGGGAGCTTCACTGTTTAACATCAGTGAGGAGGGAGATGTGAGCTTCACTGTTTAAAATCAACGAGTAGGGAGTCGGGAGCTTCACTGTTTAAAATCAGTGAGGAGGGAGTCGGGAGCTTCACTGTTTAACATCAGTGAGGAGGGAGTCGGGAGCTTCACTGTTTAAAATCAGCGAAGAGAGAGTCGGGAGCTTCACTGTTTAAAATCAGTGATAGAGAGTGGGGAACTTCAGTGATTAAAATCAGGATGGAGGGAGTCTGGAGCTCAATACCTTAAAATTAGTGAGGATGGAGCCGGGAGCTTCACTGCTTAAAATAAGTGATAGAAAGTGGGGAACTTCACTGTTTAAAATCAGCGAGAAGGGGGTCAGGAGCTTTACAGTTTGAAATCCGTGAGTGGGGAGTTGGCAGTTTCACTGTTGAAATTCGGCCAGGAGGGATTCGGGAGTTTCACTGATTAAAATCAGTGAGGAGGGAGCCGGGAGCTTCACTGTTTAAAATCAGTGAGGAGGGAGCCGGGAGCTTCACTGTTTAAAATCAGTGAGCAGGGAGTCGGGAGCTTCACTGTTTAAAATCAGCGAGGAGGGAGTCGAGAGTTTCACTGTTTATGATCAGTGAGGAGGGAGTCGGGAGCTCCCAGCTTAAAATAAGGAAGTGGGGATTCGGGAACTTGCCTCGTAAAAATCAGGAAAGTGGGATTCGGGATTTGGGATACGCACTGTTTAAAAGCAGCGAGGAGGGAATTGGGTACTTCTCCATTTAAAATCAGGAAGTAGGGAGTCATGAGATTCAATGTTTAAAATCAATGAGGAGGGAGTCGGGATTTCACTGTTTAAAATCAACGAGGAGGGAGTCGGATCTTAACTGTTTAAAATCAACGAGGAGGGAGTCGAGAGCTTAACTGTTTAAAATCAGTGAGGAGGGAGTCGGGATTTCACTGTTTAAAATCAACGAGGAGGGAGTCGGGAGCTTCACTGTTTAAAATCAGCGAGGAGAGAGTCGAGAGCTTCACTGTTTAAAATCAGTGAGGAGGGAGTCGGGATTTCACTGTTTAAAATCAGTGAGGAGTGAGTCGGGAGCTTCACTGTTTAAAATCAGCCAGGAGGGAGTCGGGAGTTTCACTGTTTAAAATCAGTGAGGATGGAGTCTGGAGCTCCAATCTTAAAATAAGGACGCGGGGATTCGGGAACTTTCCAGGTCAAATTCAGGAAAGTGGGATTCGGGATTTGGGATACGCACTGTTTAAAATCAGCGAGGAGGGAATTGAGTACTTCTCCATTTAAAATCAGGATGGAGGGAGTTGGGAGCTTCACTGTTTAAAATCAGCGAGGAGAGTGTGCATAACTTCACTGTTTAAAATCAGGAAGTAGGGAGTCAGGAGATTCAATGTTTAAAATCAGCGAGGAGGGATTTGGGAGCTTCACTGTTTAAAATCAGCGAGGAGGGAGTCGGGATTTCACTGTTTATGATCAGTGAGGAGGGAGTCGGGAGTTTCACTGTTCAAAATCAGTGAGGAGGGTGTCAGGAGTTTCACTGCTTAAAATCAGCAAGGAGGGAGTCAGGAACTTCATTGTTGAAATTCGCACAGGAGGGAGTCAGGAGCATCACTGTTTAAAATCACTGAGGAGGGAATTGGGAGCATCACTGTTTAAAATCAGCGAGGACGGAGTCATGAACTTCAGAGTTTAAAATCAATGAGGAGGGAATCGGGAGCTTCAGTGTTTAAAATCAGCGAGGAGGGAGTCGGGAGCTTCACTGTTTAAAATCAGTGAGGAAGGAGTCGGGAACTTCACTGTTGAAATTTGGCCAGGAGGGAGTCGGGAGCTTCACTGTTTAAAATCACTGAGGAGGGAATTGGGAGCATCACTGTTTAAAATCAGCGAGGACGGAGTCATGAGCTTCAGAGTTTAAAATCAATGAGGAGGGAATCGGGAGCTTCAGTGTTTAAAATCAGCGAGGAGAGAGTCGGGATCTTCACTGTTTAAAATCAGTGAGCAGGGAGTCGGGATCTTCACTGTTTAAAATCAGCGAGGCGGGAGTCGGGAGCTTTACTGTTTAAAATCAGTGAGGAGGGAGTCGGGAGCTTCACTTTTTAAAATCAGTGAGGAGGGAGTCGGTTCTTAACTGTTTAAATTCAGTGAGGAGAGAGTCGGGAGTTTCACTGTTTATGATCACTGAGGAGGGAGTCGGGAGCTCCCAGCTTAAAATAAGGAAGCGGGGATTCGGGAACTTGCCTGGTTAAAATCAGGAAAGTGGGATTCGGGATTTGGGATACGCACTGTTTCAAATCAGCGAGGAGGGAATTGGGTACTTCTCCATTTAAAATCAGGATGGAGGGAGTCGGGAGCTTCACTGTTTAAAATCAGTGAGGAGAGAGTGCATAACTTCACTGTTTAAAATCAGGAAGTAGGGAGTCAGGAGATTCAATGTTTAAAATCAGCGAGGAGGGAGTCGGGAGCTTCACTGTTTAAAATCAGCAAGGAGGGAGTGGGTACCTTCATTGTTGAAATTTGGCCAGGAGGGAGTTGGGAGCTTCACAGTTTAAAGTCAGCGAGGAGGGAGTCGGGAGCTTCACTGCTTAAAATCAGTGAGGAGGGAGTCGGGAGTTTCACTATTTAAAATCAGCGTGGTGGGAGATGGGAGCTTCACTGTTTAAAATCAGTGAGGAGGGTGTCAGGAGTTTCACTGCTTAAAATCAGCAAGGAGGGGGTCAGGATCTTCACTGTTGAAATTTGGCCAGGAGGGAGTCGGGAGCTTCACTGTTTAAAATCACTGAGGAGGGAATCCGGAGCATCACTGTTTAAAATCAGCGAGAACGGAGTCATGAGCTTCAGAGTTTAAAATCAATGAGGAGGGAATCGGGAGCTTCAGTGTTTAAAATCAGCGAGGAGTGAGTCGGGAGCTTCACTGTTTAAAATCAGCGAGGAGGGAGTCGGGAACTTCACTGTTTAAAATCAGGAAGTAGGGAGTCAGGAATTGCACTGTTTAAAATCAGCAAGGAGGGAGTCGGGAGCTTCACTGTTTAAAATCAGTGAGGAAGGAGTCGGGAGTTTCACTGCTTAAAATCAGTGAGGAGGGAGTCGGGAGCTTCACTGTTTAAAATCAGCGAGGAGGGAGTCGGGAGCTTCACTGTTTAAAATCAGTGAGGAGGGAGTCTGGATCTTCACTGTTTAAAATCAGCGAGGAGGGAGTCGGGAGCTTCACTGCTTAAAATCAGCGAGGAGGGAGTCTGGATCTTCACTGTTTAAAATCAGCGAGGAGGGAGTCGGGAGCTTCACTGTTTATGATCAGTGAGGAGGGAGTCGGGAGCTTCACTGTTTAAAATCAGTGAGGAGGGATTCGGGAGCTCCCAGCTTAAAATAAGGAAGCGGGGATTCGGGAACTTGCCTGGTTAAAATCAGGAAAGTGGGATTCAGGATTTGGGATACGCACTGTTTAAAATCAGCGAGGAGGGAATTGGGTACTTCTCCATTTAAAGTCAGGATGGAGGAAGTCGGGAGCTTCACTGCTTAAAATCAGTGAGGAGGGATTCTGAAGCTTCACCGTTTAAAATCAGTGAGGAGGGATTCTGAAGCTTCACTGTTTAAAATCAGTGAGGAGGGAGTCGGGAGTTTCACTGTTTAAAATCAGCGAGGATGGAGTCAGGAGTTTCACTGATTAAAATCAGCGAGGATGGAGTCAGGAGTTTCACTCCTTAAAATCAGTGAGGAGGGAATCGGGAGTTTCACTGCTTAAAATCAGTGAGGAGGGAGTCGGGAGTGTCATTGTTTAAAATCAGCGAGGTGGGAGACGGGAGCTTCACTGTTTAAAATCAGTGAGGAGGGTGTCAGGAGTTTCACTGCTTAAAATCAGCAAGTAGGGGGTCAGGATCTTCACTGTTGAAATTCGGCCAGGAGGGAGTCGGGAGCTTCACTGTTTAAAATCACTGAGGAGGGAATCGGGAGCATCACTGTTTAAAACCAGCGAGGACGGAGTCATGAGCTTCAGAGTTTAAAATCAATGAGGAGGGAGTCGGGAACTTCACTGTTCAAAATCAGGAAATAGGGAGTCAGGAATTGCACTGTTTAAAATCAGTGAGGAGGGAGTCGGGAGTTTCACTGTTTAAAATCAGTGAGGAAAGAGTCGGGAGCTTCACTGTTTAAAATCAGTGATAGAGAGTGGGGAACTTCAGTGATTAAAATCAGGATGGAGGGAGTCGGGAGCTCAACACCTTAAAATTAGCGAGGATGGAGCCGGGAGCTTCACTGCTTAAAATCAGTGATAGAGAGTGGGGAACTTCAGTGATTAAAATCAGGATGGAGGGAGTCGGGAGCTCAACACCTTAAAATTAGCGAGGTGGGAGACGGGAGTTTCACTGTTTAAAATCAGTGAGGAGGGAGTCTGGATCTTCACTGCTTAAAATCAGCGAGCAGGGAGTCGGGAGCTTCACTGTTTAAAATCAGTGATAGAGAGTGGGGAACTTCAGAGATTAAAATCAGGATGGAGGGAGTCGGGAGCTCAACACCTTAAAATTAGCTAGGATGGAGCCGGGAGCTTCACTGCTTAAAATCAGTGATAGAAAGTGGGGAACTTCACTGTTTAAAATCAGCAAGAAATGGGTCAGGAGCTTCACAGTTTGAAATCAGTGAGTGGGGAGTTGGCAGTTTCACTGTTGAAATTCGGCCAGGAGGGATTCGGGAGTTTCACTGTTTAAAATCAGCGAGGAGGGAGCCGGGAGTTTTACTGTTTAAAATCAGTGAGGAGGGAGCCGGGAGCTTCACTGTTTAAAATCAGTGAGGAGGGACTCGGGAACTTCACTGTTTAAAATCAGTGAGGAGGGACTCGGGAACTTCACTGTTTAAAATCAGCGAGGAGAGAGTCAGGAGTTTCACTGTTTATGATCAGTGAGGAGGGAGTCGGGAGTTTCACTGTTTAAAATCAGTGAGGAGGGAGTCGGGAGTTTCACTGTTTAAAATCAGCAAGGATGGAGTCAGGAGTTTCACTGCTTAAAATCAGTGAGGAGGGAGTCGGGAGTTTCACTGCTTAAAATCAGTGAGGAGGGAGTCGGGGGTTTCACTGCTTAAAATCAGTGAGGAGGGAGTCGGGAGTTTCACTGCTTAAAATCAGCAAGTAGGGGGTCAGGATCTTCACTGTTGAAATTTGGCCAGGAGGGAGTCGGGAGCTTCACTGTTTAAAATCACTGAGGAGGGAATCGGGAGCATCACTGTTTAAAACCAGCGAGGACGGAGTCATGAGCTTCAGAGTTTAAAATCAATGAGGAGGGAATCGGGAGCTTCAGTGTTTAAAATCAGCGAGGAGAGAGTCGGGAGCTTCACTGTTTAAAATCAGCGAGGAGGGAGTCGGGAACTTCACTGTTCAAAATCAGGAAATAGGGAGTCAGGAATTGCACTGTTTAAAATCAGTGAGGAGGGAGTCGGGAGTTTCACTGTTTAAAATCAGTGAGGAAAGAGTCGGGAGCTTCACTGTTTAAAATCAGTGATAGAGAGTGGGGAACTTCAGTGATTAAAATCAGGATGGAGGGAGTCGGGAGCTCAACACCTTAAAATTAGCGAGGATGGAGCCGGGAGCTTCACTGCTTAAAATCAGTGATAGAGAGTGGGGAACGTCAGTGATTAAAATCAGTGAGGAGGGAGTCGGGAACTTCACTGTTTAAAATCAGCGAGGAGAGAGTCAGGAGTTTTACTGTTTATGATCAGTGAGGAGGGAGTCGGGAGTTTCACTGTTTAAAATCAGCAAGGAGGGAGTCGAGAGTTTCACTGTTTAAAATCAGTGAGGAGGGAGTCTGGAGCTCCCAGCTTAAAATAAGGAAGCGGGGATTCAGGAACTTGCCTGGTTAAAATCAGGAAAGTGGGATTCGGGATTTGGGATACGCACTGTTTCAAATCAGCGAGGAGGGAATTGGGTACTTCTCCATTTAAAATCAGGATGGAGGGAGTCGGGAGCTTCAGTGTTTAAAATCAGCGAGGAGAGAGTGCATAACTTCACTGTTTCAAATCAGGAAGTAGGGAGTCAGGAGATTCAATGTTTAAAATCAGCGAGGAGGGAGTCGGGAGCTTCACTGCTTAAAATCAGCAAGGAAGGAGTGGGTACCTTCATTGTTGAAATTCGGCCAGGAGGGAGTTGGGAGCTTCACAGTTTAAAATCAGCGAGGAGGGAATCGCGAGCTTCACTGTTGAAAATCAGTGAGGAGGGAGTCGAGAGCTTCACTGCTAAAATCAGTGAGGAGGGAGTCGGGATTTCACTGTTTAAAATCAGTGAGGATGGAGTCGGGATTTCACTATTTAAAATCAGTGAGGAGGGAGTCGGGACCTTCACTGTTTAAAATCAGCGAGGAGGTAGTCGGGAGTTTCACTGGTTAAAATCAGCGAGGAAAGAGTCGGGAGCTTCACTGTTTAAAATCAGTGATAGAGAGTGGGGAACTTCAGTGATTAAAATCAGGATGGAGGGAGTCGGGAGCTCAACACCTTAAAATTAGCGAGGATGGAGCTGGGAGCTTCACTGCTTAAAATCAGTGATAGAGAGTGGGGAACGTCAGTGATTAAAATCAGGATGGAGGGAGTCGGGAGCTCAACACCTTAAAATTAGCGAGGTGGGAGACGGGAGTTTCACTGTTTAAAATCAGTGAGGAGGGTGTCAGGAGATTCACTGCTTAAAATCAGCAACGAGGGAGTCAGGAACTTCACTGTTGAAATTCGGCCAGGAGGGAGTCGGGAGCTTCACTGTTTAAAATCACTGAGGAGGGAATTGGGAGCATCACTGTTTAAAATCAGCGAGGACGGAGTCATGAGCTTCAGAGTTTAAAATCAATGAGGAGGGAATCGGGAGCTTCAGTGTTTAAAATCAGCGAGGAGAGAGTCGGGATTTTCACTGTTTAAAATCAGCGAGGAAGGAGTCGGGAACTTCATGTCCAAAATCAGGAAGTAGGGAGTCAGGAATTACACTGTTTAAAATCAGCGAGGAGGGAGTTGGGAACTTCACTGTTTAAAATCAGAGAGGAGGGAGTCGGGAACTTCACTGGTTAAAATCAGAGAGGAGGGAGTCGGGAGCTTCACTGTTTAAAATCAGTGAGCAGTGAGTCTGGATCTTCACTGTTTAAAATCAGCGAGCAGGGAGTCGGGAGCTTCATGTTTAAAATCAGTGAGGAGGGAGTCGGGAGCTTCACTGTTTAAAATCAGTGAGGAGGGATTCGGGAGCTTCACTGTTTAAAATCAGTGAAGAGAGAGTCGGGATCTTCACTGTTTAAAATCAGTGAGGAGGGAGTCGGGATCTTCACTGTTTAAAATCAGCAAGGAGGGAATCGGGAGCTTCACTGTTTAAAATCAGTGATAGAGAGTGGGGAACTTCACTGTTTAAAATCAGCGAGAAGGGGGTCAGGAGCTTCACAGTTTGAAATCAGTGAGTAGGGAATTGGCAGTTTCACTGTTGAAATTCGGCCAGGAGGGATTCAGGAGTTTCACTGTCTAAAATCAGCGAGGAGGGAGCCGGGAGTTTTACTGTTTACAATCAGTGAGGAGGGAGCCGGGAGCTTCACTGTTTAAAATCAGTGAGGAGGGAGTCGGGAGCTTCACTGTTTAAAATCAGTGAGGAGGGACTCGGGAACTTCACTGTTTAAAATCAGCGAGGAGAGAGTCAGGAGTTTTACTGTTTATGATCAGTGAGGAGGGAGTCGGGAGTTTCACTGTTTAAAATCAGCAAGGAGGGAGTCGAGAGTTTCACTGTTTAAAATCAGTGAGGAGGGAGTCTGGAGCTCCCAGCTTAAAATAAGGAAGCGGGGATTCAGGAACTTGCCTGGTTAAAATCAGGAAAGTGGGATTCGGGATTTGGGATACGCACTGTTTCAAATCAGCGAGGAGGGAATTGGGTACTTCTCCATTTAAAATCAGGATGGAGGGAGTCGGGAGCTTCAGTGTTTAAAATCAGCGAGGAGAGAGTGCATAACTTCACTGTTTCAAATCAGGAAGTAGGGAGTCAGGAGATTCAATGTTTAAAATCAGCGAGGAGGGAGTCGGGAGCTTCACTGCTTAAAATCAGCAAGGAAGGAGTGGGTACCTTCATTGTTGAAATTCGGCCAGGAGGGAGTTGGGAGCTTCACAGTTTAAAATCAGCGAGGAGGGAATCGCGAGCTTCACTGTTGAAAATCAGTGAGGAGGGAGTCGAGAGCTTCACTGCTAAAATCAGTGAGGAGGGAGTCGGGATTTCACTGTTTAAAATCAGTGAGGATGGAGTCGGGATTTCACTATTTAAAATCAGTGAGGAGGGAGTCGGGACCTTCACTGTTTAAAATCAGCGAGGAGGTAGTCGGGAGTTTCACTGGTTAAAATCAGCGAGGAAAGAGTCGGGAGCTTCACTGTTTAAAATCAGTGATAGAGAGTGGGGAACTTCAGTGATTAAAATCAGGATGGAGGGAGTCGGGAGCTCAACACCTTAAAATTAGCGAGGATGGAGCCGGGAGCTTCACTGCTTAAAATCAGTGATAGAGAGTGGGGAACGTCAGTGATTAAAATCAGGATGGAGGGAGTCGGGAGCTCAACACCTTAAAATTAGCGAGGTGGGAGACGGGAGTTTCACTGTTTAAAATCAGTGAGGAGGGTGTCAGGAGATTCACTGCTTAAAATCAGCAACGAGGGAGTCAGGAACTTCACTGTTGAAATTCGGCCAGGAGGGAGTCGGGAGCTTCACTGTTTAAAATCACTGAGGAGGGAATTGGGAGCATCACTGTTTAAAATCAGCGAGGACAGAGTCATGAGCTTCAGAGTTTAAAATCAATGAGGAGGGAATCGGGAGCTTCAGTGTTTAAAATCAGCGAGGAGAGAGTCGGGATTTTCACTGTTTAAAATCAGCGAGGAAGGAGTCGGGAACTTCATGTCCAAAATCAGGAAGTAGGGAGTCAGGAATTACACTGTTTAAAATCAGCGAGGAGGGAGTTGGGAACTTCACTGTTTAAAATCAGAGAGGAGGGAGTCGGGAGCTTCACTGTTTAAAATCAGTGAGCAGTGAGTCTGGATCTTCACTGTTTAAAATCAGCGAGCAGGGAGTCGGGAGCTTCATGTTTAAAATCAGTGAGGAGGGAGTCGGGAGCTTCACTGTTTAAAATCAGTGAGGAGGGATTCGGGAGCTTCACTGTTTAAAATCAGTGAAGAGAGAGTCGGGATATTCACTGTTTAAAATCAGTGAGGAGGGAGTCGGGATCTTCACTGTTTAAAATCAGCAAGGAGGGAGTCGGGAGCTTCACTGTTTAAAATCAGTGATAGAGAGTGGGGAACTTCACTGTTTAAAATCAGCGAGAAGGGGGTCAGGAGCTTCACAGTTTGAAATCAGTGAGTGGGGAATTGGCAGTTTCACTGTTGAAATTCGGCCAGGAGGGATTCAGGAGTTTCACTGTCTAAAATCAGCGAGGAGGGAGCCGGGAGTTTTACTGTTTACAATCAGTGAGGAGGGAGCCGGGAGCTTCACTGTTTAAAATCAGTGAGGAGGGAGTCGGGAGCTTCACTGTTTAAAATCAGTGAGGAGGGACTCGGGAACTTCACTGTTTAAAATCAGCGAGGAGAGAGTCAGGAGTTTTACTGTTTATGATCAGTGAGGAGGGAGTCGGGAGTTTCACTGTTTAAAATCAGCAAGGAGGGAGTCGAGAGTTTCACTGTTTAAAATCAGTGAGGAGGGAGTCTGGAGCTCCCAGCTTAAAATAAGGAAGCGGGGATTCAGGAACTTGCCTGGTTAAAATCAGGAAAGTGGGATTCGGGATTTGGGATACGCACTGTTTCAAATCAGCGAGGAGGGAATTGGGTACTTCTCCATTTAAAATCAGGATGGAGGGAGTCAGGAGCTTCAGTGTTTAAAATCAGCGAGGAGAGAGTGCATAACTTCACTGTTTCAAATCAGGAAGTAGGGAGTCAGGAGATTCAATGTTTAAAATCAGCGAGGAGGGAGTCGGGAGCTTCAGTGTTTAAAATCAGCGAGGAGAGAGTCGGGATTTTCACTGTTTAAAATCAGCGAGGAAGGAGTCGGGAACTTCATGTCCAAAATCAGGAAGTAGGGAGTCAGGAATTACACTGTTTAAAATCAGCGAGGAGGGAGTTGGGAACTTCACTGTTTAAAATCAGAGAGGAGGGAGTTGGGAACTTCACTGGTTAAAATCAGAGAGGAGGGAGTCGGGAGCTTCACTGTTTAAAATCAGTGAGCAGTGAGTCTGGATCTTCACTGTTTAAAATCAGCGAGCAGGGAGTCGGGAGCTTCATGTTTAAAATCAGTGAGGAGGGAGTCGGGAGCTTCACTGTTTAAAATCAGTGAGGAGGGATTCGGGAGCTTCACTGTTTAAAATCAGTGAAGAGAGAGTCGGGATCTTCACTGTTTAAAATCAGTGAGGAGGGAGTCGGGATCTTCACTGTTTAAAATCAGCAAGGAGGGAGTCGGGAGCTTCACTGTTTAAAATCAGTGATAGAGAGTGGGGAACTTCACTGTTTAAAATCAGCGAGAAGGGGGTCAGGAGCTTCACAGTTTGAAATCAGTGAGTGGGGAATTGGCAGTTTCACTGTTGAAATTCGGCCAGGAGGGATTCAGGAGTTTCACTGTCTAAAATCAGCGAGGAGGGAGCCGGGAGTTTTACTGTTTACAATCAGTGAGGAGGGAGCCGGGAGCTTCACTGTTTAAAATCAGTGAGGAGGGAGTCGGGAGCTTCACTGTTTAAAATCAGTGAGGAGGGACTCGGGAACTTCACTGTTTAAAATCAGTGAGGAGGGAGTCTGGAGCTCCCAGCTTAAAATAAGGAAGCGGGGATTCAGGAACTTGCCTGGTTAAAATCAGGAAAGTGGGATTCGGGATTTGGGATACGCACTGTTTCAAATCAGCGAGGAGGGAATTGGGTACTTCTCCATTTAAAATCAGGATGGAGGGAGTCGGGAGCTTCAGTGTTTAAAATCAGCGAGGAGAGAGTGCATAACTTCACTGTTTCAAATCAGGAAGTAGGGAGTCAGGAGATTCAATGTTTAAAATCAGCGAGGAGGGAGTCGGGAGCTTCACTGCTTAAAATCAGCAAGGAAGGAGTGGGTACCTTCATTGTTGAAATTCGGCCAGGAGGGAGTTGGGAGCTTCACAGTTTAAAATCAGCGAGGAGGGAATCGCGAGCTTCACTGTTTAAAATCAGTGAGGAGGGAGTCGAGAGCTTCACTGCTAAAATCAGTGAGGAGGGAGTCGGGATTTCACTGTTTAAAATCAGTGAGGATGGAGTCGGGATTTCACTATTTAAAATCAGTGAGGAGGAAGTCGGGACCTTCACTGTTTAAAATCAGCGAGGAGGTAGTCGGGAGTTTCACTGGTTAAAATCAGCGAGGAAAGAGTCGGGAGCTTCACTGTTTAAAATCAGTGATAGAGAGTGGGGAACTTCAGTGATTAAAATCAGGATGGAGGGAGTCGGGAGCTCAACACCTTAAAATTAGCGAGGATGGAGCCGGGAGCTTCACTGCTTAAAATCAGTGATAGAGAGTGGGGAACGTCAGTGATTATAATCAGGATGGAGGGAGTCGGGAGCTCAACACCTTAAAATTAGCGAGGTGGGAGACGGGAGTTTCACTGTTTAAAATCAGTGAGGAGGGTGTCAGGAGATTCACTGCTTAAAATCAGCAACGAGGGAGTCAGGAACTTCACTGTTGAAATTCGGCCAGGAGGGAGTCGGGAGCTTCACTGTTTAAAATCACTGAGGAGGGAATTGGGAGCATCACTGTTTAAAATCAGCGAGGACGGAGTCATGAGCTTCAGAGTTTAAAATCAATGAGGAGGGAATCGGGAGCTTCAGTGTTTAAAATCAGCGAGGAGAGAGTCGGGATTTTCACTGTTTAAAATCAGCGAGGAAGGAGTCGGGAACTTCATGTCCAAAATCAGGAAGTAGGGAGTCAGGAATTACACTGCTTAAAATCAGCGAGGAGGGAGTTGGGAACTTCACTGTTTAAAATCAGAGAGGAGGGAGTCGGGAACTTCACTGGTTAAAATCAGAGAGGAGGGAGTCGGGAGCTTCACTGTTTAAAATCAGTGAGCAGTGAGTCTGGATCTTCACTGTTTAAAATCAGCGAGCAGGGAGTCGGGAGCTTCATGTTTAAAATCAGTGAGGAGGGAGTCGGGAGCTTCACTGTTTAAAATCAGTGAGGAGGGATTCGGGAGCTTCACTGTTTAAAATCAGTGAAGAGAGAGTCGGGATCTTCACTGTTTAAAATCAGTGAGGAGTGAGTCGGGATCTTCACTGTTTAAAATCAGCAAGGAGGGAGTCGGGAGCTTCACTGTTTAAAATCAGTGATAGAGAGTGGGGAACTTCACTGTTTAAAATCAGCGAGAAGGGGGTCAGGAGCTTCACAGTTTGAAATCAGTGAGTGGGGAATTGGCAGTTTCACTGTTGAAATTCGGCCAGGAGGGATTCAGGAGTTTCACTGTCTAAAATCAGCGAGGAGGGAGCCGGGAGTTTTACTGTTTACAATCAGTGAGGAGGGAGCCGGGAGCTTCACTGTTTAAAATCAGTGAGGAGGGAGTCGGGAGCTTCACTGTTTAAAATCAGTGAGGAGGGACTCGGGAACTTCACTGTTTAAAATCAGCGAGGAGAGAGTCAGGAGTTTTACTGTTTATGATCAGTGAGGAGGGAGTCGGGAGTTTCACTGTTTAAAATCAGTGAGGAGGGTGCCAGGAGTTTCACTGCTTAAAATCAGCAAGGAGGGAGTCAGGAACTTCACTGTTGAAATTTGGCCAGGAGGGAGTCGGGAGCTTCACTGTTTAAAATCAGTGAGGAGGGAATTGGGAGCATTACTGTTTAAAATCAATGAGGACGGAGTCATGAGCTTCAGAGTTTAAAATCAATGAGGAGGGAATCGGGAGCTTCAGTGTTTAAAATCAGCGAGGAGAGAGTCGGGATTTTCACTGTTTAAAATCAGCGAGGATGGAGTCGGGAACTTCATGTCCAAAATCAGGAAGTAGGGAGTCAGGAATTACACTGTTTAAAATCAGCGAGGAGGGAGCTGGGAGTTTCACTGTTTAAAATCAGTGAGGAGGGAGTCGGGATCTTCACTGTTTAAAATCAGCGAGGAGGGAGTCGGGAGCTTTACTGTTTAAAATCAGTGATAGAGAGTGGGGAACTTCAGTGATTAAAATCAGGATGGAGGGAGTCGGGAGCTCAACACCTTAAAATTAGCGAGGATGGAGCCGGGAGCTTCACTGCTTAAAATCAGTGATAGAAAGTGGGGAACTTCACTGTTTAAAATCAGCCAGAAGTGGGTCAGGAGCTTCACAGTTTGAAATCAGTGAGTGGGGAGTTGGCAGTTTCACTGTTGAAATTCGGCCAGGAGGGATTCGGGAATTTGACTGTTTAAAATCAGCGAGGAGGGAGCCGGGAGTTTTACTGTTTACAATCAGTGAGGAGGGAGCCGGGAGCTTCACTGTTTAAAATCAGTGAGGAGGGAGTCGGGAGCTTCACTGTTTAAAATCAGTGAGGAGGGACTCGGGAACTTCACTGTTTAAAATCAGCGAGGAGAGAGTCAGGAGTTTCACTGTTTATGATCAGTGAGGAGGGAGTCGGGATTTTCACTGTTTAAAATCAGTGAGGAGGGTGTCAGGAGTTTCACTGCTTAAAATCAGCAAGGAGGGAGTCGAGAGTTTCACTGTTTATGATCAGTGAGGAGGGAGTCGGGAGCTCCCAGCTTAAAATAAGGAAGCGGGGATTCGGGAACTTGCCTGGTTAAAATCAGGAAAGTGGGATTCGGGATTTGGGATACGCACTGTTTAAAAACAGTGAGGAGGGAATTGGGTACTTCTCCATTTAAAATCAGGATGGAGGGAGTCGGGAGCTTCACTGTTTAAAATCAGTGAGGAGAGAGTGCATAACTTCACTGTTTAAAATCAGGAAGTAGGGAGTCAGGAGATTCAATGTTTAAAATCAGCGAGGAGGGAGTCGAGAGCTTCACTGTTTAAAATCAGTGAGGAGGGAGTCGGGATTTCACTGTTTAAAATCAGTGAGGAGGGAGTCGGGAGCTTCACTGTTTAACATCAGTGAGGAGGCAGTCGGGACCTTCACTGTTTAAAATCAGCGAGGAGAGAGTCGGGAGCTTCACTGTTTAAAATCAGTGATAGAGAGTGGGGAACTTAAGTCATTAAAATCAGGATGGAGGGAGTCGGGAGCTCAACACCTTAAAATTAGCGAGGATGGAGCCGGGAGCTTCACTCCTTAAAATCAGTGATAGAGAGTGGGGAACTTCACTGTTTAAAATCAGCGAGAAGGGGGTCAGGAGCTTCGCAGTTTGAAATCCGTGAGTGGGGAGTTGGCAGTTTCACTGTTGAAATTCGGCCAGGAGGGATTCGGGAGTTTCACTGTTTAAAATCAGCGAGGAGGGAGTCGAGAGTTTCACTGTTTATGATCACTGAGGAGGGAGTCGGGAGCTCCCAGCTTAAAATAAGGAAGCGGGGATTCGGGAACTTGCCTCGTAAAAATCAGGAAAGTGGGATTCGGGATTTGGGATACGCACTGTTTAAAATCAGCGAGGAGGGAATTGGGTACTTCTCCATTTAAAATCAGGATAGAGGGAGTCAGGAGCTTCACTGTTTAAAATCAGTGAGGAGAGAGTGCATAACTTCAGTTTAAAATCAGGAAGTAGGGAGTCAGGAGATTCAATGATTAAAATCAGCGAGGAGGGAGTCGGGATTTCACTGTTTAAAATCAACGAGGAGGGAGTCGGATCTTAACTGTTTAAAATCAACGAGTAGGGAGTCGAGAGCTTCACTGTTTAACATCAGTGAGGAGGGAGTCGGGAGCTTCACTGTTTAAAATCAGTGAGGATGGAGTCTGGAGCTCCAATCTTAAAATAAGGACGCGGGGATTCAGGAACTTTCCAGGTCAAATTCAGGAAAGTGGGATTCGGGATTTGGGATACGCACTGTTTAAAATCAGCGAGGAGGGAATTGAGTACTTCTCCATTTAAAATCAGGATGGAGAGAGTCGGGAGCTTCACCGTTTAAAATCAGCGAGGAGAGAGTGCATAACTTCACTGTTTAAAATCAGGAAGTAGGGAGTCAGGAGATTCAATGTTTAAAATCAGCGAGGAGGGATTCGGGAGCTTCACTGTTTAAAATCAGCGAGGAGGGAGTCGGGATTTCACTGTTTATGATCAGTGAGGAGGGAGTCGGGAGTTTCACTGTTTAAAATCAGTGAGGAGGGAGTCTGGATCTTCACTGTTCAAAATCAGCGAGGAGGGAGTCGGGAGGTTCACTGTTTAAAATCAGTGAGGAGGGAGTCGGGAGCTTGACTGTTTAACATCAGTGAGGAGGGAGTCGGGAGCTTCACTGTTCAAAATCAGTGAAGAGAGAGTCGGGATCTTCACTGTTTAAAATCAGTGAGGAGGGAGTCGGGATCTTCACTGTTTAAATTCAGCGAGGAGAGAGTCGGGAGCTTTACTGTTTAAAATCAGTGAGGAGGGAGTCGGGAGCTTCACTGTTTAAAATCAATGAGGAGGGAGTCGAGAGCTTCACTGTTTAAAATCAGTGAGAAGGGAGTCGGGAGCTTCACTGTTTAACATCAGTGAGGAGGGAGTCGGGAGCTTCACTGTTTAAAATCAGCGAGGACAGAGTCGGGAGCTTCACTGTTTAAAATCAATGATAGAGAGTGGGGAACTTCAGTGATTAAAATCAGGATGGAGGGAGTCTGGAGCTCAACACCTTAAAATTAGCGAGGATGGAGCCGGGAGCTTCACCGCTTAAAATCAGTGATAGAAAGTGGGGAACTTCACTGTTTAAAATCAACGAGAAGGGGGTCAGGAGCTTCACAGTTTGAAATCCGTGAGTGGGGAGTTGGCAGTTTCACTGTTGAAATTCGGCCAGGAGGGATTCGGGAGTTTGACTGTTTAAAATCAGTGAGGAGGGCGCCGGGAGATTCACTGTTTAAAATCAGTGAGGAGCGAATCGGGAGCTTCACTGTTTAAAATCAGTGAGGAGGGAGTCGAGAGTTTCACTGTTTATGATCAGTGAGGAGGGAGTCGGGAGCTTCACTGTTTAAAATCAGTGCGGAGGGAGTCGGGAGCTCCCAGTTTAAAATAAGGAAGCGGGGATTCGGGAACTTGCCTGGTTAAAATCAGGAAAGTGGGATTCGAGATTTGGAATACGCACTGCTTAAAATCAGCGAGGAGGGAATTGGGTACTTCTCCATTTAAAATCAGGATGGAGGGAGTCGGGAGCTTCAGTGTTTAAAATCAGCGAGGAGAGAGTGCATAACTTCACTGTTTAAAATCAGGAAGTAGGGAGTCAGGAGACTCACTGTTTAAAATCAGTGAGGAGGGAGTCGGGATTTCACTGTTTAAAATCAGTGAGGAGGGAGTCGGGATCTTCACTGTTTAACATCAGTGAGGAGCGGGTTGGGAGCTTCACTGTTTAAAAGCAGCGAGGAGGGAGTCGGGAGTTTCACTGTTTAAAATCAGCGAGGAGAGAGTCGGGAGCTTCACTGTTTAAAATCAGTGATAGAGAGTGGGGAACTTCAGTCATTAAAATCAGGATGGAGGGAGTCGGGAGCTCAACACCTTAAAATTAGCGAGGATGGAGCCGGGAGCTTCACTGCCTAAAATCAGTCATAGAGAGTGGGGAACTTCACTGTTTAAAATCAGCGAGAAGGGGGTCAGGAGCTTCACAGTTTGAAATCAGTGAGTGGGGAGTTGGCAGTTTCACTGTTGAAATTCGGCCAGGAGGGATTCGGGAGTTTCACTGTTTAAAATCAGCGAGGAGGGAGCCGGGAATTTTACTGTTTACAATCAGTGAGGAGGGAGCCGGGAGCTTCACTGTTTAAAATCAGTGAGGAGGGAGTCGGGAGCTTCACTGTTTAAAATCAGTGAGGAGGGACTCGGGAACTTCACTGTTTAAAATCAGCGATGAGAGAGTCAGGAGTTTCACTGTTTATGATCAGTGAGGAGGGAGTCGGGAGTTTCACTGTTTAAAATCAGTGAGGAGGGCGTCAGGAGTTTCACTGCTTAAAATCAGCAAGGAGGGAGTCAGGAACTTCACTGTTGAAATTCGGCGAGGAGGGAGTCGGGAGCTTCACTGTTTAAAATCACTGAGGAGGGAATTGGGAGCATCACCTTTTAAAATCATTGAAGAGAGAGTCGGGATCTTCACTGTTTAAAATCAGTGAGGAGGGAATCGGGATCTTCACTGTTTAAAATCAGCGAGGCGGGAGTCGGGAGCTTTACTGTTTAAAATCAGTGAGGAGGGAGTCGGGAGCTTCACTTTTTAAAATCAGTGAGGAGGGAGTCGGGAGCTTCACTTTTTAAAATCAGTGAGGAGGGAGTCGGTTCTTAACTGTTTAAATTCAGTGAGGAAGGAGTCGGGAGTTTCACTGTTTATGATCACTGAGGAGGGAGTCGGGAGCTCCCAGCTTAAAATAAGGAAGCGGGGATTCGGAAACTTGCCTGGTTAAAATCAGGAAAGTGGGATTCGGGATTTGGGATACGCACTGTTTCAAATCAGCGAGGAGGGAATTGGGTACTTCTCCATTTAAAATCAGGATGGAGGGAGTCGGGAGCTTCACTGTTTAAAATCAGCGAGGAGAGAGTGCATAACTTCACTGTTTAAAATCAGGAAGTAGGGAGTCAGGAGATTCAATGTTTAAAATCAGCGAGGAGGGATTCGGGAGCTTCACTGTTTAAAATCAGTGAGGAGGGAGTCGGGATTTCACTGTTTATGATCAGTGAGGAGGGAGTCGGGAGTTTCACTGTTTAAAATCAGTGAGGAGGGAGTCTGGATCTTCACTGTTCAAAATCAGCGAGGAGAGAATCGGGAGCTTCACTGCTTAAAATCAGCGAGGAGGGAGTCGAGAGTTTCACTGTTTATGATCAGTGAGGAGGGAGTCGGGAGCTTCACTGTTTAAAATCAGTGAGGAAGGAGTCGGGAGTTTCACTGCTTAAAATCAGTGAGGAGGGAGTCGGGAGCTTCACTGTTTAAAATCAGCGAGGAGGGAGTCGGGAGCTTCACTGTTTAAAAGCAGTGAGGAGGGAGTCGGGAGCTTCACTGTTTAAAATCAGTGAGGAGGGAGTCTGGATCTTCACTGTTTAAAATCAGCGAGGAGGGAGTCGGGAGCTTCACTGCTTAAAATCAGCGAGGAGGGAGTCGAGAGTTTCACTGTTTATGATCAGTGAGGAGGGAGTCGGGAGCTCCCAGCTTAAAATAAGGAAGCGGGGATTCGGGAACTTGCCTGGTTAAAATCAGGAAAGTGGGATTCAGGATTTGGGATACGCACTGTTTAAAATCAGCGAGGAGGGAATTGGGTACAGTCTCCATTTAAAGTCAGGATGGAGGGAGTCGGGAGCTTCACTGTTTAAAATCAGTGAGGAGGGATTCTGAAGCTTCACCGTTTAAAATCAGTGAGGAGGGATTCTGAAGCTTCACTGTTTAAAATCAGTGAGGAGGGAGTCGGGAGTTTCACTGTTTAAAATCAGCGAGGATGGAGTCAGGAGTTTCACTGATTAAAATCAGCGAGGATGGAGTCAGGAGTTTCACTCTTTAAAATCAGTGAGGAGGGAGTCGGGAGTTTCACTGCTTAAAATCAGTGAGGAGGGAGTCGGGAGTGTCATTGTTTAAAATCAGCGAGGTGGGAGACGGGAGCTTCACTGTTTAAAATCAGTGAGGAGGGTGTCAGGAGTTTCACTGCTTAAAATCAGCAAGTAGGGGGTCAGGATCTTCACTGTTGAAATTTGGCCAGGAGGGAGTCGGGAGCTTCACTGTTTAAAATC
The DNA here is from genome assembly GCF_964194155.1 of Cetorhinus maximus. Classification (NCBI taxonomy): domain Eukaryota; kingdom Metazoa; phylum Chordata; class Chondrichthyes; order Lamniformes; family Cetorhinidae; genus Cetorhinus; species Cetorhinus maximus. The sequence continues at coordinate 6,223,054 of NC_135883.1, read as the reverse complement.
ACTGAGGAGGGAATTGGGAGCATCACTGTTTAAAATCAGCGAGGACGGAGTCATGAGCTTCAGAGTTTAAAATCAATGAGGAGGGAGTCGGGAGCTTCACTGTTTAAAATCAGTGAGGAAGGAGTCGGGAACTTCACAGTTTAAAATCAGTGAGGAGGGAGTCGGGAGCTTCACTGTTTAAAATCAGTGAGGAGGGAGTCTGGATCTTCACTGTTCAAAGTCAGCGAGGAGGGAGTCGGGAGCTTCACTGTTTAAAATCAGCGAGGAGGGAGTCGGGAGCATCACTGTTTAAAATCAGCGAGGATGGAGTCAGGAGTTTCACTCTTTAAAATCAGTGAGGAGGGAGTCGGGAGTTTCACTGCTTAAAATCAGTGAGGAGGGAGTCGGGAGTGTCATTGTTTAAAATCAGCGAGGTGGGAGACGGGAGCTTCACTGTTTAAAATCAGTGAGGAGGGTGTCAGGAGTTTCACTGCTTAAAATCAGCAAGTAGGGGGTCAGGATCTTCACTGTTGAAATTTGGCCAGGAGGGAGTCGGGAGCTTCACTGTTTAAAATCACTGAGGAGGGAATTGGGAGCATCACTGTTTAAAATCAGCGAGGACGGAGTCATGAGCTTCAGAGTTTAAAATCAATGAGGAGGGAGTCGGGAGCTTCACTGTTTAAAATCAGTGAGGAAGGAGTCGGGAACTTCACAGTTTAAAATCAGTGAGGAGGGAGTCGGGAGCTTCACTGTTTAAAATCAGTGAGGAGGGAGTCTGGATCTTCACTGTTCAAAGTCAGCGAGGAGGGAGTCGGGAGCTTCACTGTTTAAAATCAGTGAGGAGGGAGTCGGGAGCTTCACTGTTTAAAATCAGCGAGGAGGGAGTCGGGAGCATCACTGTTTAAAATCAGTGAGGAGGGAGTCGGGAGCTTCACTGTTTAAAATCAGTGAAGAGAGAGTCGGGATCTTCACTGTTTAAAATCAGTGAGGAGGGAGTCGGGATCTTCACTGTTTAAATTCAGCGAGGAGAGAGTCGGGAGCTTCACTGTTTAAAATCAATGATAGAGAGTGGGGAACTTCAGTGATTAAAATCAGGATGGAGGGAGTCGGGAGCTCAACACCTTAAAATTAGCGAGGATGGAGCCGGGAGCTTCACCGCTTAAAATCAGTGATAGAAAGTGGGGAACTTCACTGTTTAAAATCAACGAGAAGGGGGTCAGGAGCTTCACAGTTTGAAATCCGTGAGTGGGGAGTTGGCAGTTTCACTGTTGAAATTCGGCCAGGAGGGATTCGGGAGTTTCACTGTTTAAAATCAGCGAGGAGGGAGCCGGGAGTTTGACTGTTTAAAATCAGTGAGGAGGGCGCCGGGAGATTCACTGTTTAAAATCAGTGAGGAGGGAGTCGGGAGCTTCACTGTTTAAAATCAGCGAGGAGGGAGTTGAGAGTTTCACTGTTTATGATCAGTGAGGAGGGAGTCGGGAGCTTCACTGTTTAAAATCAGTGCGGAGGGAGTCGGGAGCTCCCAGTTTAAAATAAGGAAGCGGGGATTCGGGAACTTGCCTGGTTAAAATCAGGAAAGTGGGATTCGGGATTTGGAATACGCACTGCTTAAAATCAGCGAGGAGGGAATTGGGTACTTCTCCATTTAAAATCAGGATGGAGGGAGTCGGGAGCTTCAGTGTTTAAAATCAGCGAGGAGAGAGTGCATAACTTCACTGTTTAAAATCAGGAAGTAGGGAGTCAGGAGACTCACTGTTTAAAATCAGTGAGGAGGGAGTCGGGATTTCACTGTTTAAAATCAGTGAGGAGGGAGTCGGGATCTTCACTGTTTAACATCAGTGAGGAGGGAGTTGGGAGCTTCACTGTTTAAAATCAGCGAGGAGGGAGTCGGGAGTTTCACTGTTTAAAATCAGCGAGGAGAGAGTCGGGAGCTTCACTGTTTAAAATCAGTGATAGAGAGTGGGGAACTTCAGTCATTAAAATCAGGATGGAGGGAGTCGGGAGCTCAACACCTTAAAATTAGCGAGGATGGAGCCGGGAGCTTCACTGCTTAAAATCAGTCATAGAGAGTGGGGAACTTCACTGTTTAAAATCAGCGAGAAGGGGGTCAGGAGCTTCACAGTTTGAAATCAGTGAGTGGGGAGTTGGCAGTTTCACTGTTGAAATTCGGCCAGGAGGGATTCGGGAGTTTCACTGTTTAAAATCAGCGAGGAGGGAGCCGGGAATTTTACTGTTTACAATCAGTGAGGAGGGAGCCGGGAGCTTCACTGTTTAAAATCAGTGAGGAGGGAATCGGGAGCTTCACTGTTTAAAATCAGTGAGGAGGGACTCGGGAACTTCACTGTTTAAAATCAGCGATGAGAGAGTCAGGAGTTTCACTGTTTATGATCAGTGAGGAGGGAGTCGGGAACTTCACTGTTTAAAATCAGTGAGGAGGGTGTCAGGAGTTTCACTGCTTAAAATCAGCAAGTAGGGGGTCAGGATCTTCACTGTTGAAATTTGGCCAGGAGGGAGTCGGGAGCTTCACTGTTTAAAATCACTGAGGAGGGAATTGGGAGCATCACTGATTAAAATCAGCGAGGAGGGAGTCGGGAGCTTCACTGTTTAAAATCAGTGAGGAGGGAGTCGGGAGCTTCACCTTTTAAAATCATTGAAGAGAGAGTCGGGATCTTCACTGTTTAAAATCAGTGAGGAGGGAATCGGGATCTTCACTGTTTAAAATCAGCGAGGCGGGAGTCGGGAGCTTTACTGTTTAAAATCAGTGAGGAGGGAGTCGGGAGCTTCACTTTTTAAAATCAGTGAGGAGGGAGTCGGGAGCTTCACTGTTTAAAATCAGTGAGGAGGGAGTCGGTTCTTAACTGTTTAAATTCAGTGAGGAAGGAGTCGGGAGTTTCACTGTTTATGATCACTGAGGAGGGAGTTGGGAGCTCCCAGCTTAAAATAAGGAAGCGGGGATTCGGAAACTTGCCTGGTTAAAATCAGGAAAGTGGGATTCGGGATTTGGGATACGCACTGTTTCAAATCAGCGAGGAGGGAATTGGGTACTTCTCCATTTAAAATCAGGATGGAGGGAGTCGGGAGCTTCACTGTTTAAAATCAGCGAGGAGAGAGTGCATAACTTCACTGTTTAAAATCAGGAAGTAGGGAGTCAGGAGATTCAATGTTTAAAATCAGCGAGGAGGGATTCGGGAGCTTCACTGTTTAAAATCAGCGAGGAGGGAGTCGGGATTTCACTGTTTATGATCAGTGAGGAGGGAGTCGGGAGTTTCACTGTTTAAAATCAGTGAGGAGGGAGTCTGGATCTTCACTGTTCAAAATCAGCGAGGAGAGAATCGGGAGCTTCACTGCTTAAAATCAGCGAGGAGGGAGTCGAGAGTTTCACTGTTTATGATCAGTGAGGAGGGAGTCGGGAGCTTCACTGTTTAAAATCAGTGAGGAAGGAGTCGGGAGTTTCACTGCTTAAAATCAGTGAGGAGGGAGTCGGGAGCTTCACTGTTTAAAATTAGCGAGGAGGGAGTCGGGAGCTTCACTGTTTAAAAGCAGTGAGGAGGGAGTCTGGATCTTCACTGTTTAAAATCAGTGAGGAGGGAGTCTGGATCTTCACTGTTTAAAATCAGCGAGGAGGGAGTCGGGAGCTTCACTGCTTAAAATCAGCGAGGAGGGAGTCGAGAGTTTCACTGTTTATGATCAGTGAGGAGGGAGTCGGGAGCTCCCAGCTTAAAATAAGGAAGCGGGGATTCGGGAACTTGCCTGGTTAAAATCAGGAAAGTGGGATTCAGGATTTGGGATACGCACTGTTTCAAATCAGCGAGGAGGGAATTGGGTACTTCTCCATTTAAAATCAGGATGGAGGGAGTCGGGAGCTTCACTGTTTAAAATCAGCGAGGAGAGATTGCATAACTTCACTGTTTAAAATCAGGAAGTAGGGAGTCAGGAGATTCAATGTTTAAAATCAGCGAGGAGGGATTCGGGAGCTTCACTGTTTAAAATCAGTGAGGAGGGAGTCTGGATCTTCACTGTTTAAAATCAGCGAGGAGGGAGTCGGGAGCTTCACTGCTTAAAATCAGCGAGGAGGGAGTCGAGAGTTTCACTGTTTATGATCAGTGAGGAGGGAGTCGGGAGCTCCCAGCTTAAAATAAGGAAGCGGGGATTCGGGAACTTGCCTGGTTAAAATCAGGAAAGTGGGATTCAGGATTTGGGATACGCACTGTTTAAAATCAGCGAGGAGGGAATTGGGTACTTCTCCATTTAAAGTCAGGATGGAGGGAGTCGGGAGCTTCACTGTTTAAAATCAGTGAGGAGGGATTCTGAAGCTTCACCGTTTAAAATCAGTGAGGAGGGATTCTGAAGCTTCACTGTTTAAAATCAGTGAGGAGGGAGTCGGGAGTTTCACTGTTTAAAATCAGCGAGGATGGAGTCAGGAGTTTCACTGATTAAAATCAGCGAGGATGGAGTCAGGAGTTTCACTCTTTAAAATCAGTGAGGAGGGAGTCGGGAGTTTCACTGCTTAAAATCAGTGAGGAGGGAGTCGGGAGTGTCATTGTTTAAAATCAGCGAGGTGGGAGACGGGAGCTTCACTGTTTAAAATCAGTGAGGAGGGTGTCAGGAGTTTCACTGCTTAAAATCAGCAAGTAGGGGGTCAGGATCTTCACTGTTGAAATTTGGCCAGGAGGGAGTCGGGAGCTTCACTGTTTAAAATCACTGAGGAGGGAATTGGGAGCATCACTGTTTAAAATCAGCGAGGACGGAGTCATGAGCTTCAGAGTTTAAAATCAATGAGGAGGGAGTCGGGAGCTTCACTGTTTAAAATCAGTGAGGAAGGAGTCGGGAACTTCACAGTTTAAAATCAGTGAGGAGGGAGTCGGGAGCTTCACTGTTTAAAATCAGTGAGGAGGGAGTCTGGATCTTCACTGTTCAAAATCAGCGAGGAGGGAGTCGGGAGCTTCACTGTTTAAAATCAGTGAGGAGGGAGTCGGGAGCTTCACTGTTTAAAATCAGCGAGGAGGGAGTCGGGAGCATCACTGTTTAAAATCAGTGAGGAGGGAGTCGGGAGCTTCACTGTTTAAAATCAGTGAAGAGAGAGTCGGGATCTTCACTGTTTAAAATCAGTGAGGAGGGAGTCGGGATCTTCACTGTTTAAATTCAGCGAGGAGAGAGTCGGGAGCTTCACTGTTTAAAATCAATGATAGAGAGTGGGGAACTTCAGTGATTAAAATCAGGATGGAGGGAGTCGGGAGCTCAACACCTTAAAATTAGCGAGGATGGAGCCGGGAGCTTCACCGCTTAAAATCAGTGATAGAAGGTGGGGAACTTCACTGTTTAAAATCAACGAGAAGGGGGTCAGGAGCTTCACAGTTTGAAATCCGTGAGTGGGGAGTTGGCAGTTTCACTGTTGAAATTCGGCCAGGAGGGATTCGGGAGTTTCACTGTTTAAAATCAGCGAGGAGGGAGCCGGGAGTTTGACTGTTTAAAATCAGTGAGGAGGGCGCCGGGAGATTCACTGTTTAAAATCAGTGAGGAGGGAGTCGGGAGCTTCACTGTTTAAAATCAGTGAGGAGGGAGTCGAGAGTTTCACTGTTTATGATCAGTGAGGAGGGAGTCGGGAGCTTCACTGTTTAAAATCAGTGCGGAGGGAGTCGGGAGCTCCCAGTTTAAAATAAGGAAGCGGGGATTCGGGAACTTGCCTGGTTAAAATCAGGAAAGTGGGATTCGGGATTTGGAATACGCACTGCTTAAAATCAGCGAGGAGGGAATTGGGTACTTCTCCATTTAAAATCAGGATGGAGGGAGTCGGGAGCTTCAGTGTTTAAAATCAGCGAGGAGAGAGTGCATAACTTCACTGTTTAAAATCAGGAAGTAGGGAGTCAGGAGACTCACTGTTTAAAATCAGTGAGGAGGGAGTCGGGATTTCACTGTTTAAAATCAGTGAGGAGGGAGTCGGGATCTTCACTGTTTAACATCAGTGAGGAGGGAGTTGGGAGCTTCACTGTTTAAAATCAGCGAGGAGGGAGTCAGGAGTTTCACTGTTTAAAATCAGCGAGGAGAGAGTCGGGAGCTTCACTGTTTAAAATCAGTGATAGAGAGTGGGGAACTTCAGTCATTAAAATCAGGATGGAGGGAGTCGGGAGCTCAACACCTTAAAATTAGCGAGGATGGAGCCGGGAGCTTCACTGCTTAAAATCAGTCATAGAGAGTGGGGAACTTCACTGTTTAAAATCAGCGAGAAGGGGGTCAGGAGCTTCACAGTTTGAAATCAGTGAGTGGGGAGTTGGCAGTTTCACTGTTGAAATTCGGCCAGGAGGGATTCGGGAGTTTCACTGTTTAAAATCAGCGAGGAGGGAGCCGGGAATTTTACTGTTTACAATCAGTGAGGAGGGAGCCGGGAGCTTCACTGTTTAAAATCAGTGAGGAGGGAGTCGGGAGCTTCACTGTTTAAAATCAGTGAGGAGGGACTCGGGAACTTCACTGTTTAAAATCAGCGATGAGAGAGTCAGGAGTTTCACTGTTTATGATCAGTGAGGAGGGAGTCGGGAGTTTCACTGTTTAAAATCAGTGAGGAGGGTGTCAGGAGTTTCACTGCTTAAAATCAGCAAGTAGGGGGTCAGGATCTTCACTGTTGAAATTTGGCCAGGAGGGAGTCGGGAGCTTCACTGTTTAAAATCACTGAGGAGGGAATTGGGAGCATCACTGTTTAAAATCAGCGAGGACGGAGTCATGAGCTTCAGAGTTTTAAATCAATGAGGAGGGAATCGGGAGCTTCAGTGTTTAAAATCAGCGAGGAGGGAGTCGGGAGCTTCACTGTTTAAAATCAGTGAGGAAGGAGTCGGGAACTTCACAGTTTAAAATCAGTGAGGAGGGAGTCGGGAGCTTCACTGTTTAAAATCAGTGAGGAGGGAGTCTGGATCTTCACTGTTCAAAATCAGCGAGGAGGGAGTCGGGAGCTTCACTGTTTAAAATCAGTGAGGAGGGAGTCGGGAGCTTCACTGTTTAAAATCAGCGAGGAGGGAGTCGGGAGCATCACTGTTTAAAATCAGTGAGGAGGGAGTCGGGAGCTTCACTGTTTAAAATCAATGATAGAGAGTGGGGAACTTCAGTGATTAAAATCAGGATGGAGGGAGTCTGGAGCTCAACACCTTAAAATTAGCGAGGATGGAGCCGGGAGCTTCACCGCTTAAAATCAGTGATAGAAAGTGGGGAACTTCACTGTTTAAAATCAACGAGAAGGGGGTCAGGAGCTTCACAGTTTGAAATCCGTGAGTGGGGAGTTGGCAGTTTCACTGTTGAAATTCGGCCAGGAGGGATTCGGGAGTTTCACTGTTTAAAATCAGCGAGGAGGGTGCCGGGAGTTTGACTGTTTAAAATCAGTGAGGAGGGCGCCGGGAGATTCACTGTTTAAAATCAGTGAGGAGGGAGTCGGGAGCTTCACTGTTTAAAATCAGCGAGGAGGGAGTCGAGAGTTTCACTGTTTATGATCAGTGAGGAGGGAGTCGGGAGCTTCACTGTTTAAAATCAGTGCGGAGGGAGTCGGGAGCTCCCAGTTTAAAATAAGGAAGCGGGGATTCGGGAACTTGCCTGGTTAAAATCAGGAAAGTGGGATTCGGGATTTGGAATACGCACTGCTTAAAATCAGCGAGGAGGGAATTGGGTACTTCTCCATTTAAAATCAGGATGGAGGGAGTCGGGAGCTTCAGTGTTTAAAATCAGCGAGGAGAGAGTGCATAACTTCACTGTTTAAAATCAGGAAGTAGGGAGTCAGGAGACTCACTGTTTAAAATCAGTGAGGAGGGAGTCGGGATTTCACTGTTTAAAATCAGTGAGGAGGGAGTCGGGATCTTCACTGTTTAACATCAGTGAGGAGGGAGTTGGGAGCTTCACTGTTTAAAATCAGCGAGGAGGGAGTCGGGAGTTTCACTGTTTAAAATCAGCGAGGAGAGAGTCGGGAGCTTCACTGTTTAAAATCAGTGATAGAGAGTGGGGAACTTCAGTCATTAAAATCAGGATGGAGGGAGTCGGGAGCTCAACACCTTAAAATTAGCGAGGATGGAGCCGGGAGCTTCACTGCTTAAAATCAGTCATAGAGAGTGGGGAACTTCACTGTTTAAAATCAGCGAGAAGGGGGTCAGGAGCTTCACAGTTTGAAATCAGTGAGTGGGGAGTTGGCAGTTTCACTGTTGAAATTCGGCCAGGAGGGATTCGGGAGTTTCACTGTTTAAAATCAGCGAGGAGGGAGCCGGGAATTTTACTGTTTACAATCAGTGAGGAGGGAGCCGGGAGCTTCACTGTTTAAAATCAGTGAGGAGGGAGTCGGGAGCTTCACTGTTTAAAATCAGTGAGGAGGGACTCGGGAACTTCACTGTTTAAAATCAGCGATGAGAGAGTCAGGAGTTTCACTGTTTATGATCAGTGAGGAGGGAGTCGGGAGTTTCACTGTTTAAAATCAGTGAGGAGGGCGTCAGGAGTTTCACTGCTTAAAATCAGCAAGGAGGGAGTCAGGAACTTCACTGTTGAAATTCGGCGAGGAGGGAGTCGGGAGCTTCACTGTTTAAAATCACTGAGGAGGGAATTGGGAGCATCACTGATTAAAATCAGCGAGGAGGGAGTCGGGAGCTTCACTGTTTAAAATCAGTGAGGAGGGAGTCGGGAGCTTCACCTTTTAAAATCATTGAAGAGAGAGTCGGGATCTTCACTGTTTAAAATCAGTGAGGAGGGAATCGGGATCTTCACTGTTTAAAATCAGCGAGGCGGGAGTCGGGAGCTTTACTGTTTAAAATCAGTGAGGAGGGAGTCGGGAGCTTCACTTTTTAAAATCAGTGAGGAGGGAGTCGGGAGCTTCACTTTTTAAAATCAGTGAGGAGGGAGTCGGTTCTTAACTGTTTAAATTCAGTGAGGAAGGAGTCGGGAGTTTCACTGTTTATGATCACTGAGGAGGGAGTCGGGAGCTCCCAGCTTAAAATAAGGAAGCGGGGATTCGGAAACTTGCCTGGTTAAAATCAGGAAAGTGGGATTCGGGATTTGGGATACGCACTGTTTCAAATCAGCGAGGAGGGAATTGGGTACTTCTCCATTTAAAATCAGGATGGAGGGAGTCGGGAGCTTCACTGTTTAAAATCAGCGAGGAGAGAGTGCATAACTTCACTGTTTAAAATCAGGAAGTAGGGAGTCAGGAGATTCAATGTTTAAAATCAGCGAGGAGGGATTCGGGAGCTTCACTGTTTAAAATCAGCGAGGAGGGAGTCGGGATTTCACTGTTTATGATCAGTGAGGAGGGAGTCGGGAGTTTCACTGTTTAAAATCAGTGAGGAGGGAGTCTGGATCTTCACTGTTCAAAATCAGCGAGGAGAGAATCGGGAGCTTCACTGCTTAAAATCAGCGAGGAGGGAGTCGAGAGTTTCACTGTTTATGATCAGTGAGGAGGGAGTCGGGAGCTTCACTGTTTAAAATCAGTGAGGAAGGAGTCGGGAGTTTCACTGCTTAAAATCAGTGAGGAGGGAGTCGGGAGCTTCACTGTTTAAAATTAGCGAGGAGGGAGTCGGGAGCTTCACTGTTTAAAAGCAGTGAGGAGGGAGTCTGGATCTTCACTGTTTAAAATCAGTGAGGAGGGAGTCTGGATCTTCACTGTTTAAAATCAGCGAGGAGGGAGTCGGGAGCTTCACTGCTTAAAATCAGCGAGGAGGGAGTCGAGAGTTTCACTGTTTATGATCAGTGAGGAGGGAGTCGGGAGCTCCCAGCTTAAAATAAGGAAGTGGGGATTCGGGAACTTGCCTGGTTAAAATCAGGAAAGTGGGATTCAGGATTTGGGATACGCACTGTTTCAAATCAGCGAGGAGGGAATTGGGTACTTCTCCATTTAAAATCAGGATGGAGGGAGTCGGGAGCTTTACTGTTTAAAATCAGCGAGGAGAGAGTGCATAACTTCACTGTTTAAAATCAGGAAGTAGGGAGTCAGGAGATTCAATGTTTAAAATCAGCGAGGAGGGATTCGGGAGCTTCACTGTTTAAAATCAGCGAGGAGGGAGTCGGGATTTCACTGTTTATGATCAGTGAGGAGGGAGTCGGGAGTTTCACTGTTTAAAATCAGTGAGGAGGGAGTCTGGATCTTCACTGTTCAAAATCAGCGAGGAGAGAATCGGGAGCTTCACTGCTTAAAATCAGCGAGGAGGGAGTCGAGAGTTTCACTGTTTATGATCAGTGAGGAGGGAGTCGGGAGCTTCACTGTTTAAAATCAGTGAGGAAGGAGTCGGGAGTTTCACTGCTTAAAATCAGTGAGGAGGGAGTCGGGAGCTTCACTGTTTAAAATCAGCGAGGAGGGAGTCGGGAGCTTCACTGTTTAAAAGCAGTGAGGAGGGAGTCGGGAGCTTCACTGTTTAAAATCAGCGAGGAGGGAGTCGGGAGCTTCACTGCTTAAAATCAGCGAGGAGGGAGTCGAGAGTTTCACTGTTTATGATCAGTGAGGAGGGAGTCGGGAGCTCCCAGCTTAAAATAAGGAAGCGAGGATTCGGGAACTTGCCTGGTTAAAATCAGGAAAGTGGGATTCAGGATTTGGGATACGCACTGTTTAAAATCAGCGAGGAGGGAATTGGGTACTTCTCCATTTAAAGTCAGGATGGAGGGAGTCGGGAGCTTCACTGTTTAAAATCAGTGAGGAGGGATTCTGAAGCTTCACCGTTTAAAATCAGTGAGGAGGGATTCTGAAGCTTCACTGTTTAAAATCAGTGAGGAGGGAGTCGGGAGTTTCACTGTTTAAAATCAGCGAGGATGGAGTCAGGAGTTTCACTGATTAAAATCAGCGAGGATGGAGTCAGGAGTTTCACTCTTTAAAATCAGTGAGGAGGGAGTCGGGAGTTTCACTGCTTAAAATCAGTGAGGAGGGAGTCGGGAGTGTCATTGTTTAAAATCAGCGAGGTGGGAGACGGGAGCTTCACTGTTTAAAATCAGTGAGGAGGGTGTCAGGAGTTTCACTGCTTAAAATCAGCAAGTAGGGGGTCAGGATCTTCACTGTTGAAATTTGGCCAGGAGGGAGTCGGGAGCTTCACTGTTTAAAATCACTGAGGAGGGAATTGGGAGCATCACTGTTTAAAACCAGCGAGGACGGAGTCATGAGCTTCAGAGTTTAAAATCAATGAGGAGGGAATCGGGAGCTTCAGTGTTTAAAATCAGCGAGGAGAGAGTCGGGAGCTTCACTGTTTGAAATCAGCGAGGAGGGAGTCGGGAACTTCACTGTTCAAAATCAGGAAATAGGGAGTCAGGAATTGCACTGTTTAAAATCAGTGAGGAGGGAGTCGGGAGTTTCACTGTTTAAAATCAGTGAGGAAAGAGTCGGGAGCTTCACTGTTTAAAATCAGTGATAGAGAGTGGGGAACTTCAGTGATTAAAATCAGGATGGAGGGAGTCGGCAGCTCAACACCTTAAAATTAGCGAGGATGGAGCCGGGAGCTTCACTGTTTAAAATCAGTGATAGAGAGTGGGGAACGTCAGTGATTAAAATCAGGATGGAGGGAGTCGGGAGCTCAACACCTTAAAATTAGCGAGGTGGGAGACGGGAGTTTCACTGTTTAAAATCAGTGAGGAGGGTGTCAGGAGATTCACTGCTTAAAATCAGCAACGAGGGAGTCAGGAACTTCACTGTTGAAATTCGGCCAGGAGGGAGTCGGGAGCTTCACTGTTTAAAATCACTGAGGAGGGAATTGGGAGCATCACTGTTTAAAATCAGCGAGGACGGAGTCATGAGCTTCAGAGTTTAAAATCAATGAGGAGGGAATCGGGAGCTTCAGTGTTTAAAATCAGCGAGGAGAGAGTCGGGATTTTCACTGTTTAAAATCAGCGAGGAAGGAGCCGGGAACTTCATGTCCAAAATCAGGAAGTAGGGAGTCAGGAATTACACTGTTTGAAATCAGCGAGGAGAGAGTTGGGAACTTCACTGGTTAAAATCAGAGAGGAGGGAGTCGGGAACTTCGCTGGTTAAAATCAGAGAGGAGGGAGTCGGGAGCTTCACTGTTTAAAATCAGTGAGCAGTGAGTCTGGATCTTCACTGTTTAAAATCAGCGAGCAGGGAGTCGGGAGCTTCATGTTTAAAATCAGTGAGGAGGGAGTCGGGAGCTTCACTGTTTAAAATCAGCGAGGAGGGAGTCGGAAGCTTCACTGTTTAAAATCAGTGAGGAGGGAGTCGGGAGCTTCACTGTTTAAAATCAGTGAAGAGAGAGTCGGGATCTTCACTGTTTAAAATCAGTGAGGAGTCGGGATCTTCACTGTTTAAAATCAGCAAGGAGGGAGTCGGGAGCTTCACTGTTTAAAATCAGTGATAGAGAGTGGGGAACTTCACTGTTTAAAATCAGCAAGAAGGGGGTCAGGAGCTTCACAGTTTGAAATCAGTGAGTGGGGAATTGGCAGTTTCACTGTTGAAATTCGGCCAGGAGGGATTCAGGAGTTTCACTGTCTAAAATCAGCGAGGAGTGAGCCGGGAGTTTTACTGTTTACAATCAGTGAGGAGGGAGCCGGGAGCTTCACTGTTTAAAATCAGTGAGGAGGGAGTCGGGAGCTTCACTGTTTAAAATCAGTGAGGAGGGACTCGGGAACTTCACTGTTTAAAATCAGCGAGGAGAGAGTCAGGAGTTTTACTGTTTATGATCAGTGAGGAGGGAGTCGGGAGTTTCACTGTTTAAAATCAGTGAGGAGGGTGTCAGGAGTTTCACTGCTTAAAATCAGCAAGGAGGGAGTCAGGAACTTCACTGTTGAAATTTGGCCAGGAGGGAGTCGGGAGCTTCACTGTTTAAAATCAGTGAGGAGGGAATTGGGAGCATTACTGTTTAAAATCAGTGAGGACGGAGTCATGAGCTTCAGAGTTTAAAATCAATGAGGAGGGAATCGGGAGCTTCAGTGTTTAAAATCAGCGAGGAGAGAGTCGGGATTTTCACTGTTTAAAATCAGCGAGGAGGGAGTCGGGAACTTCATGTCCAAAATCAGGAAGTAGGGAGTCAGGAATTACACTGTTTAAAATCAGCGAGGAGGGAGTCGGGAGCTTCACTGTTTAAAATCAGTGAGGAGCGAGTCTGGATCTTCACTGTTTAAAATCAGCGAGCAGGGAGTCGGGACCTTCACTGTTTAAAATCAGTGAGGAGTGAGTCGGGAGCTTCACTGTTTAAAATCAGCGAAGAGGGAGTCGGGAGCTTCACTGTTTAAAATCAGTGAGGAGGGAATCGGGAGCTTCACTGTTTAAAATCAGTGAAGAGAGAGTCGGGATCTTCACTGTTTAAAATCAGTGAGGAGGGAGTCGGGATCTTCACTGTTTAAAATCAGCGAGGAGGGAGTCGGGAGCTTCACTGCTTAAAATCAGTGAGGAGGGAATCGGGAGCTTCACTGTTTAAAATCAGTGAAGAGAGAGTCGGGATCTTCACTGTTTAAAATCAGTGAGGAGGGAGTCGGGATCTTCACTGTTTAAAATCAGCGAGGAGGGAGTCGGGAGCTTTACTGTTTAAAATCAGTGATAGAGAGTGGGGAACTTCAGTGATTAAAATCAGGATGGAGGGAGTCGGGAGCTCAACACCTTAAAATTAGCGAGGATGGAGCCGGGAGCTTCACTGCTTAAAATCAGTGATAGAAAGTGGAGAACTTCACTGTTTAAAATCAGCCAGAAGTGGGTCAGGAGCTTCACAGTTTGAAATCCGTGAGTGGGGAGTTGGCAGTTTCACTGTTGAAATTCGGCCAGGAGGGATTCGGGAATTTGACTGTTTAAAATCAGCGAGGAGGGAGCCGGGAGTTTTACTGTTTACAATCAGTGAGGAGGGAGCCGGGAGCTTCACTGTTTAAAATCAGTGAGGAGGGAGTCGGGAGCTTCACTGTTTAAAATCAGTGAGGAGGGACTCGGGAACTTCACTATTTAAAATCAGCGAGGAGAGAGTCAGGAGTTTCACTGTTTATGATCAGTGAGGAGGGAGTCGGGATTTTCACTGTTTAAAATCAGTGAGGAGGGTGTCAGGAGTTTCACTGCTTAAAATCAGCAAGGAGGGAGTCGAGAGTTTCACTGTTTATGATCAGTGAGGAGGGAGTCGGGAGCTTCACTGTTTAAAATCAGTGAGGAGGGAGTCAGGAGCTCCCAGCTTAAAATAAGGAAGCGGGGATTCGGGAACTTGCCTGGTTAAAATCAGGAAAGTGGGATTCGGGATTTGGGATACGCACTGTTTAAAAACAGTGAGGAGGGAATTGGGTACTTCTCCATTTAAAATCAGGATGGAGGGAGTTGGGAGCTTCACTGTTTAAAATCAGTGAGGAGAGAGTGCATAACTTCACTGTTTAAAATCAGGAAGTAGGGAGTCAGGAGATTCACTGTTTAAAATCAGTGAGGAGGGACTCGGGAACTTCACTATTTAAAATCAGCGAGGAGAGAGTCAGGAGTTTCACTGTTTATGATCAGTGAGGAGGGAGTCGGGAGCTTCACTGTTTAAAATCAGTGAGGAGAGAGTGCATAACTTCACTGTTTAAAATCAGGAAGTAGGGAGTCAGGAGATTCAATGTTTAAAATCAGCGAGGAGGGAGTCGAGAGCTTCACTGTTTAAAATCAGTGAGGAGGGAGTCGGGATTTCACTGTTTAAAATCAGTGAGGAGGGAGTCGGGAGCTTCACTGTTTAACATCAGTGAGGAGGGAGTCGGGACCTTCACTGTTTCAAATCAGCGAGGAGAGAGTCGGGAACTTCACTGTTTAAAATCAGTGATACAGAGTGGGAAACTTCAGTGATTAAAATCAGGATGGAGGGAGTCGGGAGCTCAACACCTTAAAATTAGTGAGGATGGAGCCGGGAGCTTCACTCCTTAAAATCAGTGATAGAGAGTGGGGAACTTCACTGTTTAAAATCAGCAAGAAGGGGGTCAGGAGCTTCACAGTTTGAAATCAGTGAGTGGGGAGTTGGCAGTTTCACTGTTGAAATTCGGCCAGGAGGGATTCAGGAGTTTCACTGTTTAAAATCAGCGAGGAGGGAGCTGGGAGTTTCACTGTTTAAAATCAGTGAGGAGGGAGTCGGGATCTTCACTGTTTAAAATCAGCGAGGAGGGAGTCGGGAGCTTTACTGTTTAAAATCAGTGATAGAGAGTGGGGAACTTCAGTGATTAAAATCAGGATGGAGGGAGTCGGGAGCTCAACACCTTAAAATTAGTGAGGATGGAGCCGGGAGCTTCACTGCTTAAAATCAGTGATAGAAAGTGGGGAACTTCACTGTTTAAAATCAGCCAGAAGTGGGTCAGGAGCTTCACAGTTTGAAATCCGTGAGTGGGGAGTTGGCAGTTTCACTGTTGAAATTCGGCCAGGAGGGATTCGGGAATTTGACTGTTTAAAATCAGTGAGGAGGGAGCCGGGAGTTTTACTGTTTACAATCAGTGAGGAGGGAGCCGGGAGCTTCACTGTTTAAAATCAGTGAGGAGGGAGTCGGGAGCTTCACTGTTTAAAATCAGTGAGGAGGGACTCGGGAACTTCACTATTTAAAATCAGCGAGGAGAGAGTCAGGAGTTTCACTGTTTATGATCAGTGAGGAGGGAGTCGGGAGCTTCACTGTTTAAAATCAGTGAGGAGGGTGTCAGGAGTTTCACTGCTTAAAATCAGCAAGGAGGGAGTCGAGAGTTTCACTGTTTATGATCAGTGAGGAGGGAGTCGGGAGCTTCACTGTTTAAAATCAGTGAGGAGGGAGTCGGGAGCTCCCAGCTTAAAATAAGGAAGCGGGGATTCGGGAACTTGCCTGGTTAAAATCAGGAAAGTGGGATTCGGGATTTGGGATACGCACTGTTTAAAAACAGTGAGGAGGGAATTGGGTACTTCTCCATTTAAAATCAGGATGGAGGGAGTTGGGAGCTTCACTGTTTAAAATCAGTGAGGAGAGAGTGCATAACTTCACTGTTTAAAATCAGGAAGTAGGGAGTCAGGAGATTCAATGTTTAAAATCAGCGAGGAGGGAGTCGAGAGCTTCACTGTTTAAAATCAGTGAGGAGGGAGTCGGGATTTCACTGTTTAAAATCAGTGAGGAGGGAGTCGGGAGCTTCACTGTTTAACATCAGTGAGGAGGGAGTCGGGACCTTCACTGTTTAAAATCAGCGAGGAGAGAGTCGGGAACTTCACTGTTTAAAATCAGTGATAGAGAGTGGGGAACTTCAGTGATTAAAATCAGGATGGAGGGAGTCGGGAGCTCAACACCTTAAAATTAGCGAGGATCGAGCCGGGAGCTTCACTCCTTAAAATCAGTGATAGAGAGTGGGGAACTTCACTGTTTAAAATCAACGAGAAGGGGGTCAGGAGCTTCACAGTTTGAAATCCGTGAGTGGGGAGTTGGCAGTTTCACTGTTGAAATTCGGCCAGGAGGGATTCGGGAATTTGACTGTTTAAAATCAGCGAGGAGGGAGCCGGGAGTTTTACTGTTTACAATCAGTGAGGAGGGAGCCGGGAGCTTCACTGTTTAAAATCAGTGAGGAGGGAGTCGGGAGCTTCACTGTTTAAAATCAGTGAGGAGGGACTCGGGAACTTCACTATTTAAAATCAGCGAGGAGAGAGTCAGGAGTTTCACTGTTTATGATCAGTGAGGAGGGAGTCGGGAGCTTCACTGTTTAAAATCACTGAGGAGGGAATTGGGAGCATCACTGTTTAAATTCAGTGAGGACGGAGTCATGAGCTTTAGAGTTTAAAATCAATGAGGAGGGAATCGGGAGCTTCAGTGTTTAAAATCAGCGAGGAGGGAGTCGGAAGCTTCACTGTTTAAAATCAGTGAGGAGGGAGTCGGGAGCTTTGCTGTTTAAAATCAGTGAGGAGGGAGTCGGATTTTAACTGTTTAAAATCAACGAGTAGGGAGTCGAATCCTTCACTGTTTAAAATCAGTGAGGAGGGAGTCGGGATTTCACTGTTTAAAATCAGCGAGGAGTCGGGAGCTTCACTGTTTAACATCAGTGAGGAGGGAGTCGGGAGCTTCACTGTTTAAAATCAACGAGTAGGGAGTCGGGAGCTTCACTGTTTAACATCAGTGAGGAGGGAGTTGGGAGCTTCACTGTTTAAAATCAGCGAGGAGAGAGTCGGGAGCTTCACTGTTTAAAATCAGTGATAGAGAGTGGGGAACTTCAGTGATTAAAATCAGGATGGAGGGAGTCTGGAGCTCAACACCTTAAAATTAGCGAGGATGAGCCGGGAGCTTCACTGCTTAAAATAAGTGATAGAAAGTGGGGAACTTCACTGTTTAAAATCAGCGAGAAGGGGGTCAGGAGCTTCGCAGTTTGAAATCCGTGAGTGGGGGGTTGGCAGTTTGACTGTTGAAATTCGGCCAGGAGGGATTCGGGAGTTTCACTGCTTAAAATCAGTGAGCAGGGAGTCGGGAGCTTCACTGTTTAAAATCAGTGAGGAGGGAGTCGGGAGCTTCACTGTTTAAAATCAGCGAGGCGGGAGTCGAGAGTTTCACTGTTTATGATCAGTGAGGAGGGAGTCGAGAGTTTCACTGTTTATGATCAGTGAGGAGGGAGTCGGGAGCTCCCAGCTTAAAATAAGGAAGCGGGGATTCGGGAACTTGCCTGGTTAAAATCAGGAAAGTGGGATTCGGGATTTGGGATACGCACTGTTTAAAATCAGCGAGGAGGGAATTGGGTACTTCTCCATTTAAAATCAGGATAGAGGGAGTCAGGAGCTTCACTGTTTAAAATCAGTGAGGAGAGAGTGCATAACTTCACTGTTTCAAATCAGGAAGTAGGGAGTCAGGAGATTCAATGTTTAAAATCAGCGAGGAGAGAGTGCATAACTTCAGTTTAAAATCAGGAAGTAGGGAGTCAGGAGATTCAATGATTAAAATCAGCGAGGAGGGAGTCGGGATTTCACTGTTTAAAATCAACGAGGAGGGAGTTGGATCTTAACTGTTTAAAATCAACGAGGAGGGAGTCGAGAGCTTAACTGTTTAAAATCAGTGAAGAGGGAGTCGGGATTTCACTGTTTAAAATCAACGAGGAGGGAGTCGGGAGCTTCACTGTTTAAAATCAGCGAGGAGAGAGTCGAGAGCTTCACTGTTTAAAATCAGTGAGGAGGGAGTCTGGATTTCACTGTTTAATATCAGTGAGGAGTGAGTCGGGAGCTTCACTGTTTAAAATCTGTGAGGATGGAGTCTGGAGCTCCAATCTTAAAATAAGGAGGCGGGGATTCGGGAACTTTCCAGGTCAAATTCAGGAAAGTGGGATTCGGGATTTGGGATACGCACTGTTTAAAATCAGCGAGGAGGGAATTGAGTACTTCTCCATTTAAAATCAGGATGGAGGGAGTCGGGAGCTTCACTGTTTAAAATCAGCAAGGAGAGAGTGCATAACTTCACTGTTTAAAATCAGGAAGCAGGGAGTCAGGAGATTCAATGTTTAAAATCAGCGAGGAGGGATTCGGGAGCTTCACTGTTTAAAATCAGCGAGGAGGGAGTCGGGATTTCACTGTTTATGATCAGTGAGGAGGGAGTCGGGAGTTTCACTGTTTAAAATCAGTGAGGAGTGTGTCAAGAGTTTCACTGCTTAAAATCATCAAGGAGGGAGTCAGGAACTTCACTGTTGAAATTCGCCCAGGAGGGAGTCGGGAGCATCACTGATTAAAATCACTGAGGAGGGAATTGGGAGCATCACTGTTTAAAATCAGCCAGGAGGGAATTGGGAGCATCACTGTTTAAAATCAGCGAGGATGGAGTCATGAGCTTCAGAGTTTAAAATCAATGAGGAGGGAATTGGGAGCTTCAGTGTTTAAAATCAGCGAGGAGAGAGTCGGGAGCTTCACTGTTTAAAATCACCGAGGAGGGAGTCAGGAACTTCACTGTTGAAATTAGCCCAGCAGGGAGTCGGGAGCATCACTGTTTAAAATCACTGAGGAGGGAATTGGGAGCATAACTGTTTAAAATCAGCCAGGAGGGAATTGGGAGCATCACTGTTTAAAATCAGCGAGGACGGAGTCATGAGCTTCAGAGTTTAAAATCAATGAGGAGGGAATCGGGAGCTTCAGTGTTTAAAATCAGCTAGGAGAGAGTTGGGATTTTCACTGTTTAAAATCAGCGAGGAGGGAATCGGGAGCTTCACTGTTTAAATTCAGTGAGGAGGGAGTCTGGATCCTCACTGTTCAAAATCAGCGAGGAGGGAGTCGGGAGGTTCACTGTTTAAAATCAGTGAGGAGGGAGTCGGGAGTTTCACTGTTTAAAATCAGCGAGGAGGGAGTAGGGAGCTTCACTGTTTAAAATCAGTGAAGAGAGAGTCGGGATCTTCACTGTTTAAAATCAGTGAGGAGGGAGTCGGATCTTAACTGTTTAAAATCAACGAGGAGGGAGTCGAGAGCTTCACTGTTTAAAATCAGTGAGGAGGGAGTCTGGAGCTCCCAGCTTAAAATAAGGAAGCGGGGATTCGGGAACTCGCCTGGTTAAAATCAGGAAAGTGGGATTCGGGATTTGGGATACGCACTGTTTAAAATCAGCGAGGAGGGAATTGGGTACTTCTCCATTTAAAATCAGGATGGAGGGAGTCGGGAGCTTCACTGTTTAAAATCAGTGAGGAGAGATTGCATAACTTCACTGTTTCAAATCAGGAAGTAGGGAGTCAGGAGATTCAATGTTTAAAATCAGCAAGGAAGGAGTGGGTACCTTCATTGTTGAAATTCGGCCAGGAGGGAGTTGGGAGCTTCACAGTTTAAAATCAGCGAGGAGGGAATCGCGAGCTTCACTGTTTAAAATCAGTGAGGAGGGAGTCGGGAGCTTCACTGTTTAAAATCAGTGAGGAGGGAGTCGGGAGCTTCACTGTTTAAAATCAGCGAGGAGAGAGTTGGGAGCTTCACTGTTTAAAATCAGTGATAGAGAGTGGGGAACTTCAGTGATTAAAATCAGGATGGAGGGAGTCGGGAGCTCAACACCTTAAAATTAGCGAGGAGGGAGCCGGGAGCTTCACTGCTTAAAATCAGTGATAGAAGGTGGGGAACTTCACTGTTTAAAATCAGCGAGAAGGGGGTGAGGAGCTTCACAGTTTGAAATCAGTGAGTGGGGAGTTGGCAGTTTCACTGTTGAAATTCGGCCAGGAGGGATTCAGGAGTTTCACTGTTTAAAATCAGCGAGGAGGGAGCCGGGAGTTTGACTGTTTAAAATCAGTGAGGAGGGAGTCGGGAGCTTCACTGTTTCAAATCAGTGAGGAGGAAGTCGGGAGCTTCACTGTTTAAAATCAGCGAGGAGGGAGTCGAGAGTTTCACTGTTTTTGATCAGTGAGGAGGGAGTCGGGAGCTTCACTGTTTAAAATCAGTGAGGAGGGAGTCTGGAGCTCCCAGCTTAAAATAAGGACGCGGGGATTCGGGAACGTGCCTGGTTAAAATCAGGAAAGTGGGATTCGGGATTTGGGATACGCACTGTTTCAAATCAGCGAGGAGGGAATTGGGTACTTCTCCATTTAAAATCAGGATGGAGGGAGTCGGGAGCTTCAGTGTTTAAAATCAGTGAGGAGAGAGTGCATAACTTCACTGTTTCAAATCAGGAAGTAGGGAGTCAGGAGATTCAATGTTTAAAATCAGTGAGGAGGGAGTCGGGAGCTTCACTGCTTAAAATCAGCAAGGAAGGAGTGGGTACCTTCATTGTTGAAATTCGGCCAGGAGGGAGTTGGGAGCTTCACAGTTTAAAATCAGCGAGGAGGGAATCGCGAGCTTCACTGTTTAAAATCAGTGAGGAGGGAGTCGAGAGCTTCACTGTTTAAAATCAGTGAGGAGGGAGTCGGGGTTTCACTGTTTAAAATCAGTGAGGAGGGAGTCGGGATTTCACTATTTAAAATCAGTGAGGAGGGAGTCGGGACCTTCACTGTTTAAAATCAGCGAGGAGGGAGTCGGGAGTTTCACTGTTTAAAATCAGCGAGGAAAGAGTCGGGAGCTTCACTGTTTAAAATCAGTGATAGAGAGTGGGGAACTTCAGTCATTAAAATCAGGATGGAGGGAGTCGGGAGCTCAACACCTTAAAATTAGCGAGGATGGAGCCGGGAGCTTCACTCCTTAAAATCAGTGATAGAGAGTGGGGAACTTCACTGTTTAAAATCAGCGAGAAGGGGGTCAGGAGCTTCACAGTTTGAAATTAGTGAGTGGGGAGTTGGCAGTTTCACTGTTGAAATTCATCCAGGAGGGATTCAGGAGTTTCACTGTTTAAAATCAGCGAGGAGGGAGCCGGGAGTTTTACTGTTTACAATCAGTGAGGAGGGAGCCGGGAGCTTCACTGTTTAAAATCAGTGAGGAGGGAGTCGGGAGCTTCACTGTTTAAAATCAGTGAGGAGGGACTCGGGAACTTCACTGTATAAAATCAGCGAGAAGAGAGTCAGGAGTTTCACTGTTTATGATCAGTGAGGAGGGTGTCAGGAGTTTCACTGCTTAAAATCAGCAAGGAGGGAGTCAGGAACTACACTGTTTAAAATCACTGAGGAGGGAATTGGGAGCATCACTGATTAAAATCAGCGAGGAGGGAGTCGGGAGCTTCACTGTTTAAAATCAGTGAGGAGGGAGTCGGGAGCTTCACCTTTTAAAATCATTGAAGAGAGAGTCGGGATCTTCACTGTTTAAAATCAGTGAGGAGGGAATCGGGATCTTCACTGTTTAAAATCAGCGAGGCGGGAGTCGGGAGCTTTACTGTTTAAAATCAGTGAGGAGGGAGTCGGGAGCTTCACTTTTTAAAATCAGTGAGGAGGGAGTCGGGAGCTTCACTTTTTAAAATCAGTGAGGAGGGAGTCGGTTCTTAACTGTTTAAATTCAGTGAGGAAGGAGTCGGGAGTTTCACTGTTTATGATCACTGAGGAGGGAGTCGGGAGCTCCCAGCTTAAAATAAGGAAGCGGGGATTCGGAAACTTGCCTGGTTAAAATCAGGAAAGTGGGATTCGGGATTTGGGATACGCACTGTTTCAAATCAGCGAGGAGGGAATTGGGTACTTCTCCATTTAAAATCAGGATGGAGGGAGTCGGGAGCTTCACTGTTTAAAATCAGCGAGGAGAGAGTGCATAACTTCACTGTTTAAAATCAGGAAGTAGGGAGTCAGGAGATTCAATGTTTAAAATCAGCGAGGAGGGATTCGGGAGCTTCACTGTTTAAAATCAGCGAGGAGGGAGTCGGGATTTCACTGTTTATGATCAGTGAGGAGGGAGTCGGGAGTTTCACTGTTTAAAATCAGTGAGGAGGGAGTCTGGATCTTCACTGTTCAAAATCAGCGAGGAGAGAATCGGGAGCTTCACTGCTTAAAATCAGCGAGGAGGGAGTCGAGAGTTTCACTGTTTATGATCAGTGAGGAGGGAGTCGGGAGCTTCACTGTTTAAAATCAGTGAGGAAGGAGTCGGGAGTTTCACTGCTTAAAATCAGTGAGGAGGGAGTCGGGAGCTTCACTGTTTAAAATTAGCGAGGAGGGAGTCGGGAGCTTCACTGTTTAAAAGCAGTGAGGAGGGAGTCTGGATCTTCACTGTTTAAAATCAGTGAGGAGGGAGTCTGGATCTTCACTGTTTAAAATCAGCGAGGAGGGAGTCGGGAGCTTCACTGCTTAAAATCAGCGAGGAGGGAGTCGAGAGTTTCACTGTTTATGATCAGTGAGGAGGGAGTCGGGAGCTCCCAGCTTAAAATAAGGAAGTGGGGATTCGGGAACTTGCCTGGTTAAAATCAGGAAAGTGGGATTCAGGATTTGGGATACGCACTGTTTCAAATCAGCGAGGAGGGAATTGGGTACTTCTCCATTTAAAATCAGGATGGAGGGAGTCGGGAGCTTTACTGTTTAAAATCAGCGAGGAGAGAGTGCATAACTTCACTGTTTAAAATCAGGAAGTAGGGAGTCAGGAGATTCAATGTTTAAAATCAGCGAGGAGGGATTCGGGAGCTTCACTGTTTAAAATCAGCGAGGAGGGAGTCGGGATTTCACTGTTTATGATCAGTGAGGAGGGAGTCGGGAGTTTCACTGTTTAAAATCAGTGAGGAGGGAGTCTGGATCTTCACTGTTCAAAATCAGCGAGGAGAGAATCGGGAGCTTCACTGCTTAAAATCAGCGAGGAGGGAGTCGAGAGTTTCACTGTTTATGATCAGTGAGGAGGGAGTCGGGAGCTTCACTGTTTAAAATCAGTGAGGAAGGAGTCGGGAGTTTCACTGCTTAAAATCAGTGAGGAGGGAGTCGGGAGCTTCACTGTTTAAAATCAGCGAGGAGGGAGTCGGGAGCTTCACTGTTTAAAAGCAGTGAGGAGGGAGTCGGGAGCTTCACTGTTTAAAATCAGCGAGGAGGGAGTCGGGAGCTTCACTGCTTAAAATCAGCGAGGAGGGAGTCGAGAGTTTCACTGTTTATGATCAGTGAGGAGGGAGTCGGGAGCTCCCAGCTTAAAATAAGGAAGCGAGGATTCGGGAACTTGCCTGGTTAAAATCAGGAAAGTGGGATTCAGGATTTGGGATACGCACTGTTTAAAATCAGCGAGGAGGGAATTGGGTACTTCTCCATTTAAAGTCAGGATGGAGGGAGTCGGGAGCTTCACTGTTTAAAATCAGTGAGGAGGGATTCTGAAGCTTCACCGTTTAAAATCAGTGAGGAGGGATTCTGAAGCTTCACTGTTTAAAATCAGTGAGGAGGGAGTCGGGAGTTTCACTGTTTAAAATCAGCGAGGATGGAGTCAGGAGTTTCACTGATTAAAATCAGCGAGGATGGAGTCAGGAGTTTCACTCTTTAAAATCAGTGAGGAGGGAGTCGGGAGTTTCACTGCTTAAAATCAGTGAGGAGGGAGTCGGGAGTGTCATTGTTTAAAATCAGCGAGGTGGGAGACGGGAGCTTCACTGTTTAAAATCAGTGAGGAGGGTGTCAGGAGTTTCACTGCTTAAAATCAGCAAGTAGGGGGTCAGGATCTTCACTGTTGAAATTTGGCCAGGAGGGAGTCGGGAGCTTCACTGTTTAAAATCACTGAGGAGGGAATCGGGAGCATCACTGTTTAAAACCAGCGAGGACGGAGTCATGAGCTTCAGAGTTTAAAATCAATGAGGAGGGAATCGGGAGCTTCAGTGTTTAAAATCAGCGAGGAGAGAGTCGGGAGCTTCACTGTTTGAAATCAGCGAGGAGGGAGTCGGGAACTTCACTGTTCAAAATCAGGAAATAGGGAGTCAGGAATTGCACTGTTTAAAATCAGTGAGGAGGGAGTCGGGAGTTTCACTGTTTAAAATCAGTGAGGAAAGAGTCGGGAGCTTCACTGTTTAAAATCAGTGATAGAGAGTGGGGAACTTCAGTGATTAAAATCAGGATGGAGGGAGTCGGCAGCTCAACACCTTAAAATTAGCGAGGATGGAGCCGGGAGCTTCACTGTTTAAAATCAGTGATAGAGAGTGGGGAACGTCAGTGATTAAAATCAGGATGGAGGGAGTCGGGAGCTCAACACCTTAAAATTAGCGAGGTGGGAGACGGGAGTTTCACTGTTTAAAATCAGTGAGGAGGGTGTCAGGAGATTCACTGCTTAAAATCAGCAACGAGGGAGTCAGGAACTTCACTGTTGAAATTCGGCCAGGAGGGAGTCGGGAGCTTCACTGTTTAAAATCACTGAGGAGGGAATTGGGAGCATCACTGTTTAAAATCAGCGAGGACGGAGTCATGAGCTTCAGAGTTTAAAATCAATGAGGAGGGAATCGGGAGCTTCAGTGTTTAAAATCAGCGAGGAGAGAGTCGGGATTTTCACTGTTTAAAATCAGCGAGGAAGGAGCCGGGAACTTCATGTCCAAAATCAGGAAGTAGGGAGTCAGGAATTACACTGTTTGAAATCAGCGAGGAGAGAGTTGGGAACTTCACTGGTTAAAATCAGAGAGGAGGGAGTCGGGAACTTCGCTGGTTAAAATCAGAGAGGAGGGAGTCGGGAGCTTCACTGTTTAA